>NC_060175.1:27778499-28378499 GCF_021184085.1 Oncorhynchus gorbuscha | reverse complement strand
GGAAGAGAAAGGCCTTGGTCAGGGAGGTCACCAAGAACCAAATGGTCAGTGCTCCAGAGATCCTCTGTGTAGATGGGAGAACCTTCCAGAAGGACAACAATCTCTGCAGCGCTCCACCATTCAGGCCTTTATGGTAGAGTGACCAGACGGAAGCCACTCCTCAGTAAAAGGCACATGACAGCACCTTAGAGTTTTCCAAACGACACCTAAAGGACTCTAACCATGAGAAACAAGATTCTCTGGTCTGATGAAAGCAAGATTGAACCCTTTGGCCTGAATGCCAAGCGTCACATCTGGAGGAAACCTGGCACCATCCCTATAGTGAAGCATGGTGGTGGCAGCGTCATCCTGTGGGGATGTTTTTCCAGCAGCAAGGACTGGGACACTAGTCAGGATAGATGGAAAGATGAACGGAGAAAAGTACAGAGAGATCTTTGATGAAGTCCTGAGTACTCTGGAGCAGGTTCTCAGACTGGGGTGAAGGTTCACCTCCCAACAGTACAACAACCAAGACAACGCAGAAGTGGCTTCAGGACAAGTCTCTGAATGTCCTTGAGTGGCCCCGCCAGAACCCGGAATTGAACCCAATCGAATATCTCTGGAGAGACCTGAAAATAGCTGTGCAACGATGCTCCCCATGTAGCATCATACCCAAAACTTGAGGCTATAATCCCTGCCAAAGGTGCTTCAACAAAGTACCTAGTAAAGAGTCTGAATAGTTATATAAAATGTTATAGTTTTAAATGTATTAGCAAAAAAAACTTTTTTTCTTGCTTTGTCATTATGGGGTACTATGTGTAGATTAAGTAATTTTTTCCCCCTCAATCTATTATAGAATAAGGCTGTAATGTAACAAGTCAAGGCCTCTGAATACTTTACTTTGATATTGATAGAATGGCATCATATTGATAGAATGGCATCATATATGCGCATTAAAGTAGTTTCCACCACCATTTCTCGCATAATACATTTTACAGAGACAAAAAGATTCCACTTTGTGTCAACATTTGGAAAGTTTACAGACAAATTAGCAGTTTCCATCAGGCCTGTCATTAAAAATACATCGCATAAAAGGTTATGAAACCTGGTTACAGTAAATAACTTGTCGCATTGTGGGATCGATAACGCAAATGATAGTAAATGCCCGACTTAATGTACATTACATTCTAGACCACAGGATTCTACCTGTGTGAAGAACCCACACATTAATGACAAAAATAAATCTTCAACCTACCTTTTTAAAGCAACACATTCACCTCAGAGTTAACTTTACACCACCTGGTTTCTAATCGAGATATTTATTTGAATTCACTTGTCACCCCAACTTACTTCACCCAATCTGTACCTGTAGTGTCCATTATCCTACCCAAACTTACTTCACCCAATCTGTACCTGCATAGTGTCCATTATCCTACCCAAACTTACTTCACCCAATCTGTACCTGCATAGTGTCCATTATCCTACCCCAACTTACTTCACCCAATCTGTACCTGCATAGTGTCCATTATCCTACCCCAACTAACTTCACCCAATCTGTACCTGCATAGTGTCCATCCCCCTATCCACCCCCCTCATCCATCCACCCTAGATATTTTGAGTGTATGTAATTGATATGTAAGCTCTTTGAAAATGTATGTAGTCTCCTTGAGCTGTTGTCGTCCATTGATGTTCTGTATTATGTCATGTTTTATGTCAACCCCAGGAAGAGTAGCACTCACCGGTCTCCTCATCCACCCACCCTCAAATCTTTCTGTAAAACTTACGTTGCTCTGGACTTTGAAGTCGGACAGCGAGGCCATGAGCTCGTCAAGCTCCCGCGTGGCTGAGGAGGCTGAGATTCTGGCCTGCAGCTGGGAGGGAGTCTCCTCCTCCCCCAACTTCTCTACCACCAATGGGGTGGGGCTAGAGATCAAACAAACAAACATTAGGTCATAACGATGAGCGTTAAATGACCAAAGTCAAACATGAAAAACACACAGGATATAGCACAATCTGTGAGTAAGATCAAACCGTCTTCAGGAACTTGAGGTGCAGTGCCATTGCTTTGCAGTTAATTATCCCCCAATTTATGGGAATAGCAACATTTTGGACCAGCCCTAATCCTTACATGGGAGAGGGCACAGAACTTTCTTGCTTGTCAAGGAGGCTCTTGGCGCTGAGGCGCACGTCTTCGATGACTGGTGGCCTGGTGGCCACGCTGCGTTTTGGCTTCTCCATGGTGGGGCGAGGCAACTTGCCTGCTCCAGAAACCCCGTTCGCTTGCACATAATGGGTGGTGCTGCTGGAAGGCAGGGGCGGAGCTGACTCTTCTGCAACACAGGAGGAGAAAAATATATATTTACATATTGGCAAGTTTCAACAACTGCAATGGTCAAGAGACCGTAACTGTTAAATGCTTTTATGTACCAAATAGGGTTTTCTACGTGTGGGTCCTGGTCAAGAGCAGTGCACTATATAAGGAATAGGGTGTCATTTGGGGATGCACACATAATGGTGTAGTGTACCCTCAGTGGGGAAGGAGGGTGTGTTGTGCTGTACAGCATTGAGCTCCAGAAGCAGCCGGTCCAGCTCCGACAGGTTGCAGCCCAGGGAGGAGCTCATGGCAGCCTCCGTACTCTTCTGCTTGTTGGGGAAGCTGCAGGACCCAACAGACAGACAAACATCAGAGACAGACATCTGATGTTCATTTTGTCATGAAGTGTATTGTTTATTAAGACCATTACCTGTAGACGTGGTCCTCTTCGCTTTGGGGTAAGGGGGGGCTACTGCTATCCCTGGACCACAAGCTTTTCTGTGCAGGGCTGTAGGACTAAGAAAGGACAGGTACATATTTAGAAGTGTAGTAGTGTTCTAGGTAAAATGGTAAATGGGTGAGGGTGTCATGTGGGCACAGGCTTTTGCTCAGTCTTCAAGATTTTATTAGTTGAATCAGATCGGTTACCAACTTGAGCAAAAGCCTGAACCCACACCAGCCGTGTGTGTGTGTGTGTGTGTGTGTGTGTGTGTGTGTGTGTGTGTGTGTGTGTGTGTGTGTGTGTGTGTGTGTGTGTGTGTGTGTGTGTGTGTGTGTGTGTGTGTGTGTGTGTGTGTGTGTGTGTGTGTGTGTGGAACACAAATATGTGCATGTGTGTGTGTGTGTACCTCTGTGGACAAGGGGGTTGAATCTAGGGGTTCAAGCAAGGTTCCATTCAGGGCCTCAGTGGAGGGAGGTGGTGGTACAGGGGGAGGGGCCTGTCCTCCCGTAGGGAAAGAGTAGGGTGTCTCGTCCGGCAGAAACACTGGCCACTTGGAGATGTGGGAGGTCGTCGACTCCAAGTCCGCCAGCAATGCATCTAGGAACATAAGAGTAAGACCCTTTTAATATTATGGTGTGATCTCCTATGTCAAACCCTGCATGTGCAGCTAAAATAACAAGTTATTCTTAACACACAGTTTCTTAGAACCTGTCTCAGTGGCATGCAAATCTGTCCTTGTTTCAGAGAAAAACAGAACCCGTCTCTGTGCCTCGCTATCACCCTCAGTCCCTTTTCTCACCAACGCGGGTGTGCGGGTTTTGGCAGAGAGCTAGACACAGACAGGGGCCTCAATATTCAGCTAAACAGTGAGCATAAGTACAATGGCACGTAAACAAATGAATAACATATTCAGTCTTTAGAAGACCCCCAAAATCTACTTTAACCCTACACTTATTTCATTGCATCTCTCAAGGAGAAGTTCTTTTTATTTTATTTTAATTTGGTAATTCCTAGACCTCTACTCAATCAATAACGGACAAGCCAGCCACTAGTCTACTGTAGATTCAAATGAATTTGTTGTGCAGGTTTATTTTATATTGTCATGGTATGATCTGTGATCCGATCTAGAAGAAAAAGAAACGCACACCTATTAAGACGAGGTGCTGGCTAGCGGAGTAGAAAACTTGAAAATAAAAGAGAGCCGTACACTCTAGGAGCTCAAATGCAAAAATGTAATTACCAACGTTTCGACAGCCAAGCTGTCTTCATCAGGGTATAATCAAACACTGCGGGATGACTCGTTTATATAGTGTCAAAAGACACAGGTGTTTAATCATGGCCAAGAGTGGCCTAATATAATTGGTTAATAATCAAATATTAAAATGTCATACAAAGAACAGCATACCAACAACAAATGGATAGCATACAATCATAGATTAATTTGACTACACAAGATTACAAACAATTACAATGGCAAAGTCACAATAATCACAAGAATGGCTTCAGATCAAAGTCTACGTTGAGACCGAAGGGCGCAAGGGTCTTTAAATTAAAGATCCAGGCAGCCTCTGTGATCCAGTCATCATATATCCTCCTAGTCATCAATAAGTACACTTGACAGCTTGATGTTCCGGCACTTTCCCAACGTGTCCAAACACAGACAGATGTGAGCAACATTTAGATATCTTAGGAGGAGCAGCAGGGTTGTAACCCACTTCACTGAATCTGCACGGTTACCACACCTTTGGTTACTCATTTACCCTGCTGCTCACAAAGTTTCACTGTTAATGGATGTGAAGTAGACAGCAGCGAGACATAAGCTTTCGTAACATTTTACAGTCAAAAGTATACTTCATAAACTATTTATATACACTATTAGTAAACGGTTTCTACATTTTCCTAATTAGAAATCCTTAAAATCCCATTAAGTAGGTTGTCTACCACAGCTTTCTCTGGTCAGGTTGTAATCGCTCACTGGCAACCAATTGATGCTTTCCACCTTGATAGACGTGGTCAATCTAGATCATGTTCATCACATAAGAAACACCCAACCACAATTTCACACTATAAAATGCAGTCATTCTATCTGGGTAAACAAAATGGCTAGCCAGTTAGCCACCCAGTTGGTGGGCAAGAAGAGAATGAGCAAGGTGACATCATCCACAATAATTCTGTATGAACCACCATAACACACCCATGTTCCTTATACCGAGATTACTTCTCTTAAGCAGTTGCCTCTGATTTCACAAGTGTGTGAAACTGACCATCTTCTGCACTACGAATACGGTCCCTACTCTACTCTCCACAGGACTTTACTTCAGTCATCAACAATAAACAGAACAAACAAATGCAACCCATAAATTAACTGAACGACATATGTATGCACCTACACTTCAAGAAGTCAACAATACAAGGTCACACTAAACATAACTGATGACAAAATGTGAGAAATAAAAGGAAACCACATGAGTGGAAACAACATACCCGAGGCGATGAAGACGACTAGCACATACACACCCAGGGAGGACGAAGAGAGGAATGCAAAGGAAGACTGAGGAAGAGAGCAACCCAAACCCACTGGCTGACAGGCAGGAACTGCCACCCTTAACACCAGAGACTGGTAATGAGAGAGGAGGGAGGAAAGGGCAGGAGAGGAGGCGTCACTTTTGGTGGCAGCGGGAGGATTAGGTTTATCCCTAGCTATGCCAATTTGAAGTTTCAGCCTTCTTGGCTCTCTGAAGGCTGAGGTAAGAGTCTGTTCACACTCACACGACTGCTGCAAAGAACGGTTTACAAACGAGGCAATTAGAGCCAACTCGACAGAGCATTACAAGAAAGCCTGAGAAAAACATGAAAAGGTTGTGGCAGTGATGGAAGGAAAGTTGTGAAAGAGGGAGGGAGAGAATGGGTAGAAAAGAATGATATGGTCTCTGAGTACAATGCCTACAGAGAGAGTGGTGAGAGTGGTAATTAAATGAACCCTTCCTTCACACGGGCTGCTGTTCTGTCGGTCTCAAGGATCATACCAAGTGTGTTTGAGTTCAGTGACCAGGTCATTTAACATAACACACTCCCTCGGTATGGTGTGGCTGAGATGGAGAGTATCCCATGGCCCAAGGAATCATGGATGCTAAAGACAGACAACGGTGACAGCTGGGCACTGGATCCAATTTGGCTAGAGTTGGCGTTAGCATCATTAGCATGCTGGATGATGACAGGGTTACCGAAGCAGAGGGGTTTGCTGACCGACTTCGAGATACTGTAAACATCTCAGTGGATTTTATTCTGGATACAGCAGAGCCGGGTGTTTATTCTCCTACAGCCAGATACTCACTTTAGGGGGAAATATATAGCCTAACAACCAACCAACTGCCCAAAGGGTGAGGGAAAGTAAAAAACCTCTGATTCCAAAATGTTAGCCTTCATTCTGGGCAACAGAAATGCTCAAAGATCCATTCACGCTTGATTTCCAGCAGAAGGGGTTTCAACAAGGTTTTTGCGGGGAAGGTAATGTACAAGTACACCTACAAGCAAAGATGTAGAATAGAGAGTCTTTAGACCAAGACCAGCCTCCCGTAATTATTTCTGGTAGTTCTAAGGGCTCAGAACATGAAGGAAACAGATTGCAATAGTTTGTGCACAAATGAGGCTGGGGTTTTGACACTTGTTGTAGACCTAAGCATTAGTGTGGAGGCCTACAAAAGTGTGTCAGTCCTCTGTGCCAAAGGGCTGATGGGAACATATTACATTTTAATCATTTAGCAGATGCTCTTTTCCAGAACAACTTACTGTAGTGAGTGCATACATTAATACTTGTTCAATACTAGTCCCCCATGGGAATCTAATCAGTTGCAAGCACCATGCTCTACCAACAAAGCCACACAGGAACATGCCATGACACATTAGCTCATAGCCAGCCATTCACATGTTCTGTTCTAATAACCAAACTCAAATTTCATTCAGAATGAAGCAACATATTGAATATGCATTCTAAGGGGTGTGCTAATGTGCATATTGGAACTTGGCCAAGGACTGTGCACTCTTACCAGTTACTAGGCCATCCAGAGGTCGGAGGGAACTGCAGTAGAAGTTAAAAGTACCCTGAATGAGGGAGAGGCTGTGTCAGAATACCCATACTACATACTTAAACTGTACACTAAGCACTCTTCTTTAGATACTATTTAGCACGTACCATTTAGTAAAAATGATGCAGTACGCCATTGGCCGCAACACAGTAGCGGATTCGGACTGGCTCAGTAGGTATGGCTGGGCCGAGTGTTGGTGGATTTTCCACAATTCAACAGACATGCATTGCATTAACCAGCATGATAATAGCTCATTTCCAATTCAATACATTTCTCTGAATAGAATAGGAATGGAGTTCTAGGCATACTCAAACTGTTGAGGCAGACTATCACAGATACATTAGCCCATCTATCCTACTTAGACAGAAACTGATCACATTGTTCCAGTTCAACATACACTACCGTTCAAAAGTTTGGGGTCACTTAGAAATGTTCTTGTTTTTGAAAGAAAAGCACATTTTTTGTCCATTAAAATAACATCAGATTGATCAGATATACAGTGTAGACATTGTTCATGTTGTAAATGCCTATTCTAGCTGGAAATGGCAGATTGATGGAATATCTACAGTTGAAGTCAGAAGTTCACATACACTTAGGTTGTCATTAAAACATTTGTCAACCACTCCACACATTTCTTGTTAACAAACTACAGTTTTGGTAAGTCGGATAGGACATCTACCTTGTACATGACACAAGTAATTTTTCCAACAATTGTTAACAGAGATAATTTCACTGAATCACAATTCAAGTGGGTCAGAGGTTTACATACACTAAGTTGACGGTGCCTTTAAACAGCTTGGAAAATTCCAGAAGATGATGTCATGGCTTTAGAAGTTTCTGATATGCTAATTGACATAATTTGAGTCAATTAGAGGTGTACCTGTGGATGTATGTCAAGGCCTTCCTTCAAACTCAATGCCTCTTTGCTTGACATCATGGGAAAATCAAAAGAAATCAGCCAAGACCTCAGAAAAAACATTGTAGACCTCCACAAGTCTGATTCATCCTTGAGAGCAATTTGCAAATGCCTGAAGGTACCACGTTCATCTGTACAAATAATAGTCCGCAAGTATAAACACCATGGGACCACGCAGCCGTAATACCGCTCAGGAAGGGGGCGCGTTCTTTCTCCTAGAGATGAACGTACGTGGGTGCGAAAAGTGCAAATCAATCGCAAAACAACAGCAAAGGACTTTGCGAATATGCTGGAGGAAACAGGTACAAAAGTATCTATATCCACAGTAAAGAAGTCCTATATCGACAACCTGAAAGGTCGCTCAGCAAGGAAGAAGCCACTGCTCCAAAACAGCCATAAAAAAGCCAGACTACGGTTGTAACTGCACATGGGGACAAAGATCATACTTTTTGGAGAAATGTCCTCTGGTCTGATAAAACAAAAATAGAACTGTTGGCCATAATGACCATCGTTATGTTTGGAGGAAAAAGGGGGAGGCTTGCAAACCAAAGAACACCACCCTAACCGTGAAGCATGGAAATGTTAGCATCATGTTGTGGGGGTGCTTTGCTGCAGGAGGGACTGGTGCACTTCACAAAATAGATAGCACCTTGAGGGTTTGAAAATCGGATATATTGAAGCAACATCTCAAGATATCAGTCAGGAAGTTAAAGATTGGTCGCAAATGGGTCTTCCAAATGGACAATGACCTCAAGCATACTTCCAAAGTTGTGGCAAAATGCCTTAAGGACAACAAAGTCGAGGTATTGGAGTGGCCATCACAAAGCACTGACCTCAATCCCATAGAAAATGTGTGGGCAGAACTGAAAAAGCAGGTGCGAGCAAGGAAGCCTACAACCCGACTCAGTTACAGCTCTGTCAGGAGGAATGGGCCAAAATTCAGCCAACTTATTGTGGAAAGCTTGTGGAAGGCTACCCGAAACATTACTACCAAGTACTAATTGAGTGTATGTACACTGACCCACTGGGAATGTGATGAAAGAAATACATCAATCATTCTCTCTACTATTACTCTGACATTTCACATTCTTAAAATAAAGTGGTGATCCTAACTGACCTAAGACAGAGAATTGTTCCTAGGATTAAAGGTCAGGAATGTGAAAAACTGGGTTAAATGTATTTGGCTAAGGTATATGTAAACTTAAACTGTATATTGCTACTATAGATGTAGTGAGGGAGGGGTCTTATAGCCCTTCCCCTTCTATTAATACAACAATTAATTATTATAATACAAACATTTGGTGCAGCCCATATCACGACCCCAAGGTGACCCCACCATCAGTCACCAGAGTTTTAGAGCATATTATTATTGAACTATTTACCAATTTAACTTATTGGTGACAGGGGGCAGTATTCTCACGTGCGGATGAAATGCATGCCCAAATTCAACTGCCTGCTACTCATCCCCAGAAGATTAGTTATGCACATTATTAGTAGATTTGGATAGGAAACTGAAGTTTCTAAAACTGTTTGAATCAGGTCTGTGAGTATGACAGAACTTATGTAGCAGGCGAAACCCTGAGGAAAAACCATTCAGATTTTTTGTTTTTTTGAGGTCACTCTTTTCAATGAGTTTTCATTGGGAATCCAGATTTAAGAGACCTTCTTGCAGTTCCTACCGCTTCCACTGGATGTCACCGGTCTTTAGAAATTGGTTGAGGTTTTTCCTTTGTGTAATGAAGTAGATTCTTCAAAACGAGGGTCACTTCAAGTGTACTGTTAGAGGCGCGTGACCAGAAAGGTAGCGTCAGTTTGTTTTCTTCCTGTATTGAACACAGATCATCCCATCTTCAATGTTATCATTTATTTACTTTAAAAATACCTATAGTTGTATTACAAAAGTAGTTTGAAATGTTTTGACAAAGTTTACAGGTAACTTTTGAGATATTTTGTAGGCACGTTGCGCAAGTTGGAACCGGTGTTTTTCCTGAATCAAACGTGCTAAATAAATGGACATTTTGGATATATATATCGACGGAATTAATCGAACAAAAAGGACCATTTGTGATGTTTATGGGACATATTGGAGTGCCAACGAAAGAAGCTCGTCAAAGGTAAGGCATGATTTATATTTTTATTTCTGCGTTTTGTGTCGCGCTTGCAGGGTTGAAATGTTCTCTCTTTGTTTACGGAGGTGCTACCCTCAGATAATAGCATCGTTTGCTTTTGCCGAAAAACCTTTTTGAAATCTGACATGTTGGCTGGATTCACAACACGTGTAGCTTTAATTTGGTATCTTACATGTGTAATTTCATGAAAGTTAGATTTTTGTAGTAATTTATTTGAATTTGGCCCTCTGCATTTTCACTGGCTTTTGGCCAGGTGGGATGCTAGCGTCCCACATATCCCAGAGAGGTTAATAACCAGGCCGTCATACAAACTTGCTATGCTGAATTCTTGATGCACAATCGAACGTGCTGCTATATGCACACCAAAAGCAAGTCACAATGGGCAGCCTAAGCGGGCACGCGGCAATTTAACGCTTGCTAGTCTACATGCACCTTACACCCATGAAGCAGCCAATCTTTGAGCAAAGATTTGTCAAGTGGAGGCACCGCTTCTGATCGAAACGAGAGGCTTCGCTGTATCACTGTCTCTGGGAGAATCTCAATTGCCTGTGTCCCCTCTTCTTTCCTTCTTCTCAAAACCCATTAGTGGAAAGGTTAGAGGGGCGGGACCTCTGGCTTTCTTATCCAAAGGGTTATGAAACGGATAGGGGATGCGAGGAGTATGCAACTGGGATTCTCCGACTGACTCAGGGTAGCCTTCCATCCGGCTTCACATGTTGCGTTTATATTTTTGTTCAGTATAATAGTTTTTTTGAACCCCTACTTTGACAGTCAGGCGCCCATGAATCCATATGTTCAAATCAAAAAGGTCTGACTAACATGACATCTATAACGCAGCCACATCCTGACACATTCAGAAATCAAAAGATGGTTTAGTATTTGTTTAAAAGCTCTGACGAAGACCAAGAGAACAAGAAACCCTCTTCAAATGAGAAAACTAATCAACTTTGGGTAAAAATACTTGTTTTTTCAAAGATTTATCCTAAGATGCAATACACAATCATTTTAAGGAGAATTAAATATCAATACTAATCCTACATTTGAACACCACTGCAGAAGCTTCGCTATTCAGTATCTTCCCAATTAAGTAGCCTAGTTTTGTTGCTTTGCTACTCCTAAAGCCAGGGTCGATCACTCACAGCCCACCTCTTCCAATGTATTTTGGAAAGTGTGCATCGAATTCTACTAGTTGAAAAGGCAAAATGAGGTTAACATCCTGGCATTTAAACCATTCTTGATTTTAGAAAATTCACATAAAAACATTCTATTTAAGCATAATGAGAACGTGTCATTTCCTGCTATTCGTTGATTTCAGTAGTGCATCCCCAGGACTCCATTTTCTAAATGTTGCATAATATTAAATGTTATTTTTAGCATACTCAACCTACTATTTAGAACACAAAGTATGGGTATTCGGACATGTCAAGAGTCTCCTCGGCTCGCCTGCAGCTGGGAGATAGCATTTCAACCTCAGAATACTAAACCAATCCTCTTCCATAAAATGCTGACATTCCATAAATGTAATATACAGTCAAAAATACATGGGCCGTATTGGAGAACAAGTTCCTAAACCAGTCGCTCAACAGTGAGTAACTAGGACGACTTGAGCTCCCTGTTAAGAGGTTGAGAACCCCTGGCTAAAATAAGAAGCCTAAAGCCCCTAAATATACCCACCACCAGAGCTTTATGTGCTTGGGTGAAGAGCATGACCAAACTGCAGGATCCGCAACCACAAAGAAGCTTCTAGACTTTTCTTTGCAGTTCCATCACAACCAAATGTGATCCGATTCAGGAAAATAGGCTTACGTCGCAAGCCACGACAGGAGAGCCCTTTGAGCGTACATTTTGTCATAACTTATTGGGCAGAAATGCTTCTTGAACATGTGAACTTTCATGTGCCTTAATATCAAACTTGTATGTCATCTGTAAATACGAATAAAACTGTTAAATTACGAGCCTAGTTGGTTAGCTACAGAGAGAATGTTTGGGCTGGACATGCAGAGAGATGAGTTTGGATTGGTCTGCGGTGTTGCATTTTGTGTCTAGAAAATGAGATCCTCGTAATGCAGTTAGCTAACATTGAACCCATTGGTTAACTTTAGCTAGCTATGACAATCAGTTTCTATTGCTAGTTAAAGCTTGCTGTTAGTTAGCCAGCGGAAGTTAGGTGGCTGGCTAGCTACAGTAGCTAACATTACCTGTATGAACTAGAGGTCGACCGATTATGATTTTTCAACACCGATACCGATGATTGGAGGACCAAAAAAGCCGATACCAATTTTAAAAAATAAATAAAATAAAAACGGCCAATTTGTTTTCAATCTGTGTAATAATGACAATTACAACAATACTGAATGAACACTTATTTTAAGTTAATATAATACATCAATAAAATCAATTTAGCCTCAAATAAATAATGAAACGTGTTCAATTTGGTTTAAATAATGCAAAAACAAAGTGAAGGTTGAAGCGAAAGTGCAATATGTGCCATGTAAAAAAGATAACGTTTAAGTTCCTTGCTCAGAACATATGAAAGTTGGTGGTTCCTTTTAACATGAGACTTCAATATTCCAGGGTAAAGAGGTTTTTAGGTTGTAGTTAATATAGAATTTATAGGACTATTTCGCTCTATACCATTTGTATTTCATATACCTTTGACGATTGCATGTTCTTATAGGCACTTTAGTATTGTCAATGTAACAGTATATAGCTTCCGTCCCTCTCCTCGCTCCTCCCTGGGCTCGAACCAGCAACACAACGACAACAGCCACCCTCTAAGCAGCGTTACCCATGCATAGCAAGGGAAACAACCACCCCAAGGCTCAGAGCAAGTGAGGTTTGAAACGCTATTAGCGCGCACTAACTAGCTAGCCATTTCACTTCGGTTACACCAGCCTCATCTGGGGAGTTGATAGGCTTGAAGTCATAAACAGCACAATGCTTGACGCACAACGAAGAGCTGCTGGCAAAACGCAAAGAAAGTGCCGTTTGAATGAATGTTTATGCGCCTGCTTCTGCCTACCACCGCTCAGTCAGCTACTTAGATACTTGTATGCTCAGTCAGATTATATGCAACACAGGACACGCTAGATAATATCTAGTAATATCATCAACCATGTGTAGTTAACTAGTGATTATGATTGATTGTTTTTTATAAGATACGTTTAATGCTAGCTAGCAACTTACCTTGGCTTACTGCATTCGCGTAACAGGTGTTTTACAGTCCTTGGAGTGCAACGAGAGAGGCAGGTCGTTATTGCATTGGACTAGTTAACTGTAAGGTTGTAAGATTGGATAACCCGAGCTGACAAGGTAAATCTCTGTCATTCTGCCCCTGAACAAGGCAGTTCACCCACCGTTCCTAGGTTGTCATTGAAAATAAGAATGTGTTCTTAACTGACTTGCCTAGGTAAATAAAAAAAGGTATAAAAACAAAAAACAAATTGAAAAAAATTCAAATTTTAAAAAGACAAATCGGAGCCCAAAAATTTACCAATTTCCTATTGTTAAGAAAATGCGAAATCGGCCCTAATTCATCGGCCATTCCGATTAATCGCTTGCCCTCTAGTAGTATGAACTGCGTTTAGTCACATCTCAGAATGCCATTTCACATCGATTGTATAATAATGCTGAAATATTTGTGTCTGTAATTTGTTTTTCAGCATCAAATCAGTAGAACACACCCCACTCTCATCCACCAGTCATACCATCATCAAAAATAGAGCTGGCCCAAGCAAGCAAAGGCAGCAGCGCAGTCAGCTACATGCACCATTTCTTCACCAACTACAAGCTTGAGGAAAACACGTGTGGAACTGAATTGTGATAACTGCAGTGGAAAAAACTAAAACAAGTTGGTGCTACGGTATTGTGCCTGGTGGACCCTGCACAAGCTCCACCACAATCTGGAACGTCACTTCCTGATCACAGGCCACACAGAGTTTGCCCCTGACTGGTGCTTCGGCCTCATCAAGCAACGCTTCAGAAAGACCAGAGTGAACACTTTGTCTGAGATTGTTAGTGTTGAAGTCAGCACTGTGACAGGGGTTAACATCCCACAGCTGGTTGGACTGGAGGATGATACGGTTCTGGTGGAAAGCTATGGTTGGCAACAACACCTGACTCTGTACTTCAGGCCGCTGCCACAGATCAAACAGTACAAGCACTTCAGGTAAAAATAACTTTCATTGTGTGAGGTTATTCTTATCTAAACTTGGGAGGTGAATTGGTGTTGTGCAGGGTTGTAATGTCAGATTTCTTTGTTCTCCGTTTTACAGTTTCGATGCTCTGGAGCCTGGTGTTGTAGCCAAGGAGCGGTCGGACTGTCGGGACCAGGTTTCAGCTGCTGCGCATCCTTCCTCCCATAGATGGTCTCATTTGTTTGAGAAGATCAGGGAGTTTTGTGACGAAGAGGCTATGGACATCAAGTCCTAAACCAAAGTCAAGGGCAGGACAGAAACAGGCTCTCCGAATGTAGATTCCGTTGTTCATGCGTGGTTCGGACAGACCAGTCATTAGCATCATCTGCAGTGCCTCTATTCAAATGACACACACACACGTTGCTGCTATTATTATAATAGTTATCCTGCTGCTCAGTCACTTCACCCCTGATTGTATGCATAGAACTACCTCATATCACTGATATCGTTATTGTACACACACACACACAAATTTATATTGACACCGTCTGATATTGCTACTATGCAAGTAACCATTTGGCTGTACCGTTTACACCTTCTGTAGAGACCATTCACTTCAATCAATATTCATTATATATCAATATTTTGCTATGTGGTCATAACATGATTATGTGACATACCCCAACAATATCATGTGACCATATCAAGTGTCCACCACAAACATATGGCACATGCATATGTTTATGTACTGTACATGTGCACCTTACTCAGGTTGCATGGGCTTAACTTACATTGGGGCAAAAAAGTATTTAGTCAGCCACCAATTGCGCAAGTTCTCCCACTTAAAAAGATGAGGCCTGTAATTTCCATCATAGGTACACTTCGACAGACAAAATGAGAAGAAAAAAAATCCAGAAAATCACATTGTAGGATTTTTAATGAATTTATTTGCAAATTATGGTGGAAAATACGTATTTGGTCACCTACAAACAAGCAAGATTTCTGGCTCTCAGACCTGCAGCAACTTTTTTAAGAGGCTCCTCTGTCCCCCATTCGTTACCTGTATTCTTTCTTATTTTGTCTGTCACAGTTGAAGTGTACCTATGATGAAAATTACAGGCCTCATCTTTTTAAGTGGGAGAACTTGCGCAATTGGTGGCTGACTAAAAACTTTTTTGCCCCACTGTATATATGGAATACTATGTGATAAGTGCATGTGTAACGGTATATAAAGTAGGCTAATGTACTGGTGTGAAGGAATTTTGCCAGTGGTGTAAAGTACTTGAAATTACTACTTAATTAAGTAGCTTTTTGTGGTATCTGTACATTACTTTACTATAACAGTTTTGGCTACTTTTACTCAATAGATTTTCCTTGACACCCAAAAGTACTGGTTACATTTTGACAGGGAAATTCTCCAATTCACACACTTATCAAGAGAACATCCCTGGTCATCCCAACTGCCTCTGGTCTGGCAGACTCACTAAACACAAATGCTTTGTTTGTTGGAGCATGCCCCTGGCTGGCTTCAAAATGAAGAAAACAACAACTGATTGTGCCATCTGGTTAAATAAGAAATTTGAAATTATTTATACTTTTAACTATGACAGTTTAGTACTTTTCCACCACTGGATGTGACTAGGGGTTATAGCATTTCTTTAACATGACCCATCAATATAGCCAAGTGTGTCTGGGTAAGTGTCTATAAAATGTATCTGGACACTATGTTAACCTGGAATTGTTCTTTATTGTAGGCTACCACACACACACACTACACACTGTTTAGCACATGACCTTACATGTGAATCCTTAAAAGAGCGATGATGGGGCTGGCTGAATGGGTGTAGACAATGGAGAGCACCCCAGTAGGTACCAAAACTTTCAAAGGCTCTTTTCTCAAAAGTGAGTTTACAAGTTGATCAACCTTCAAAGCAGAATTACTTTCACATTGTTCCTCAATTGCAGTGTATGATATACCATTTTCTAGCTTTGAGTATCTACTTTTATCCAATGTAAAAAATAAAAAATAAAATGTTTGCTACATAAGACCGATTTGAGCCGGTCAGTCACAAATACTAAACAATAGGCTGACACCTGGATGAAGTGAAGATTAGAGGATAGTTGAAGGGTGCCACAACAGAAGTGGGTTGGTGTGACCGTGGAGACTCCCTCCCAGTACAAATAAACTGTTTCTTAATTACGATGTCACCTTGAGCACAGAGTCACTTAGGATTCATTACACATACAGACAGAGAGAGAGAGAGAGAGCGCGACACAGACAGCCGTGCTGTCCTGTTCTGAACCAATTGCAACTTTCCTAAGTCCTTTTTTGTGGCACCGGACCACACGACTTAAGTTGTCCAGGTGTGACAATTCTAGGGCCTGTAGGACCTGCCTTGTTGACAGTGCTTTAAGAAGGTAGAGCAGCGCCTTATCATGGACATACTTCTCCCCATCTTAGCTACTGTTGTATCAGTATGTTTTGACCACGACAGTTTACAATCCAGGGTAACTCCAAGCAGTTTTAGTCACCTCAACTTGCTCAATTGCCACATTCTTTATTATAAGATTTAGTTGAAGTTTAGGGTTTCGTGAATGATTTGTCCCAAATACAATGCTTTTAGTTTTAGAAATAACTTAGGTTGAGTGTGTGGCATGGGCTAACTGCCACTAAGTGCTGCAGTCATTTCAGTCATTGTAGTAGCTGACATGTATAGCCTTGAGTCATCCACATACATAAACACTGGCTTTCCTCAAAAAAAAAAAAAAAAAAAACTTTTTTTTTTTAAATGGGCCTATCCATGTAAAAAAGCAGGCCTTCGCCAAGACACTTCTGCCCATCTTCAATTATTGTGTCTTGAATGATCGGGTCTTCAAATATCCCCCTTGCTTTTAGGTTACGATTAGCATCCCCCTCTTCAAAGGGGGAGACACCCTGGACACAAAATGTTACAGACCTAAATCCATCCTGCCCATTTAAGGTCTTCGAAAGCCTAGTCAACAAACAGATCACTGACCATCTCGAATCCCACCTTACCTTCTCCGCTGTGCAATCTGGTTTCCGAGCCGGTCACGGGTGCACCTCAGCCACCCTCAAGGTACTAAACAATATCATTACCGCCATTGTTGCTAAAAGACAGTATTGTGTATTGTGCAGCAGTCTTCATCGACCTGGCCAAGGCTTTCGACTCTGTCAATCACCGCATTCTTATTGGCAGTCTCAGTAGCCTCGGTTTTTCTAATGACTTTCTTGCCTGGTTCACCAACTACTTTGCAGACAGAGTTCAGTGTGTCAAATCGGAGGGCCCTCTGGCAGTCTATGGGGGTGCCACAGGGTTCAATTCTCGGGACGACTATTTTCTCTGTATATATATCAAGGATGTTGCTCTTGCTGCGGGCGATTCCCTGATCCACCTCTACGCAGACGACACCATTCTGTATACTTCTGGCCCTTCCTTGGACACTGTGCTATCTAACCTCCAAATGAGCTTCAATGCCATACAACACTCCTTCCGTGGCCTCCCAACTGCTCTTAAACGCTAGTAAAACCAAATGCATGCTTTTCAACCGTTCGCTGCCTGCACCCGCACGCCCGACTAGCATCACCACCCTGGATGGTTCCGACCTAGAATATGTGGACATCTATAAGTACCTAGGTGTCTGGCTAGACTGTAAACTCTCCTTCCAGACTCATATCAAACATCTCCAATCTAAAAAGCAGATCTAGTCGGCTTTCTATTCCACAACAAAGCCTCCTTCACTCACGCCACCAAACTCACCCTAGTAAAACTGACTATCCTACCGATCCTCGACTTCCTTATACCACCCACCACTGCGACCTGTATGCTCTAGTCAGCTGGCCCTCGCTACATGTTCGTCGCCAGACCCACTGGCTCCAGGTCATCTACAAGTCCATGCTAGGTAAAGCTCTGCCTCATCTCAGTTCACGATGACAACACCCACCCGTAGCACGCGCTCCAGCAGGTGTATCTCACTGATCATCCCTAAAGCCAACACCTCATTTGGCCGCCTTTCCTTACAGTTCTCTGCTGGCTGTGACTGGAACGAATTGCAAAAATCTCTGAAGTTGGCGACTTTTAGCTCCCTCACCAACTTGAAACATCTGCTATCTGAGCAGCTAACCGATCGCTGCAGCTGTACATAGTCCATTGGTAAATAGCCCACCCAATTTACCTACCTCATCCCCATACAGTTTATATTTATTTACTTTTCTGCTCTTTTGCAAACCAGTATCTCTACCTACACATGACCATCTGATCATTTATCACTCCAGTTTTAATCTGCAAAATTGTAATTATCCGCCTACCTCCTCAAACCTTTTGCACACAATGTGTATAGACTTTTTTCTTTCCACTGTGCTATTGACGTGTTTATTGTTTACTCCATGTGTAACTCTGTTGTCTGTTCACACTGCTATGCTTTATCTTGGCCAGGTCACAGTTGTAAATGAGAACTTGTTCTCAACTAGCCTACCTGGTTAAATAAAAAAATACAAAATAAAATACAAAATCGATTTGCCACACTGACAGACAAAATGCTTGATCAGAACATGTCATCAATTATTCAGCCATACATGCTTTTTTACTGGATGATGGATGATGTGTAGCTAACCCGGTATATAAAATAGATAAGATGCCGTCAGCTAATGGGTTTCAGGATTACGTATTTTTCACCATTCTGCTTCATTCTAATCAAAATCAAACAGTGTATGTTGCAGACAGAAGAGGGCGACATTGAATTGGTAAAAGAGAGGGAGGGAGAGACTTGGCAGAACTGTCAACATGAGGGCTTTAAATGTCATTGTGTGTTACCATCTTGAACATAGGCTACTTGATATAGGGAGAAGGGACATGTATTGTAATAGGCAGGGGCACAACTGGGGGGGGAACATAATTAGTATTATTTTTTATATCCAGTCAGATAAACACTTCAAAAACACAAGACCACTTTGAGGTGTCCACATGATTCTAAAGCACACCGTTGCCTCGTTTGTATCACCAGGGGGGACAAAAATAAAATGCAATTTCAGAATGTGTGTGGGGGGGGGACATGTCCCGTCCCCAGTGAAAGTTGTACCCGTTAATAGGCCAATATATGTCAATCATCCCAACGAGAGAGTGGACAGAAATCTACCATGGTTATGTTGAGCATTCCTTCCTGTGTATCAACTGTGTGTCTCCTCGCTCTTCGTGATCTTATCTGATGGGCAGCAGCAAGGTGTACGGGGAATTTCTGACATGCTATCACCGCCTCGCTTTTTAGATATATTTTTTTTATATAAAATAAATGAGAGATGTTGAGCCTCCAGTGTCAGAGTAGGTTTACCAAAACTGACATTTTAACAGTCAGTAGAGTGGCTTTTGAATATGACATGAGCTGGCAAGCTATTTGAGAGATGCTGCAAACACACACCCTCTCCAGGTCAGTGACAGGCAGCAGAACTCTGTTGGGATTGTGTGTGCATCAGAAATTCCAGTCGCTTCTGCGACAACATTCACAGGTGCCTACCCACTAAAACTATAGTAAACACATTTAGGCAACCTAATGCATACCAAACAGTCCCAGAATAATCTTAAATTGAGCACAGACACACAAAAGGCTGAGTGTTCAAAAATTTAAAAGGCACACAAAAAATACCAGAGTTAACACAGTATCAGATAGATTACAGACAACCCAAACCTGGACTGGTCACTAAGAGCCGGGAAACTGTGACAAGTCAGCCAAATACGTATTGCCCCTTTATATACAAAAATGGTTCAGTCAGGCTCGCCTATTAGGTGCATAAGAATATTTCTGTATGGATTATGGCATGCAAGGCTGCACATACTGCTTTCAAAATAATGACGTAACATGACAACAAATGTACACACATAGTCAAGAGAAAATGACCGAGTACTTCACTCCTCAGATGGGACAATATAAAACACATACTCATCCTTTATTTTAGGTCACATTGAGATGAAAAAGAGATGCCCAAGTGAGCCCTTGAGCACTGCAATAACTTTAGCTTTAACACATAGACCTACGCTAAGTGGCCAACACTTCCTTTACTGCATTCAAAGTGCAGTAACACCCAAACATTTGTGCCACGCTTGAGCACCAATGCAGCTCTAGTAACACAGCCCATTAACACTTCCTGTCCAAGACCCTGAGCACATTATGTTTTTTTGTTTAAAATAAATAAATAAATAGATATATATATATATATTTAACAAAAAACACGGAAGGGTTACCATTATATAGAACATGAAGGACAAGCAATACAGCATCAAGACACTATCAAACATGTAACAGAGCCATCATTGTGAGGGTGCGTGTGCATGATATTTTATATCACTATGTCAGTTTCCTTTTTCATGATAACCACCTTGTGAAACCCGAACGCTAAGATCCACCCCACAGTTCCCCAATAGCTGTCCCTCAACCAGTCGAGACCCTTCCCACAGCCCCCCCCCTGAAAAAAATAATAATAATAATAATTAATTCCATTCCCCACCCCCAATGCACCAACAACCAAGAGAATGAACTAAAAAGAGAAAAAAGGAAGACAGAAGAAAGCAGCAAACAACGCAAAAAAATCATACATTTAAAACAAAGGACATCAAGGACAACTGAAATCATAACAGCAATGTCTACTTTATGTTTGTGTGCATGTCTGGCACCATTACATGTATGTGTGTGTGTGTTCTCATATGTGTTTATTTGAATGAGAGTTTGTGTATATGCATGTGTACAAACACTTGCACGGCATCAGCCTCAGGCAAACCGGCATTAGTTGTAAAAACACTGCCACTTCGTGTCATTCAAATGTACTTTTATTATGTTTTATTTTGACTTTTTTCCCCCTTTATCTTTTGACCATCATTCTCTCTCACACAGCAACTCCACTCCCACTTGTCTCCAATTCCACATACCAACCCTCAGCTTCCCTCAGGCCATCCCATCCATCTCTGCTGGCCACCCACTTCGTGTTTCTACACAACACATATCTTTCAACTATGCTATGATGTTCAACATACAATTTCAATCTAATCAAATGGAATCTACAGGTTGAAGATAAATAGTTTTACTAAGAGTATTAGTAATCGACTGACCTGGTCTCTCCAGATCTCCTAACAGTACTATTTCTAGTGTCAATTTTAGATCAATGCTGTGCATTTTCAGCCATTCCTGTACCGGAGACCAGAAACAGGCTTCCTGAGGGCAATACCAAAATAAAATAGTCTATTGATTCTGTATCCTCACAACAAAATCAGCAGAGCTTCGATGATTATTATGCCCCAAATATTCAACATTTTTTGGTGGCAAGAATTCTACATAATAATTTTAGC
Source organism: Oncorhynchus gorbuscha (assembly GCF_021184085.1). Taxonomy (NCBI): domain Eukaryota; kingdom Metazoa; phylum Chordata; class Actinopteri; order Salmoniformes; family Salmonidae; genus Oncorhynchus; species Oncorhynchus gorbuscha. Next base: position 28,357,146 of record NC_060175.1, on the reverse strand, counting down.
TGAAAAGCACAAAGTCTTGAATCTTGCGTTGTTTTATATATAAAAACTCATACACCCAGTACCATGGAATCGGTACATCAAAAAAGCTCTTCAACTATTTTGCAATCTGTATGGCACAGTTGTCAACATCCTGGTCCTCAAATGAAACTGCTATACATTCCTATTTATGCTATGTTTATTCCTCTGCCAGTTTTGATCCTTTATACTGGGCAGACAGACCAGTTCCCTACCTTCTCCCGCTGCCACCTGCCTCCTCCATTTTTGGGGTGATGCTGTAATCAATTGATTGTACTCTTGGATTGAGCAGACCTTCCCGTACAATTCTGATAACTCCATGAAAGACATAACTCTACCATTCCAATATACAATATTGTTTAAGAATTTTACCAACCAGCACATTTGAGTTCAGACATAATACTTGTTCTATCTTTTCAGGGGGATGAAATTGAAGCCAGCTCTGCAATGCTTGTTTGAAAAATTAGATACTTCTTTCCTTAGTATCATTTTCAATTAATCGAAAATGAGACATAGCAATCTGCACAAAGGCAAAAAGGCTATTTTTAAACAATGGATGAGCTTTTCTTATTAATTTACTTGAGAACCATTTAAGGTTCAAATAAAACTTCTGAATGAGTGAAGCTTTTAGAGAGAGGTTTAGTGCTTTTATATTTAAATCTCAACCCACCCAATTCATATTCACATATATATATACATACATATGCTTGTTTTATTTTGTCTGGTTTAACATCCCAGATAAAACTAATAATTTTTTGCTCAAATGATTTGAAAAACGAAATCAGGAGTAGGCAGCGCCACAAGTAAGTGAGTAAACTAAGATTTAACTATGGAGTTAATCAGGACAATGTTCCCTTAAATAGACAGGTATTTACCTCTCCATGGTTGCAGGATCTTGTCTATTTTTACAAGTGTTCTATTGAAATGCATTGTGGAGAGTTTATTTATATATTTTGTGATAAGAATACCATCAAACCTATTTTTTTGCATCACAAGATTGAAGTGTAAGAAGCCTCCAGTTTTTTTTTAGATATAAAGACCCGGTCTATTTGCCATCTGGGTCTTTTTTTTAATAATAGAGAAAGCAGAACTTCCTGCTTAGTACCTGACAGACTACCATTTCTATAAGAGTATTTAAAACAAACAATCTAACAATGGAGCTTAAAGTATATAAAAAAATACTTGATATACATACCTCTACTGGTATGCCATCAAGCCCTGGGGTTTTTCCAGACTGAAAGGATTTAATTGCCTCAAAAAGTTATTCCTCTGTAATTTGGCCTTCGTACCTGATCTTTCTGTACATTTATTAATTTTCCATTTTTTATATTTGGAAATAACTCCTTACCGTAATCTTCATTCAGTGGGAAAGGATGAGACGGAAAAGAGAACATCTGCCTAAAATAATTAGCCTCCCCTTTTAAAATATAATTTGGAGAATCATAGATGGCCCCGTCTTCAGTAACGGGTTTCTGCAAATTCTTTGTTAGCTTTCCTGTATTGGAGTTTCAGGAAGAAGTTTGTGAATTGTTCTCCATATTCCATCCAGTTTGCTTTATTTTTGTAATAGATCATTCTTGAAAAATGTTCAAGTTTTTTGTTTAACCTCTAACTTATTTTGCATCTCTGTAGTATTGTTTTTATTGCTCTCTACCTGTACTATTAGTTCATGGATTCCCCTTGTTAGTCTTGTCTCTTTAGCCAGAAACTGTTTTATTTTATTATTGATGAATATTGAATAACTCCTGGAGGAACATTTAAAGGTATCCCAAACAATAAAGGGATTTGCTGAACCTATATTATACTGGAAAATTTAAGTTATAAATTATTTTGCCTTAGTTAAAGATAAGTTGTCCTCCAGTAAACTTTGATTACATTTCCAATATCCCCATCCATGTGAAAATGTATAAGAGTTATGTGAAGGACAATTAGATGATGATGCGATGTGAAACTTTTTTAAACCTTTGATGCAAGAGAGAAAGAGACAAGAAAGTAGTCAAGACGACTAGCTTGATTAAGTCTCCTCCATGTATATCTCACTAGGTCGGGTTTTTTTTAGTCTCCAAATATCCACCATTTCTAACGTGTCCATAATATTTGCGATTTCCTTCAAGGGGAAAGGTGATGATAGTTTGTAGAGTGATTTACTTTACGGTCCATTGAGGTACTTAACACTGTGTTATAGTTTCCTACCAATAATGATTAGACCATTTGTTGCCTGTAAATTCAATAAATTGGTATAAATGTTTGAAGTGTGGATCATCCGGATTTGGACCATATAGATTAAATGAGCCAAATATCTTTTTCATCCACTGCCATATTCAAAAGAATTCACCTTCCTTGCGAATCATTCCGGATTATTTGCACATTCAGATCAAAATGTTTATTAATTAAAATCACACCCTTTGAGTTCCTTTGTCCATGACAGAAAATTATTTCACCACCCCATTCCTTTTTTCCACACAACTTCCTCTAAGGATTTAGAGCAAGTTTCCTGTAAAAAGTACGTTATATTCCTTTTAGCCATGTAAAGACTTGATCTTTTTTTATAATCTGCCAAACAAGTATTACTAGCTATACTTACTTCACCCCTTACCATAACTAGATACTATTCTCAGGCTAAATTGACCATAATTAGTGCCTGTAAATTTACTGCCATCAGAGGCAGAGCTTTTAAATGTCAGATATTTGTAATTCAAGCAATAGGTTCTAGCAATATTTTTTTATTCCCTTGCCTGTTTGCCTGTTAGCCAATGCCAGAGATGTTAGAAAATCGAGACAAATGTGTGTAACAAATCAGAGTAGGTTGATGTGTATGATATTGGATATGATAATGAGTGTGTATGATGTCTGTATAAGAGTAAGACTATAATGTGTGATGTCCAAATAAATAAACTGCTAATTTGCATGTTTGAGTGTCTGTGTGTAACATGTAGTGCGTATAGCCTTAATATTCATAATTGTAATCAATATCGTATCACCATCATAGTTGCATCATAATTACCTTTATCATTGAAAAACACACCCCAGCATTTCCATAGCAATTGACGTTTCATATGATCATTAAAGAGACCTTGCATTACTCTAGAAACGGCTTCACTACAGTACAAATGTATCCCGTACTGTTATTATTGCCCAATGTCCCCATTTCGATTTCTTCCCCTTGCTTGTTGTAAACATATATAATCTTGTAGACAAATACATAAAAGATAGAGAAACACATTCAATTCTAAAACAGTTTGACAATAGAGAGGGAGAGATGAGAAAAGAGAGAAAGAGTGAGAGAAGAGCGAGATCAGGTGTGTGTGTGTATGTACAAGTCGGAATGTGTAAGCAAGCATGTAGTTGAGTACGCGTGTGTTCATATCCACTTCATAATATTCACATAATGTTGCAAACAACAACGTAAGCAATAAAAACATCTCAATTAATGACGCACCAGAAAAGCCCTGAGTCGTATTTACAAGGGCACACCTTAGCAAAACGTTTTGCAATGGAAACCCAGGTAATCGGTATTTCTCATTGAACGCTAGTTCCGGTAGTCCCTCCCTGTTTAAGTTTGTTTTCTTCTGTTTGGTGCCTAAAGAATACAACACCGGTCAAAAATTCTGAGATATTGTACCAACCCTAAAAAGTGAGCAAATATTACTGCACAGGGAGAGACCCACTTACGTTCTCTCTACCCTACTCTCAATCCACACATCTACAATGGTCACGATGAACAAGAGGCGTTACGGTTTCAGTGAGCACTTTACTACACCTAGACTGATATGGGGAGTGCTGCTGACCAGACCACTGACCAACCAGAGGCTGATGTTTGTGTCTGCCTGGGCTCTGAACGGTTCTGTCTCTGTTCTGGATGCCAATATGGGTCACGGGGTCCAGGACAAGCCAGTCTTTGTCCCCCTCCACTTGGACACAATGTGAGGGGGAGGAGGGGGGTGGCCCCTGGAACACCATGAAGCTCCAACAAACATTCCACTGGGCCACATCATAGTCTGGAAAACAATCAGTCTGTTTAAGTGTCAGAGAGAGAGAGAATTAGAGAAGGAGAGTGGGGGAGGGAAAGGGTTCAGTATGAGGAAAGGGGATAGGACAGGAGGCTTCTATTAAGTACTAGTTGGCCTGGAAACCTGTTTACATAAAAGTGCCATCTCCTGCAGCAATTCTAATCCGTAATCAGCATTGTCAGAGGAGCCAACTGGACATTGGGTCTGGATTGGTCCATCTCTCCTTATACGTGGATCAGGCGTGTGCATGTTCATCTACAGGCCATAATCTCCATCTATGTATGTACAGTAGAATAATAGTGAAGACATAAAAACTATGATAACATATGGAAAAATGTAGTAAAACAAACAAAAAAAAGTTGAACAAACATATGTTATATTTGATTCTTCAAAGTAGCCACCCTTTGCACACTCTCAACCAGCTTCATGAGGTTGTCACCTGGAATGCATTTCAATTAACAGGTGTGCCTTGTTAAGTCTTTTGGGATAGGGGGCAGCATTTTCACTTTTGGATGAATAGCGTGCCCAGAGTGAACTGCTTCCTACTCTGCCCCAGACGCTAATATATGTATATTATTATTAGTATTGGATAGAAAACTCTGAAATTTCTAAAACTGTTTGAATGATGTCGGAGTATAACAGTAGTCATATGGCAGGTGAAAACATGAGAAAAATCCAACCAGGAAGTGGGAAATCTGAGGTTTGTAGTTTTTCAAAGCTTGGCCTACCAAATACAGTGTCTATGGAGTCAAGTTGCACTTTCTACAGCTTCCACTAGATGTCAACCGTCTTTAGAAACTTTAATGAGGATTCTACTATAAAGGAGGGGCTCATGAGACCTGTTTGAGTCAGTGGTCTGGCAGAGTGTCTCAGGCTCGTGATGCGCGCTCCCGACAGAGTTAGCTCTCGTTCCATGGCTTTTCTTCAGGCATAGGAATTCTCCGGTTGGAACATTATTGATGTTTTATGTATAAAACATCCTAAAGATTTATTCCATAAATCGTTTGACTTGTTTCTACGACCTGTAACGGAACTGAGTTTGTCTCGACAAAGTGCTCGCGCCTCATGAAGATGGATTACTGGGCTGAACACGCTAACAAAAAGTGTCTATTTTGACATAAATGGACTTTATGGAACAAAGTAATTCATTGTCGAACTGGGATTCCTGTTATTTCTAACTTCTGTTGACTCAAAAATGGCAGATTTTTCTCTGGCTGGATTGGGCTCTGAGCGCCGTTCTCAGATTATGCTTTTTCCGTAAAGTTTTTTTGAAATCTGACACAGCGGTTGCATTAAGGAGAAGTCTATCTTTAATTCTATGAATAACACTTGAATCATTAATCAATGTTTATTATGAGTATTTCTGCAAAATCAGATGTTTTGGAATCAAAACATTACTGCACGTAACGCACCAATGTAAACTGAGATTTTTGGATATAAATATGCACATTATCGAACAAAACATACATTTATTGTGTAACATGTCCTATGAGTGTCATCTGATGAAGATCAAAGGTTAGTGATTAATTTAATCTATTTCTGCTTTTTGTGACTCCTATCTTTGGCTGGAAAAATGGCTGTGTTTTTTTGACTTGGCGGTGATCTAACAATCATACGTTGTGCTTTCGCTGTAAAGCATTTTTGAAATCGGACACGATTGGTAGATAAACAACTTGTTAATCTTTAATTTGCTGTATTGGACTTAATGTATGAAAGTTACATATTTCTAAAATATGAGAGGTTAAAAAGTTGTGTGGAATTTCTTTCCTTCTTAATGCGTTTGAGCCAATCAGTTGTGCTGTGACAAGGTAGGGGTGGTATAGTTTTGTACTTTTTGGGGCAATCCACCACTTGTTACAGTAGCTGCATGTTTAATATAGGCCAGTCTTAACTAAAACAATAGAGTTACGTTTGGCAACAATAGCAAGCCTATCAGAGATATCGTGACAAGATCCTGAGGCCCAGAACTGAACCACACACCACAGTGTGCAACAGAACAGTATACTGTGTACACTCAGTTGTTAAGAAAGTTTAAATTAAATTGTTTAAATCATAGCCTAAATTTGTGTCCCGGATTCCTGTTTAGTAGCAGTTAGATGCTAGCCATCATGAAAACAGAACAGGCTAACGCTAGCAGTGCTAGCCCACTGGTGTTTTTAAATCCACGGATGGGCACAAACACATCAGGTGTAGAGGTCGACCGATTAATCGGAATGGCCGATTTCAAGTTTTCATAACAATCGGGATTTTTGGAAGCCGATAAAAAAAAATATATTTTTTACACCTTTATTTAACTAGGAAAGTCCGTTAAGAACACATTCTTAGTTTCAATAACGGCCTAGGAACGGTTGGTTAACTGCCTTGTTCAGGGGCAGAACGACAGATTTTTACCTTGTCAGCTCAGGGATTCAATCTTGCAACCTTACGGTTAACTAGTCCAACGCTCTAACCACCTGCCTCACGAGGAGCCTGCCTGTTACACGAATGCAGTAAGAAGCCACGGTAAGTTGCTAGCATTAAACTTATCTTATAGAAAACAATCAATCATAATCACTAGTTATAACTAAACATGGTTGATGATATTACTAGTTTATCTAGCGTGTCCTGCGTTGCATATAATCGATGCTGTGCGCATTCGTGAAAAAGGACTGTCGTTGCTCCAACGTGTACCTAATCGTAAACATCAATGCCTTTCTTAAAATCAATACACAGAAGTATATTTTTAAACCTGCATATTTAGCTAAAATAAATCCAGGTTAGCAGGCAATATTAACCAGGTGAAATTGTGTCACTTCTCTTGCGTTCATTGCACGCAGAGTCAGGGTATATGCAACAGTTTGGGCCGCCTGGCTCATTGCGAACTAATTTGCCAGAATTTTACGTAATTATGACATAACATTGAAGGTTGTGCAATGTAACAGCAATATTTAGACTTAGGGATGCCATCTGTTAGTTAAAATACGGAACGGTTCCGTATTTCACTGAAAGAATAGAGTTTCCGGATTCTACCATATTAATGACCTACGGCTTCTATTTCTGTGTGTTATTATGTTATAATTAAGTCTATGATTTGATAAAGCAGTCTTGAGCGATGGTAGGCACCAGCAGGCTCGTATGCATTCATTCAAACAGCACTTTCATGCATTTTGCCAGCAGCTCTTCGCTGTGCGTCAAGCATTGCGGTGTTTATGACTTCAAGCCTATAAACTCCCGAGATTAGGCTGGTGTAACCGATGTGAAATGGCTAGCTAGTTAGCAGGGTTCACGCTAATAGTGTTTCAAATGTCACTTGGAGTAGTTGTTTCCCTTGCTCTGCATGGGTAACGCTGCTTTGAGGGTGGCTGTTGTCAATGTGTTCCTGGTTCGAGCCCAGGTAGCAGCAAGGAGAGGGATGGAAGGCTATACTGCTCCTCCTTGCAACATCTTTTCATAAAACCACACCACAAAATATATATCTTTGCTTATATTTAGCAGAGTTACCTTGTCCTATGGATATCCACACAGTTTTCAAAATTGGCAAGGTGGTGTAAGCCTACACAAAAGACTTTATTTGAAGTGAATCTAAAAAATATCCAATGGAATAAATGAAGGAACTGCTTTTCAGATTTTGCTGAAAGGTGTCATGGGAATTATGACTCCCACTTTGGTAGTCAATTCTTACCATGCCCATTTACTAAAATGGGATTTCCTGCATATAGAAACTAGTTTTTGTTTTCAACATTCATTACAGGTAACAAATTCTTGTTTTTTTATTCAAACAGTTGAGTATGTGTCTCCTAAGCAGACACTTCAGTATCCTTGTCACTTCAGAGTGCTGTGTGTGTACACAATTATAGTAATTTTACAGATGGCAGAGAAAAGCAGAGCACCAGTGTGGGACCATTACATTGAATTGGCACCAGGGAAAGTGTGGCGTCTTATTTGTGATAAAGAGGTAAACATGGGGTCAACAGCTATAAAAAAAAAAATTTAAATACCACCAACCTATGGAATCCCCTTAAGAACACTGACCTAAAAGCCCATAAGGAACCAATGAAGAAAAAAAGCAAAACGCAAAATCTTCAAGGAAAAAGACGTCGTAGGCTACAATCTTAAAACGTTTCAATAAAAACAAGAAACAGGCAGGACAAAGACCCAAGAAGATGGACGAAGCAGTTATTGTGATGATTGCCATAGCAGCGGATTACTCTTGTTGAACCCCAGTACAGGATCAATGATGAACAATTCCATCAAACAGAAATGCTAGATAAAACACAAAGGAGTTGTGATGAAAGTGAATAATCTGATAGCACCAGTGAATGCTCCACACATGGCATTCACATCTGACTACTGGTCAGTCCCTGATGAGCCTTACTGGACATTTAATTGACAATGTCTAGACAAGAAAGCATGTTGTGCTGAATGTCAAGATTATGACTGGCTCACACACAGGAAACTACAGAGAGATGTTTTGGACCATGTTGGAATACTGGGAAATCCACACAGATCGTGTAGTGCTGGTCCTCAGGGACAGTGGGGGCAAACATGGTGAAAGGTAGGAGACTGTCGGACTTCAGCTACAGTGCACACACCCTACAGCTTGTAATCAATGATGGACTATCCAGTCAGAGAGCTGTGCTAGACATTATTGCCATGTTGAAGAGCTTTGCAACATTCTGTACTGGCCAAACAGAGTCTGGGGGCCATTCGGAAGGAGCTTGGCCTGCCAAAACACAGCATCAACCAAGCAGTTCAAACACAATACTACTACATATGTTGCAGAGGATGTTTGAACAGAGGCATGCACTGAATGTGTATGCAGGTGAATCCGGACACATCTACGAACACATCAGTTTGTCTGCTACACAGTGGGACGTAGCCTCTTTCCTAATTGAGACTCTCGCAACTATGGAGGAGCTGACGGTGGAGATGAGCCACTCCAATGCCACAGCCGCATGCATCATCCCCAGTGTGTCGGTGCTGAAGCTGATGCTGCAGCAGGTGGGTTCTTCCACTCAAGGTATCAAAACTATACGGAACACCATGTTGGACAGTCTGACAAGGCAGTTCTCGAAGGCTGAGAAGAGAAGTGCCTGGTGCTGGCAACTGTCCTGGATCCACATCACAAGAGCTATGCCGTCACCTCAGGGACAGCACTAGAGAAAGCAAAAGAGTGGCTGAAGGAGGAATTTGACCTAAGGAATCCAAATCCCAGAGCTACAGCAGAAGGGACTAGTGAAGGAGGACCCAGATCCAGATGGAAAGGGGCAAAGAGTCCAGGTAGACAGCCTCTACGCTAGAATCCTTGGAAGCCAAGAGGGCAGGGCTGAAGTCCAGTGCAGAGTTGGAGCGTTACCTCAGAGAGCCTGTCATTGACAGAAAGAGTGGCTTGCCTTTGAAGTGGTGGAAGCAGAATGAGGACAGACTTCAATTACTCGCTACACTGGCAAAGAAGTTTCTGTCCCCCACCTTCAGTCCCAAGCGAGAGAGTGTTCAGTGAGGTGGGGATGATTTATGATAAGCGGAGGAGCAGACTGACAGGGGAACATGCAGACAAGCTCGGTTTTCTGCTTTACAACTTCTTAACTGGGAATATTGAAGACTTGTTAAAAAGGAACCACCAGCTTTCATACGTTTGCATGTTCTGAGCAAGGAACTTAAACGTTAGCTTTTTTTACATGGCACTTTCACTTTCTCCAACACTTTTTGCATTATTTACACCAAAATTGAATGTTTCATTATTTATGAGACTAAATTGATGTTATGTATTTAGTGTTAACTCGGTATTGTTGTAATTGTCCTTACAAATATACACATATATAAAATAAATGTAGGTCCTCCAATACTCAGTATTGGCGTTAAAATCATAAAATCGCTCGACCTCTAGTTGTAACGTTAACCATTTTGGTTACCTCAAGGCAGCCCACACTCATTGAATATGGAACAATAACAAGTAAACCCTCTCGTGCATGACTTCATTACTGAGCGCAAAGTTGATTGCATGTTCTCACTGAAACATGGCTGTCAGACTGTAGTGCTGCTCCTATTGAAGTCTCCCCGCGGATTACAGCTTTTCATACACGATGAGAAAAGGGAAAGAAACAGACAGCCTCTGTTTTTACTAATGCTCTCAGCTGTAAGGACATTTCATTTTGTGACTTGTGTTTTGAGCATCCTGCTATACTGTTTAAATATAAGCCACCAGTACTGGCCATAACCCTGTATAGGCCACCAATGCACTGCTCCACTTTATTTACCAATTTATCTCAACTATTGTCCTTGTGTTGGAAGATTTTAATATTCATGTTGACAAAAGCAACTGACTCTTAGGCCATTGCATTTATGAATCTTTTGAGCTCTATGGGACTTTATCTAACATGTTACTGAGCCCACCCATAACAGCAGCCATACTCTAGACCTGGTATTACCAAGGGGCTTTCTAAACGCCATCTTACCTCTGAAGTTGTCACAGATCGAGTGTATGAACAACACTTCACCTATTCTGCCTTCATGGTGATTCAGTTGAACTTTTATTGCAAATTAAGGGAAATCATTGATGCCGTAGCTCCAGTAAAGTAGAAAAAGGTCACATCTAAAACAGAGCCCCTTGGATGAGTGAGGAAACTAATCAATTAAAGAGAAAGTGCAGAAAGGCAGAGCGGAAGTGGAGAAAGTCAAAGTTGCAAGTCCATTATGATATTCTGAGAGAGCAACTTAAGGAAATAAGAAATGCCAGATTGTCCCATTTTTCTAACTTGATCACTATTAAATCAGAATAATGAGTGCTCTTCGAACATTGATGGCCTGATAAATGCTACCCCCCACCCCCAAACTTGTGTGAACGGTCCTCCACATCTAAACGTAATGAATTGTGGCATATTTCAGAGAAGATACCCAGTCTAATGTTGGTTATCAGTCAAGCACGACCCTATGAGAAGTTTGATGTGCGCTTGCCTACTACACAAAGGCACTATGGATTTATTTCCCCTGGTTGACACAGACATGCTCAGGAAAGTGACATCAGAACTTAAGCCATTCTACCTGCCTTCGATCCTATCCCCCACCACCTTCAAAACAGTTTTTAATTGCATATCTGAAGACGTGCAAGCCATTTTTAAATCACTCCATTCCTAAGAAAACATACTTTATTTTAAGTGCCAACTGTATATTTAAAAATAAAAAATCCAGACCTGGTTCTCATGCCCACCACAGCAGACACAGCTTTAGTTAAAGTGGTAAATGATCGTAGAGCCAACACAGACGCCAATCATCTCTGTCCGTGTACGCTTAGATTTAAGTGGTGCAATAGACTCTGTTGACCATGATTTCCTTCTGGACAGGTGGGATTGCTTCTCCGGTCTAGGACCTATGCAACTGGGTCGAGAGTTGAATCACCCTTGGCGAACAGAACTCAGAAAATACATATCACATGTGGCGTTCCACAAGGGTTGATTTGGGGTCCAGTACTGTTCAGTTTATATTCTACCACTTGGCAGCGTTATCAGAAAGCATAGCATTGATTTCTTTCACTGCTTTATTGGTTTATTCTTTCAGTGAAATACGGAACTGTTAAGTATTTTATCGAACGGGTGGCAACCCTAAGTCTAAATATTGTTGTTATATTGCACAACCGTCAATGTTATATCATAATCATGTAAAATTCTGGCAAATTAATTACGGTCTTTGTTAGGAAGAAATGGTCTTCACACAGTTTGCAACGAGCCAGGCGACCCAAACTGCTGCACATACCCTAACTCTGCTTACACTGAATGCAAGAGAAGTGACAATTTCAGGCACCGCATTGATTATATGCAACACAGGACAAGCTAGTTAAACTTAACATAATCACTAGTTATTTTATAAAAAACAATCCGTTTAATGCTATCTAGCAACTTACCATGGCTCCTTGCTGTCTGTACTCACGTAACAGTTGGTAGCCTGCCATGCAGTCTCCTCATGGATTGGAATATAAATCGTCCCTAATTAAAAATCGGCCATTTTGATTTATCGGTCGACCTCTATCATATTCAGATACATTCTATATAATCAATACTTGGCACACATTGGTAAGCTAGTGGTTAGGGTTTTGGGCCAGCAACGGAAATGTTGCTCAATCGAATCCCCGAGCTGACAAGGTAAAAATATGTCTTCATGCCCCTGAGCAAGGCAATTAACCCACAGTTCCACGGGCGCCGAAGACGTGGATGTCGATTGTTGCAGGTCCCCGCACATCTGATGCAGAGGGATTTGGTTAAATGCGGAAGACATTTCAGTTGTACAACTGACTAGGTATCCCCTTTCCCCACAGCGGTCCCCTGATGGTGAGTATTAGAACCAGATGACAGGAGGAGTCTATGCATGTCAGTTCTTGTTTGGGGGTAACTTACCTCACCCAGCCCACTCCTTCCTGTGCGCCAACAGCACTTCAAACAAACTGGCCTGTTTTAGCTTTTGATAAAAAGGCATACAGAGCATCACCCAACACTAATGAGCTGAGCGGACAGGAGTATACTAACGCTCCAGAGCAAATTTCACTCACAATACATTTTTCTAGCAACCAAGCAGAAACAGATTGCTCTCTGGTACATTTTACCCTCCTTTTTCTGCACACAAACTTAGGAGGTATTTTCATTTTCATGTCTTGTTGGTGCATGCCTAGCCAATGGGAGCTGGGCTAGCTGCCTCTGATGTAGGCTGTATCTTGGAAGTAGAGAGAAGCGGGATACTTGTTAGGGCCCCTCTGTAAAAATCACATTCCTTAGGCACACAGAGCATCAACAATATACAACATACAATGATGGCATCACACATTGTGACCTGCATGATCGGATTCTGCAGTGAATCCACAGAAGATGCGTCCCAAATGGCATCCTGTCCGCTATATAGTGCACTTTGGGATGCACATACAGACACATTCCTGGTCATTGGGATTGGCATCTCCAGGACAGAAGAGTCAGAAGAGAAAGGAACCAGCAACAATCACATCTGGTCAGGCCTTCAGCTGTTAACAGGACTGAGCCCACAGCTTCCTGTGAGGTGTACCACAGGAATCCTGCAGAAGTTGAGGTTGGGTTAGTGGTAGGTGCACAGCTGTAGAGCTAGGCTATAGTCCTAGCAGTGCATGAGAGCACTTATGTGCTTTCTTAAAAGGCACAATTTGAAGCTTAATTTCTGCTAAAAGGTATTGATTGGCAAAGCAGAATGGGGGGGGGTGTCTGAGTGTATTGTGTGCACTCAGTAAATCTCTGTGCGCATTGGTTGTTTGTAGATTTTATCCCGTGGTCATAGGCCTAGATATTTGAGATTGTAAGAGTATGTCACAGTGCACTCGCTGCTCTGGTGGTCCCAATGCTGTGGTATGTGGAGAAACAGGGTTTGGAACACCTGTATAACAGAGGAAACTAGTCCAGAATAAATTGAAGTGGTCTGGTGTGTTTTTGCCTTTCACATCCACTCACTAACAAGTCAGCAAACACATTTAAAGAGGAGTAGGATGTGTTCGAATGTGCTAGAAGACGACCGATTAATCGGCATGGCCGACTTCAAGTTTTCATAACAAACGCAGATTACATTGCAATCCACGAGGAAACTATGTGGCAGGCTGACCACCGGTTACATGAGTGCAGCGACAAAAGGACCTTGTGGCGGCAAGGAGCCACGGTAAGTTGCTAGCTAGCATTAAACTTATCTTTTAAAAAACAATCAATCTTCACAATCACTAGTTAACTACACGTGGTAGATGATATTACTAGCTTAACTAGCTTGTCCTGCGTTGCATATAATCAATGCAGTGCCTGTTAATTTATCATCGAGTCACAGCCTACTTCGCCAAAAGGGTGATGATTTAACAAAAGTGCAATCTTTGCACAAATGTACCTAACCATAAACATCAATGTCTTTCTTAAAACCAATACACAGAAGTATATATTTTTATTTAAAGCATTATTTAGTTTAAATAAATTCATGTTAGCAGGCAATATTAACTAGGGAAATTGTCACTTCTATTGCGTTCAGTGAAAGCAGAGTTGGGGTATATGCAATAGTTTGGGCCGCCTGGCTCGTTGCGAACTGTGTTTCTTCCTAACAAAGACCGTAATTAATTTGCCCGAATTTGACAATTAGAATATTGAAGGTTGTGCAATGGAACAGCAATATTTAGACTTATAGTTGCCACCGGTTCGACAAAATACGGAACGGTTCTATATTTCACTGACAGAATAAATGTTTAGTTTTCAAAATGATAGTTTCCAGATTTGACCATATTAAATGACATAAGGATCGTATTTCTGTGTGTTTCTTATAATTAAGTCTATGATTTGATAGAGCAGTCGGAGCGGTGGTAGGCAGCAGCAGGCTCGTAAGCATTCATTCAAACAGCACTTTACTGCATTTGCCAGCAGCTCTTAGCAATGCTTGATTCACACCACTGTTTATGACTTCAAGCCTATCAACTCCCGAGATTAGCCTGGAAATACTAAAGTACCTATAAGAACATCCAATAGTCAAAGGTATATGAAATACAAAATGGTAGAGAGAGAGATAGTCGACGTGTCATAATTCCTATAATAACTACAACCTAAAACTTCTTAACTGGGAATATTGAACCACCAGCTTTCATACGTTTTGAGCAAGGAACTTAAATGTTAGCTTTTTTACATGGCACATATTGCACTTTTACTTTCTTCTCCAACACTGTTTTTGCATTATTTAAACAAAATTGAACATGTTTCATTATTTATTTGAGAATAAATAGATGATATTTATATATTAAAGTTAAAATAAGTGTTAATTCAGTATTTTTGCAATTGTCATTAGGGCAAATATATAAAATCGGCTTCTGCTTTTTTTGGTCCTCTAATAAATCAGTATCAGCTTCGAAAAACCGGTCAACCTCTAGTTAGTGCACACTCATCCTCCTGTGTTTGTGTGTTTATGCCAAGCCTTGGTCAGGGCTGTGTGGGGTGAGTGCCCGAAATAGACAGCCTCTCTCTCACATGCTTTATGGACTCTGAGCACTACCTCAGCACAGAGAATGAACTTGCTGAATACAAATAAAAATAAGTTTATCCTATAGGAGACACTGATGGAGCTACCCTCTGTCTATCAAATAAATACCTCGACCTACCTAAGCTAAACCTTCCCAGTAAACGCTTTACCAGTCCTTTTTCAATGAAATAACTGAGTAATTAATACATCATTTTTGGTCCTCAAAGCTAATTCGATCATGAGATGAACTAGGACTCAGTAAAAAAGCAAGAGCTAAAAAAAAGAGAATTAAATGGTTATTTTATGAAAGGGGCAGTAAAGTATAGTTTAACTTCCTTATTTTCTCTGAGATGGGTTGGGTCTCACCTCATACACCATGAAAACATTTACATCCCCTCACCGCATGTTATAAGGCCACACTGGATTGTGCAACTCTCCTTTTTGAGGGAGGACTTTAACCTTTCTAGGGCAGGTGTTCTGCTAGCGGAACCCCTCAACAACATTCCGCTGAAAAGGCACGCAAAATTTAAAAAAATTTTTTTTTTAATATGTAACGTTCACACTTTAACAAGTCCAATACAGCAAATGAAAGATTAACAAGAAGTTTATCTACCCATCATGTCCGATTTAAAAACTGCTTTACAGCGAAAGCACAACATTGTTAGATCACCGCCAAGTCAAAAAAACACAGCCATTTTTCCAGCCAAAGATAGTCACAAAAAGCAGAAATAGATCAAATTGAATCACTAACCTTTGATAATCATCAGATGACACTCATAGGACATCATGTCACACAATACATGTATGTTTTGTTCGATAATGTGCATATTTATATCCAAAAATCTCAGTTTACATTGGCGCCTTACGTGCAGTAATATTTTGATTCCAAAACATCCAGTGATTTTGCAGAAATACTCATAATAAACATTGATAAAATATATACAAGTGTTATTCATAGAATTAAAGATAGACTTCTCCTTAATGCAACCGCTGTGTCAGATTTCAAAAAAACTTTACGGAAAAAGCATAATCTGAGAACGGCGCTCAGAGCCCAAAACCAGTTTCTAAAGACGGTTGACATCTAGTGGAAGCCGTAGGAAGTACAACTTTATCCATATCCCACTGTGTAGTCGGTAGGGCAAGCTTTGAAAAACTACAAACCTCAGATTTCCCACTTCCTGGTTGGATTTCTCTCAGGTTTTCACCTGCCATATGACTTCTGTTATACTCAGACATCATTCAAACAGTTTTTAGAAACAGAGTGTTTTCTATCCAATACTAATACGCATATATTATCATCTGGGACAGAGTAGGAGGCAGTGCACTCTGGGAACGCTATTCATCCAAAAGTGAAAATGCTGCCCCCTATCCCAAAAAGGTTGGGGAAGCCCTTCAACTATGTAAGTAGAGAAGGTATGTGCATCCTATTTCTTATATAGTGCACTACTTTTGACCAGGGCCAACAGAGCTCTGGTCAAAAATAGTGCTATATGTAGGGAATAGGGTGCCATTTGGGACGTAACCGGTGTATCCATTAATATTGATGGCGTGTAGTGTGAATCATTCATGGCATGGTTCTCTTTGGACACTAAGGACATTTTGAAGGAAGGAAGATTTCCCTTTGGTCATTTAGAAGGTTGTATGATTGCAACTACACCACGGCAGTCCTACAATCTAAGCTAGATGCCCTCAATCTCACTCAAATCATCAAGGAACCCACCAGGTACAACCCTAACTCTGTAAACAAGGGCACCCTCATAGACGTCATCCTGTCCAACTGGCCCTCCAAATACACCTCCGCTGTCTTCAACCAGGATCTCAGCGACCACTGCCTCATTGCCTGTATCCGCCACGGAGCCGCAGTCAAACGACCACCCCTCATCACTGTCAAACGCTCCCTAAAACACTTCTGTGAGCAGGCCTTTCTAATCGACCTGGCACGGGTATCCTGGAAGGACATTGACCTCATCCAGTCAGTTGAGGATGCCTGGTCATTCTTTAAAAGTAACTTCCTCACCATTTTAGATAAGCATGCTCCGTTCAAAAAATGCAGAACCAAGAACAGATACAGCCCTTGGTTCACTCCAGACCTGACTGCCCTCGACCAGCACAAAAACATCCTGTGGCGGACTGCAATAGCATCGAATAGCCCCCGTGATATGCAACTGTTCAGGGAAGTCAGGAACCAATACACGCAGTCAGTCAGGAAAGCTAAGGCCAGCTTCTTCAGGCAGAAGTTTGCATCCTGTAGCTCCAACTCCAAAAAGTTCCGGGACACTGTGAAGTCCATGGAGAACAAGAGCACCTCCTCCCAGCTGCCCACTGCACTGAGGCTAGGTAACACAGTCTCCACCGATAAATGATTATCGGAAACTTCAATAAGCACTTCTCAACGGCTGGCCATGCCTTCCGCCTGGCTACTCCAACCTCGGCCAACAGCTCCGCCCCCCCCGCAGCTCCTCGCCCAAGCCTCTCCAGGTTCTCCTTTACCCAAATCCAGATAGCAGATGTTCTGAAAGAGCTGCAAAACCTGGACCCGTACAAATCAGCTGGGCTTGACAATCTGGACCCTCTATTTCTGTCACTATCTGCCGCCATTGTCGCAACCCCTATTTACCAGCCTGTTCAACCTCTCTTTCATATCGTCTGAGATCCCCAAGGATTGGAAAGCTGCCGCAGTCATCCGCCTCTTCAAAGGGGGAGACACCCTGGACCCAAACTGTTATAGACCTATATCCATCCTGCCCTGCCTATCTAAGGTCTTCGAAAGCCAAGTCAACAAACAGGTCACTGACCATCTCGAATCCCACCGTACCTTCTCCGCTGTGCAATCTGGTTTCCGAGCCGGTCACGGGTGTACCTCAGCCACACTCAAGGTACTAAACGATATCATAACCGCCATCGATAAAAGACAGTACTGTGCAGCCGTCTTCATCGACCTCGCCAAGGCCTTCTACTCTGTCAATCACCATATTCTTATCGGCAGACTCAATAGCCTCGGTTTTTCGGATGACTGCCTTGCCTGGTTCACCAATTACTTTGCAGACAGAGTTTAGTGTGTCAAATCAGAGGGCATGCTGTCCGGTCCTCTGGCAGTCTCTATGGGGGTGCCACAGGGTTCAATTCTCAGGCCGACTCTTCTCTGTATATATCAATGATGTTGCTCTTGCTGCGGGCGATTCCCTGATCCACCTCTACGCAGACGACACCATTCTATGTACTTTTGGCCCGTCATTGGACACTGTGCTATCTAACCTCCAAACGAGCTTCAATGCCATACAGCACTCCTTCCGTGGCCTCCAACTGCTGTTAAACGCGAGTAAAACCAAATGCATGCTTTTCAACCGATCACCTGCCTGCACCCGAATATGTGGACACCTATAAGTACCTAGGTGTCTGGCTAGACTGCAAACTCTCCTTCCAGACTCACATCAAACATCTCCAATCGAAAATCAAATCAAGAGTCGGCTTTCTATTCCGCAACAAAGCCTCCTTCACTCACACCGCCAAGCTTACCCTAGTAAAACTGACTATCCTACCAATCCTCGACTTCGGCGATGTCATCTACAAAATGGCTTCCAACACTCTACTCAGCAAACTGGATGCAGTCTATCACAGTGCCATCCGTTTTGTCACTAAAGCACCTTATACCACCCACCACTGCGACTTGTATGCTCTAGTCGGCTGGCCCTCGCTACATATTCGTCGCCAGACCCACTGGCTCCAGGTCATATACAAGTCCATGCTAGGTAAAGCTCCGCCTTATCTCAGTTCACTGGTCACGATGGCAACACCCATCCGTAGCACACGCTCCAGCAGGTGTATCTCACTGATCATCCCTAAAGCCAACACCTCATTTGGCCGCCTTTCGTTCCAGTACTCTGCTGCCTGTGACTGGAACGAACTGCAAAAATCGCTGAAGTTGGAGACTTTTATCTCCCTCACCAACTGCAAACATCAGCTATCCGAGCAGCTAACCGATCGCTGCAGCTGTACATAGTCTATTGGTAAATAGCCCACCCATTTTCACCTACCTCATCCTCATACTGTTTTTATACTGTTTTTTATTTATTTACTTTTCTGCTCTTTTGCACACCAATATCTCTACCTGTACATGACCATCTGATCATTTATCACTCCAGTGTTAATCTGCAAAATTGTATTATTCGCCTACCTCCTCAAACCTTTTGCACACATTGCATATAGACTGCCCATTTTTTTTCTATTGTGTTTTTGACTTGTTAATTGTTTACTCCATGTGTAACTCTGTGTTGTCTGTTCACACTGCTATGCTTTATTTTGGCCAGGTCGCAGTTGCAAATGAGAACTTGTTCTCAACTAGCCTACCTGGTTAAATAAAGGTGAAATAAAAAAATAAAAAATAAAAAATGTGGGCGCAGTCGCTTAGGCAAGTTGTAAGAGAAACTTTCTCCTCCATTGGAAAATAAACTACCCTTCTCACACTATTGAGCCAAGTGAAACAGAGCCAAGCCACACTATACCGGGCAGGTCTGGCTATGAAGCCAACATAGTTGCTGGAAGCATTCTGGAAAGGAAAAAGTGAAAAGAACAGCATGAGCCAGTACGGTTCAGGTTGTCCCCTATAGTGTGAATCAGGCATAAGAGTCAGTAGACACCATGCTGTTCTTGCGTGTGTCATGTGACCCCGTTTTGCTCAGTCCTCCAAGTGTCAGGGCAGCACTTTTTTTAACATCCAAAATCAGATGACACATTTAAAGAAGGTATCTCACACCACATCTTAAATCAATATCACGAGGCATACTAATACAGTTAAGATGTTATTCTGGTGCATTTTTTACATCCAATTAAGTTTTTTTTTTCTCCAGATGACTGACTAAATTTTACCTCATGGTTGCCATGTATAACAGACAGACCTCTAAACACACAATCCCACCCACCCACAAATACGATTTGCCTACTACAATATTGCGTTGTTGAGTGAGTGAGTTGGGTGTCCAAACCTGTAAAGACAATACTGTAGATCGGTGCCTCGGACTGTCAAATACCTTAAAACTTGTATATCCTAGTCAGTTTTGAGACTGCGATACAATGAACTGGGAGTGCTTTCTCTCATGACTGGTTGTAGGTACTGATGATCGAAGCTACATGTTCTACACGTACAGTACTACAGCCATTCCATGTTTGCAGCAAACCATAGCATGTAGGCTAGCTATTTTGGAAAGCATGTTTATATCACTATTCATTACTAAGCCCATAGTGTTTCTAGCTGACACAGACCTTCTCACATAAACGCAGGCCTGTTCATGTGGAGCAAGGAAATTCCGTGTAAAAGCAGATTAATTAATTTTTTAAGACAACAGATGGTGTCACATTGTGGACAGCACGCACAATTAACCCCAGCAGTCCAACTGTGGCTGGAGGGGATGTGACTAACCCATTAGCAGAATGAATGAACTCCCTACTCATCCGCTGTACATTGACAACATAATTGGCTTAGATCAAATATGACAGGACAGACGAGGGAACCCAGATGCACACACAGTAACAGGCAACAACTCCCCAGCTTGCTGCTGTCCTCACTCAACTTATCTGGCAAAACAAAGTTACATATATATTCCAGAAAAAAAAAGTCAACGTTTAGAGACGATAATGAGAAAAAGAACAAATGGCAGCAAAAAGAGCAGGGGAAGGAACAGATGTTCAAACCTCAGGCTATAGTGTATGGCTCAAACCAAAGACTATATACCAACGCCCTAACTTATGAAGGAGCAGAGGTGTGCTTGGGGCTACAGATTCTTCATCAACACTGCAACAGTGTTGCTAGATGTGTGTATGGAACGATTTTAGTGCCAACAGATACTGTATTTGAATTCAATATTTATTTTGAAACTGAATTGAATGAATATTGCATTCAGTTTTAAAAATGCAATTTATGCTTAAGTTCAATATGGTAAATACTGCATTAATTGTCTGAGTATCAAGCTTCCAAACTAATTAAGTTCACCAAAGTTGTATATATGAAACTTCTCAGATGCATTCAGATTTCAAATTGAATTCTCTAAATTCAGATTAAAAATTTGAGACCACATCCTGGTTCTTTGCAAGGAATCGTAACATTTGGTCTATAAGCTATGATAAGCACCCAACTTCCTACTTTTTAAAATGATTATTGCTACTACTATATTGCTGAAAGCTAAGGATCTCTGGAACATGACCATGCCTTCTGTTCCCCTCTGATGCTCACAGGAGGCGCAGAAGGGAGTGTGGCAAAAACAGTAATTTGGCCCTCTTAGCAATATGCAGTAGTTGAATAGGCGCGTCATAGTTATTCTCTATTGACTGACTGGGTTTCGAACCAGGTCTCCTGCATGTCACAAGAGTGTTAGCCCACTTAGCTAAAGCCCATAGGGATGAGATCACAAAGTTAATGTAAAGGGCGACACACTGCTTGCTTAGGAAGTACCACTTCTCCCTCATTCAGCTCACGTCGAGCTTCAAACTCAGGACCTTTGCCTCGAAAACCCACATGAACGCCTTCCAGAAGTTTCGCAACCCACTGCACTATTGAAAAAGCCTTTCTTCAATTGACGAGGGGTTGCACTTCAGGCTGATGAGTGAGTTTCATTTACCTCCCAGTGACCCCAGAGGTTGAGCTGAGTGAGTAACTTGTCTGAGAGCTGAAAAGTTACATTGTCCCGCACACAGGAGACTTGGGTTAGAACCCCATCAGTCAAACTGACATCTCCAGGTCTCAGGCAAAATGGTTGCTCATCACATGCATGATCATCAAGCCACCTCATAGTCCCATAAAGCTCAGCTGGTAGAGCATGGCACTTGCAATGCCAGGGTTGTGAGCTCGATTCCCATGGGGGACTAGTACGAAAAAAGCATGAAAATGCACTCACTACTGTAGATCACTCTGGATAAGTGTGTCTGCTAAAGGACTTAAGTGTAACTGTATAATGTTGCACCCTCATGAAATGGGGTGCACAGATCCTTCTGTCACAGAAAGTGTTGTTGTGCAGGAGACCTGAGTTCAAATCCAGTCAGCTATATTGGTGCCATGATCTCTAAGTATGATGTTAAAAAGGGGTGAAACATAACTGAGGTCTGAGAGTTGTTAGTTTCCTGTATTCAGCCCTATGGGCTTTAGCTAAGTGGGCTAGCACAGTCTTGTGACATGCAGAAGACCCGGTTCGCACCAAGTCAGTCACAAGAGAAAGATTAATTAGAGAGTGGAAAAGTGATCCTTAGAAGGGCTATTAAACCATTTCGTAATGGGGACCAAATGGATGCATTTGTCACACTCCCTTCTGTTGTGTCCATAGAGGGGAACTGAAGCCTTCAGTAATGGGGTCATATTTGCTTGTAGCCAAATGTATAGGAAGAAAATAAATAAACATGCCACATTGGCTTCAGAAACCGGTTTAACACAGATGGTTTCATTCTATCTGTTCTCCTTTACCTCTCCTGGCTGGCAAAGTACCAGGATGTAGTCTCTGGTTTTGAATCAGAATTTAGAGAACTGCATTTGAAAACAATCTGAGAAGTTTAATATATGAAACTTTGTGGTCAACTTGAAATTATAGTTTGTGAACCTGAGAGACAATGAATGCAATATTTACCATATTGAAAATGAAGACAAATATTGAATATCAGTATTTAATTCAAATTTTAAAGCTGAATTAAATATTCATTCAATTCAGTTTCAAATCGTGAAATACAAAGTTCAATTTATGAATTAAATGATTCAATTTGTGCATTACAAATTCTAAAATATTACAGTACATTCAAATGCAATATCTAAATACAAATTCAAAAACATTGAATTAAAATAGTTTGTTGGCAGTGAAATCGCTGCATAAGTGTGCATGCATGGTCGCGGTCATCAATTTAGTAGCATTTTCCATCAGCAATGTACGCGGCAAAAAGGCTCGAAACAAATTTGCAAATGTCATGAATCAGCTAATTAAAAAGTTGAGTTCAAGTCAACAGATCTGGGAGAGGCGGCATCGATTGAAATCCCTGCCTGTATTTAGCTGGCTGTGCACACATTGCTAACACAGAACACATGTGTTATTGAAAACAAATGTGGGAGGATTGCAAAGTATCCATGCGTATTGGCTAGCAACTGATTCAACAATAATCACGAATTAGCTCTTTCCTGACGCAAAGGCAAAAAATCCCGTTTTCACAACCACAGCGCGCGGCCTCCAACCTGCCGATTCCCACGCTGTATAGTAGGCTAGCTGGATAATAACTGGCTCTATAACGTTAGCGACATTTGTGGTCATGCGCTATAGTTAGCATACCTGATGAACAAGTGCTATGCAGGTAATTTGGTAGTACCAAAAAAGTGGAAACAATTCGAACGCTCTACTGTTAGCTAAGAAATAACACCACGGGAACTTACCTAAATCATCCATGGTGGTAGCAGAAGGAATCGGCGGTACAATATGAACGAACCGAGCCGGTTGTCCTTTGATTCGATTGTCGGTAGCTCTACCTACACTGTGGCTTCTATATAGAAATTCCAGTAATCTGAATGCAGTACAGAAGTTTTCAGTTAGCTGCTTCCCTGCTACACTCAACAATAAAATGCAGTCATGGGGACAAGCAGCTCACCCCCACCTGGAGCCTTCAAATTTACCAGTAAGAAAAGTCTGGCTGCTGTACTTAAAACTTTTAGTTATAGGCTGCCATCTAGCGGAAGTGGGCCAACTCGGTATGTTTAGAGGAAATCAACAATGTGGGATTTGTTTTTCGGTGAAATGAAAGACCCCACCACTTGTTTTGAGGTCTTTATTTGGCAAGCTAAATGGCACGCACACAATTCCAAATTACACAACAATGTCTCTTAATTGGATATGTATAACCTATCTATAAACTGAAATCAATTGTAGTTGCATCTCGTCCATGTACAGGTTACCCGATCATGTTTCACTATTCCCCCCAACCTATGATTGAACAATTGGCATTGCGTCAGAAGTGATCATCATGGAACGATTTAAAGAATTCGAAAATGCGTTCTAAAAATCACGTTACTCCATATATCCACAATAGCAAGTGAGGTCAACATAATTGATTTATATTTCTTTATATTTTATAAAGTCAACGTATCATTAGCCTTGTCAATATAATTTAGAAACAGTGGAGACATTGGTGTAATACCAATCATCAGCGAGATAAGTTTAATAATTCACAAACTAAGATACTACACGGCCTAGGCCGAAACTGGTAAGTGGTGCTATCTGGAAAATTATGTGTTGTAGCCTGGTAGGCCTATCGGAAATGAATAATTGATTAGCGCATGTGTGTACTAGTACCGTTAGAAAACAATATTGCAGTTTTGAAACTAGTAACTGCAGAACACTGTGGTATTTTGGACGCAGTAATTGCAGAATAACTGCAGTTACACCGCAAAATTACTGCAGTAAAAAAACGTATTATCTTGGATGCAATATGTGCAGCATGCTGTAGTTATACTGCACTCTGACTGCAATCTTTTTTTGTAAGGGTAATTCTTGACCAAGTAAAATCCAGAACGAGGTCTGTCCTTTGAATCTGACTGCATAACCATTTGATGCATTTTCCAATAATGTCACACAGGCCAAAATAATGCCCCCCAAAAATCCGAAAAAGACTGACAACCTTCATGAGCAACACCAGCGACTCCTTGTGGATAATGACAGTTACCTGGTTGCCATCCGAAAACAGAAGGAACACCTTGCCAGTCTGGACACCAAGGTACAGTATGGCCTATTAGAATGACTGTTGCTAAATACTAGTAAAATGGCACCGGAGGGGAAGGCTGCCATCTTACAGGCTCTTAATAACCAACCATGCTATTTTTTTTTCTTTTTTCGCATTGTTCGTAACTTGTTTTGTACATAATGTTGCTGCTGTCTCTTATGACCCGAAAAGAGCTTCTGGACATCAGAACTGCGATTGCTCACCTCAAACTGGACGAAGAGTTCTTCTTCAATGAGTCGGATGGGAGGAATATAATACAGACACCTGACCAGGCCCATATCCCCATTATTCGCTGGAGAAGGTAACACAGATTTCGCGGAAAGAGATCAAGGTGCCTTGTGAGGATCATGCGACGAGTGGCTAATCTGCACTTGCCTTCCGTCCTGCTAGCTAACGTTCAATTGCTGGAAAATAAATGGGACGAACAGAAAGCACGTTCATCGGGTCATTAAAAACTGTAATATCTTGTGTTTCACCTCGTCTTGGCTGAACGACGACGTTAAGAACATAGAGCTGGCGGGTTATACACTCTATTGGCAGGACAGAACAGCAGTCTTTGGTAAGACACGGGCGGAGGCCTATGCATTTATGTAAACAGCAGCTGGTGCACGATATCTAAGGAAGTCTCGAGGATTTCTCGCCTGAGATAGCCAACAGCTTATCCTGAGATACTCTATCTACCTAGAGAGTTTTCATCTGCATTTTTCATAGCTTTTCGACATACCACCACAGACAAATGCTGGCACTAAAAGCGCACTTAATGAGCTGTATACGGCCATAAGCAAACAGGAAAACTCTCATCCAGAGGCAGCGCTCCTAGTGGCCGGGGACTTTAATGCAGGGAAACTCAAATCTGTTTTACCTAATTTCTATGAGCATGTTAAATGTTCAACCAGAAGGGATTTTTTTTTAGACCACCTTTACTCCAGACACAGAGACGCATGCAAAGCTCTCCCTCGCCTTCCATTTGGCAAATCTGACCATAATTCTATCCTCCTGACTCATGCTTACAAGCAAAAATTAAAGCAGGAAGCACCAGTGACTTGGTCTATAAAAAAGTGGTCAGATGAAGCAGATGCTAAGCTACAGGACTGTTTTGCCAACACAGACTGGAATATGATCCGATGGCATTGAGTACACCACATCAGTCACTGGCTTTATCAGTAAGTACATTGAGGACGTAGTCCCCACAGTGACTATACGTACATACCCCAACCAGAAGCTATGGATTACAGGCAACATTCGCACTGAGCTAAAGGGTAGAGCCGCCGTTTTCAAGGAGCTGGACTTTAACCTGGAAGCTTATAAGAAATCCTGCTACGCCCTCTGATGAACCATCAAACAGGCAACGCTTCAATACAAGACTAAGATCGAATCATACTACACCGGCTCCGATGCTCGTAGGATGTGGCAGGGCCTGCAAACTATTACAGACTACCAAGGGAAGCACAGCCAAGAGCTGCCTAGTAACACGAGCCTTCCAGACAAGCTAAATATCTTATATATATAATAAATAATAATATATGCCATTTACCAGACGCTTTTATCCAAAGCGACTTACAGTCATGTGTGCATCATTTCGTATGGGTGGTATGAACCCACTACGCTGGCGTTACAAGCGCCATGCTCTACCAACTGAGCTACAGAAGGACCACTTCTATGCTCGCTTCGAAGCAAGTAACACTGAAACATGCATGAGAACATCAGCTGTTCCGGACGACTGTGTGATCACACTCTCCGCAGCCGATGTGAGTAAGACCTTTAAACAGGTCAACATTCACAAGGCCGCAGGACCAGACGGATTACCAGGACATGTGCTCCGAGCATGCGCTGACCAACTGGCAAGTGTCTTCAGTGACATTGTCAACCTCTCTCTGTCCGAGTCTGTAATACCAACATGTTTCAAGCAGACCACCATAGTCCCTGTGCCCAAGAACAATAAGGTAACCTGCCTAAATGACTACCAACTCATGTCACTCACGTCTGTAGCCTTGAAATGCTTTGAAAGGCTGGTCATGGCTCACATCAACACCATTATCCCAGAAACCATAGACCCACTCTAACTTGCATACCGCACCAACAGAGCCACAGATGATGTAATCTCTATTGCACTACACACTGCCCTTTCACACCTGGACAAAAATAACACCTATGTGAGAATCCTATTCATTGACTACAGCTCAACGTTCAACACCATAGTGCCCTCAAAGCTCACCACTATGCTAAGGACCCTGGAACTAAACACCTCCCTCTGCAACTGAATTTTTTTTTTCACCTTTATTTAACCAGGTAGGCTAGTTGAGAATAAGTTCTCATTTGCAACTGCGACCTGGCCAAGATAAAGCATAGCAGTGTGAACAGACAACACAGAGTTACACATGGAGTAAACAATTAACAAGTCAATAACACAGTAGAAAAAAGGGGGAGTCTATATACAATGTGTGCAAAAGGCATGAGGTAGGCGAATAATTACAATTTTGCAGATTAACACTGGAGTGATAAATGATCAGATGGTCATATACAGGTAGAGATATTGGTGTGCAAAAGAGCAGAAAAGTAAATAAATAAAACAGTATGGGGATGAGGTAGGTGAAAATGGGTGAGCTATTTACCAATCGACTATGTACAGCTGCAGCGATCGGTTAGCTGCTCAGATAGCTGATGTTTGAAGTTGGTGAGGGAGATAAAAGTCTCCAACTTCAGCGATTTTTGTAATTCGTTCCAGTCACAGGCAGCAGAGTACTGGAACGAAAGGCGGCCAAATGAGGTGTTGGCTTTAGGGATGATCAATGAGATACACCTGCTGGAGCGCGTGCTACGGATGGGTGTTGCCATCGTGACCAGTGAACTGAGATAAGGCGGAGCTTTACCTAGCATGGACTTGTAGATGACCTGGAGCCAGTGGGTCTAGCGACGAATATGTAGCGAGGGCCAGCCGACTAGAGCATACAAGTCGCAGTGGTGTGTGGTATAAGGTGCTTTAGTGACAAAGCGGATGGCACTGTGATAGACTGCATCCAGTTTGCTGAGTAGAGTGTTGGAAGCCATTTTGTAGATGACATCGCCAAAGTCGAGGATCGGTAGGATAGTCAGTTGTACTAGGGTAAGCTTGGCGGCGTGAGTGAAGGAGGCTTTGTTGCGGAATAGAAAGCCGACTCTTGATTTGATTTTCGATTGGAGATGTTTGATGTGAGTCTGGAAGGAGAATTTGCAGTCTAGCCAGACACCTAGGTACTTATAGATGTCCACATATTCAAGGCCGGAACCATCCAGGGTGGTGATGCTAGTCGGGCATGTGGGTGCAGGCAGCGATCGGTTGAAAAGCATGCATTTGGTTTTACTAGCGTTTAAGAGCAGTTGGAGGCCACGGAAGGAGTGTTGTATGGCATTGAAGCTCGTTTGGAGGTTAGATAGCACAGTGTCCAATGACGGGCCGAAAGTATATAGAATGGTGTCGTCTGCGTAGAGGTGGATCAGGGAATCGCCCGCAGCAAGAGCAACATCATTGATATATACAGAGAAAAGAGTCGGCCCGAGAATTGAACCCTGTGGCACCCCCATAGAGACTGCCAGAGGACCGGACAGCATGCCCTCCGATTTGACACACTGAACTCTGTCTGCAAAGTAATTGGTGAACCAGGCAAGGCAGTCATCTGAAAAACCGAGGCTACTGAGTCTGCCGATAAGAATATGGTGATTGACAGAGTCGAAGGCCTTGGCAAGGTCGATGAAGACGGCTGCACAGTACTGTCTTTTATCGATGGCGGTTATGATATCGTCTAGTACCTTGAGTGTGGCTGAGGTACACCCGTGACCGGCTCGGAAACCAGATTGCACAGCGGAGAAGGTACGGTGGGATTCGAGATGGTCAGTGACCTGTTTGTTGACTTGGCTTTCGAAGACCTTAGATAGGCAGGGCAGGATGGATATAGGTCTGTAACAGTTTGGGTCCAGGGTGTCTCCCCCTTTGAAGAGGGGGATGACTGCGGCAGCTTTCCAATCCTTGGAGATCTCGGACGATATGAAAGAGAGGTTGAACAGGCTGGTAATAGGGGTTGCGACAATGGCGGCAGATAGTTTCAGAAATAGAGGGTCCAGATCGTCAAGCCCAGCTTATTTGTACGGGTCCAGGTTTTGGAGCTCTTTCAGAACATCTGCTATCTGGATTTGGGTAAAGGAGAACCTGGAGAGGCTTGGGCGAGGAGTTGTGGGGGGCGGAGCTGTTGGCCGAGGTTGGAGTAGCCAGGCGGAAGGCATGGCCAGCCGTTGAGAAATGCTTATTGAAGTTTTCGATAATCATGGATTTATCGGTGGTGACCGTGTTACCTAGCCTCAGTGCAGTGGGAAGCTGGGAGGAGGTGCTCTTGTTCTCCATGGACTTCACAGTGTCCCAGAACTTTTTGGAGTTGGAGCTACAGGATGCAAACTTCTGCCTGACGAAGCTGGCCTTAGCTTTCCTGACTGACTGCGTGTATTGGTTCCTGACTTCCCTGAACAGTTGCATATCACGGGGACTATTCGATGCTATTGCAGTCCGCCACAGGATGTTTTTGTGCTGGTCGAGGGCAGTCAGGTCTGGAGTGAACCAAGGGCTATATCTGTTCTTAGTTCTGCATTTTTTGAACGGAGCATGCTTATCTAAAATGGTGAGGAAGTTACTTTTAAAGAATGACCAGGCATCCTCAACTGACGGGATGAGGTCAATGTCCTTCCAGGATACCCGGGCCAGGTCGATTAGGAAGGCCTGCTCACAGAAGTGTTTTAGGGAGCGTTTGACAGTGATGAGGGGTGGTCGTTTGACTGCGGCTCCGTAGCGGATACAGGCAATGAGGCAGTGATCGCAGAGATCCTGGTTGAAGACAGCGGAGGTGTATTTGGACTTCCTGACGGGCCATACCCAGGTGGTGAGGGTAGGCAACAACACATCCGCCATGCTGACCCTTAACACGGGGACCCCTCAGGGGTGCGTGCTCAGTCCCCTCCTGTACTCCCTGTTCACTCATGACTGCACGGCCAGGCACGGCTCCAACACCATCACTAAGTTTGCTGATGACACAACAGTGGTAGGCCTGATCATCGACAACGATGAGGCAGCCTATAGGGAGGAGGTCAGAGACCTGACCGTGTGGTGCAAGGACAACAATGTGATCAAGACAAAGAGATGATTGTGGACTACAGGAAAAGGAGGACCGAGCACGCCCCCATTCTCATCGATGGGGCTGTAGTGGAACAGGTTGAGAGCTTCAAGTTCTTTGGCGTTCACATCACCAACAAACTAACATGGTCCAAGCACACCAAGACAGCTGTGAAGAGGGCACAACAAAAACCTATTCCCCCTCAGGAGACTGAAAAGTCACCGGGGCCAAGCTTCCTGCCATCCAGGACCTCTATACCAGGTGGTGTCAGAGGAAACCCTAAAAAATGTCAGACTCCAGCCACCCTAATCATAGACTGTTCTCTCTGCTACCGCACGGCAAGCGGTACCGGAACGCCAAGTCTTGGACCAAGAGACTCCTAAATAGCTTCTACCCCCAAGCCATAAGATTCCTTAACAGCTAATCAAATGGCCACCCAGACTATTACGGTCTGTAAGGTCTACTACACCTGTTGTATTCGGCGCATGTGACAAATCAAATTTGATTTGATATTTATTTATATAGCTCTTTGCATTATACAGAAAATCTCAAAGATCTTTAAAAACATAAGTACATGTAGGCCTAATTCTTGGACTGGACAATGCATGGAATGAATAGAGTTCAACTCAATTAAACTTTATTGATCCTCTCTTCCCCATGGAGATGAAGGAGATGCAGAGCAAACTGTTGCAAAGGAAGAAGGAGATGGGTGGTAGGATCCGCAGCCTGAAGAGACCTCTTCATCAGAGGAAGCACATCCGCATCATGGAGGTCCGTGTCAACCAGGTACTGCAGTCATCACCACACAACACTACATTTACAGTCACACTGTTGACTGTTTGGTTTGTTTGGCAGTCATCATCACAGAATACAACATCTATTCAACAATCTTACATTTATCACACAAATCAATCACACATCACAAAACCGTGGCGGTATACATTCAACACTCACAAAATCACACAAACCTACATCCATTCCACACTTGTTGAGTGTTTGCTATGAATCAGTTATGACCAACATAAAATGATTCTATATATGTAAGATGTACCCAGTATTGCCACGCAATCTGATTGGCCTAGAGCGAGGCGTACATAGCCATGCTAAGACGATGTTTTCCACCATAATTTGCTAATTAATTAATTAAAAATCCTACAATGTGATTTTCTGGATTTTTTTTCTCTAATTTTGTCTGTCATAGTTTAAGTGTACCTATGATGAAAACTACAGGCCTCTCTCATCTTTTTAAGTGGGAGAAATTGCACAATTGGTGGCTGACTAAATACTTTTTTTGCCCCACTGTATTAAATTCCTCATTGATTTGGTTCAAACTGGTTTGCAATGTGTTTTGTGATTTGAGCATCATCTCTTGTGTTCTTATCCTGTGGTTTTGCAGGCCACTAAAAGCTTTGACAAGTTGCTATGCAGCAACCAGGCATTGCGTGATGAGATTGACCACCTGCGGCGCCAGAGGTGCTCCTTCACCCTTATGTACCAACGTCTGAGCAGAGAGCTACTGTCCCAGCACAATGTCATGGAAGACCTCGTGGAGAAGTCTGTCCTTGCCTACGACCAGCGGTCAGAGCCACAAACACTATGTCTGTGTGTGTGTTTGTATGTGGTGTGGAGAAGTCTGTTTTTCTTGCGCTCTCCCAGCTTAGAAATGTGGGCTGTGTTTGTGTTCTAGGTCCGAGGCCCTGGCCCGCATGCTAGCTGTGAGGGAGCGTAGCAAGAAGGACACGTCTCTCTGCCACACTGAGATGACTGAGCTGAAGAGAGTCATCGACCACGAGATCAAACTCCGCAGCTTCATGGTCCAAAAGTCCAAGGAGAGTGTCCCCATAGGCGAGGAAGAAGAGGCCAAAAAGAGAAGTATGTTTTAGAATCACGCTTAACATTATACATCCTACAGTTGTTCATCGAATGGTTTCTTGTTTAGCCTAGAAGCTAGAGGCCTTTCTCGAGCTTCATCAACCATCTTGCTTCATGGCAGTGTTTTGTCATTGGTGCAGGGGCCGAGCAGGCTCAGCGGGAGCGAATGGGAGGAGAGAGTCTGGAGACCTACCAGGCGGTGCACCGGCTGCTCGTGGAGGTGAGCGGCAACAGCGACCTACGTCAGCTCGGCAGGACGTTTGTGGAGAACGAGGAGAAGAGCTTTGCTTACTTCAACTACATCAACGAGCTGAACAACAATGGCACCATGCTGAAGGACCGCATCAACAAGCTCAGGGTCAGGGTCCACACACATACACGGCATGCACGCACGCACGCATGCACACACACAAACACAGGATGGGAGTTCATGTGCTGTAAGCTTGTAAAATTAGACAACTTATAAACCATGACAAGGTTATATGACCGTGTTCTGCTACTATCTCCCCCACAGACTGAGATCCTGCACTTTGAGCTGGAGAACAAGCAGTATGATCAACAGTGGCAGGGCCAGCTCAAGGAACTGGAGGTAAGGTTTTCGTTTTTAGGAAGTTTTAGTTGAACTTTGCACAACTTTTCACTGCTCTAATGTGTCTGCTGGTGCTTCCTTGTGCATTTCTCTGTCTGACCATGCCAATCAGTTTCTCTCCCCTATATCAATCTGTGTTCCCCTTCATCTTTTGACTTTGATGTTTTGCCTCTGGTCCCTCTCAGAGAGAGCTGGAGCAGCGTCGTTGCCGGGCCAATAATTTGGAGAGCCAGTACACTGTGGTTCTGAAGTTTTTGGACCAGCATAAGACGGCCATCGCCCACCTGTTTAACAAGATGAAGTGTAACCCTGCTTCTATCATTGGCAAGCTGGGCTGCAGCGCTCAGGTCACTGATGACAACGTCACCCAGTTTATCGGTAGGTGGACATTGTTGGACAACCCCTCTCTCTCGCAGCCTGTTGGCAATGCTAACGCTCTCAAAAGAACAAAGATTTTAACGGATTCCAAACAAAAATTCACACACAAGATATTACCAATTTACTATGCCGTTTGTAAATAAATAACTGGTCATTTCTGTACCATCAAATAAAGTGTATCCAAATTGGCACATACTCACCACTAGACACTGACTCATCCCGTCTCATTCCGTCCTGTCCTCTGCATCACCACAGGTATCCTGGAGGAGGAGATGCACCAGCTGTTGATGTTCCTGTCCCAGTGCAGCTACAAGGAGGCCGAGGAGATGGAGCTGCCCCCTCAGAACCTCCTACTGGTCAGCTGCAGCCTGCTGCCCGCCGTGACCTCCTCTGCTACAGAGGCACCCTCCTTCGACGACAGCACCACTGAAGCACTACTGGGCCTGGGTCAGTACTGGTACAGTAGAGCCTGCACCCCAAATCACACCATATTCCCTATATTGTACTATGTTGTGCTGTTGCCATGTTGTGTTGCTGCCATTCTGTGTTGTTGTCTTAGGTCTCTTTATGTAGTGTTGTGTTTTCTCCTACATTTCTATTTTTAATCCCAGCCCCTGTACCCCAGGATACCTTTTACCTCTTGTTAGGCCGTTATTGTAAATAATAATTCGTACTCAATTGATTTGCCTAGTTAAATAAATAAACAATACAGCATAGTGCATTACTTTGACCAGGGCCGATGCATTACTTTGACCAGGGCCGATGTAGTGAATAGGTTTCCCTTTGGGAAACAGCTTTTAATAAACTTAAGGCAGTATAACAACCTGTTGACAGTGACATAATAATATAATATGTATATATGTAATATCGGGTAACATTTTCCTTAAAGTCAACACTGATCGCAAGTGACTTTTAGTACTTCAAGTGGAGTGTGTCAGTGTTGTGCTCCATTAACTTTGTGTGTGGTGTGCCATACAGGCAGCGAGCAGCCTCTGGACTTCCAGACCCTGCGTGAGCGGGTGCTGCCCCGGGTGATGCATACTGAACAGGGTAAGGTGCCCAAGGCCCCATCTGCCCCCCTAAGAGGAAAGAAGAAGGTGGTCTTCAACCCCAAGTCTGCCTGAGCAGGAGCCTCTGACGCTCACAAGACATGGTGCTCACATACTGCGTTGTTTTAATGTCAAAGAAACCATTACAGCATTTAGCTTTAGTCCCTGGTCTCAGTAATCTGTTCATTGTTCAACGTGTCCTTTGCCCCCCACCCCCACCACTGCTTTTGAACAGGTTTGTTCTCATTGTTGGAGGAAATAACACAGCTCATCTAGGCCCTTATCCCTGGTCTCCCACCCCAGGAAAGATACTTAGTTTTGGGCAATGAAATAACAAATGGTGGGTGGCTCAGGGCTTTGCACCTCTGTGTCAAGGTCTCTCAGCATGGCCAGGCACCACATCAGTGGAGTAACAACAGGCTTTACAGGGATCACTGGCTGACAGCTTAGTGTCTGACCTGCCTTTGGGATGCATCATGCGGTGTAACGTTACCCCGTAACCTCATGACATGCACTAAAATGAACACTGGGGCTTTGTCTTTCCAAACCAAACCCCATGTTTTGATGGAGAGTGTTAGGCCCCTCTGTACCTTGAAGACCAGTGTGATGCCAGAAGACGGCCATCTCTGCTACATCACTGGCTCTCATTGCTCCTCTCTAAATACAGAAGGCTACATGCTCTTAGTCTTAGGGGATCCATAATGTTCTCAGCTGCTGGGCAGGACTGCTACCAAAACAAAACAAAAACCCTGAATCAGTTTACAAACCAATAGAAAAGCTATCCCTCACTGAACAGATCATTTGAACCTCACAAACTCTCCTCTTGGGCTGTTTGTGCGTAAGCAGCATTCTCCTAATACTATTTTCAACCCATACTGATGTCATTAACCCCTGATGTAAACACCTGCTAGTGATGAAACCTTACAGATTAAAAGGTATTGATTTTGTGTATTACTTATTTACAACACAGTGTGGTGCAACAGTTATGTGATCAACTTGGGCAAAATAATTGAGGGAAGCACACACCCATTGATGCATAGACTTGATTTGTTGAGTTGATACAGAATATCACTTAAGATGACATTCGTTCCAATATGTCATCAGTCATTCAAGTAAATAAAGGACATTGAATATATATTATGCTCTCTAAGGGGATGCTTCAAATTAAACATTTATTGTCATTAGGTCCAAGAAGTAACAAACTGAGGATCTCTCAACAAAAGTTATTCATTGAAAAGTGATCAGATTGTAAAAAAGCTATTGAATATGGATTCAACTATTTGTCTGACAGACCATTTACACACATCTGGCTCGGTAGTTTGCTTAACCACTGTTGATGATGAGAAAACACAAGCAGATGCATCACAGGTGGCCAGTTTAAAAGTGTCTTGAGCCTTTTGTAGAAGGTGAGTTTCCCTCCAGTGAGTTTCCCTCTGGTTCTTTCCCTCCACTTCCACTGTGGGGCTGCAGGTGGTGGGGGCTCTAGCTATGGCCTCTTGGTATAGGTGACCTGAGAGGGGAAGTGTGACTGACAGACAAAGGAGCCAGTGAATTATTCCGGGGTGGTCTACATCACCTGATCTGAGGATGTAAGTGGGCGGGGCAAGCACAAAGGACTGTGGGTGGAGCCTGGAGATGATAGATGACAGCTGACGGGTGTTTTGATGATAGAAATAGAAGCTCTAGAGTCTCCAGTCAAGAGCTTCTATTTCTGTCAAAGGCTGCAAACATTTGCTTCATCTAAGAAAACCATCTAGATGAATTAGTGACTCAATCACTGACACATCATACACGTCACAACAGATTCTAAGCAACACACAACATATTCATATATGAACTGTGTTGTTACCCATTATGAGTTTAATGATTGTACAGGGCTTGTGTGTGTGTGTGTGTGTGTGTGTGTGTGTGTGTGTGTGTGTGTGTGTGTGTGTGTGTGTGTGTGTGTGTGTGTGTGTGTGTGTGTGTGTGTGTGTGTGTGTGTGTGTGTGTGTGTGTGTGTGTGTGGCTTAGTGTTTTTAGGGTATGTTGGTTGGGCTCGAACCTCTTCAGGAGAAAATCTGTCCGCTTGTAGACAAGATTAATTTGCAAATAAATTCATAAAAAATCCTACAATGTGACTTTCTGGATTTTTTTTTCTAATTTTGTCTGTCATAGTTGAAGTGTACCTATGATGAAAATTACAGGCCTCTCATCTTTTTAAGTGGGATAACTTGCACAATTGGTGGCTGACTAAATACTTTTTTTTGCCCCACTGTATGTACTTTGGTTTTGGAGTTTTGTTTTACGTTATTAAACTACTCCATTATACCAAGTTTGATTCTCCTGCGCCTGACTTCCCTGCCACCTACACACACGTCATGACAGAAAGACTGTCCTGTTTGACATAATTGAGTGTGAGAGATCAAACAGTGGAACAGCACAGCACGGGGCAGGCGCTTACCATGGCTGGAGCTGGAGGAGAGAGGAGATGGGTGTGTGATGAGCAGAACAATGGGACTCCCAAAGTGCCACTGAACAATGGAGAGGGATGTGTTTTGTCTTATGTAGCCTACATGTACTCCATTCTACTGGCCGATATAAATAAACCATGCCTTGTTTAGGAAGTGACAGGTAACACACACACTCAGAGAATACTCCCTTGTGCCCCCTTCCCCAAGGTTCATTCCCAACTCTGAGTGGAATAACCGTGGTTTAGAATAGCAGGACCCTTG
The DNA here is from genome assembly GCF_021184085.1 of Oncorhynchus gorbuscha. NCBI lineage: Eukaryota > Metazoa > Chordata > Actinopteri > Salmoniformes > Salmonidae > Oncorhynchus > Oncorhynchus gorbuscha. Next base: position 28,320,684 of record NC_060175.1, on the reverse strand, counting down.
CATGCTGAAGGTTAACGGAACCCAATACTTAATCTCCCTTTCCTACCCCTAGAAAGCATGGCCTACCCCCCTAGCTCTCCTACTTTACTTTAAAAGTGCTGCTGACTGCCCAAGTGTGAGTGATGATGCCTCAATCCCCATATTGGGAGGGTAGACAAAACTCGAGGAACTAAAAACCAGCTGTTGAGTCGTCGTGGTTTTAACAGTGGCATAGCCCCAATTACCCAGCCAGCTACACACTTTTCACACTATTGTGCAGACCTGAACCGTACTGGATCTTCTTCACAATGTCCTTTCCAATATAGTTCCAGCAACAATGGTGGATGTGTAACCAGGCCAGCGCAGTACAGCTCAGCTCTGTGAAAAAGGTTTTCAGCAGCTACTAAGCTATCTTCCTCTAGTAGGGTACTACCGCTACCTCTAGTCGCCTGGATGAGTTGGATGTGTGCCTATGCCCTGCCATTGATGTTTGTGTTTGTCTAAGGCCAATAAAACAATCATTTAAAAGATGAAAGGGAGTGTGGGCTTATGATAGCTTATTAAGCCATTATGTATTGCCCTGCTGCTGTCAGAGGAGTTTGTCTGGCAGGCTGGGTTAATGATGGAGCAAGCCCAGTCACTTCTCTTCCATGCTTCTCTACATATCACCCACTTACAGTGCACTCCATTTACTCAAGCTGTCACCTTTAACTGAGAGGAGACCAGGAAAGGAAGCTGTTCAAAATAATTTACACCCAGAGTTCCACGTTCCAAACTCAGCAGTAGAACTGTCATGTTTTGTCATTTATTATCTTGTCTTGTCCCTGTGCTTCCCATTCTATTCGTTTCCCTCTGCTGGTCTTATTAGGTTCTTTCCCTCTTTCTATCCCTCTCTCTCCCCCTCCCTCTCTCACTCTCTCGCTCTCTCTTCTCTCTATCGTTCCGTTCCTGCTCCCAGCTGTTCCTATTCCCCTAATCAATCATTTAGTCTTCCCACACCTGTTCCCGATCCTTTCCCCTGATTAGAGTCCCTATTTCTTCCTTTGTGTTCCGTTCCTGTCCTGTCGGTTCCTTGTCTAGAATTCACCGTGCTGTGTTTGTGTATCGCCCTGTCGTGTCGTGTTTTCCTCAGATGCTGCGTGGTGAGCAGGTGTCTGAGTCTGTCTGGTTCAAGTGCCTTCCCGAGGCAACCTGCTGTTCACCTGCTGTTCAAGATCGAGTCTCCAGTTTGTCCTCGTCATTTCGAGTGAAAGTTGTGTTTTTTGTTTGTATTTACTTTACTGGATTAAAGACTCTGTTTTCGCCAAGTCGCTTTTGGGTCCTCTTTCACCTGCATGACAAGAACATTAGCTAGGTTCCACATACTCAACTAGGACCCTGGTGACACAGAGAACAGCACCTTAAAATGTGCTAATTATATTTAGAGTTCACAAGTTACCCAATACCAGTCTTGTCATGTCATTCTGGCAAGGGAAACTTCTAAAGTGTCAATCAGTGAATAGGAGGGTACGGACAGGGAGATGAACTCCCAACAGTGTCTGGGGAGGGGCAGATCTATATTAAGGTCCTGAGTCTGACATGCTAAATGCCTTCTTCACCTCGTCATTGCCATCCTTATCACGTTCAGCCAGGTGTTTAACAACTAGTCAGTGCCTCAATGTCATATGTCACATCACCTCTGTCTCTTCACAGCATGGGAAGGAATCTCTAGTAACTTCTATGAGGTTGAAAAGTCACATCTTTATTACAGCTGTCTGCATCTAAACGTTAAAGATACATGTATGAAGAGTTTGTCTGCCACTCACTCACCTAGAACAATTGTTCCTGGGCAGGCAGCTGTCTTGCTCCTCACAGTTATTCCCAGTTAAATGACAGAAATAGCTGCTGCTGCTCTGCACGCCAGTGGTTGTAGAATGGGATGGCATTGTCACAGTGGGGCTGGGGCTGTTAGTGAATTATCAGGCTAGTGGGGGCATCAGACTACTATAAATACCCAAAGAGCATTGTTATCCCAACACTCTGGACATGGATAAGTCACACACACACACACACACACACACACACACACACACACACACACACACACACACACACACACACACACACACACACACACACACACACACACACACACACACACACACACACACACACACACACACACACACACACACACACACACACACAAAAAATTATTTCTCTGTCTCTCACACCTAATTCTACATCAGACACACAGGATAAGTGCCACAGTGTGGTGTAGCGGTCTAACCTCCCGACCACATATGTCCCCTCGGTGACAGAGGTTTGAGCCCTCGCTCAGCCGACCGCCTGTGCCCTTAACCACTTTCTGTACCCCTCTCTATATATCCGTCTCCCCATCTGCAGGTACTTACATCTGTCCCATCAAAAACAAGAAAAGTTTACATACACCTTAGCCAAATACATTTAAACTCAGTTTTTCACAACTCCTGACATTTAATCCTAGTAAAAATTCCCTGTTTTAGGTCAGTTAGGATCACCACTTTATTTTAATAATGTCAATTATCAGAATAATAGTAGAGAATTATTTATTTCAGCTTTTATTTATTTCATCACATTCCCAGTGGGTCAGAAGTTTACATGCTACCGAATACTAATTGAGTGTATTGCCTTTCAATTGCTACAAACTTGGGTCAAACGTTTTGGGTAGCCTTCCACAAGCTTCCCACAATACGTTGGCTGAATTTTGGCCCATTCCTCCTGACAGAGCTGGTGTAACTTGAGTTTTAGTTTATTTTATTTTTACAGGGACAGTGCACATTAATCAACGTTTCAGTAAAAGTGCAGGTTTTAGCCAACCGGCTAATTTTCAACCACAGTCTCTGGGCAGGATATTAAAAACATCTACAATATAGACAATCATTGAGCAGTGAGCACACGCAGGGCAACATAGGACAAGCAAGACATAGCATACAGACAGAGCAACATAGGACAAGCAAGACGTAGCATACAGACAGAGCAACATAGAACAAAAAGCAGCAAGACAACTGAGTCGGGTTTGTAAGCCTCCTTGCTCGCACACGCCTTTTCAGTTCTGCCCACACATTTTCTATGGGATTGAGGTCAGGGCTTTGTGATGACCACTCCAATACCTCGACTTTGTTGTCCTTAAGCCATTTTGCCACAACTTTGGAAGTATGCTTGGGGTCCTTGTCCATTTGGAAGACCCATTTGTGACCAAGCTTTAACTTCCTGACTGATGTTTTGAGATGTTGCTTCAATATATCCACAGAATTTTCCTTCCTCATGGAGCCATCTATTTTGTGAAGTGCACCAGTCCCTCCTGCAGCAAAGCACCTGCACAACTTGATGCTGCCACCCCCGTGCTTCACGGTTGGGATGGTATTCTTCGGCTTGCAAGCCTCCCCCTTTTTCCTCCAAACATAACGATGGTCATTATGGCCAAACAGTTCTATTTTTGTTTCATTAGACCAGAGGACATTTCTCCAAAAAGTACAATCTTTGTCCCCATGTGCTGTTGCAAACCGGATTCTTCCTTGCTGAGTGGCCTTTCAGGTAATGTCAATATATAGGACTCATTTTACTGTGGATATAAATACTTTGTACCCGTTTCCTCCAGCATCTTCACAAGGTCATTTGCTGTTGTTCTGGGATTGATTTGCACTTTTCGCACCAAAGTACCTTCATCTCTAGGAGACAGAATGTGTCTCCTTCCTGAGCGATATGACGGCTGTGTGGTCACATGGTGTTTATACTTGCATACTATTGCTTGTACAGAAGAACGTGACACCTTCAGGCATTTGGAAATTGCTTCCAAGAATGAACCAGACTTGTGGAGGTCTGCAACTTTTCTTCCTGAGGTCTTGGCAGATTTTCCCATGATTTCAAGCAAAGAGGCACTGAGTTTGAAGGTAGACCTTGAAATACATCCACAGGTACACCTTAACACATTACACATTAACTCAAATTATGTCAATTAGCCTATCAGAAGCTTCTAAAGCCATTACATAATTTCCTGGAATTTTTCGAGCTGTTTAAAGGCACAGTCAACTTAGTGTATGTAAACTTCTGACCCACTGGAATTGTGATATAGTGAATTATAAGTTAAATAATCTGTCTGTAAACAATTGTTGTAAAAATGACTTGTGTCATGCACAAAGTAGATGTCCTAACTGACTTGCCAAAACTATAGTTTCTTAACAAGAAAGTGGTGAAGTGGTTGAAAAACAAGTTTTATTGACTCCGACCTAAGTGTATGTAAACTTCCGATTTCAAATGTAAATTGATCGGAACTCCGATCTCCTCATCTACAAAACGGTAAAAGAAGCATCAAAACAACAGGATACGACAGTAAATAAAGACATTGGTTATGTTTAATATTGTGTGACAAAATCTACAGGGAAAGCTAGTAAATAATTTGTAAGACATCAACATCATCATATCGAGAACAGGGCGACATGTTTCTCGTCTAAACAAAATCCGTAAAATGTCCGCAAAATGCACCGATCTCACATTGGTATTCTGCCGCTCGCAAAGTTTCCAAAAAGTGGAAAAGTACAGGGATGGACTTAGGTAGCAGATGTTAAATTGATAGGCACATATGAAATGAAGTCAATTTACAACCTTGTACACTCCCGCCCAGATGCTGAGTAAAAGATGCATATAGAGGATGTGAGCAAAATGTTTATTTCACATGTAGGCTAACCTGTTCTACAAGAATTTGCTACGTGACCTTTCACTGCTACACTGAATTTTGGTCGTCATGGATGAATATAAATCATTTGTTTGTGTGTGTGGGGGGGGGCTGATGTTAAGCAAATATAAAGAATAAGTACATCAAAAGTAAGTTGATATATTAAAGTATAAAGAGTAGGCTTATGTGACTGAAAATACCATATGTTCTTGCTGCGTGGTGTTCAGCAGTAGGAAAATGTCACCCATAAAATGTAAATTTAATGCAAATTAAAACATGTATAAATATATATTTTTTCTAGCGCTCACATGCTCCAGTGTTGAATCGCCGTCATTGTTCACTGAAATGAATATGATGCTGAAGAGCATAGGATATTTCTTTTTCATTTTCATTTAAGCACATCAATGCCTTTGACAAATCAGTAGAACTAAAAAAAATCTTCATCAATCAATCATAAACAACAGTTTGGGGGGTATATACAAGAGGAAGATTGCGGTAAAAAATGAATATTGAAGTAGTATGTTGTAAGCTTAATGATCTCTCAAGCCGCATGTTTGCTTTTGCGTGTAGAAGTGCATTACACAAGATGGGTCCAAGGCAAAATGCTCACTTGATAAAGGACGTTTTAAAACAATAATATTCATTTGACATTTAAGAAGACACATACATGTAACAATCACTTTTCGCTTTAACAAAAATAGATGTGGCTTTTCCAGCCTTGAGGTTCCCTTTCAGTATCTATAAAAGCATGGCTCTGTCTGAAATGGTACCCTACTCCCTATATAGAGTACTACTTTTGACCAGATCCCTGTTGGTCCTGGTCAAAGTAGTGCAGTGTATAGGGAGTAGGGTGCCATTTTGGAAGAAACCTAAGTTTGCCTATTTACAGTGTCAATTAGCGTTATGGTTATTTATAAAGGTCCTGTTGCAAGAGTCAGTTGGTCCTGGAGATCGTGGGTAGTGCGGTTTTAGTGTGTTTTAGTGTAGTCATCTAGCTCAGGGATGGACTAATCCTAGAAGGCTGCAGTGTGTGTGTCGACTTTATTCCAGATAAGCTCTAACAAACACCTAATTCCACTTGATCTAAATCGAAGACTTTGATTAGTTGATTATTTGAATGAGGCGTATTAGTGCTGAGCTGTAACAAAAGCCTGCACACAGTGTGTCCCTCTAAGACTGGAGATGCCCACCACTGATCTAGCTGATATGTACAGGGGAGAGAGAAAATCCAGGAGAACGTTTAGTTGTGTTTCTAAACTCTGAGATTTATCTGTACATTTCCATGATTTAATTGAGCAGATATTCCAAGCGTTTATCTCAGTGTTTGTGACAAATGTTGTTTAAGGTGTTTTGGTCCTTGCAGACGTCAAATGTTGGATATAAAAAATGATTTGTTACTGTATATCAACATTGCATTAACCATTATTTATTCTAGTAAAATCCCATAGTTCTGACATTCAACATTGACAGTGGGTCTTCAACGCTTTAGCTGCTTTTCCTATTGGACTCTCTGGGTGATGTAATACTCTGACCAACCTCCTATTCCCCAACCCGGGTAAGGGGATGTCACTCTTCTCTCTCCTCAAACAGATGATTGATCCCACACCTGTACAGAAAGATCAGAGACAGATCTGGTCAGGTGTTAGGGCACTAACACAGACGTTAGGCAGAGGAATTTACATTACTTGGTATCATTAAGGCTTGATCAAAGAAGATTCATCACTGAAATAGGAAAGTCTTATAGAAAAATACATTTTCAAGTAATTCAGCATATCCAAAGAATCTATCAAACTGATGCCATATTGAAAAAGACAGAGCTCTGGTCCAAAGTAGTGCCCTAAATAGGGAAAAGGGTTCACAAGTCACCCAATACCACTCATGTTATGTCCTGTAAATCAGGGAAATCATTGAATAGGGTATTGGGGCTATTTGGGAAGCATACATAGTCTACTCTCTAACCTTGTTGACTGTGGTGAGGGGTGTGCGTCCGGAGCTGGTGTGGAGTCTCTGGCGAACTCCATGCTGCTGCTCCTCGAACCCCCGTCCCGGCGACCTCTCCCTCCTCACATCCCGGTCCATCAACCTCCCTGGGGAGCGACCGAGGCGTAGATCCCCCCCCAAGGCTCTCCCTGGAGACCTGGCCAGACGCGGGTCCATCATCATCCTGCCACTGGGAGACTTTTCCCTCTCCACCGAGTGTGGCCGGCGGCCGGGTGACTTGTCGCGGCGGAACTCGGTGCGGGCCTCGCGGTAGCGGTGTGGCGTGCCCGGGTCACCGTGCAACGCAGGGCTGGCCGCCAGGCGCTTGGTGATGTGCTCGTTGTAGGAGGGCGGCCCACGCTTGTTGGGGCTGTGGATGAAAAGGAGGCATTGGAGAGACCCATTGTGGAGATGGAAAGGGCAGGGCAGGGCGCCACAGGACAAAGATCACAGGGTAAACACCATTGCATAGTGTACTGCTGCCCTGATGTGAGGGAGAGTATCTGGATGAAGTTACTGAACAGAACCATGAAACAGCAACTAATGCATTCAGCTTAAAGAAGTGATCTTGGTACAAAGTGGTGCATTAAATATCTATATTTATATTAAGCTGATGTCAATCATAACTATGGCTAGTGTAATACTCTCAATAGCTATGTAAAATGAAATCAAGACAGTGGCAAGCAATGGCTTTGGATGTCGAGAAAGCAATTCTCATTGAAATCACTGAAGATTATGCAAACAGCTAATGGGTTAGCCACTGTCACAGTAGGGGACAAAACATGAGCAAGTGTACAGGACAAAAATGAGATATGGTTGATTCTGTCACTGCACATTTGTATCCATCGATGGATTGGAGAGCCAAAGACATTTTGTCATATCGTCACCATGTTCGCTCCAGAAGTAAAATGTCCCATTTTATATTACACGGAGGATTATGGAGTCAATGATATGACAACTCCAGCTGGTCATTTTCCTAGCACTTTAACAAACATACATTTTTCTGTCCTAAATTGCACAGAAAGAGTACGATGTATGGATAATGGCTGAATGACGGTTGACAAATTACATTTTGGATGTCCTTCTGTCTTTTATTATAAATACATTAGAGTACAAACATATTTTTGGTGAAGATGAGAAGAATTGCAATGAACCCTATGCCACTCTTCAACCCTCTCTTCTGTTCTTTAAACATCATGAAACCCACAAGGTCAAACTGTATGGGAGGGTGGTTAAAAAAAGCTAACTCTAAGCAAACTGTCACTACAATATTACATGAATGCAGCTGTTTGATTGGTAGATACAGGGAGTCTCAGAAAATACAAGTAGTAACCACCCTTTATTTACCATGATGTATTTTACTTATTAAATAGACAATGTCTCTTGTAATGCCATGTTTAAGTAAAAGGCACACTTCCTCCTGCAAAGAATAAACACCAGCATTAATCCAGGTCTCAGATATGCATGGTGTATCAGATGGAAGAATACCATTACCAGAAAGCTCACAAGTTATGTATGTGTCACACCCTGACAATAGTTTGCTTTGTATGTTTCTATGTTTTGGTTGGTCAGGGTGTGATCTGAGTGGGCATTCTATGTTGGATGTCTTGTTTGTCTATATCTATGTCTGGCCTGATATGGTTCTCAATCAGAGGCAGGTGTTAGTCATTATCTCTGATTGGGAACCATATTTAGGTAGCCTGGGTTTCACTGTGTGTTTGTGGGTGATTGTTCCTGTCTTTGTGTTTGCACCAGATGGGACTGTTTTAGGTTTTCTCACTTTTGTTAGTTATCTCATGTGTAGTTTCTTTATAAATTAAAGAACATGAATAACCACCACGCTGCATTTTGGTCCGCCTCTACTTCACCTAAAGAAAACCGTTACAGTATACCAACCTATGTCACCCGCATGCAGACAGGTGCCACCTAGTATGCCAGACTATGCCACGTGTCTGGCAACTTATGCTATGGAGCAATTTCAGCGGCAACAAAAATTGTATTAGGATATTGAACTTAATATTTTTGCATTTGTAATGCACTAATAAAATAATTGAATTCATAACTGAATTTTCATTTCATGATTTGAAACTGAATTAAATTAATATTGCATGCAGTTTTCAAATTCAGTTCTTTAAATTCAGATTCAAAACCAGACAACATCCTGGCACTTTTCCAGCCAAGAAAGGTAGAGGAGAACAGCTGGAATCAAACAATCTCTGTGGTCAACAGAAGCTTCTGCCAGTTTCTGAAGCCAACGTGACATGTTGGACTTATTTTCTTCCTATGAATTTGGCTTTAGTGTTTGAACCGTTTTGGCTATACACTATTATAACCCCATTCCTGAAAGCTAAGACTCTCTGGAACATGGAAGTGTTCTGTTCCCCTCAATTTGGTTTTAACTCATGAAACACAAGTTCAATTTATGAATACAATTTGTGCATTACAAATAAGAAAGCCTCACATTCAAATTTAATATCCTAATACAAATTCAAAATAATGGAATTCAAATTCTGCTGGCACTGAAATCGCTCCATACTATGCCAACTGAATGCCAACCAGTGCCACCAGTGAGAGACTCCAGTCCACACCACCATCATGCACACAGTGATTACTGGTGGAAATGAATCAATAGCTAAATGAAACCTAGAGAGAGGAGAAATCATAATGAAGTCATACTGTAACCACAACCGGCCCAATTCTTCCTCAACTAACCAGTTGAACCACTAACTAACCCAGCCAACAGATGATTTAGCCCAGCCAACAGAAGGTTTAGCCCAGCCAACAGAAGGTTTAGCCCAGCCAACAGAAGATTTAGCCCACCCAACAGAAGATTTAGCCCAGCCAACAGACGGTTTAGTGACGAAGAATCCCATTGTTCCTCCAATTCCCAATTGTACCACCACCAAACAAGCAATGATGGACTGTATCTCTATGCATGCAAACCCAAGTGGTGTGTATGTGTGTGTTTCTGTGTGTGTTAGGAAGTGAGTGAGTGAGTGAGTGAGTGAGTGAGTGAGTGAGTGAGTGAGTGAGTGAGTGAGTGAGTGAGTGAGTGGTGCTTTTTGTGGTTGGTTTGGTTTGATCTTTTTTTTTAATCCCGGTTTTCTATTTCAATATTTTTTTAATGCACTATGCATTATGTGGGTTGAATGCTGTAACACAGAATAAAACAATGAATGAAAGCCCCATGATGGTAGTGACGGCTCATTACTCACTTATTAACCATCATTAATTCACATTACTTTAATAAAATATTTCAGGTGTGTATATTACATGTCATTTTATTTGATGACTTTATTTCATGTGATCATCTCATCTCTATAGAGCTGCTGTCGATGCTCTCTGACAAAATCACAATTTTAGTAGTTCTTCAAAGTAAATAAGGCATACTTTTATGACTGCTGAATACTGTCACGTTCTGACCATAGTTCTGTTATTTTATTCTTTGTTTTATTCTTTGTTTTAGTAGTCTGTTTGTTTTTCTTTGTTGGTTTTTGTGTTCAGCCTAGTATGGTTCTCAAACGGAGGCAGGTGTCGTTAGTTGTCTGTGATTGAGAATCTTACTTATGTAGCCTGAGTTTCACTTTTGGTTTGTGGGTGTTTGTTTCCTTGTGATTGTTTGGGCCACATGGTACTGTTTTGGTTTTTGTAAATTCACGTCATCGTTTATTGTTTTGATTCAGTGCTTTCTTTAATTAAAATCATAGTGAACACTTACCACGCTGCGCTTTGGTCCGATCCTTACTCCTCCTCAGACAAAGAGGAGGAAATCCGTTACAGAAAACCCACCACCAAAGGACCAAGCAGCGTGGTTACGGGCAGCAGCAGGAGAGGCAGCGATATTTGGAGAACTGGACTTGGGAGGAGATTCTGGACGGCAAAGGACCCTGCGCACAGCCAAAGGGAATATCGCCGCCCCAAAGCAGAGCTGGAGGCAGCGAAAGCAGAGAGGCGCCGGTATGAGGAGGCGGCATGGCAGCGCGGCTGGAAACCCGAGAGGCAGCCCCAAAAATGTATTGGTGGGGGGGGGGCCACATGGGGAGTGTGGTGAAGTCAGGTAGGAGACCTGCGCCAACTTCCTGTGCTTACCGGAGAGCGAGAGGGACCTGGGCAGGCACCTTGTTATGCGGTGGAGCGCACGGTGTCCCCGGTGCGTGTGCATAGCCAGGTGCGGTACATTCCAGCTCCTCGTATCGGCCGGGCTAGAGTGGGCATCGAGCCAGGTGCCATGAAGCCGGCTCTACGCATCTGGTCTCCAGTGCGTCTCCTCGGGCCGGCGTACATGGCACCAGCCTTACGCATGGTGTCCCCGGTTCGCCAGCACAGCCCAGTGCGGGCTATTCCACCTCGCCGCACTGACCTGGCTACGGGGAACATTCAACCAGGTAAGGTTGGGCAGGCGAGGTGGAAGAGCTCCAGTGCGCCTGCACGGTCCGGTCTATCCGGTGCCACCTCCACGCACCAGCTCTCCGGTGGCAGCCCCCTGCACCAGGCTTTCTCTCCGTCTTCTTCCTACAGGTGCTCCCGTCTGTCCTGAGCCGCCAGAGTCTCCCGTCTGTCCTGAGCCGCCAGAGTCTCCCGTCTGTCCTGAGCCGCCATAGTCTCCCGTCTGTCCTGAGCCGCCAGAGTCTCCCGTCTGTCCTTTTAAAAACATTTTTTTTACCTTTATTGAACTAGGCAAGTCAGTTAAGAACAAATTCTTATTTTCAATGACGACCTAGGAACAGTGGGTTAACTGCCTGTTCATGGGCAGAACGACAGATTTGTACCTTGTCACCTCGGGGATTTGAACTTGCAACCTTCCGGTTACTAATCCAACGCTCTAACCACTAGGCTACCCTGCCGTCCTGAGCCTCCAGAGTCTCCCGTCTGTCCCGAGCCACCAGAGTCTCCCGTCTGTCCTGATCCGGCAGAGTCTCCCGGTCTGTCCTGAGCTGCCAGAGCCGCCAGTCTGTCCTGAGCCGCCAGAGCCGCCATCCAGCCAGGAGCTGCCAGCCAGGAGCCGCCAGCCAGCCAGGAGCCGCCAGAGCCGTCAGCCAGGCAGGAGCCGCCAGGGCCATCAGTCAGCCAGGAGCCGCCAGGGCCGTCAGTCAGCCAGGCGTTGCTAGAATCGCCCTTCACTCCGGCGCTGCCAGTGTCTCCCGCTGCCGGAGTCTCCCACTGCTGGAGTCTCCCGCCTGTCTGGCGCTGCCGGAATCTCGCATCCATTCGGGACCCGTGGCAAGGGTCCCCAGTCCAAGGTCGGTGGCGAGGTTCGCCGCTCATAAGAGGCCACGGGAGCGGTTGAGGAGGCGGACAAAAAATATGGTGAAGTGAGCTCCACGTCCCGCACAGCGGACAGACACCCACCCAGACCCTCCCCTATAGGTTCAGGTTTTGCGGCCGGAGTCTGCACCTTTGGGGGGGGTACTGTCACGTTCTGACCATAGTTCTGTTATTTTATTCTTTGTTTTAGTATGGTCAGGGCGTGAGTTGGGGTGGGCAGTCTGTTTGTTATTCTATGTTGGTTTTTGTGTTCGGCCTAGTATGGCAGGTGTCGTTAGTTGTCTCTGATTGAGAATCATACTTATGTAGCCTGGGTTTCACTTTTGGTTTGTGGGTGTTTGTTTCCGTGTGATTGTTTGGGCCACATGGTACTGTTTCGGTTTTGTAAATTCACGTCATTGTTTATTGTTTTGATTCAGTGTTCAGTGCTTTCTTTAATTAAAATCATAGTGAACACTTACCACTGTCACGCCTTGGTCATTGTATTTTGTGTTTTTGTTATATGTTTGGGTAGGCCAGGGTGTGACATGGGTTTATATGTTGTTTTTCGTATTGGGGTTTGTAGTATTTGGGATCGCGGCTGATTAGGGGTGTTGTATAGGCTTGGCTGCCTGAGGCGATTCTCAATCAGAGTCAGGTGATCCTTGTTGTCTCTGATTGGGAACCGTATTTAGGGAGCCATAGTTTCGCCTTGTATTTCGTGGGTGATTGTTCCTGTCTTTGTGTTGTGGTCACCAGATAGGCTGTAATAGTTTCACGTTCCGTTTTGTTGTTTTCGTCTATCAGTTATTTCATGTACCGCGTTTCTTTCATTAAAGTCATGAGTAACCAACACGCTGCATTTCGGTCCGACTCTCTTTCTTCAACAACCACGCTGCGCTTTGGTCCTCCTCTCTTTCTCCCGAAGACATCCGTTACAAATACAAACTATCAATCATGTATTGTCAGGTACAGATACTGTACCTCGTCAAGCAACTGCTTTCTATCCCTCTTGATCACTCAGTCTTCTCTCTTGTGTCTGCCCGACACTAACCTTATGTAGCAGGTGTAAAAGAAACATACCGGCTCGCAATGGATTTAGTAATTACCATGTTTTCTGAGCTAAACTATGTAGAATTTTGTCCTGTTGGAAACTACAACTCCTTAGTACATCGCATAGTTCGGGCTTGATCTGATTTTTCTCTAGAAATTAAGCCATGTGCGCATTGAGCTCACAGGAAAAAAACGAAGGAGATGGAATTCAAATAACTTAACAAAGGTCTGTCAATTGGTTGTTTAAAAAACAAAACATTTGTACCAACATTTCAGTTAATCGCTCAGCATTGGGGAGGAATGAGTGAGTGAAAGAGAGAAATAAATAAGAAAAAGTAAGAGCCATGTACCTGCGTCCAGAGCCATTCCTCTGCAGCTCCCCCTCCTGTCCCAGGTTCCCCTTACAGCAGATGACACGGAGCTTGTTCTGGTAGGATGAAGCCAGGTAAATGGCCCCGGAGGAGATGGCTGGGCCCAGGTAGCGCGGGTTGGGGATGTCTAGGTGAGCGTACGAGTGGGCCCTGAACAAGACACAATACCCCCATTGAAAAATCTTACAATGTTATGCTAACTCATTCAGGGTTTCAGTAAACTAAAGGATCAGGGAGGTGGTATTACCCTAGAGCAGAGTGGCCCTGGACCTCAATCACATCCAACGAGTTGAAATAGGTCACAAACAGGTAGGGTTCTCTGTAGGCTGAAATGGAGAGGAGCACTGTGTTATAAGCATGTATGAGCCCTTATAATGTCTTATAACACTTTTCTAAATGGCAATGCTTCAATCCTTCCGAGATGGTCCTTATAGTGGTAAAACATTATTTGACTTACCAAACGAGAGAGGCAAACAGCTCCATTGGATGTCCTCACTTCGACTCCTGCGGCCATGCTCGTCCACAAACACCCCAAACTCTGGACATTGAATCACCACCAAGCAGAAATGAGCAATTATTCTTGCAGATAAACTGTGTGGAAATTGGTAGTAGCACTTTCACTAATCATAATCACAGCAGAAACTCTCCCTCTCTCACAACCAGCCGCACACACACGCAAACACGCACACACACACGGCCTATAGAATGTGTATGAATGTGAAAGAAACATCTGTCTGACCGTGGAAGCAGAGCAGGTACTCGTCTTTCTGCGGTGCCTGGGTGACCTGGATGATGGAGATGGGGAAACTGTGGGAGGAGGCTGCAAAGATGGCCGAGGCCAGCGTCACATCATTCTTATCCAGGAACTCTGCAAGAGAGAGGTCCCCACACCAATCAATCAACCAATGATACAAAAATGTATTTTTGGACAAGTCCAATTAGTCCTTTCCTGTTTCAGTCCATTTAACCCGAGATAAGTGTCTACCATTAACTTGCATCCTGTGTGAGGAGTCATTGACTAACCTTCCAGCATGTAGTGCTTCATCTCGATCTCGTAGAACTTGTTGGTGCCGATGATGATGCTGTAGCCTGTGAAGTGGATACAGCTGCAGGGCTCTGACGTCTCAATCTCCTTCTTGATACAGAACTTATTGAGGTTGTCGTTGTAGCGCAGTATGGTGATCTTGTTGGGCATGGCTGCACATATACACGTGCCATTCTCAATCTGCACAAGGGACAAAAGCAAAACAGTCAGACAACAATCACTCCAGAGATCAATCAGTTGTGTCTACAGTGTCAAGGAATTATCAAAAGGTGTGAATAATTTGCTATGCGCTATGACTATGACTAAGACTAAGACTAAGACTAAGACTAAGACTAAGACTATGACTATGACTATGACTATGACTAAGACTATGACTATGACTAAGACTAAGACTAAGACTAAGACTAAGACTAAGACTAAGACTAAGACTAAGACTAAGACTAAGACTATGACTAAGACTATGTCATAGTCTTAGTCTTAGTCATAGACTAAGACTAAGACTATGACTAAGACTCATTATTTGAACAGAAAACAATGTTGCGTTCTATTCCGATAAGGTGAAAACAATCCATGAAGAGAAACGTAAATTGGTGGCTCACACCTTGCCGGAGGAGAAGAGGTGGCATCCCTTGACCGTCTCAAAGATGTATGGGCTGAGATCTGGCTGGGCCGGGAGGTGGGACTGAGACAGTGACTGCTTCACCTTCTTGATCTCCACCAGACACAGAGCCCGCTCCTCTCCTGGACCAGACATGGTATAGACATAATCAATCATTAATTTATAAAGCCCTTTTTGCATCAGCAGTTGTCACAAAGTACTTTTACAGTAAGCACAAACACCCACAGTACAAACTGCATACTCCCTCCCACACACAATAACAGATGGGATAATAAACATTACACTGTATTAACATTCTTTATAATCGTGGTATTAATATACTGTAACTGTTTCGGTGAACTACGCTTGCATGCTACAGCAACCTTGCCTGGCCACAGTTTGTCCCAAACACTGACCAGTAATTATGAGCAGCTTGTCGTGCTCCTTGAGGATCCGGATCTGGAAGACGGAGGCCAGGCCGGGGATGTGAGTCAGACTGTTCTTAATGACGTTCAGGGCATACAGGCCCTCCTCAGAGCCCACCAACACTATCTATGGAGAGGGAGAGAGAAGGCCACACAGTTCGAATGGGGAAATAGCAACATAACCCATCGCATACATATTTTGCTGTTGAGAATTGAGCAAATAAAGCCATGTTTCTTTCACATTCTTGTGAGTGATCTATTTAGATCGCCAAGTATTATTCCATCCATGATAAAAGGTATACCTCAAGGCCGTAGCATGGTTTAGTTGCAGGTCCTACCTGGTCGGTGAGGGGCAGGGTGCAGTTAATATCCAGCCGGTCGTCTCCCTCCAGCTTCAGCAGAGAATTCCCTAGAAGTTTCTGTCATCATATAGGAGAGGGAAAGCAACAGGTCAGCAGGTTATATGCACAATGGCTTGTGACAAGAGGCAAGAGTGTGCCAGGACAGAGCAGGTGACAACACAGACATGACTGTTAGCTGCTGGATATGGACACTTGGGGGGGAAATAAAAAAATCTAAATTAACAACAGACACTTGAAACAAGTATAAAGACATAGCAATGGATGGTGAATCTATCAATCTCTAAACAATAGACGAAGCCAATTGATCAATCGTTGGGCTGCATTGGTGGGGCGTAGAGTACATGACCTTTAACATGGAAGTGCATGCATGAAGCCAGGGGACAAAGCTGCACAACAGTGCCATCTCACATACAGGCGCTGCATGAGTGCTGCATGTGTGGGCATGTGGCTGCCTTTCAGGGAGTGAGAGTGTGTGTTTGCTTTTACTGTATGCGTGATAGTGACGTGTAGTTTGTGTGCTTGGATATGTCCGTACATGTATACAGTAAGTGTGTGTCTGCATGCTCTGTTGGCCCAAGCATAAGGCAGGCTCATGCAGATCTTTACCTGGACCAATGGGGAGAGGTTCTTCTGTTTTTTAGGAACAGCTGTCTACAGTGTGGTCAACAACACCTCAGTATATTTACACATACAGTGTAAAATATGCGTAAAATATGTATTCATATATAAAAATCATTAACAACAAACACAGTAGTAGAGGGACAACATGCAGACAAAAAGAGAGGGAAAGGGGTGAGAAGAGGAGAGAAAGAGACTATTGAGTGTGAATACACCTGACCCTACTCTCCAGCAAACACCAAGCAAATATTGCTCTTTCATGTTTGAGTGTGGTTCATTTATAAACTCTACTGCACTAGCAGGAGAACTCAGATGGAGACATTAAAAGTTACAACAATACTTCAAATATCAACTGACTAGAGGTTGAAGATGGCTCTTGAGATGTGCACAGACACACACTCACCGCGTCAGCCTCAACCTTGTCCTTGGAGCCCCTGCTGCCAGCTACAACTGACTCCAGGACAGCCACCCAGCGCTGCTTGTCTGGGAAGCTGGGAGCCATGAAGTATAGGGACTGGCCAGGCCAACAGGTGGTGTGGGGGTGAGACTCCAGCTTTAGGATGTATGGGATGTCTGCACAAAGAGTATCAACACAACAAGATGACAGATTGAAGAAACATGACTTGATCACACACCCACACCTGATTAAGCTACTTAAATGAGTAATATCTGGAGGAGTCATCTATAACTTTTGTTAGGTTTAATGTCGGGATCATTAACTTTGTTTGTTCCAGATGGCGGAATTTTGCAAAAAAACAGAATTTGAGACAGGTGGACCCGTACCAACACAACCTGTACAAGCACTTTGAGAATTTCTTCTAAAGCCCTTTTTAAACTAAACTTATTTTCCCTTCCCTACTCCTCCTTAGACAGGCGCACTGTAACTGTACCTGACTTAGCCGTGTTGATGAGCTCCGAGGCTCCCACAGCTCCATGGATAGTCACCTCTCCGTCAGGGAGACACAGTTCAAACTCCTCCTCTGGCTTCAGAGAGTCTGGTAACACACCAGGGCCATATTCATTAGAGAAAACCGCAGCAAAACTTTTTGCAATGCTAAACAAATAATATAATATATCATTTCCTATTGGACAAGTCCCAGCAGACCTTGGTCATGAAAACACTGCCAAAACAGTCTGTTGAATAAACACAAAAGGAGAGTCAAGTCAAGGAGCAGTACCTTCTCTGGGTTCAGAGTCATAGATGGACACCTTGGTCCCATCCAGCACCACATACTTCCTCTCCCAGCCTTGCTGGCCCCGCCTGGAGTTCCTGCAGACACACACACACTATGAACCAGAATATTCACAGGTGTTACATTTTCCCTGTGAAGCGCCATACCCAGCGCCATACCCAGAGCTCATGCCCAAGGAGGAAGAGGAGGAGTAGGGAAGGAAAAACACGTTTAGTTTAAAAAGGGCTTTATAAGAAATTCTCAAAGTGCTCTACATACAGCAAGGTAAGGCAGGTAAACAGAAGAATGTCCATAATAAAGTGGTTACTATTGTGACGTGGTAAGGTTGGACCCAGGTGCAGAGGAGACCAGACAAGGAATCAGTGGTTAAAAAACACTAAGTCTCGCAAACTCACTCAGGAAATGAACGCACACGGTAAACAATTCAAGCTTCTGCGTAAAGAGAAACAGAAAACACACCTCTTTTAAAGGGGAAATCGTAATGAGTAATAGAACACATCTGACTGTCATAATTGTCTCTAGGATGGTCTGTCCAGATGTAGGCAATCATGGCCCAATCGGTGTGGAACGAGGAGGACTGTAGCACGCACAGAGAACACTGAGCGAGGAACCCCTTGCATCCTCCCGGGTGGCCGTCGTACCGCTCGGCGGCTGGGATCTTGTGTTCCTGGTTCAGGTTCCCTGGAGGAACTATGGCGACACCTGTAGCACTGGGCAATGAGACTTGGGTATTGGCTCTTCCTGGGTTAAGGTTTGACTCTGGTTGGAGGGAGTCGGTAAGTGCCCGGAGGGTCTCTGATATTTGGGAGAGTTGTTCATGCTGCCGCCCCAGCAGTGCTCCTTGGTGGGTTACAGCATTCTTGATCTGTGGGATCTCTGTTGTGTCCATGTTTAGGCAGAAGCTTGCAGTGACGTGGTAAGGTTGGACCCAGGTGCAGAGAAGATACCAGATGAGGAATCAGTGGTTAACTTCTTATGGGCACTTTTTACGGTAACGTCCCACCTGGCCAACATCCGGTGAAATTGCTGAACGCGAAATTGGACAGAGAGAACTTGTTGCGAAGGGGAGTGCCTCGTGATACATCAGAGAGAGTGTACTTTGTTACACAAAACTTGGCTTGACCACAAACCCAAGGGCCCCTTTAAATGTACCCATTGCAACCTTTGCAGTAATATTGCACAGAAGAAGTATTTTGTTGACACAGCTTCCAAAATGGAGTATTACATCAAGTATTTCATTAACTGTAAAACCACTCATGTCATCTATAGATTGCAAGTGTTCTACATTGGACGGACAAAGAGACGCCTTCAAGACCACTTAGCGGAACACAATACGCCATATGGGTAGGCAATGAAGACTACCCCATGGCAAGGCATTACAAGTCCCTACACCATGGCAACCCTGCCTCCCTACAAGCTATGGGTATTGATTATATTCCAGCCTCTATTAGAAAAGGGAACCGTCTTAAACAGTTAAACCAAAGAGAAAGTTTTGGGATTTACAAACTACAGGCCACTAAATACCCTGGTTTAAATGAAGATATGGATTTCTCACCCTTCCTGTAGGGTCGTGATGGGTCCATTTGCTGTCATCTAGTGGACATTTAGCTTAATTTGCCCTCAGCTATGGTTAGACTGTTGTTGTTCATGTTTTGTTGTTCTAGTGTACTATGAAATATATTGCTTTCTTATTCTTGACACTTCTCCTAGTCATATTTAAGGTTAGGACTACCTTTTAGTCTTCTGATACTTCTAGCTTGGAGTTGTATTTTTATGATATCTTAGCTACAGTATTTCACCTTTTAATGTGTATAGTATTTGCTTACTAGGTGTGTCCAATCAATTTTGTAATCACTCCCTCTTCCAATTAGGGGTAATTGGAAAAGCTGTCGGTTTAAAAAAAACTTTGTTTCTATTGAACATGCCATACTAATAAAGGCATTTCAATTAATTATATCAAGAGTGCCTTGGTCCTCCTTTCTTTTTGGTTAATAATAAACTTTTCCAAACAATTCAAACAACATTTATAATCAAACCATAGGTACCCTAATAAGTAAATAAACAATCAAATTTAAGACGGAGAATCGTTATTGTCTTTCCCGGAGAAAAATACCAAAGAACTCGCTCTCTTCCACACGCTTGGAAACACTACAGCTCAAATGGGAGCCACCTAGGAAAACTACAATTTCTTGCTCATTTTTCCAAAACCTAGCATGAAACTCTTTCTAAAGACTGTTGACATCTAGTGGAAGCCCTAGGAACTGCAATCTGGGAGGATTTCGCCTTATAATAAAAGTGACAGCCATTGAAAACAGTGGTAGGCTGAATTGTTTTTTGGGGGGGTTTCGCCTGCCATATCCGTTCTGTTATACCTCAGACATCATTTGAACAGTTTTAGAAACTTTAGAGTGTTTCCTATCCAAATCTACCAATTATATGCATATCCTAGCTTCTGGGCCTGAGTAACAGGCAGTTGATTTTGGGCACGCTTTACATCCGGATGTGAAAATACTGCCCCCTACCAAAGGGAGGTTAAGGATAAACATAATACTTTACTGAGAAACGGTATCCGCAGGATCACAGTACACTTGAAAAAACAACAAACACTAAGTCTCGAAAACTCACTCAGGAAACGAACGGCCACGGTAAACAATTCTAGCTTTTTCAAAGAGAAACAGAAAATACATCTCTTTTGAAAGGGTAAATCATAATGTGTAATAGAACACACCTGACTGTCATAATTGGCTCTAGGATGGTCTCTGCCGCCCTCTGGTGACAGGTGGAACCATGACAAATATAAGTACACAGACCTGGGTTGTTTCATCCAGCCCTCCAGGCGTACATGGCCAGCAGCCTCTTTGAGCTGCAGGGGAGGGGAGTTGGCCTTCTCCCGACACAACACCTCTGAGAAATGGGTAGCATACTCCGCCGGCAGGCCACACGTGGCAGGGAGGCAGGGCGAGCACTTGGGGTGGCACAGGGTGTGGCACTCTACAGTAGACCAGGAAGAGAGAGAAGAAAAGGCATTCATTCTGTAGGATTGATTTTAGAGTTATGGTGGCTGAAAACAAGTACTCTGAGAAGTTGTGTTGTCAATCCATTTTATCTTCATACCCGTATACAAGTGTCAGGTATAATTAAAACATTTTTTCTAGAAAATAAGGACCACAAGCTAGAAAGTTTTGATTTCAAGAAAAAGTTGAAATACAGTATGGGCTCCAGACTAACATCTCCCCCTGGTGGCACTAGTTGGTGGCACCAGCTCATTATTTGGTCCCACCATTTTTTTTGCGCAGCATCACACAATGTGATTTTTTAAAATATAATTTTAAAAGTCATTCACTGTGCTTTATTACATTTTTTTATAGACTAGTGAGATTGTATTCAAGAAATAGGTTGTTTCATCATCTTTTCATGTTGTGATTCTAAATACTTAAATTTGGTTCCTAATCCAGTGATTGTCATCTTGGGTTGACAATTACGCTTTTGTTATAATTTAGTGTTGCCTTTTTGATTTTGTTCAATAGAGATGAATTTGCCTGCACGAATATCATAGGCTAATTTATTTGGGGCCAATTCATCACCTGAGTAAGTGGAAACTCAAAACACATTAGCTCAATCACTAACTCCAAATATAATGTATTAATCTAAAAGTAAATGTAATGTCCCAATTTTTTTGCAGTTGTAGCCTACGGCCCAATGAGATCTATGCAATGCAATGGCCAATGCACATAATCATTTTGACCGCTCTGTGTCTCAAAGCTATATAAAATATTTCAGTTGTAAAATAGTTGCTAATCAGCACAGAGTTAAAAAACTGAAATTATAGCTACAAAAAGCTGAGAACCTCCTCTCTCCAGCAATTGGATTTCAAAGTGTTATACAATCAGAACACCTTTCTTTCTCCGGGAGCATTTTTGTTCCCCAAAAAAGGAGAGCGTGGCTCGATCAAAACATCAGCAAGCCAAAGCAAAAGAGGTATCTGGGCAGGTAGACACAGTCTGGAGCCTTGGTAATGAACATAATGCAGTGGTCTGGGACATTGCTCATGAGTTCAACAGCAGTGCTACCACAACAGTGATGAGGAATAAAGGCAGTGCAGTACAGTAGGACCTACTAACCTAGGCAGGTGGCGGCCTGCCGTCCAAAGTGCACGGTGTCCAAGCAGACAGCACACTTGGTGGCCCTCATGTTGAGTCCGAAGTTGAAACGATGGGGTATGTTGCTGTGCATCCTCTCCTTCACACGACGCCCATACTCTACAACAAGATGGAGGGACAAAAATTTAGTGAAAATTTGTGAAAGCTAGAATGAATGAGTTTGAAGTGGTCTTGCACATACAGTGAATTCGGAAAGTATTCAGGCCCCTTGACTTTTTCCACATTTTGTTACGTTGCAGCCTTATTCTAAAATGGATTCAACAGTTTTTTCACCCTCATCAATCTAGACACAATACCCCATAATGACAAAGCAAAAACAGGTTTTCATAAAAAAATGTTTTTAATCAAAAATCAAAAACTGAAATATCCCATAAGTATTCAGACCCTTTACTCAGTACTGTCTTCTTGGATACGACACTACTGGCTTTGCACACCTGAACTTGTGAAGTTTCTCCTATTCTCCTCTGCAGATCCTCTCTAGCTCTGTCAGGTTGAATGGGGGGCGTCACTGCACAGCTATTTTCAGGTCTCTCCAGAGATGTTTGAATAGGCTCTGGCTGGGCCACTCAAGGACATTCAAAGACTTATTCCAAAGCCACTCCTGTGTTGTCTTGGCTTTGTGCTTAGGGTCATTGTCCTGTTGGAAGGGGAACCTTCGCCCCAGTTGTAGGTCCTGAGCATTCTGGAGCAGGTTTTCATCAAGGATCTCTCTGTACTTTGCTCCGTTCATCTTTCCCTCAATCCTGATTAGTCTCCCAGTCCCTGCTTCTGAAAAACATCCCCACAGCATGATGATGCCAGCACTATTCTTTTCCATATGGATGGTGCCAGGTTTCCTCCAGATGTGAAGCTTGGCATTCAGACCGAAGACTTCAATCTTGGTTTCATCAGACGAGAGAATCTAGTTTTTCATGGTCTGAGAGTCCTTTAGGTGCCTTTTAACAAAGTCCAAGCGGGCGGTCATGTGCCTTTTGTTGAGGGTTGGCTTCCGTCTGGCCACTCTACCATAAAGACCTGCTTGGTGGAGTACTGCAGATATGGTTGTCCTTCTGGAAGGTTCTCCCATTTCCACAGAGGAACTCTGGAGCTCTGTCAGAGTGACGTGTTCTTGGTAATCTCCCTGACCAAGGAACATCCACTCTGATTGCTCGGTTTGGTCGGGCAGCCAGCTCGAGGAAGAGTCTTGGTGTTTCCAAACTTCTTCAACTTCAATGCTGCAGAAAGTTTTTGATACCCTTCCCAAGGACTGTGCCTCGACACAATCCTGTCTCGGAGTTCAACGGCCAATTCCTTGGACCTCATGGCTTGGTTTTTGCTCTGACATGCACTGTCAACCATGCACATGTCCAATCAATTGAATTTACCAGAGGTGGCCTCCAATCAAGTTGTAGAAACATCAAGGATGATCAATAGAAACAGGAAGCACCTGATTTGAATTTCGAGTCTCAAAGCCAAGGGTCTGGGTAGCCTAGTGGTTAGAGCGTTGGACTACTAACCGAAAGGTTGCAAGTTTGAATCCCCGAGCTGACAAGGTACAAATCTGTCATTCTGCCCCTGAACAGGCAGTTAACCCACTGTTCCTAGGCTGTCATTGAAAATAAGAATTTGTTCTCAACTGACTTGCCTAGTAAAATAAAGGTTAAAAAAAATACTCATGTAAATGAGTTATTTTTAATTTTTATATAGAAAATTGCTAACGTTTCTAAAAACCTGTTTCCACTTTGACATTATGGGGTATTGGGAATGGTCCAAACACACCAAGACAGTAGTGAAGAGGGCCCGACAAAGCCTATTCCCCTCAGGAAACTAAAAAGATTTGGCATGGGTCCTGAGATCCTCAAAAGGTTCTACAGCTGCAACATCGAGAGCACTGGTTGCATCACTGCCTGGTATGGCAACTGCTTGGCCTCTGACTGTAAGGCACGACAGAGGGTAGTGTGTACGGCCCAGTACATCACTGGGGCTAAGCTGCCTGCCATCCAGGACCTCTACACCAGGCGGTGTCGGAGGAAGGCCCTAAAAATGGTCAAATACCCCAGCTACCCCAGTCATAGACTGTTCTCTCTACTACCGCATGGCAAGCAGTACCGGAGTGCCAAGTCTAGGACAAAAAGGCTTCTCAACAGTTTTTACCATCAAGCCATAAGACCCCTGAACAGGTAATCAAATAGCTACCTGGACTATTTGCATTGTGTGCCCCCCCAACCCCCTTTTTACACTGCTGCTACTCTCTGTTTATCATATATGCATCATCATTTTAACTATACATTCATGTACATACTACCTCAATTGGGCCGACCAAATAGTGCTCCCGCACAGTGGCTAACCGGGCCATCTGCATTGTGTCCCACCCACCACCCGCCAACCCCTCTTTTACGCTACTGCCACTCTCTGTTCATCATATATGCATTGTCACTTTAACCATATCTACATGTACATACTACCTCAATCAGCCTGACTAACCGGTGTCTGTATGTAGCCTCGCTACTTTTATAGCCTCACTACTTTTATAGCCTCGCTACTGTATATAGCCTGTCTTTTTACTGTTGTTTTATTTCTTTACCTACCTATTGTTCACCTAATACCTTTTTTGCACTATTGGTTAGAGCCTGTACGTAAGCATTTCACTGTATTCAGCGCACGTGACAAATACATTTTTATTTGATTGTGTGTAGATTAATTAAATGTTTTCCTAATCTATTTTCAAATAAGTCTGTAACTTAACAAAATGTGGAAAAAGTCAAGGGGTCTGAATACTTTCCATATGCACTTTATACCTTGCAAATTGTTCTTGTCACTTAAATGTTCCTGACATAAGCAGCAGTTTTTTTTACAGCAAGATTAAGCAAGTATACAAGGCATAGTATACCCCAAACATTCTCTGCACTTGCATGTTCTCTGTTCTAGTGACATAACCATGACTATGAGTTGGATCATGCAGATGGCAATGTGTGTATGTGTCACGTTCTGACCTTAGTTCTTTTGTTATGTCTTTGTTTTAGTATGGTCAGGGCGTGAGTTGGGTGGGTTGTCTATGTTATTTTTTCTATAATTTGGGATTTCTGTGTTTGGCCTGGTATGGTTCTCAATCAGAGGCAGCTGTCAATCGTTGTCCCTGATTGAGAACCATACTTAGGTAGCCTGGTTGTCCCTGATTGAGAACCATACTTAGGTAGCCTGGTTTCACCTTTGAGTTGTGGGTGATTGTTTCCTGTTGGATGTTTGTTTCACATTTCAGGACTGTTTCGGTTTTCGGTCGTATCATTCACTTTGTTATTTTGTATTCTTTAGTGTTCAGTTTAATAAACTAAAATGGACACTGACCACGCAGTACATTGGTCCGATCTCTACTACTCCTCCTCGTCAGAGGAGGAAGGCCGTTACAGTATGAAGACTGTTACAGTATGTATTTACAAAAGATGGCTAATGGTTTCAGATCTACTCAGTTTTGCAAAAAGAAAGGCTGGTTAACCCTTTACACTCATACCTGTATACGGGTTGAAAATGGCAGAGTTGGGCAGTGATAAAGACCTAAATTGGAACGCAGTGGCTGTATGCTAACATGCTATAAATGACATCAGAGCTCAGCGCCTCACAGCCCTGTATGGGTTTTGACTGACAGCCTTTCTGAACTTGAGCACCGCACACGACAAGAAGTTGCCCCCATCATCCCTCCCGTTAAATGGGCAACTTTTGCACATTTTTTGTTGTCTGAGTGAGGGAATTTCTGTAAATTATTTCCAAGATGAGATGTTGAGGATTATAATAAATACCGCTTTGATGTCATACAAGCAAGCCAAACAACCGTGAGTCCAAATGTGCACTTCACATTTCCAGATCATAAAGCTCATGTCATATACAGTGTCAACGTTTATGATCACTATGTTTGATGTACAGTTACAAGATGACATGGTGTCATACCCTGGGTTGTTCTGAACAGAATGAGTCTGTTTGTCTATTGTGAAGAGAATTTGCAGCGTTACATGCAGCTGAATGCACACGACTACTTTATATGTGCACAAAATATATTTTCTCTGAATTGCCCTGTGAAAGCCTAACACTGTAAGATCGTATTTTATAACTTAGAAAAATAGCAATAGAAAAAGCTTTGTCCACCTGACCCAGATTGCAATTTATAAAGGGATGTTTTTGGATGGTGTGTGATTGGGTTCCAAACAAAACAACTACAAGTGTGCTTAGTCCAGTTCCTCAACGGCACAGCTAGGAGAGCTCAGAAATTCCCCTTATAGTTGAAGACTGTTCTGAAAGTGCATTGAAATTACTTTGGAGATGTGTGGGGCCACTTGGGGCCACTTGGAGACACCAGTTAGTCCTCCCATTCAAACACTTGTCATTTTTTTGTCTTATATTGCACCTACCCCACATTTTCCATTAATATTCTTATGTTATTGAATGTATCCAGAGTATTTTCAGATTTCGTTATCAACAAGTGCAGCGAACTGTAAACCAGAAGTCCTGAGCCTCACCCTCTTCTATGCGTTTGACAAAGAATAAAATATAACTCAGTGGCAGTTACATTTGCCAAGACCCACCCACATCTTGTTGACCAACTGATGGAGCATTTCCTCAGTGAATTCTGAATCATTCTCTATTTTTGCCCACTGACACGCTAAACATTTGTTCCTTCAGCCAATAACCCTGACAGCATCACATCATGGTTTCTTTTTGGAAACTTTGGCACCGGACAATGTGACTGGAAAGATTTCAATACACAGGACATTTGAGAAATGTACCGGACATTCATATATGCATCGGGTGCTTAACGCATTAGGGCGTACACCCAAGGTGCTCAAAATCACATTTCGATTCTTGAAATTCATTTTTACCAGAATATAAATTAGCCTGTAAAGTTTTAATAAAATAAAACAGAACAATGTTCTTATACCAACATGACAAGTTTTATTGAAAAGCAAAACATTGCCAATTGCATCTTCATCCCTGTTATAGATCAATAATAAATATTGAAAAATATACACTACCGTTCAAAAGTTTGGGGTCACTTAGAAATGTCCTTGTTTTTGAAAGAAAAGTCATTTTTTTGTCCATTTAAATAACACTAAATTGATCAGAAATTCAGTATAGACATTGTTAATGTTGTAAATGACTATTGTAGCTGGAAACGGCAGATTTTTTATGGAATATTTACATAGGTGTACTATCAGCAACAATCACTCCTGTGTTCCAATGGCACGTTGTGTTAGCTAATCCAAGTTTATCAAGGCTAATTGATCATTATAAAACCCTTTTGCAATTATGTTAGCACAGCTGAAAACTGTTGTCCTGATTAAAAAAGCAATAAACTTCCTAGAAGGCCAGCATCGCGTAGTTGCCTCTTCACTGTTGTTGTTGAGACTGGTGCTTTGCAGGTACTATTTAATGAAGCTGCCAGTTGAGGACTTGTGAGGCGTTTGTTTCTCAAACTAGACACTATAATGCACTTGTCCTCTTGCTCAGTTGTGCACCGGGGCCCCCCACTCCTCTTTCTATTCTGGTTAGGGCCAGTTTGTGCTGTCATGTGAAGAGAGTAGTACACAGCATTGTACGAGATCTTCAGTTTCTTGGCAATTTCTCATATGGAATAGCCTTCATTTCTAAGAACAAGAATAGACTGATGAGTTTCAGAAGAAAGGTCTTTGTTTCTGGCCATTTTGAGCCTATAATCGAACCCACAAATGCTGATGCTCCAGATACTCAACTAGTCTAAAGAAGGCCAGGACAACAGTTTTCAGAAGGCCAGGACAACAGTTTTCAGCTGTGCTAGCATAATTGAAAAAGGGTTTTATAATGATCAATTAGTCTTAAAATGATGAACTTGGATTAGCTAACACAACGTGCCATTGGAACACAGGACTGATGGTTGCTGATAATGGGCCCCTGTATAACTATGTAGATATTCCATTTTTTTAAATTTGCCGTTTCCAGCTACAATAGTCATTTACAACATTAACAATGTTTACACTGTATTTCTGATCAATTTGATGTTATTTTAATGGATAAAATGTGCTTTTCTTTCAAAAACAAGGACATTTCTAAGTGACCCCAAACCTTTGAAAGGTTGTGTATATAAAATTGAATAAATAAATAAATAATAAAACCCAACTTCAAAATATTATATTTATATATATTTATATTTAAACACACACCAGACACTCATTTCCAAGCAGCTTGATGATTAGCCTATGAAGCATATTTGCCTTTGAAGTTGGAGCCCATCTACTGGTATTTCCATCAATTAATAAAAAGCATTCTTTTGCAATGGATTTTTTAAAAGACAATTTGGCTGGCAACAATTGTATATATTTGCTTTAAAAAAAATTGGGGCTAAACGACAGCATTTACCGGCTAATGGAAACCCTGCATCACATGCACCTCAGATGCAGGCTAGCGTTGTAAATGTGCCCCAAGAACCAGTTGCAGCGAGGAGATGAACACAAGCACAATGAGGTGGAAGATGGTGACCTCTTCAAATAACATTTTCAAACGGGGAATACACTTACTTTCAAAAGTTACTCTTCGCTTCTCTGTGAACAGAATAAGAGGGAGAAAAAAAGAGTTCTAAAAGTGGCTAGGTGACAGCAAAAGATAGCAAGAGCAAGAAAATTAGAGAGAGAGAGAGAGCAGGGGCTGTAGGTCTTACCCTCGGGCGTGGAGCTCTCCTTGCAGCGGGCAGAGCTGGATGGTGCCAGTAGAATGCTGGGGTTGGGCTGGAGCTCAGGGGACTTGACGGTGGCTGACATGAGTATCTGCTGGCGGGCAGAGGCAGGCGTTGCCGGAGCATGCTCTGAGGCTTTGAAATGGGCCGCTGGGGGGGAAAGGGTAATACCTAATCAGTTGTACAACAATGTGTTCAAAGGAAATGGGTCTTCTGCATTTAACCCAACCCCTCTGAATCAGAGAGGTCAGGAGGGCTGTCTTAATCGACATCCATGGCGCACGGGGAACATTGGGTTAACTGCCTTGTTCAGGGGCAGAACGGCAAATGTTCACCATGTCAGTCCGGGGATTCGATCCAGCAACCTTTCGGTTACGGGTCCAACACTCCTACCCGCCAGGCTACCTGCCACCCCCAGGGAGAAAGGCAGGGGAAACGTTAGCGTTTGGGTACATATCTGGTACACTTCGACACACCAGAAATGTTGCCTCATGTCCCCATCATCAATATACAATGACCGTGTTCAAATACTTAAAAAACGTATTCTCACTTCCCTGAATTAAGACATCTTTCCACTGGACTGCTCTCCCAATATTATGTTAGATCAGTGAGAAGTTCAACGAAAGGACACGATACAGTCCAGGATTTGAACCAAACACTATGACAACCATCACGGCATATATTCACAAACAACTCACAGTAAGAGTGCTAATCTAGGATCAGTTTTGCCTTTTAGATCATGATGAATAATATACCATGGACAGGGGGGAATCTGATCCTAGATTAGCACTCCTGCTCTGAGAGGCTTTATGAATATGGGTCTAGATCCTGCAATAGGTTGTTGGCGACACCACTCTTACCCTCTTCTCTTAGTGATCTCAGCTCTATCCTCATCTTCTGCAGAGCCTCCTCCAGGTCTGAGCAGCGTGTCCTCTCCTTCTCCAGGGCCACCTTCATGTCACTGTACTGCATGGGCAGCGCCGGCTGAGCCTGGGCCCCAGATCCCCCAGCTCCATTCCCATTGGGCCCCAGCTCCTCACGACGACGCCCAAAGATACCCTGGCAGGAGAAAGAGAGGGTTAGACGGAGCTTCAGAAAGAGTTAGCATCACTCTCACACACAGTAACATTACAATGTATTGTCTCTGTTTTCATTCTCATTGACATAACTTACTTTTTATTTTTTACATTTGAGTCATTTAGCAGTTGCTCTTATCCAGAGTGACCTACAGTAGTGAGTGCATACATTTTCAGATTTGTTCCTACTGGTCCCCAATGGGAATCAAACACACAACCCTGGCATTGCAAGGCAAATGCTCTACCAATTGAGCTACACAGGACTACGATAAATGAAAAATCTGTGTGTAGTGAGTGACCTCTCGAAGCTTCTATACAGACTGCTATTTACCACATTTCCAGCACTAAGTTCTTTCACCTTCTTTTTCTTGGTGGGCAGGTCCATTTTGGCCTGTAGAAAGTCAATCAGTTTGGTCTGCTGAGAAATGGTGCCCTCCATCTTGACTTTCTCATGAGAATAGACAGCCTGTGTGTGGTGGGAGAGGAGCAACATCTCAGAATCAGCCTCAATATAAGAGTACCAGCTAACATCTCAAACTGAACAAGCTGTAGCAGCTGCATTCCAGCAACTATGGCGGATGTGTGCGTAATCTGGGTCATATTCATTTTTATTGATTTCACCTTTATTTAACCAGGTAGGCAAGTTGAGAACAAGTTCTCATTTACAATTGCGACCTGGCAAATTTGGGAACACAACAGAAAACTTTTCAAAGTGTTTTGCCACAGAAAACGAAAATGAGCGTTTCTTATTGGACAAGACCACGTAGTCCTTCCCTGTTTCAGTACGTTCGGTGCGTAATGCATACCTCCCAGACCAGGCCAGTACAGCTCAGCTTCGCAGTGTAATAACAGTCTAAGTGGGAGTGAGCGTAATGTCACCTGAATGTTCTCCAGCTGGTACTCCAGGTCAGTCCTCTCAGTCTTCAGCAGGTCAGTCTGGTCCAGAGCATCCTGCAGGCCCTGGGTCAGACGGAATATGTGGCTCTTCTGTAGGTCCATCTGCTGCTGCAGCTTGCCTTGCTGTGGTGGGCAGATCACCACACAAACACACATCATTCCAAGACAAGCTAAAAGCTATTTTGTTAACTCTTTATTTTACAGTCCTATCTCAATGGTGCTCGTCTTCACAAAAGGTTTCAGAGTACAGGTGATCTAGGATCATCAGCCCCCCTATGTCCATGTCACCTTATTCATTATGATTTAAAAGGCTAAACTTATCCTAGATGAGCATTGTGGGGTACTTTCTACCTCATCCATTAGCCTCTGCTTCAGCTCCCTCTCTGTCTCCAGTTTCTGCTGCAGGGTGCGGGCGTTCATCTCCAGCATGGCGTGCTTCTTCTCCAGGTCATTCAGCTGACAATAAACATTCAGATTCAAAATGTGTGTAAAATAATCATAATAATAAAACATGCCATTTAGCAGACATTTTTATCCAAGTGCCTTACATTGCATATTTATTTTTGTATAATTGACCCCAACAGGAATCAAACCAACAAACCTGGCAATGCTAGTGTCACGCTCTACACAAGACTCACCGTATCAGAGAGACTCTCAGCCTTCAGTCTCTGTTCTTTCAGAGCTTGCTGCAGAGACACGATCTCTGCCTTGTGCTCCCTGACTGCTAGCTCCACTGCCTGGCGAGACTCGGTACTGCGCTGGTCTGCACGCAGCCTGAGCACACAAACATAAAATTCACCGTGTGTGCACAGCTGTGTGTTGGTAGGAAGCTATGTTTGTATGATTAGTCTGTGAGATGGCAGTGTGTGTTTTGTATGCTGGCCTTTGCGAATGTCAATATGACATGAGCACGTGTGTATGTACTATGTATGGGTGTCTGTATGTATGATGGTATGGGTGTGTATGTACTATGTATGGGTGTCTGTATGTATGATGGTATGGGTGTGTATGTACTATGTATGGGTGTCTGTATGTATGATGGTATGGGTGTGTATGTACTATGTATGGGTGTCTGTATGTATGATGGTATGGGTGTGTATGTACTATGTATGGGTGTCTGTATGTATGATGGTATGGGTGTGTATGTACTATGTATCGGTGTCTGTATGTATGATGGTATGGGTGTGTATGACACATGTGAATTTGTGTACATATTAACGCTTGTGCGTATAATGCCTGCTCATGTTACATGTGTATGATACCCGGCGTGCGAGTGTGTATCTGCCTGTTCTGCTTCTCGTTGTCCATCAGGCGCTGCATGTCTCGGGTCCTCCTCTCGGCCTGATTCTTCTCATCCTCCAGGGCTCCCCTCCAGGCCTCCCACTGTCTCTCCTTCTCCAGCAGCTCATCATTCAGACTCTCCAGCTCCACAACCTGTTCCTCCAGCATGCTGCATGTCGTCTTCAGAGTCTCAATGTTCTACAGGCACACAAGTCACTTGTTTTATTTTGTTTTTATGTAACTAGGTATGCCTTTATGTAACCAGGTAAATCATTGAGAACACAATCTCTTTCGCAATAACGACCTGATTTACTTGTCGCTTCCTATGGCAGTTAACCCTCTGGCTGAACCTCGTCTTCCACCTCCCCAACGGTTCTCAGGTGATCCAAGTGCTTGTAAAGGGTTTCTCACCCAATGTTCTCTCTCCTTCGAGCTGCAACCCTCGTCGTTCCCCACCGACCGGTCTAAGATCGCATATATCATCACCCTGCTGTCGGAAAAAGCCCTGGCCTGGGCTACTGCCGTGTGGGATGCCCATAGTTCCTGCTGTGCCAGCTACTCTGCCTTTGCTGAGGAATTCAAACGAGTGTTTCAAGGCCCAAGCAGTGGTCCTGACTCAGCCAAACAGCTCCTGACTCTCCACCAAGGTCGGCGCAGCGTGACAGACTATGCCATCCAGTTCCGCACGGTGGCAGCAGCGAGTGGCTGGAACAACGAGGCGCTCACGGTGTGCTTTCTGAAAGTCCTTTCCAACACTATCCAAGATGAACTGGCCACTCGGGAACCACCGGACAATCTCGAGTCCCTGATCAAGTTGGCCTCACGCATTGACCAGCGTCTGAGAGAGAGAGAACTCAACCGTAGACCTCTAGCCCCTATCAGTCCCAGCTCCGAGTCCCCACCTTTATCCTCGCTGGCTCCACCGGAACCCATGCAGATTGGACGCATCTCCCAGGCTGAGAGAGACCGCCGGATGAGGGAGCGACGCTGTCTATATTGCGGCGAACCGGGCCATTTCCGTTCCACGTGTCCCGGGCTCCAGGGAAACGCTCTGTCCCGTACAGACCGGAGGGAACTGTAACAGGAAACATAACCTCCTCCCATCCGTCCAACTCCCGTCTACTCATTGCAGTCACCCTTTCCTAGGACAACCACAAGCTTCACCTTCAAGCCTTGGTAGACTCTGGAGCCGCAGGTAACTTCATGGATGGTGTCTGGGCGAAGGAGAATGGCGTTCCCTCTGAACCTCTAAGTGACCCCATGCGGGTTACTACATTGGATGGAAGCCCTTTGGGATCTGGACTTGTCACTCATGTCACTACCTCCTTGCGACTTTCAGTTTCACAACACCAGGAATTGATGAACTTTCATTTGATCTCCTGTTCTGAGTTCCCTCTCGTCCTTGGATACCCCTGGCTTCACAGCCATAACCCTCACATCGACTGGTCTGTGGGCACTATCAAGCAGTGGGGTCCTACGTGCCAAGCTACTTGTATTTTCCCGAATTCCCAGAGTTCTACTCCCGAGTCTTTAGAATCCATCGACCTGACCCGAGTTCCCGAGTGTTATCATGACCTCAAACTGGTATTTAGCAAACAGAGGGCCACCATGCTACCACCCCATAGACCTTATGATTGCCCCATCGAACTGTTTCCGGGCACTTGCCCCCCCCAGGGGTCGGATCTTTTCCCTATCTCCACCCGAACGAGCTGCTATGGATACCTACATCAAGGACGCTCTGGAAGCAGGCCTCATGCGTCCATCCACCTCCCCAGTGGGAGCAGGGTTTTTTTTTGTGGCCAAGAAAGACGGTGGATTACGTCCTTGCATCGACTACCAGGGACTCAATGCCATAACCGTCCGTAACCGTTACCTGCTACCCCTTATGGCCACAGCCTTCGAGCTGCTCCAGGAAGCAGTTGTTTTCACTAAGCTTGACCTGCGGAACACATACCATCTTGTGCGGATCAGACCTGGTGACGAGTGGAAGACCGCTTTCAACACGCCTACTGGTCACTATGAATACTTGGTGATGCCCTTCGGCCTGACCAACGCCCCAGCGGTGTTCCAAGCGCTCATAAACGATGTGCTTAGGGATATGCTTAACATATTTGTGTTCGTTTACTTAGATGACATCCTCATCTTTTCGAGCTCTCTTCAAGAACACACAAAGCATGTCAGACAAGTACTCAAACGCCTCCTAGACAGCCATCTGTACGTTAAGCCGGAAAAATGTGAATTCCATTCATCCCGAGTATAATTCCTGGGATTTGTAGTGGAACCCGGTCGAGTCGAAATGGACCCCAGGAAGGTAGGGGCGGTAGCGGATTGGCCCACCCCCAAATCCGTTAAGGAGAAGCTGAGACGGCCTTCCAAGGACTCAAGCAGCGCGTCCTCTCTGCTCCCATCCTGATACTACCGACTACGGATGAACCGTTTGTGGTGGAGGTAGACGCCTCAGAGGTTGGTGTTGGAGCTGTCCTGTCTCAGAGGGGTGAAGACAAGAAGCTTCATCCGTGCGCTTTCTTCTCACACCGGCTTACCCCTGCTGAGAGGAACTACGATGTGGGGGATAGTGAACTCCTAGCGGTTAAGATGGCATTGAAGGAATGGAGACACTGGCTCGAGGGGGCTTCTCACCCGTTTCAAGTGCTTACGGACCACAAAAATCTGGAGTATATCCAGCAAGCGAAGCGGTTGAACTCTAGACAAGCTAGATGGTCTCTTTTCTTCAATCGATTCCAGTTTATCCTCACCTATCGGCCCAGGTCGAAGAATCTCAAACCGGATGCCCTGTCCCGAGTCTACGCTCCTGCCATTCGAGATGACACGGACATGCCTGTCCTTCCTGCTGCTAAGATCGTGGCTCCGATCTCGTGGCAAGTTGAGGATAACGTGAGACGAGCTCAAGCTATTGAACCGGACCCGAAAGGAGGTCCTGCCAATCGGTTGTTTGTCCCCAAGGCAGTGAGGACTCAAGTCCTTCTGTGGGGGCACTCCTCTCGCCTCACCTGTCACCCGTGCGTAGGTCGCACCTTGGAGTTCATCCAGCGTATGTTCTGGTGGCCTACCATAAGAGAAGACGTTGCCACTTTCGTCAATGCCTGCCCCGTGTGCTGCCAGGGCAAATCTTCTCACCTCTGCCCGCAAGGACTCCTTCACCCTTTACCTGTTCCCCACAGACCCTGGTCCCATATCTCGTTGGACTTTAATACTGGCCTTCCTCCATCCCATGGCAATACTACTATCCTAGTCATAATCGACAGGTTTTCAAAGGCGGCCAGGTTCGTCCCTCTGACTAAGTTACCTTCTGCCAAGGAAACGGCTGAGTTGGTAATTAATCATGTGTTCCGAGTCTTCGGCATTCCTCAAGATATGGTTTCTGACAGAGGTCCCCAGTTCGCCTCTAGGTTTTGGAAGGCCTTCTGCCAACTCATGGGGGCTTCTGCCAGTCTATCTTCAGGGTACCATCCGGAGTCCAACGGCCAAACAGAGAGGATGAATCAAGAGCTGGAAACCACCCTCCGATGTATGACTCGTAACAACCCGTCCACATGGTCGTCATTCATTGTTTGGGCCGAATACGCGCACAACACCTTGCGCTCCTCCTCCACTGGTATGTCCCCGCACGAGTGTCAGTTTGGCTATGCCCCTCCATTGTTACCGGACCAGGAGGCAGAAGTCAGAGTGCCTTCAGCCTTGAAGTTCGTCAGACGCTGTCGGCTTATGTGGAGGAAGACCCGTCTTAATCTTATGCGTTCCTCACAGAGGTACCAACAACAAGCCAACAGACGTCGCCGTCCCGGGCCTACCCTGCGCCCCGGCCAGAGAGTCTGGCTCTCCACAAAAGACTTACCACTACGGGTGGAGTCTCGCAAGCTGTCCCAAAAATACATCGGTCCCTTTAAGGTTGCCAGGAGAGTTAACCCAGTTTCTTATCGCCTACACTTACCCAGATCCCTTAAGATTAATCCCACGTTTCACATTTCCTTATTAAAACCTGTTGTTTTTTCTCCCCTTGTCCCGGCAGACAGACCTCCCCCTCCGCCTCGTGTCATTGGAGGCCAGCCGGCTTATACCGTCCATCAGATACTGGATTCCCGCCGGGTGCAGCGGTCCTGGCAGTATCTGGTAGACTGGGAAGGCTACGGTCCCGAGGAGCGCTCCTGGGTTCCTGCCAAAGACATACTGGACCCTGACCTCATTCGTCAGTTCAGGGCCCTTCACCCTGAGAGAGCTGGTAGGAACGTCAGGAGCCGTTCCTAGGGGGGGGATTCTGTCAGGATTTGGCCAGGGTTGTTCCGGTATTTGGTCACTAGATGCCCCCATTGTGCCTTTTGACCTTTTGTTTTCCCTTGATCCCCATTATTCTTTGCACCTGTGCCTCATTTCCCCTGATTGTATTTAAACCCTTTGTTTTCCTCTGTTCTTTGCTCTGTGTTTGTATGTTAGCACCCAGTTAGCACCCAGCCCTAGTACTCTGTGAACTCTTGTTGATCCCGGTGGACTCTCTGTTTTTTGTTCTTGTTTGTTTGTTTTTTGAGTATCTTTTGAGGCTTTTTGTGCTATACCTTCCACCTTGTGGATTTACCTTTTTGTCTTGGAGGATTACCTTTGTTCTTGTGGAATTCCTTGTGAGGTTGTGGAGTTACATGTTTTCCTGAAGAACTTCACTTTTTACTTCATTAAATACACCGTCTCAAGTACTGCTGTGTCTGCCTCATCTTCTGGGTTCTGCCGACTATTCGTGGCTCAGTTGGTTAAGTGACTGTTTCTCACTCCGGAGACCCGGGTTTGTAACCGGGTCCCGACAAGAACGACCCTGGACTAGTCATGGACTTACAGGACAAGAGACATAAACTGAGGTTGTTTCTGCAAGAAAGAGTGAAGGGTGCCTTGATTAGGTCTCGTTTCGCTTCCCTCAAGGATATGGATGCTCCTAGAGCTTAAAAAAGAATCCTAGGACAGTCGACATTGCAACGTAAACAGATGGTCTGCCTTCGTCGGATGACAGTGAAATGCGAGGATTGTGAATCTCTGTGTCCTGAACAATTGTTACATGGTCTTCCTCAATTGGGACCTGAGCTGAGAGTCGCATTGAACTCATTGACATTACACTGCAAGAGCTGTCCAAAGCAGTTATGCAGCTTTCAACAGGCCGAGCCCCTGGCATCGATGGTTTACCATATGAGTTTTATAAGCACTTTTGGGGTTCTATTGGGGAGGATTTTTATGAAGTGGTGTGTGAATCCTTTCATGAGGGTTCTCTTCCTGTATCCTGTCAACGTGCGGTGCTTTCACTGTTGCCAAAAAAGGGGGATTTATCTCTCATAAAAAATAGGAGAACTGTTGCTTTGCTGTGCGCAGAATACAAAATTGTTTCTAAATGTCTTTCAAACAGGTTGAAAGAGTATCTGGGATTGTTGGTCCACAAGAACCAGTCCTACTGTGTACCTGATCACTCTATTGTTGATAACTTGTTTCTGATAAGAGATGTTTTAGACATTTGTAAACTGTCTGATGTAAATGTGGGTTTACTTTCTTTGGATCAGGAGAAGGCTTTTGATTGTGTGGACCACCAGTACTTGTTTAAAACGATGAAAGCCTTTGGGTTTGGGGATGTCATTTTGTCTTGGATGAATTTACTGTATGCTGGGGCCTCGTGTATGGTGAAAGTGGGGGGTGGTTTGAGTTGCCCCATCCCTGTCCTTAAGGGGCATCAGGCAGAGATGCCCAATTTCAGGGCAGTTATATAGTCTGGCGATTGAACTAATGCTTTGTTTTTTAAGAACGAAGCTTACTGGTTTCTCTGTGCCAGGTGTAATGAAGGGTCCGACTATAGCACTGTCTGCCTATGCAGATGACGTGACAGTTTTTATTACAGGGGGTGAAGATGTTAAGGTTCTCTCAAACGCTTTAAAGGTGTATGAGGGGGCCTCCTCAGCCAGAGTCAATTGGGGAAAGAGTGAAGCGCTGTGGGCAGGTCAGCTTCAGATGGGGTCCGTTCCACAGTTACCAGGGGGGCTTCAGTGGGGCAGAGATGGGATGAAGACTTTTTTTTCTAGGCTCTGATGTCTGGTTGCTGCCCCAGCTGTCTTATAGGGGAAGGGTCCTGGTAGCTAATAATCTTGCTGCCTCTACCCTGTGGCACAGACTAATGGTTTTGCAGCCACCAAAGGGTCTGATACAAGAGCTTCAGAGGACCCTTGTCAATTTCTTCTGGTCTGGACAACACTGGATTAAAGCTGCAGCCCTGTACCTGCCACTGCACGAGGGTGGGCAAGGATTGAAGAACATTTCCTCTAGGATCATGGCTTTCCGGCTACATGCAGCCCAGAGACTGTTGTACAGTGACGGTTCTAGCTGGGTCGACACAGCCTACACACTGATGAGGAGAGCGGGCTGTTTGGGCTTAGACAAGCACATTTTCCCCTTAAAGCTGGAGGGGGGTGAGTTGCCTGGCCTGACTCCATTTTATCAGTCTGTTATGCAGGCTTAGAGGGTTCTTGTCAAATACCGTAAGGCCTGCACGCCAGGGATGTGGCTTTTGGAAGAGCCTATTTTTTATAACACTGCCATCCAGTCCCGTGCTCTGGGTTCAGCCAGCCTGCGTTCATGCCTGTTAATCTGTAAATCGCTCTGGATAAGAGCATCTGCTAAATGACTTAAATGTAAATGTAAATGTAATCGTGGGGTGTACCAAGCTGGGTCATCTGATGCGGAGCAGGAGCAGATCGTTGGAGAAACTGGGAGAAAGAGCAGGGATCTGATCATCTCGCCTACTGAGGAAGGTCGTCGCTGAGGTCTGTGACTCCTTGCCAGTACTTCATCTGCAGTTTGTGACTGACACTTCCAAATCTGATCGGTGGAATGGATGGATATGGATTATGTATGTTCCCTGCATTGATTGTTAGTGCTGTGGTGGGGGCATTCGAGGAGGACGTGGGGACGCTGCTTGCCTTCCATACCCCGGAGCCGGGGGAGTTCAAGGAGGTGGGAAAGAAGGCCATGTACAGAATATGTGTAAAAGTGTCCCATGCCTCTTCCCTGGAAGGGGTAAAATCGATGAGGTGGGCGGGTGTGCTTGGTCCAGGTGCCTCCCCAAAAGGATGTTGGCGATCATTATACAAACTGCCTATTGATAAGAGGACAGCTGACCTCCAATGGAGAATAATACATGGAGCCATAGCCACCAACATGCATCTGGTACACCTGGATCCTACTGTTGGGGAAGGGTGTCCATTCTGTGCTGAGTCTGAAACTCTGGCACATCTGTTTTTACAGTGTCCCAGGTTGGTGGGGATGATTGACCTGATTACTAATTGGTTCTCAGTGTTGGGAGAGGTTTTCTCTTCCCAACTGTACATATTCGGGCCAAAGTACAGGTTCAGTCAAAAGGGTGTAGTTGTGTTGCTTAATTTTGTGTTAGGGGCAGCAAAATTAGCGATGTGGAAGACCCAAAAGAACAGTATTCGAGGACAGGGGTCTGTGGATGTGGTGGGAATGCTGGAGGGAATGTTGGCAGAGAGACTGAGCGTTGAGTTTGCCTATTAAAAACTTGTCAACAATATTGATCTGTTTATGAGTATATGGTGTATTCAGAGGCTCTTGTGTTTAGTTACTGTGGAGGAGGAATTGGAGTTGTGTTTTTAATTGATGTGTAACTATGGTTTGTATGAGTATTTATGTGTTGTGGACTCCCAGACCCAATAAAGATTATTTAAAACTCTCTCTCGAGACCGAGTCCCACCCCCTGTCACTCAAGGAGCGCGTTTGTTGTTTCTTGACAACGAGACACTTTCAATCAGTCTGCATGGTCAAAAACATGCAACAATGTTGTTTCCAATTTGATCTTATTATAAATCCACAAGCGTTCCATACTTACAATATTAGTTCGTGAGCAAACGTAGCTAGCTAATACGGAACATCACTTTGGTTCCTACCCTATCACAATAACTCGTCCATGGCATTTTCATTCATTCATATGTCAAGCAACACTGTATTCAAAGTGCCCACTATTATTTATATTCTAACTATATAATTATAATAAACATTATATTTCCATGATTCCAAAAGTTCACCCAAGTGTTTTGATCTAAATCGCAATTGCAACATTTGGTTAAAAATAAGGCCTAGTATTTTTGCCCATATCGTGGCAGTGTGGAAATGATCTCATATGACTGCAGGAAATGCAGAAATTTATGGAAATGCAGGAAATTATTTCAGGTTGAAGTTGAAGTGAACAGTATAAAACAGTCAGAATGGAGAAAGACCCATTGAAATCACTTAGAATATGTGTTGCCACCCTAGGGTCACGCACTACTCATAAAGTAAATTTAGAACTTTTGTTAATATAAAACATAAAATACTGTAAAAAATGTGAAAAATACCATGATATGATATTTTGGCCATATCTCCCAGCCCCAGGTACATCTGTTCTTCAGTCATTGAACGTAGTATCACAAACATTCAACAAACATTCAGGAAGTTAGAGAGAGCATATGATGAGCAAATGTCTGTCACCTGTTTCTGGTTGTTGAGGTGCATCTCTCGGTCGGCCACCTCGCGGCGGAGGCAGTCCACGTCCTGCCCCAGCTGCAGGCGGTCGTCCGTCTCGTCCGTGGCCTCATCCAGCTGCTTGGATAGGTAAAAGTTCTGTCGGTTCAGCTCGGCGTTCTCCTGGCTCAGCTGGGTCAGCTGCTCCTCTAGGTCTGTTATCACCTGATGGGGGGGGGAACACACACAACTGAACAGAATTCAATAAGTAGTAGTGTTTCATTGCTTTGCTTGAACGCACAAAAAAGTCAACATGCTATACCACCATTTCCTGCGTTTAGAATTTGTTGGAATTCCACTTACTGAGCAACTGTCTCTCAGGGCATCAAACTTGCGTTGGATTTCATCTCTGTGAGCCTGAAAAAACAAAAAGGATTATGGGTTCGATTCCTGGGGCCACCCGCGACTGAAATGTACTCACACATGACTAAATTGCTTTGGATAAAAGCATCTGCTAAATGGCATATATTATTATGTATGATTATTCTTGACCTCTGGTGTGATTTACATGAGGCAGGTTGATTGTGTATGTGCGTGTATGGCTGAGCAGGTTGACTTGTCTGGTTGTCCTGCCAACGTCCTCTCATATCCTCTCCTACCCTGAGGGCGGTGATCTCCTCCTCGGCCTCGGCGGTGGTGTCCTCCAGCTCTGTCTTGGCCTGCTGCAGCTGGCTCTCCAGGGCATGGCGTGCTGCTTGCAGCCCACTGATCTGGGACTCCCGCTCCTGCAACGACAATGTCAGCTCCGTCACCTGACGCTTGATCTCCAGCTTCTGCTCATCGTGCTCCAGGCCCATCTAGAACACCAAAGGTTAAAGAGTCAGAGGTTAAAGGGTCATCGCTTTGCTTTGGTTTTTATAATACATGGGTGTGGGTCTAATCAGGTATTAATTGTTTCTTTGGAACAGAAAAGTTGCTTGAGGTGATGTATCACTTGAAACAGCAACTGAAGTTGCATGCAAGTAGCTTTGTGTAAATGTCAGCCAAAGTCAACACTTTTAGGGCTGGTTTCTCAGACACTGATTAAGTCTGGTCCCTGGCCTAGAAATCACTTTCAATGGAGATGTTCATGGTTTTTAGTCCAGGACTAGGCTTAATCAGTGTCTAGGAAACCAGCCAATAAAGTCTTATTGTTGCACCATACAAGTGGCCCCTTCTCCTTTCCTCTGGATCCTCTCCCATTTATCAAATTTCCCCCCTGGGGATCAATGAAGTTTATTCAATTCATTTCAACTCTGACCTCTCTGAGCCTGGTCTCCATCTCCAGCAGACGGCTCCTCTTGCTCAGCTCCTGCTGGTTCATCTTCTCAAGGTGCTCCTCCAGCTTGGCGTTCTGGGCCTCCAGCTTCCCCGCCTGGGACTCCAGATAGAACTTCTGCTGCCTCAGCTCTGAGATCATCTCCTCCTGGGCTTTCCTGCCACAGAGAGAGAGAGAGAGAGAGAGAGAGAGAGAGAGAGAGAGAGAGAGAGAGAGAGAGAGAGAGAGAGAGAGAGAGAGAGAGAGAGAGAGAGAGAGAGAGAGAGAGAGGGAGAGAGATACCATTGAGGTTTCAACCCAAAATGCATTGTTTGGGGGATAATAGTAAACTTATTTGGCATTATATGCAACATTGGTTCTCTAAAGGGATGGCATGAGGGTTTAGTTGGG
This sequence comes from Oncorhynchus gorbuscha, assembly GCF_021184085.1. Classification (NCBI taxonomy): domain Eukaryota; kingdom Metazoa; phylum Chordata; class Actinopteri; order Salmoniformes; family Salmonidae; genus Oncorhynchus; species Oncorhynchus gorbuscha. Next base: position 28,278,832 of record NC_060175.1, on the reverse strand, counting down.
TGTGGAGTCCCAGTTGAAGGCCACCATACTCACAAATTTTTCTGTGTGTAGATGCTACTGTTAGCGGCTAGCTTGCTGGCCTCGGAGAGCTCGGCGATCCGTTGTTCCAGATTCTTCATCTTGGAGTCCATAGCGTTGATAGTCTGGAAAAGGAAGTGCATCACAATTTGATGTAAATATTTTAAATAATATGTGGAATAAAAAACAAATTTAATGCATTTCTACCTTTCAATTTAAGGGGAACATAAATTGAGAACTGGGGCGGGTGTGAAAAATGTCACAAGGGAGCACTGTATCACAATAATTGAGACGTGTATACAAAGTGATCCTATCTATTTATGAAGCCAAACGCTTTCATCACACACAAAAAAATATGTTCACTGTTCATCACTTCCATCAAAACACTGACATTTGAAACTGTTTAAGAAATGGTAGAATATTGTAGCCAGACCCATATATTCAGACTGGGACTAAATATAAAAGCCATATAAATTAAACATATGGCTCTGATTGTAGCTGCCGTATTGAAACACTAAAATAATAGAATACATAGGCTAAAGCTACATTTAGGTGCAGGCCAGAGTCCCTTTCTGTCCATGTCAAATGTCATCTGGCCCTGGTCCAAAATCCTATTAGCGGGAGCTAACTCAAGTCTATCACATTAATGAGATTACAGACTTAATCCAGGACTTTTCAGAGTGACCCGGTGTAACAGAATACTCTAAATTATCCCAGCCTTTAACCTCCACAAGATTCCCATTGACAAATTGAGAGTAGCGCCAAAGAAAACAAACAGAAGTTGGCCCATAAACATGTCAGAGAATCTGTCCTCAAACAATCACAAGCCGTAGCAGAGATCTCTGAGGCTCCTGCCTACATGGCCCCTTTTATTCAGCTTGCTCACTTAAATTGGCTTGTTCCTGTTCTATAACATGCAGCTTTATGATGCGTTTCATTAAATGTTATCATCTCCACTTTTATCTACGTTCTCGCGACTGACCGACTTACACACAAGCGAATTAATTCATTAATGTTCACTTTGCACAGAATTTTCCTCTCCAAAATGCAAGCACTGTTGCACTACACAGTTTTGCACCTAATGTATGGACAATCAACACAGCTTTGTGCAGAACATTTTTAAATAACTAGATTCAAAGTGCAGTCAGTTAAAAAGTGCAAAGTTCGCTAGTTAAAACTTTTTCGGCAGCGCCTTGTTTCATGTTGGTTTCTTAGCACTGTTTGATCACTGAATTGAACAGGAGAAATAAGGTTGGAGCAGAATTGATGAGATTGAGTTCTACTTCTTTCTCTGACAATGTATTATTTATATACATCTCTGTGAAAATGGTCCTTACTGCTTTCTGTTCACTTAGGAGCTTGCACTTCTCCCGGGCCTCTTCCTGGTGGTGGGCCCGTTTGAACTCCAAGCTCTCCTTGTCTGCCATGTCCACCTTCATCTGGGCCTCAAGGACCTGGGTAGTGTTCAGCAGGGAGAAAAACTGAAACAGTGAATGCGGCGGTACTACCGGACCATAAGAACACAGATTTCTGTTTTTCAGTTGCAAACATTGTTTTGCCACGGTCTACCGTATTGAACATGGCCCCTGGTTGAAGGAGATCAACAAAGCCAGGTGACCAGGTAGCTGACTTATCCACACTTTTCAATATAGAAAGACAGCCTGCTCATCATGCAGGTTGTAAGGATGACTGAAAGTCCATTCTACCTTAATTTTGTCCTCGTAGAGCTTCTCCTTCTGCACCAGGTGAGTCTCCATCCGCTGGGCTGTGGACTGGGTCTCCCTCAGGTTCTCCTCCAGCTCCTGTACCAGAAAACACACACAACTATGAATATCCACAATGTACACAATATAACAAGAAGAAACTACAAAATGAACCTAAAAGGAAACACAGTATGGATGATGAAAGCACAATCCACACAGTCACTAAGTCCATGACAGAGAAACTCGCTTGGAAGAGCTGTTTGTCCATGACACAGTGGTAGTGGTGGCCTTTCATGCTGGAGTGCAGCCCAGCCAGCGTGAATGTGTAAGGAAAGATGTCCCCTGTGTGAGCGGCGGATCTGTTGTGGCTTTTGACAGCAGGCGGGAAATCCCAAGAGAAAGAAATGTGTGTGTATGTGTGCCATGGGGCAGCAAGCAGGGTATTCCCTGTGTGTGTGTGTGTGTGTGTGTGTGTGTGTGTGTGTGTGTGTGTGTGTGTGTGTGTGTGTGTGTGTGTGTGTGTGTGTGTGTGTGTGTGTGTGTGTGTGTGTGTGTGTGTGTGTGTGTGTGTGTGTGTGTGTGTGTGTGTGTGTGCATCCGACTGTGCATATGTATACGACTGTGTGTGTGTGTGTATGTGCCCACTCTACCCTGTGTTCTGGGATAAGGGGGTAAGGAAGAGAGGGATAGAGGACTGGAGGGGAGTCAGCGTATTAAGAGGAACTTTATCCCTCATCTCTCACCAGGATCTTATTAGCCATCTGCTGGATCTGCTGGGATTTGGTCTGGATATCGTCCTTCAGCTTGTTCTCCCTCCGCTCCACCATCTCCAGACGCTTCACCTGGTTCTCCAGGGTCCTCTTACCCTCCTGCAGGACACACAACGTTAAAGTTCTTAATAATACCCACAGGACTGTCAACGACACTGAAATACATGGATTTGAATATGCAAACAATAAAACAAACAATCACAAATATTACTGTCTAGTCTGTACCTCGGTCTCTCTGAGACGTCGTCGGAGGGTGTCGCTGGGGTCGGCCTTGCTTCGCAGGCGCTCCAGCTCCCGCTCCAGACGTTCTTTAGCCTGACGGATGTTCTGCAACAGCTCTGTGGCTTCTGTGCTGGCTTTCACCGCCTGGGGGTCAAGGGTCAAATGAAACAGCGTGTGGAGACAACAAAGCCCCTTAGGCTTCATTACTTTTTAATGTCAAGTTTTCCAACACAGAGCGAGCAAAGGTCATGATTTTTGGATTTAATCTTTATTTAACTAGGCAAGTCAGTTAAGAACAAATTCTTATTTTACAATATCGGCCTACCCCGGCCAAACCCTCCCCTAACCCGGACGACGCTGGGCCAAATGTGCGCCGCCCTATGGGACACCCGATCACGGCCGGTTGTGATACAACCCGGGATCAAACCAGTGTCTGTAGGGACGCCTCTAGCACCGAGATGCAGTGCCACTCGGGAGCATTTAGCCAAGAATAGTTTTTTTTTATCACAACTGGTGTCAATTGTGAATGTCAATGACTCATTACATCAAAACTATTCAGCGCTTTGTACCTATTGGACCACAGTGATGACAGCTGATGACTAACTATTAAATTGGGTCCATTAAAGGGATAGGTCAACCTTTTTTGGCAAATATCTCACAACATTTCTAATTATCAGTTCAAGCAATTCCCATAGTGTGTCTCGTCAGAAGAAAACAATAGAAAATGTACCTTTGAAAGTTTGTCTTGGAGTTCCTGGATTTTCACTTGCTGTTCAGCATTGGTCTGAAAAACAGTATGAAAGATTAGCTGACTAATGTCAATGTGTGAAATTGATCTATTAATAATGGGACCCAATCTCTGCATGCTGAAGAAGGCGGAGGCCAAAACGCATCAGTGCAAGGCAATACATACATTTGTGATATTATCCCTTTCATTCCCTATGGACTTTACAAAACGAGGATTCAGAACCCAACCATTTTGAAGAGTATGGGTGAGCACATTGTCTATTATCTCCTCAGCAATACAGTTCATCCTTGGACATGACATTAGGACATACCTTCTCCAGTTTGCAAAGAAGCTCCTCTACCTCGGTCTTCCCTTGCTCCTTCGCCTTGAGGAGACATGCAGACATGTTAGCATTCACAGTTCACAACAACTGTAGATTACTTTCAGTGGCAACACAGGAAAAACCTCCTCTCCTGGCCTACTCAGTTTTTCTCTCTCTCACACACACACACACACACACACACACACACACACACACACACACACACACACACACACACACACACACACACACACACACACACACACACACACACACACACACACACACACACACACACACACACACACACACACACACACACACACACACACACACACACACACACACACACACACACACACCTTCTGGATTCTCTGCTGGTAGTCCACAGCCTTCCTCTTGAGTTCCTCGCTAGTGTTCCGGGAGTCTCGAAGCTCTGACTCGTACAGGTCACTACGGCGCCGGGCGGCCGACAGGTCCTCTTCCAGCTGTCTGATAGTGACCTGCATTTCCTCCAGCTGGGCATGGTACTCCTGAAGCAGAAGGCAAAGGAAGAGACATAATATACAGTGCTCTGTTCGAGACCACCTAAAGCGAGACCTAATCAAGACCGGAGCGAATCGAGTCAAGACCAGACCCGGAGAGGGGGGTGAGACCGAGTCAAGACCGAGACCGGGAGGGAGACTAGCGGTCCGAGACCAGAAAATGACAATGGCTGTAAGACCATGACTGTAATTTTGTCAAATCGTTACCACAAGAAGAGTTCAAAATGTGCATTATTTCTGTGTTCATATTTCAGAAAAACATATGGATCTTTTAAACATTCAGAATGGTGAAAAGAAATGCATGCTGAGGGCAAACAGAGCCACTCTACAAATGTTTACTAAACCCAAACACAGTGGGGAACAATAAGAGCCTTCTACACTTTCATAGAAATTCTAAGGATGAATAAAATAATATATTTATGTTCTGATTTAATCTTTTCAGTTTTTGTTAGAAATGTTAACACTGAAGAGAAAAAAAGATCCAATCAGGATTTTCCATTTGTGGTCTCTGGGGAGATACATTTAGCAAGCTAAGTCAGCCATTGCCGAGCAGGCCATCAGAAGCTTGATAGAATGCATCTGCCATTCAAATGTATTAGGGCAACATTTTGGAGTGACAGAAGAATCAACCAATCACATTGACTTGTAATGGTGGGACGGTTTTTACAAAAATGAATGGAAACTTCTGTTTTCAAAAAGGCCAACCGGTCACTGTCTGATCATGAGCAGTTCTTTTCCCAAGTTCTAGCTAGCTTTTGTTGTAGGTTAGTTTGCAGTGGCTGCAGCAGGTGTTATTGAAGAGGATGTTGTAGCTTCTCCCTTTTCAAGAATAACTTTCAACAAGAAGTTAAGTTTCAAATGATAATCATCTGGTGGATGGAACTGTGTTTTTTCTATTGCAGCACGCTTGCTGTTGTTAGCCATCTCTTTGAAAATAACTTGTGTGAAACATTCTTGCATTTAAACCTTAGATTAGTGGTTACTTTGTGTGTTAAACGGGAAATGTTTTTTGCAATGCGTTGTAACAGTGGTACATTTTGATTGGGAAATGCTTTGCCTAATGGTTGTTTTGTATTCTTATGATTGGGCCCTACTGGCTTATTATGTCCGAGTGAATGTACTGCTGTCTTTCAAATCGGCCCTATGCAGTGTTGTAGTGGGTCCTGTGTGAAGGAAAGGAGCCCTGCGTGAAAAATTCTATATTTTCCTATAGATTTTTCCAGATCTTCACACTGATGTCCACAACAATGCTTGAACCACATCAGGAGACCATTTTTGAGGTCTGGGAAAACATATTTTTGGAGGGTGTAGTTGCCTTTTAATTCAATTGAGCAAAGCAAATGCCCTCCCCATTGATAAGAGTCTGCATTATATAATTCTGTCAGGTAGGCCTACATTGCAGTCAACATTTAATTGGGAAGGTTTTTTTGGAAAGCCTTTAGAAATGTTCATGCAAACAGTCATGATGACTGAATTGCACATCGCAAAGACTAAGGACCAAACTTGTTCAATCCCTGTTTTGCATACCCATTGTTGCCTTAGTTAGCATTTACTGGTAGATACACTACATTAGACAAAAGTATGTGGACACCCCTTCAAATTAGTGGATTCTGCTATTTCAGTCACACCTGTTGCTGGCAGCTGTATAAAATTGAGCACACAGCCATGCAATCGCCATATGCAAACATTGGCAGTAGAATGGTCTTACTGAAGATCTCAGTGACTTTCAATGTGGCACCATCATAGGATGCCACCTTTCCAACAAGTCAGTTAGTCAAATCTCTACCCTTCTACCCTGCTACAGCTCAACTGTAGGTGCTGTTATTGTGAAGTGGAAACATCTAGGAGCAGCAACGGCTCAGCTGCGAAGTGGTAGGGCACACAAGCTCACAGAACGGGACCACAGAGTGCTGAAGCGCATAAAAATCATCTGTCCTCGGTTGCAACACTCACTACCAAGTTCCAAACTGCCTCTGGAAGCAATGTCAGCACAATAACCGTTCGTCGGAAGCTTTATGAAATGGGTTTCCATGGCTGAGCAGCCGCACACAAGCCTAAGTTCACCATTTGCAATGCCAAGCATCACCTGGAGTGGTGTAAAGCTCACCGCCATTGGACTCTGGAGCAGTGGAAACACATTCTCTGGAGTGATGAATCATGCTTCAAAATCTGGCGGTCTGACGTCAAATCTGGGTTTGGCGGATGCCAGAAGAATGCTACCTGCCCAAATGCGTAGTGCCAGCTGTAAAGTTTGGTGGGGGAGGAATAATTGTATGGGGCTGTTTCTCATGGTTTTGGCTAGGCCCCTTAGTTCAAGTGAAGGGAAATCTTAACGCTACAGCATACAATTACATTCTAGACGATTCTGTGCTTCTAACTTTGTAGCAACAGTTTGGGGAAGGCCCTTTCCTCTTTCAGCATGACAATGCCCCCGTGCACAAAGCGAGGTACATACAGAAATGTTTTGTCGAGATTGGTGTGGAAGAACTTGACTGGCATGCACAGAGCCCTGACCTCAACCCCATGGGATGAATTGGAACGCCGACTGCGAGCCAGGCTTAATTGCCCGACCTCACTAATGCTCTTGTAGCTGAATGGAATCAAGTCCCCACAACAATGTTCCAACATCTAGTGGAAAACCTTCCCAGAAGAGTGGAAGCTGTTGTAGCAGCAAAGAGGGGACAAACTGCATATTAATGCCCGTGATTTTGGAATGATGTTCTTCGAGCAGGTGTCCACATACTTTTGATTGTGTAGTGTATCATAAGTAGAAATACCAACCAGCTACGCTCTTGCTGCCTGCAGATAATATAATGCTGAAACTAGGCTGTGTGTGCTGTGCGCATGTGAATATATTTGACGTGTTTTGCGAATGTGTAGGCCACTTTGTGCATGATTTCGATATTGTACTACATCATTAATATGTCGTATACCTCCACTACACTACTTTGATACACAACAGAAGGGATTAAGAAGTGAGTATACGCAATGCCCACTGAAAAAAAGTGTGTATCGGGCATATACCTGTGTATAGCCACTAGCCCTTTTGTGTTTTACAAAAAGTGCACTCTCCTACATGATTTCTGGAATTACGGTTGCTGTCCTTTTATCATCAAGCGCGGGGTCACACACTGAAGGCCTATGTCCAATAGGTTCGCCAAAATGTCTATAATAGATCTAAAGACTTTTGTAACAATTTCCCCGTCTCCCCTTACTAATAGTGAGCACACAACTTTCTGAATGGAAGCTGATAATTGAGTTGCTTACTCCGCTGGTCTGGTTACAAGTCCTCACTGTCCGAGACCAAGTAGAAATGTATCTGACACGAGAGACTCAATATGTGGTCTCAGGATCGGACATCTCGAGAACTACAAAACTGTTGATACAGTGCATTTGGAAAGTATTCAGACCCCTTTACGTTTTCCTAATTTTGTTTCACTACAGCCTTATGCTAAAATGTATTAAATAAAAAACTCTGAAATCTACAAACACAATAACCCATAATGACAAAGCGAAAACATTTTTTTTTGCTAATACATAAAAAATAAAAACAAATATTTTTTTCATAAATATTCAGACCCTTTGCTATGAGACTGTCCGGTTTCCATTGATCATCCGTGAGACATTTCTACAAGTTGATTGGAGTCCACCTGTGGTAAATTAAATTAATTGGACATTATTTTGGAAAGGCACACACCTGTCTATATAAGGTCCTACAGTTGACAGTGCATGTCAGATCAAAAACCAAGCCATGAGGTCGAAGGAATTGTCCGTAGAGCTCCGATTCAGGATTGTGTCGAGGCACAGATCTGAGGAAAGGTACCAAAACATTTCTAAAGCATTGAAGGTCCCCAAGAACTCAGTGGCCTCCATCATTCTTAAATGGAAGAAGGTTGGAACCACCAAGACTCTTCCTCGAGCTGGCTGCCTGGCCAAACTGAGCAATCGGGGGAGAAGTGCCTTGGTGACCAACCAGAACCTGATGGTCATTCTGACAGAGCTTTAGAGTTCCTCTGTGGAGATGGGAGAACCTTCCAGAAGGACAACCATCTCTACAGCACTCCACCAATCAGGCCTTTATGGTAGAGTGGAAGCCACTCCTCAGTAAAAGGCACATTACAGCCCGCTTGGAGTTTGCCAAAAGGCACCTAAAGACTCTGACCATGAGAAACCAGATTCTCTGGTCTGATGAAACCAAGATTGAAGTCTTTGGCCTGAATGTCAAGTGTCACATCTGGAGAAAACCTGGCACCATCCCTACTGTGAAGCATGGTGGTTGCAGCATCATGCTGTGGGGATGTTTTTCAGCGGTAGGGACTGGGAGACGAGTCAGGATCGAGGGAAAGATGAACAGAGCAAAGTACAGAGATCCTTGATGAAAACCTTCTCCATAGCACTCAGGACCTCCAACTGGGGCTAATGTTCACTTTCCAAAAGGACAACGACCCTAAGCACACAGCCAAGACAACGCAGGAGTGGCTTCGGGACAAGTCTCTGAATGTCTTTGAGTGGCCCAGCCAGAGCCCAGACTTGAACACGATCGAACGTCTCTGGAGAAATCTGAAAATAGCTGTGCAGTGACGCCTGAGAGCTAATTTTAAATTATGAAACATTGCGAGCTGCTCATACATTTTACCCTAGCTTTCAAATAGGCTCTCTTTGTATTCTTCTGAATTCTGTTTTTCCTGGTTTGGGATTTTTTCAGTTTTTCACTCTCAAAATTACTATTATTCATAGAGAAACAATACAATTGGATGTTCTGAGTCCATGTCCATGCAGAAATGGAAAACCATTTTAAAGGGCTGAAAAAAAATCTCTCATGAATTGAATGAGACATGTGCGCACCACAGACATGCAGGGACAATGTTGCTGGAAATTATTTGGGTGACTGTGGTACCTTTATTTAAACAGGCAAGTCAGTTAAGAACATATTCTTATTTTCAATGACGGCCTGGGAACAGTGGGTTAGCTGCCTGTTCAGGGGCAGAACAACAGGGGCAGAACAACAGATTTGTACCTTGTCAGCTCGGGGGTTTGAACTCGCAACCTTCCGGTTACTAGTCCAATGCTCTAACCACTAGGCTACGCTGCCACCCCATTTTAATGCCAATGCCGGGAGATTGAGGTGTCTTATACTTGTGATATTTTTTCATGACATTTTGCGATGGAACACATGAAAAATACATACACTTTCAGAATTGTTTGGTGAGCTACTCATAGGTGGCCTGTGATCGAACTGCTGGAGATCCCTGCTATAATGACATCCAGCCTTCAGGATGGCAAACCGCTTCCTTATAATCATTATAAGCCAAGGCTTTTGACTCAGGCTTTCGACTCTGTCAATCACAACATTCTTATTGGCAGACTCAACAGCCTTGGTTTCTCAAATGATTGCCTCGCCTGGTTTACCAACTACTTCTCTGATAGAGTTGTGTGTCAAATCGGAGGGCCTGTTGTCTGGACCTCTGACAGTCTCTATGGGTGTGCCACAGGGTTCAATTCTCAGGCCGACTCTCTTTTCTGTATACATCAATGATGTTGCTCTTGCTGCTGGTGATTCTCTGATCCACCTCTACGCAGACAACACCATTCTGTATAATTCTGGCCCCTCCTTGGACACTGTGTTAACTAACCTCCAGACGAGCTTCAATGCCATACAATTCTCCTTCCGTGGCCTCCAACTGCTCTTAAACGCAAGTAAAACTAAATGCATGCTTTTCAGTCGATCGCTGCCCGCACCTGCTCGCCCGTCCAGCATCACTGGATGGCTCTGACTTAGAATACGTGGACAACTACAAATACCTGGGTGTCTGGTTAGACTGTAAACTTTCCTTCCAGACTCACATTAAGCATCTCCAATCCAAAATGAAATCTAGAATCGGCTTCCTATATTGCATCAAAGCATCCTTTACTCATGCTGCCAAACATACCCTTTGTAAAACTGACCATCCTTCCGATCCTCAACTTCGGTGATGTCATCTATAAAATAGCCTCCAACATTCTACTCAACAAACTGGATGCAGTCTATCACAGTGCCATCTGTTTTGTCACCAAAGCCCCATACACTACCCACCATTGCGACCTGTACGCTCTCGTTGGTTGGCCCTCGCTTCATACTCGACGCCAAACGCACTGGCTACAGGTTATCTACAAGTCTCTGCTAGGTAAAGCCCCGCCTTATCTCAGCTCACTGGTCACCATAGCAGCACCCACTCGTAACACGCGCTCTAGCAGGTATATCTCACTGGTCACCCCCAAAGCCAATTCCTCCTTTGGTCGTCTTTCCTTCCAGTTCTCTGCTTCCAATGACTGGAACGAATTGCAAAAATCTCTGAAGCTGGAGACTCACATCTCCCTCACTAGCTTTAAGCACCAGCTGTCAGAGCAGTTTACAGATCACTGCACCTGTACTTAGCCTATCTGTAAACAGCCCATCTTTCTACTTACCTCACCCCCATACGGGTATTTATTTATTTATTTTGCTCCTTTGCACCCCAGTATCTCTACCTGCACATTCATCTTCTGCCCATCTACCATTCCAGTGTTTAATTGCTATATTGTAATTACTTCGCCACCATGGCCTATTTATTTCCTTAACTTACCTCATTTGCATTCACTGTATATAGACTTTTTGTTTTATTTTGTTCTACTGTATTATTGACTGTATGTTTTGTTTATTCCATGTATAACTCTGTGTTGTTGTATGTGTCAAATTGCTACGCTTTATCTTGGCCAGGTCGCAGTTGCAAATGAGAAATTGTTCTCAACTAGCCTACCTGGTTAAATAAAGGTGAAAAACAAATATATATATATTGTCAAAATAAGTACGCTTTTCCATTTATGATTCACCAACCCATTTCTAATTGATAATATCCGACCAGGGCTAGTTTGTTGTACTAACAGCCGTAGAATGAGCCTCTCATTGAGACGGTGGGGTTAAACGGCTTGTACTAACAGCTGTAGAATTAGCTTCTCATTGAGACAGTGGGTTTATACGGCGTATTGTACTAACAGCCGTAGAATGAGCCTTTCTGCTGCTGGACAGTATATGATGATGAATCACAGACAAAAAGCCTGATCCCTGCTAAGCCTGATCCCTGTGGTGGGTGTGGAACTCTCCCTTCATACTGCGTACTGCCACAGAGGGCATCATTCACTGGCTCCTAGATGTCCTACCACAGAGATTCACACCAGACCAGAGAGTTAGACTGCAGCGCTACGCCAGGCTAGTTTCTACAAAGGATTGTGTGTGTGTCCTTGTGTCTATGTTTGAAGGGTCACATTATTGAGTTATAAGAAAGATAAATACTGTTGTGAGAGGAATTGGTAATGAATGCAATATACTGCATTAAAGTGTATATGCATTGCAAATGTGCAAGAGTTTCCTGTATGATGGATGTTCCAATGATGAACTTATAATGCATAATATGAGGCAGAGATGGAAGAGCGGAACAGTAACACTGGACTGGCTAGGCCTAGGCTACACAATGAACTAAAATGGTTCTCATCAACCATTCAGTGATTTCAGGAGTCCTGATCATAGATATACATCATTGGTTCTTACTAGAGTGAATTTGATTTGTTCTGGATTTGGGAACGTCTACAAAATGCCGTTTCCTTTAGAAGAACATCTAACAAGGGGAGACGTCTTGAGTTTTGGACACAACCCTAGTTTGTGTTACAACTCAAAGGCAGAGGGTTAGTTAGTAGGTTTGGTGCCGTATGTATCAAGTGTCTCAGAGTAGGTGCTGGTTTAGGATCCGTCTAGCCTTTTACGTCATAGGCTAAGATGGATGGGCAGAGGGGTCTGATCCTAGATCAGAACTCATACTCTGAGATGCTTGATGCATACGACCCTTGGTGTGAGTTTAGTAAGCATGATGTTCACCGTAGGGGAGTATAATTCTACCTGTTCCTTGATCTCCTGCATCTTGTTGCTCTGCTCTCTGATGTCATGCAGCAGCTGCAGAGCCTTGTCATCCTCCTGAGACACCTCCACACGGGCTGCCTCCAGGCTGCGCTTTAAGCTCTGTTCAAATGCATATATCACACACACATACATGCATGCACAAAAAAAAACACACAAAACACATGCACACGTGTCACATTGTAATTGAATCACAATGCATTAAAATAAATCACCTCAACATGTATTTTACTGCAACATTGATGTAACAGTATACACGCTATAAGGTAGTCACACTGAACCCTGATGTACTGTATGTATAGATGTAGATAAGAAACCAACACACTGACATATTTTGAGATCATGCACTATAATAAGGTACTCACGCTGCACTCTGTGATGTAGGTGGCCAGGTCCTGCTCCAGGATGGTCCTCTGGGTCTCAGAGGCCTTAAGTTCCACATCCTTTTGGTGCAGAACTGACTCCAGGTCAGTCATCTTGCGCTGAAACCTAGAGATCTCCTGCTCCATCTAGAGTGTAAGCCACAAGAGACAGCGGAATATTGTACTGTTACCCAAAGGTTTCTCAGAGTTGTATACAATTTTATCAAAGGAGGGATTTTGTCACTCAGAAGGTGCTTATATTTAAAGTTTGCCCTATATTACTGTCAATGTCACAAGATAGGGCAGGCGATATCTGGTAATCAATACATAATTAATTAACTGTTATTGTTTGGTTTAAAAGCTGATTCTAGATAAGACTATATTGGTTATAGTTGCACTGAAATCAATACCCAGCTAGAGAGTCTGCCATGTATGCTATGCTGCGCATCATCCACATTCTAACTCCACTACAATCTCCTAATTTCTCTGTGATTTTCAATTAGTTATTAAAATAAAGATAAAATGCTTATTAACATGTGGCCCATTTCCAGGGGAAAAAAGCTTTAAAAAAAAGAAGCTGCACATTACCTTGTGACATTTGACTTGAGTTTCAACTAGTTGTTTGCTTTTTAATATGAATCTTTTTCTCCATGGAGTTGGTTTTGGCAGGAGAGTTGAGGCCTGAAGCCACTGGCCTAGGAAAAGACATAGGGGAGAACACATTTAATACACCATTCTTTGACAAAAATAAATACATTTTCAATGGAACGCAAAGGCATATGCTCCTTGAGTTTGACAAATATGTGTCATTCTTATTGGCACTCAATAGCTTATTTCATGACTGCCATTCAAGCTAAAAAATAATGCATTTATAATACCATTTCATTTAGCTTTGCTTCAAAGCAACTAGGCCTATTTCTTCTCTCGATATAATTTGGTACGGCGTCTATCTATTCTAGACTATGTTGAGTCAATCTGAAAAGTCAAGACCGAGTCGGCAGACATTGAATTTGAAGTCAATCCTCTAATGCTTAGAAGGTTCATTTGTGGTAATTAGATGACTGATTGAGAGGATTAAGATATTAAAGGGAAGGGACAATAAACCCACCGCTTGATGTTAGAGGACGGAACTATCGACTTAAAATAAGACTTTCTTCACTTGTTTCTTATCATAGGCTTCATTGTTTTGGGGCTTATGCTTTTGTTGTCATAGGAGTAAACATATGATGTCTAGACCTAACTCTTAAAAAACGAAGACTTATCTTGCTGTCATTCCTTCACCACTACAGATCACAATATATCATAGAAATGAAGCGCTATGTGTAAGCTTAAATCTGACAGGGCCATCTCTGATGGCCAGCTCTGATGGAAAATGTGCTTTTATAGATTCAATCAAAAAGGGTCATGTTTGAACCATTTTGTATTTTCCCTGACTACTATAAAAAGATGTGAATGACATGAATTAATATTTGCATATGCATATAATATAGATTCCACTTTCACCAATATCTATCACAGAGAATCTTGTTTACATAACGACAAATGGCCTGTCAAATTATGAACATACAAACCATGAGAAAATAGTCAAATGTCTAAATAGAAATCTGCTGTGTAAACACAACAGCACATTTCCTAGAGTTATCAGTACCGCCAACACATTAATACAGATTGAAACTGACTGATACATTGAAATGATAGAAATGGGTACATGCATCCACCAAAATCAGCACCAGTTTTCCTTGAGGGCGTACTGAGCGAGATATATCCCTCATCTCAATGCCCCTGGGAGAGAAGGAGGCTGGCGAACAGCGAACACACGATGGATATTGCTGCCGGCATCACACTGTGCAGAGGTAATAGATGGATGGTCAGTGCTGGCTACATTGTCTAAGATAGCCAGGACTGATGGCTGGGCAGGTTCTGTGTGGTTACATGTTTGCACAGGTCAGCTACAGGAGATCCCATCTGCTCCAAGTCTGCTAAACAGATGCCCATTTGCATTTTGCCTAGATTGATCTGCATTTTCCCCTCATTGGGCATAACGAGCATTTTAATAAATTCTGCACAGGCAACACAAACTTCTATCTTGATTGAGCTGCTTGTTTGTTATCATTAAAAGCAGAGCAAAAAAGAAAACCAAAAACAGATCACTGTTTGTTAGAGCTCTACAGCACCTTGGGAGAGAAGAAAAATATGTGAATGTAAAAACAGGGAAGAGAGCGGGGGAGAGAGAAAGAAAGGGAGAACAATGGGGGTGGGGACAAATAACATCCCGGTTTCCATAGAAATACATTATCTTCACCAATCTGCATCCCTCCTTTCTCTGACTAGCCCAATCTTGCTTTTTGTTTAGTATTTTTTTGGTCTTTTTTGTCCTCCTGCTCCTCTGTATCTAGCAGCTTCTGCAATTAACCTGCCGCAGGGAACAGTTAGTGCTAGAAATGCAGCTGGTGCATTATTAGGGAATTAGCATTTAGCAAACCCCTAACTAGTTCAGTCAATTACCAACCAAACCACCCCACTGTCAAACTGGCAAAGCCGTTATACACCAAGGGGCAATAACAAAGACAGAGTCCTTTAACATGCACACAACTGGGGAGAAGAGGGAGAGTCTTCTCTACCTCACAGCAGTGCACGACATCGACACACTCACCGGAATACCAACCAGCTCTGTGAGGGTTCAATAATAGAAGAAAGCTACGTTCTCCGACCACACAGCTCTGATCGGTCTGATCTCCACAGCAGTCGAAGAGGTAGACAGATGCCAACAAACCACTGGCACTCCTCTTATTCTCAATCCCAACATGAATTTCTCATTCAGACAGCTGTGTTACAATGGTAAAAACGGTCGGTTAGAATGCATGAAATAGGGGCTTGTCTCCAAGGAGACAGGAGAGAGGGGGGGAATCCCCTCATTCGGTCTGACAGCACATCGCCAACAAGCCATTATAAAGCCACCAGCCAAGCACTGCCACTGCAGGATGAGAAAAAACAGCCAATAGACCCAGGCAGCATATATTGGTTGGAGGATACCTGGAGAGTGTTGCTGTGGAGTTGCTGTGGCAATGCTCAATTTCAACCCACAAGGCAAACCAGCCACCACCTGTGACTGACCCTTATCAAGGGGAGAGGAGAGGGGTTCGACTGACTGACGCAGCTCAAGGTACAGTACTTACTCAGACTTGGCCAGTGCTGTCAACTCCCTGCTGAAGAACCAGCCTAGAAAGGGCAGGTCCTGGCCCTGGAAGCTCTGCCGCACAGGGTCTCGCTAGGCATCCGCTCGCCAGGGCCGAGGCTTCTCCGGGGGCTCCTCAAATTTGGAGGTATCATCTTCGGCACGGAGCGTCGGAAGTAAGGGAGGGAGGGCTGCGTGAGGAGGGAAGGGAGAACGAATGAGGAAGAGAGGGGAGAGTGTGAGAGAGGTAAGCCGTGAAAGAGGCAACAGATTTTTTTAAATGGGGGAAGTGATAGAAGAATGAGGCAGGAGAAGGGATGTAGCACAGCAACTGGCGTACACACACACACACACGCACACACAATCTCCTCTGTCTCCCTCCCCCTCTCCCATTAATACATACACTGTAGTGTCTCCCTCTCTCTCTTTCACTGCAGCAGCTCGGGCTAATCAGCTGGAGCCCTATAGCCTAGCACTCTATCTGCTCTGCTCTGCACTCACTCAATTGTCAACAAACACAGCCCCACAACACACAAACACAAACCAATCACACAAACCCACACACAATTCTCTGCATTTCAGACACACAGCAATCACACCATCCAATGATAATCTTTAACAGTATTTTATCCTTATGAAGTATTTGGATTCACTAACATTCCTTTGATTATAGCATATTTGACAAATAGCCCATTTAATCTGGGCGGGTGAACAGCCACCCAGGCCACATCTGATATGATAGACAATTAACAGAACATGTCAATTAAACAAAGGATCCTAATACAGTAGCTCTATGATCAAGTGCCTGGACAGGCGACACTCACAACGGAATTTAGCTACAATTTTATTTCAATCAGGGTCAAAACATCAGAGTTCTTTCATGGAAGGAAAGACATTCCAGTAAATCCTCTTATAAAATTTGAATTGCTCACAGTAATTATAATTTCACAGGTTCGTCTATTTACGCTGACAACAATTGTAAATAGTGACCATCAATGAGGAAATGTGCCATATCTGGTCAATTAAAGGCTCTTGCCGTCTTCTAATCACATCTCAGTGCTATTCAGTGATTCTGAACTCTAACACACAAGCTTTTCTCTCATGAATATGTTACCTCATCCTAATGAATAGGCTATACATAGAGTGTGTGTGTGTGTGTGTATACAGAAAACGTTTGACCTCTGTCATTGCCAACAAAGGGTATATAACAAAGTATTGAGATAAACTTTTGTTATTGACCAAATACTTATTTTCCACCATAATTTGCAAATAAATTCATTAAAAATCCTACAATGTGATTTTCTGGATTTTTTTCTCATTTTGTCTGTCATAGTTGAAGTATACCTATGATGAATGTTACAGGCCTCTCTCATCTTTTTAAGTGGGAGAACTTGCACAATTGGTGGCTGACTAAATAATTTTAGCCTTTTCCTAGCACCTTTTCCTAGGACACCTGAGGATCCCCCACACAGTGATCTGTCATGCCAGACTGTAGTGAATCCTACTACTGCTACTACTACTGTGCGTGTGTGTGTGGATTATGCTGTGTACAATATGTTTTCTTTATTCGAAGCACAGTGAGTGGTGGGTCTGTCTATAGTCAAAACACATTTTCTCATGCTCTCTGTAGCAGACAGGGTGAGCAATATGTATATAAAATCAAATCGCAACAAAATCTCAATATCGAATCATAAAGATTTGTGAGAATCCACATTGTATTGGCACCTAAGTATTGTGATAATATCGTATTGTGAGGTCCCTGGCAATTCAAGCCCTAGTGTATATTGGAAAAGGATCTACCTGGAAGTTCATGATATTGTGGGAGGTCTTGGTGGCAGTGCCATCAGTGAAGGGAGACTTGATGTAGATGATCTCGACAGCAATGACCCCAGTCACAATCCAGGCCGTAGCTACACTGGGACATCCCCTTTCATAGCTCTCAGCACCTCAGAGGACAGGTAGTACTGTGTCCCAACAGGTACCCTGGGGGTTACCACCTGCAAAATGGACATCAGAGTTACTGTCACCTTAGTCATCATCTCCACATTAATCAATGTTAGTATATGAAAGTTATAACTGCTATTACATTTAAGCAATAAGGACCGAGGAGGTGTGGTATATTGGCCAATATACCATGCCTAAGGGCTGTTCTTATGCACGATGCAAAGTGAAGTACCTGGATACAGCCCTTAGAAGTGGTAATTTGGCCATATATCACAAACCCCAGGTGGTGCCTTATTGCCATTATAAACCAGTTACCAACATAAATATAACAGTAAACGTGTAGTTTTAATGTCACGTGCACAAGTACAGTGAAAGGCCTTTCTTGCGAGCTCCAAACCCAACAATGCAGTTGTCAATATCAATGTTGCATTACAAATAACATAAGGTAGAACAAAAACACTCCAGAAATAAGAACATGAGAAAGTAAGAAGATATATACAGGGTCAGTTCCAATTAGGGCTGTGGCGTTCACAAACTGTGTCAAGCAAATAACTGCTGGTCTCATGGTAATGGACCATTTGTACTTAACATAAACACATTTAGCATCTCCTGGCTTCCACTGGTGCAAACCTTTGGAACATCTAAATTTGAAAAAGTCTAATAAATCCATGTGATGCAGCTTACACCTTCCCTATGAATCCATTATTTATTTTAAACAGGTCTAAAGAAACATGATATGAAGAAAATGTGGTCTATTTCAGAAGAACAGAATCGCATAATCCCATTTGTCCTCATGTTTGGTCCTGATCTGGCTATGTCATATGGCTGTGGTCTGCACTAGTTCATTTAGCAGACAAGATTTGCTTAGAATTCCGTGGCATTGTTTTATAGTATGAAGAATACAATTGAACAAAGCTGAATAAAAGCGGTTAACAAAGAAACAGATACTCCTATATGCTTCATTTAGAGTTATTTATGTAACTTTAGTTGTGATACAAACATTGGGCTATATGTTTAGATTTGTGTTACATTATAAAGCTGCATTGTCACACCCTAATCTGTTTCACCTGTCTTTGTGCTTGTCTCCACCCCCTTCCAGGTGTCACCCATCTGCCCCATTATCCCCTGTGTATTTATACCTGTGTTCTCTGTTTGTCTGTTGCCAGTTCGTCCTGTTCAGCCCACCATCGGTTTTGCCATACTCCTGTTTTCTCTCTAGTCCCTGTTTTCTAGTTTTCCAGGTTTTGACCATTCTGCCTGCCGTTCGGTACCTGGTACCTTGTGACAGTGCCCTGGATTACTGACCTCTGCGTGCTGTTCTGTACCTTTCGGACTCTGCTCTGGATTACTGACCTCTGCCTGCCCTTGACCTGTCGTTTGCCTGCCCGCTGTTTTTGTAATAAACTTTTGTTACCTCGAATTGTCTGTATCCTGGTCTTATCCTGAGGTCTGATAGCATGATGCAACTCTAATGATGATTTAGAAAAAAGTCGCAAGAAAGGGATGAGCTCTGCTTTGTTTTTTTTTGCGCTGGATGTACACACTTCATCATTCTCTCACTCACAATTTGACAAGGACTTGATAATGCCTCGAATTTCCCAGCAGCGTTCCCTTTGCGTGGCCGTAATGCCCCCTAAAAAAGCCATGCTTTTTGCGGCCAGGGGCCGTTGTGCCCTTGGGCTGAGTATAATAATTATAATTCCCTTCTCCCTGCATGCTGTGTGCTCCGAAACACCTCTCACTCACATGGCTCTCCATCACGTGATTGGGTCTTTTTCTCAGGCTACAAGTGAAGACAGACACATTGGGGACACAACTGCACGCATCCTTATCCAATTCTGAGGCGCATGTTGGAAGAACTGTCCATATTTACTTTTTGTCAGCCAACAAGATGAGTAGGCCTAACAAACAGCAAAAGCACTAGCCGATGTCAATCTACTTTCCCCATAGTACAAAAGTTGATGTATTCTATTGTGTGAGAAATAAATATTCCAAACATAGTCTGGGACAGTTGTGGGATGTGATAGATCCCAAATTAATACAACCACTAGCATCAAAAACCTTTATTTATGCAATAAGGCTACGCACTTAACATGTTGATAAACTATTAGGCTATTTCTTCACATTAAAAATGCAGCAATGCACACACCATAGGAGGCTATAAGCTAAATGTTCCATTTAGCGGGAAAACACCATCAAAAGTGACCAGAAATGTGATTATGCATGTCATGCTTTTATAATCAAAGGTGCATTTTTATGGTGAAGATTATCATCCCTAACCCTGAAACTCATGTACTGCATACAGTTGAAGTTGGAAGTTTACATAGACCTTAGACAAATACATTTAAACTCAGTTTTTCACAATTCCTGACATTTAATCCTAGTTATTATTTTTCCTTTATTTTACTAGGCAAGTCAGTTAAGAACAAATGATTCTTTTAAATGACGGCGTAGGAACAGTGGGTTCACTACCTGTTCAGGGGCAGAACGACAGATTTGTACCTTGTCAGCTCAGGGATTCGAACTTGCAACCTTTCGGTTACTAGTCCAACACTCTAACCACTAGGCCACCCTGACACCCCACAGTTATGATCACCACTTTATTTTAAGAATGTGAAATGTCAGAATAACACTAGAGGGAATGATTTATTTCAGATTTTATTTCTTTCATCACATTCCCAGTGGGTCAGAAGTTTACATACACTCAATTAGTATTTGGTAGCATTGTCTTTCAATTGCAACAAACTTGGGTCAAACATTTCGGGTAGCCTTCCACACGCTTCCCACAACAAGCTTTTTGTGAATTTCGGCCCATTCCTCCTGACAAAACTAGTGTAACTGAGTCAGGTTTGTAGGCATTCTTGCTCGCCTTCTTTTTCAGTTCTGCTCACAAATGTTCTATGGGATTGAGGTCAGGGCTTTGCGATGGCCACTAAAATACCTTGACTTTGTTGTCCTAAAGCCATTTTGCCACAACTTTGGAAGTATGCTTGGGGTCATTGACCATTTGGAAGACCCATTTGCGACCAAGCTTTATCTTCCTGACTGATGTCTTGAGATGTTGCTTCAATATATCCACATAATTTTCCTTCCTCATGCAGCCATCTATTTTGTGAAGTGCACCAGTCCCTCCTGCAGCAAAGCACCTGCACAACATGATGCTGCCACCCCCGTGCT
The DNA here is from genome assembly GCF_021184085.1 of Oncorhynchus gorbuscha. NCBI lineage: Eukaryota > Metazoa > Chordata > Actinopteri > Salmoniformes > Salmonidae > Oncorhynchus > Oncorhynchus gorbuscha. The sequence goes on along the minus strand of NC_060175.1, from coordinate 28,257,940 downwards.
TCACGGTTGGGATGGTATTCTTCGGCTTGCAAGCCTGCCCCTTTTTCCTCCAAACATAACGATGGTCATTATTGCCAAACAATTCTATTTTCCTTTCATCAGACCAGAGGACATTTCTTCAAAAAGTATGATCTTTGTCCCCATGTGCAGTTGCACATGCAGTTGCAAACCGCAGTCTGTCTTTTTTATGGCAGTTTTGCAGCAGTGGCTTCTTCCTTGCTGAGTGGCCTTTCAGGTTATGTCGATTTAGGACTCGTTTTACTGTGGATATAGATACTTTTGTACCTGTTTCCTCCAGCATCTTCACAAGGTCATTTGCTGTTGTTCTGGGATTGATTTGCACTTTTCGCACCCAAGTACCTTCATCTCTAGGAGACAGAACACGTCTCCTTCCTGAGTGGTATGACAGCTGCGTGGTCCCATGGTGTTTATACTTGCGTACTATTGTTTGTACAGATGAATGTGACACCTTCAGGCATTTGGAAACGGCTCCCAAGGATTAGCCAGATTGTGGAGGTCTACAATGTTTTTTTCTGAGGTCTTGGCTGATTTCTTTTGATTTTCCCATGATGTCAAGAAAAGAGGAACTAAGTTTCAAGGTAGGCTTTGAAATGCATCCACAGGTACACCTCCAATTGACTCAAATTGTGTCAATTAGCCTATCAGAAGCTTCTAAAACTATGACATTCTGAAATTTTCCAAGCTGTTGAAAGGCATAGTCAACTATGTAAACTTCTGACCCACTGGAATTGTGATACAGTGAAATAATCTGTCTATAAAACAAGTGTTGGAAAAATTACTTGTCATGTACAAAGTAGATGTCCTAATCGACTAGCCAAAACTATAGTTTATTTAACAAGACATTTGTGGAGTGGGTGAAAAACGAGTTTTAATGACTCCAACCTAGGTGTATGCAAACTTCTGACTTCAACTGTATGTATGCCAGTTAGGCTCTCCACCCATTGTTAAGCGGATTAATGTGTTCAATTTTAAGTTATTTGGCCACTTTAGTTGTGATACAAACCTTATCAAAACATATAGGCCTATGGGCTAGGTTACATGAGGTGTGCGAATATGATTGATTTAAAAAAAGTCGCAACAAAAAGGCATGCATTGTTTCTTGCCTTATGCTGGGCATCAGTGATAATATATAGTTCAAGAGATAATATCACCCATCAGACTTTTCTTGATTTAATCTCGTCTTCACATATACTAAATATTATATTTGTGAAAATTGTTTTGATTTAGACTGGACCATTATTAACCGGGGAAACCGGGGCAGGGGAAGAAAATAGATGTTATCTATGCACTTAAATAGCAATTGGAGGATTATTTTCCTGTGGTTCATTTTCATGCCAGCCAGGTAGATTATACTCCTGTTGTAAAGAGAAGCAATGTGCTTAATATTAGCAAAGTTGAGAAATAAATATTGTAGGCCTAGCCTATAGAAAGCTGATGGGATCCTCTATTTAATAGAGGACATCACTGTTTTCTCACACAATTGCATAGCCTATAGAAATCATAGTTAACATGAGCTCATGGGCTCTCATGAAGTGTTTGATTAGATTTTTGGGGACATTTGCATTCATGTCAGAGTGATTAGAGGGACAATAGAGTGCTGAGTACCAGGCAGTTAGCAAGTTTGATAGGCTTCTATGACCATCAGCAGCATCAGAGTTTGTAGGGGCCTTATTACCGTGACTAAACAGTCACGTGGAATTTGACTGCTTTCATAACCGCCACACTGGCGGTAATACCCACAACAGCCCTAGTTCCAATACCATATATACAATGTGCAGGGATACTACGTATAGAGGGGTAAGGTGACTAGGCATCAGGATATATGATAAACAGAATAGCAGCAGCATAAATGATGATTGTATTTGAGTGTGTGTGGAGTCAGTATAAATGTGTGTGCATGTTTGGGTGCATGTTGGAGTGTCAGTGTGCAGTGAGTGTGTAGAGTCCTGTGAGTGGGCATAGAGATGGTACAACAAGTAGTACAAGGTCAACTCAGATAGTCCCCGTAACCATTCTGTTAGCTATTTAGCAGTCTTATGGCTTTGGGATAGAAGCTGATCAGGAGCCTGTTGATGTCAGTACTGCTTGCCATGTGGAAGCAGAGAGAACAGTCTATGGCTTGGGTGGCTGGAGTCGTTAACGATTTTCCATTGCATTCCGTTTGTGTTTAAAAAAAAATGCGGAACCTTCTCCACACATTCAAAATGAAAAATAAGGAACCATCTTTGGGATATTCATTACCTTTGGTATTTACAATTGTGTCACTATCTGATGTGTGATCATTCAAAGTAAAGATTTTAACTTTTTATTAGCAGTGAGCTTGGCAGCTGAACCAAAGTCTGCTAGCTTGTTGTATCCCATGCAATCAATGAGAACATTCTCTGGTTTGACATCTCTGCAACAGGAAAGAAGTGAGGATGTGAGAGAATGCAGGAGAAAGCAAATGGGAATGGAAGGACAGGGAGGAGCCGAGACCAGAACAAACAATTTCACAACCCAGGTGAGAGATGTAACAAAGAGTGACTATTATTTGGCTCTTATACTTGTAGCAACCTTATTTGAATCTTGACTCTACCAGTCACAATGCTATTCTGGGATTCACATAAGCAGTACACAGGTGTGCAGCACATTTGAGCGTGTTAAAATGCCCATCTGATGCACAGCGTGGAATGGCAGCCCACTTATTCGATCAGGTAAAACTGGGCCATAGCATCATCAAACTGCTCTTCATATCTGTTCATCAGAGCCATCAGGTCTCTACCAGATGGTACTCAATCACCTATCAACACATACATGGAAATTAAACACAAACACGCATAGTACCGTGACAATCATATCTAGCGGTGGCAGGGCCCGAGTGTTGGGCCAGTAACAAAAAGTTCCTGGATCGAATCCCTGAGCTGACAAGGTAAAAATCTGTCCTTCTGCCCCTGAACAAGGCAGTTAACCCACTGTTCCCCTGGTAGGTCGTCATTGTAAATAAGAATTTGTTTTTAACTGACTTGCCTAGTTAAATAAAGGTGGTAAATGTCATATGTTATCAGACCGACTGGAGCCTTGTGTGACCAATGGCTAGGTTTATTTCAAACCAAGCAAAAAGACAAGCATTACCACCACACCCAGAACATACCGTTTCTATGGTCATTGGTCATATATTAAACCACCAAGAGCTCCAAAATGTATCTGTAAAGCAACAATGTCTCTTGTATTCCAGCAGTGCTGCTGTTGGTCCATGCATTCTAAATATAAACAGGAAGCAATGAAGGCAGCAGCTACTAGTCGGGATGTTAATAAAAGTTCTGCGACGAGAGGCATACAGCAATGCATGAATGGTCGGGAAGTCTGAATGAACAGCAGCATTCTAAAGACGTTACCTAGCAACAGGGTACTGAGAGACACTTTGGAGCAGTCTGACACTTGGATAGAGATGTATTCTTTGTATTTTCACTGGGCTCAGTATGGAAGTGTGGGCAGAGCAGAGCTGGGGGTGGGGACTGACAGAGCTGAAGGAGACATGGAAAATCATTTATTTCTCATTTGAACCGCTCAGCTCCCTGATAATATCTATTAGGCTGCAGCAATGCATTGCTCATTTGGCATTTGTATTGGATATTTTACTCCCACTAAATTCTCAGGAACAATCGGATAGAGCGATCCAGCCTAAGACGGAGTACAGAGAGGAAAATGCACAATAGTAGGGATGAGGTCAAGTGGGAGAAAACATGTAAACAATTTCAAGGGCCACATTTGGGCTTTAGAAATTGAATGACAGTCCATAACCTTTTAGGACTAGGGCTGATGCAGAATGTTTTTCTATTTATAATGATACACATGGAAATCTACATGTGACTGCAATGCTTTGTCGATTTATATTACTGAAAGGGAGAATTGCCCCGATTTAAAGATAGCTTTTTCACAATGTTCAGCCCTGTGGTTCAAAAAAGACTCTGAAGGAACGGAAGTTAAACCAATGAATGCTTGGACAAAACAAACTTTACTCTGGTCTATAGATGCTATTAATGCATTCATTCTGTCTATATACTTGTTTTTGTTATCAAAAACCCTGCAAACATTATTCATAAATAACATGTTTTGAAAATCTGTAGTATCTAGAGTAAATATAACTGTACTGTGTATCTTTGGGAAATCAGCCTGAAACAGATGGTATATGGAGCCATCTATTGGATATAGAATGTATTACAATAAAATACAGAGATAGGCAAATTGCATCGAAACCCGGTCTCACCCGGTCTCTCAGGACTGACAAAGCACAATGCAATGATACATAAAATGTAGTCTTTACAAGAGGTGCTGGGCCAGATTAAAGTATAAAACAGGCTAGCTAAGGCCAATGTTTCCCTACATCTGTACATCTATAGAGATCCCTAAAATATCTGGAAAAGGATTGGTTCCCAGCCAAATTGCCTGGGCCCGAAATGAATCAAGCTTATTTTTATTTCACCTTTATTTAACGAGGTAGGCCAGTTGAGAACAAGTTCTCATTTACAACGGCGACCTGGCCAAGATAAAGCAAAACAGTGCAACAAAAACAACAACGCAGTTACACATAAACAAACGTACAGTCAATAACATAATAGAAAAATCTATGTACAGTGTGTGCAAATGTAGAAGAGTAGGGAGTTAAAGCAAAAATAGGCCACAGAGGCGAAATAATTAGAATTTAGCATTAACACTAGAGTGATAGATGTGCAGATAATGATGTGCAAGTAGAGATACTCGGGTGCAAGTAGAGATACTGGGGTGCAAGGGAATAAATAACAATATGGGGATGAGGTAGTTGGGTGTGCAATTTTTAGATTGGCCGTGTACAGGTACAGTGATCGGTAAGCTGCTCTGACCGCTGATGCTTAAAGTTAGATAGGGATAAGACTCCAGCTACAGTGATTTTTGCAATTAGTTCCAGTCATTGGCAGCACAGAACTGGAAGGAAATGCAGTCAAAGAAAATAATGGCTTTGGGAATGACCAGTGAAATACACCTGCTGGAGCGCGCTCTACAGGTGGGTGTTGCTATGGTGACCAGTGAGCTGAGATAAGGCGGGGCTTTACCAAGCAAATACTTATAGATGATCTGGTGCCAGTGGGTTTGGCGACAAATATGTAGTGAGGGCCAGCCAATGAGAGCATACAGGTCGCAGTGATGGGTAGTATATGGGAATTTGGTGACAAAATGGATGGCACTGTGATAGACTACATCCAGTTTGCTGAGTAGAGTGTTGGGGGCTATTCGGTAGATGACATTGCCGAAGTCAAGGATCATTTACATTACATTACATTACATTTAAGTCATTTAGCAGACGCTCTTATCCAGAGCGACTTACAAATTGGTGCATTCACCTTATGACATCCAGTGGAACAGTCACTTTACAATAGTGCATCTAAATCTTAAAGGTGGGGGGGGAATACTTATCCTATCCTAGGTATTCCTTAAAGAGGTGGGGTTTCAGGTGTCTCCGGAAGGTGGTGATTGACTCCGCTGTCCTGGCGTCGTGAGGGAGTTTGTTCCACCATTGGGGGGCCAGAGCAGCGAACAGTTTTGACTGGGCTGAGCGGGAGCTGTACTTCCTCAGTGGTAGGGAGGCGAGCAGGCCAGAGGTGGATGAACGCAGTGCCCTTGTTTGGGTGTAGGGCCTGATCAGAGCCTGGAGGTACTGAGGTGCCGTTCCCCTCACAGCTCCGTAGGCAAGCACCATGGTCTTGTAGCGGATGCGAGCTTCAACTGGAAGCCAGTGGAGAGAACGGATCGGTAGGATAGTCAGTTTTACGAGGGTATGTTTGGCAGCATGAGTGAAGGAGGCGTTGTTGTGAAATAGGAAGCCGATTCTAGATTTAATGTTGGATTAGAGATGCTTAATTTAAAACTGAAAGGAGAGTTTACAGTCTAACCAGACACCTAGAATATGTAAACAACTAAAAATACCTCAGTCAGAACCGTCAACAGTTGTGATGCTAGTCGGGCGGGTGCGGGCAACAATCGGTTGAAGAGCATGCATTGAAAAGCAGTTGGAGGTCAAGGAAGGAGTGTTGTATGGCATTGACGCTCATTTGGAGGTTTGTTAACACAGTGTCCAAAGAAGGGCCAGATGTATACAGAATGGTGTCGTCTGCGTAGAGATGGATCAGAGAATCACCAGCAGCAAGATCAACATCATTGCTATAAACAGAGAAAAGAGTCGGCTCAAGAATTGAACCCTGCGGCACCCCTATAGACTGTCAGAGGTCCGGACAGCAGGCCCTCCGATTTGACACACTGAACTCTACAGTTGAAGTCAGAAGTTTACATACACCTATCCAAGTACATTTAAACTCAGTTTTTCACAATTCCTGACATTTAACCATAGTAAAAATTCCTAACAGTCTTAGGTCTGTTAGGATCACCACTTTTAATTTTAAGAATTTTAAATGTCAGAATAATAGTAGAGAGAATGAATTATTTCAGTTTTTATTTCTTTCATCACATTCCCAGTGGGTCAAAAGTTTACATACACTCAATTAGTATTTGGTAGCATTGCCTTTAAATTGTTTAACTTGGGTCAAACATTTTGGGTAGCCTTCCACAAGCTTCCCACAATAAGTTGGGTGAATTTTGGCCCATTCCTACTGACAAAGCTAGTGTAACTGAGTCAGGTTTGTAGGCCTCCTTGCTAGCGCACACTTTTTCAGTTCTGCGCATACATTTTTTACGGGATTGAGGTCAGGGCTTTGTGATGGCCACTCCAATACCTTGACTTTGTTGTCCTTATGACATTTTGCCACAACTTTGAAAGTATGCTTGGGGTCATTGTCCATTTGGAAGACCCATTTGCGACCAAGCTACCCTTGGGCGGCAGGGTAGCCTAGTGGTTAGAGCGTTGGACTAGTAACTGCAAGGTTGCAAGTTCAAACCCCTGACAAGGTACAAATCTGTCGTTCTGCCCCTGAACAGGCAGTTAACCCACTGTTCCTAGGCTATCATTGAAAATAAGAATTTGTTCTTAACTGACTTGCCTGGTTAAATAAAGGTAAAAAAAATAAAAAAATAAACTTCCTGACTGATATATTGAGATGTTGCTTCTATATATCCACATCATTTTCAAAGCTCAGTTGTCCTGAGTCTGCACAACTCTCTCAGGACCTAGGATCAAGAGAGACACTTGTGTTTTAGTACTATATCACGACACAACGATGAAAATAATTATGACCTCTAAACCTTCAAGCTGCATACTGGACCCTATTCCAACTAAACTACTGAAAGAGCTGCTTCCTGTGCTTGGCCCTCCTATGTAGGAACATAATAAACGGCTCTCTATCCGCCGGATGTTTACCAAACTCACTAAAAGTGGCAGTAATAAATCCTCTCTTGAAAAGCCAAACCTTGACCCAGAAAATATAAAAAACTATCTGCCTATATCGAATCTTCCATTCCTCTCAATAAAAAATAAAAAAAGCTGACAAATAATGTATACGAAATGCTTCAGTCTGGTTTTAGACTGCACTTGTGAAGGTGGTAAATTACCTTTTAATGGCATCAGACCAAGGCTCTGCATCTGTCCTCGTGCTCCAAGACCTTAGTGCTGCTTTTGATACCATCGATCACCACATGATTTTGGAGAGATTGGAAACCCAAATTGGTCTACACGGACAAGTTCTGGCCTGGTTTATATCTTAGCTGTCAGAAAGAAATCAGTTTGTCCCTGTGAATGGTTTGTCCTCTGACAAATCAACTGTAAATGTCGGTGTTCCTCAAGGTTCCGTTTTAGGACCACTATTGTTTTCACTATATATTTTACCTCTTGGGGATGTCATTTGAAAACATAATGTTACCTTTCACTGCTATGCGGATGACACACAGCTGTACATTTCAATGAAACATGGTGAAGCCCCAAAATTGCCCTCGCTAGAAGCATGTGTTTCAGACATAAGGAAGTGGATGGCTGCAAACTTTCTACTTTTATACTAGGACAAAACAGAGATGCTTGTTCTAGGTCCCAAGAAACAAAGAGTTCTTCTGTTGAATCTTACAATTAATATTGATGGTTGTACAGTCGTCTCAAATAAAACTGTGAAGGACCTCGGCATTCCTCTAGACCCTGATCTCTCTTTTGATGAACATATCAAGACTGTTTCAAGGACAGTTTTGTGCATCACTTGAGTAGGTTGAGTCACTGATGTGATCTTCCTGTCTGGGTTGGCGCCCCCCCTTGGGTTGTGCCGTGGCGGAAATCTTTGTGGGCTATACTCGGCCTTGTCTCAGGATGGTAAGTTGGTGGTTGAAGATATCCCTCTAGTGATGTGGAGGCTGTGCTTTGGAAAAGTGGGTGGGGTTATATCCTTCCTGTTTGGCCCTGTCCGGGGGTATCATCGGATGGGGCCACACTGTCTCCTGACCCCTCCTGTCTCAGCCTCCAGTATTTATGCTGCAGTAGTTTATGTGTCGGGGGGCTAGGGTCAGTTTGTTATATCTGGAGTACTTCTCCTGTCTTATCCGGTGTCCTGTGTGAATTTAAGTATGCTCTCTCAAATTCTCTCTTTCTTTCTCTCTCTCGGAGGACCTGAGCCATAGGACCATGCCTCAGGACTACCTGGCATGGTGACTCCTTGCTGTCCCCAGTCCACCTGGCCGTGCTGCTGCTCCAGTTTCAACTGTTCTGCGTGTGGAATCCTGACCTGTTCACCAGACGTGCTACCTGTCCCAGACCTATTTTTGACCATGCTGGTCATTTATGAACATTTGAACTTATTGGCCATGTTCTGTTATAATCTCCACCCGGCACAGCCAGAAGAGGACTGGCCACCCCTCATAGCCTAGTTCCTCTCTAGGTTTCTTCCTAGGTTTTGGCCTTTCTAGGGAGTTTTTCCTAGCCAACGTGCTTCAACACCCGCATTGCTTGCTGTTTGGGGTTTTAGGCTGGGTTTCAGTACAGCACTTTGAGATATCAGCTGATGTACGAAGGGCTATATAAATACATTTGATTTGATTTGACTTTACTATTTTAAGGCAGTGGATTTACGTTAGCTTCTTTCCAACCATGTGGACACACACACACTTTTAAGCTTTGGTTACAGATATAGCAAATAGGAGTGGCAATACATTCTGCTACCATTCTCAATAGTTTCCCATCAAGGTTGTCTATACCTTGTGACATATAATTATTGATGGATAACAATAGTTTTTCCACGTCTCCCATCTGACTTGACCAAATTCAACACAGTAATCCTTCTCTTTCATTATTAGAGGGGGTTATGTTCAGGGCATATTCATAGCTTTTAGCTAGCTCCCACAAATTTGGAGGAAAGGGTTTCATTGGCTGGTTAGCTAGTTATTATTAGCTTCAATTTAAATGGTGGTGTCGTCAATAAAGCTAGCCAGTTAGCAAACAAAGCAACACAAGTATAATTTTATGTCATTTCATGAAGCACATTTGATGTTTTTCAAATCCCAAATCCCAGATTTCCCCTTTAACAGTTACAGTTGTTTTGCTATGTGCATCAAACTATTAAGACTAAACCAGGCCTACATAGTGTGAGAGCAAAACAATGTTCTGAATGTTGCAAAGGGCCTCCTGGGGTTTGCTGTGACAGTGGATGGTTCTTCTCTGTGTGTTGTTCTCACGGGAACAGAGGGACGTGTAGTGCTGCTGCGTGCTGGCTACCCTACGCCTCTCTGTGCTTCTGTAAATAGTGAAGAATTTGTGGCCTTCTCAATGAACCCACCGTAACTCTTATGTCATCGCCTGTCTCTCAGCCCCAAGAGTTAGCCTATATTGCCCATTATCATCGCACTTTGCTCAGTTTCATGATCTAAGTAGACACTTTCCATAACCATACAGATCTAGGATCATGTACCGGTCTACCCCCTAACTTATCCTCATCATCAGGAAGGTATAAAGAATATCTGTCCCTGTGTCAGACAGTGGTGAGGGGTAACTTGTTAGTTTCACTCCTCCTTGGTGACTGACTGCTGCTCCCTCTCCCTTCCACCACAGGGCTGTGCTGTCTGTTGAGGTCCAAACACACAGTGCAAAATCCCTCCTTTTCTCCACATTCTCTCTTCGGCTATTGTGATGCCATAGTTTTTAATTCCCAACTCATCCATAATGATTTCTAACATTATAGAGTGACCGGCTGGATTGCATTTCTAAGTTTTATTTCAGTACAGTGAACACAAGTTAGTCTCCATAAATACAAATAATGAGTACTGGGGGACCGCAAATGTGTTGGCCATTATTGTAAATAAGAATTTGTTCTTAACTGACTTGCCTAGTAAATTAAGGTAAAATAAATGTTTATAAATTAGAGCTAGGTGAGTAATTGTCTCGCGTTGCCATACCTCCAAAATCACGTTGTTGTCACGCTCCCTTGGAGGTCTGTTTTGCAAAAAATGGAACTATAACATTGATAAGATTCCTACAAAAGGATCTGCTTTTCATAGACAAGTATTCTTAGTATGGCCGTTAATATATAAACATTTTTTCCCTGCATAGGTATTTAATTTGGAACAATAAGGATATTTTGTATAGAAACAAGTCTTATGTTTTAAGAACTGGTTTAATAATCATATCCTGCTGGTGAGGCAACTCTTTTATGTAGAAGGTTTGTTACTCAATTATGAGTTTTTTTTATTGTGTTACAATATCCCTGTTACACAATAGATAGTTCTCCATAGTCTTTGATGCTATTCCACCTGGACCTCTCGTGTTGTTTAGAGGTGTAACCAGACCTCACCTTTTTGACATACACTCGCTTAATCCAGTTGAATCTCCAATAGGAAAAGTGTATTTCTCCTTGCTCCATCAGAACAACAGATCTATATGTGCTTTATTTCAAAGGGATATTGTATCCATACCTTGTCACAACTTACTGGAATTCATTTGTCAATAATATCTGTTGGAAAAATCTGGTTATTGCCACACAAATGCCTTTTTGTTAACAAGGTCAGAGGTCTCTTTCAGAATGATCCATAAGTTCGACCCTGAGAATCATTACCTGAAGAAACTCAAAAAAGACATGAACATTAACTGTGCTTTTTGTGTTGAGCATCCAGAAACAGTTTTGCATTTATTTTGGCATTGTCTACATGTAAAGAAATTATGGAAAGATATTCATAGTTTTATATTTGTTCGTATTTTTGATGACTTTTGTTTTTTTTATGGGAGAATGTGCTGCTTGATTCCTTAACTATAAAAATGATAAAGAAAAACAATTTTCCCTCTTAAATCTAATTGTGCTACTGGAAAAAAAGTAATATTCATAAACGTAAATTCACAAATAAAAAAACTCTAACGTGTTTTCTATAAGGAATTTGAGCAGTAGATTAAGACCATTCTACATTCTTCCAATAAGAAAGCTGTTACAAAATATGTGTGCATCTTTTATGTCTTTGTGTAATCTGTCATTTGTTGTACCCCCTAGCATATGTTATCATTGTCTGTTTGCAGGGCCTGCAAACCAATAGACTACAAAGGGAAGCACAGCCAAGAGCTGCCCAGTGACACGAGCCTACCAGACAAGCTAAATCACTTTTATGCTCACTTCAAGGCAAGCAACACTGAGGCATGCATGAGAGCATCAGCTGTTCCAGATGACTGTGTGATCACGCTCTCCATATCTGACATGAGTAAGAGCTTTAAACAGGTCAACATTCACAAGGCCGCGGGGCCAGACGGATTACCAGGATGTGTGCTCCGAGCATGTGTTGACCAACTGGCAGGTGTCTTCACTGACATTTTCAACATGTCTCATTTTGTCCCCATGTCTCATGTCCCCTTTGGCAGTTGATCTTGGCGGAAAATGTTGTAGTTGGGGATGGAAATTTCAGAATTTTTGGTGGCCTTCCTAAGCCAGGATTCAACACGTCTAGGACATAAGGGTTGGCGGAGTGTGCTAAAGCAGTGAATAAAACAAACTTAGGGAGGAGGCGTCTGATGGTAACATGCATGAAACCAAGGCTTTTACAGTTACAGAAGTCAACAAATGATAGCACCCGGGGAATAGGTGTGATGCTGGGGGCTACAGGGCCTGGATTAACCTCTACATCACCAGAGGAACAGAGGAGGAGTAGGATAAGGGTACGGCTAAAGGCTATAAGAAGTGGTTGTTTAGTGCGTTGGGAACAGAGAATAAAAGGAGCAGATTTCTGGGTGTGGTAGAATAGATTCAGGGCATAATGTACAGACAAGGGTATGGTAGGACATTGAGTGATGATGAGAGATGTTTGGTCTCTAGAGGCACCAGTTAAGCCAGGATGAGGTCTCCGCATGTGTGGGGGTGGGACAAAGCACTATCTAAGGGCAAGTTGAGCGGGACTGAGGACTCTACAGTGAAATAAAATAATAAGAACTAGCCGAGACTGCAGTAGACTAGGCATATTGTAGTCAGGGCACGTGACAAATAAACGTTGATTTGATACTTCTTGTAAGTATACAGTTTTTTCTGCAATTAAAATAAAATATTTAAAATTAGAATTATTATTATTGTTATAGTATTGCAAAAACGGTTTGAATGGTCCGCTGGCTCCCAGAGGCAAGATTTTGATTGGATGTTACATTTTAAGAACCCTCCCCCCCACACGCCGGTTGAAGGGGGTGGTACGTTTTTATGTTCGTCACTGTTTTCCGACCAGGTAGGACACATTTTGTAGAAAGTTGTTCCTTATGCTAGCCAGTTTGCAACATTTTGCAACATGTTTACGGATTTAGGGTTGTACCTAGTAGTTTCCTTGGTAATTTGTGTGAGATTGAGGGCATCTAGCTTAGATTGTAGGACGGCCGTGTTGTTAAGTATGTCCCAGTTTAGGTCACCTAACAGTACGAACTCTGAAGATGGATGGAGGGCAATCAATTCACCTTATGGTGTCCAGGGCACAGCTTGGGGCTGAGAGAGGTCTATAATAAGCGGCAACAGTGAGAGACTTATTTCTGGAAGGGTGGATTTTTAAAAGTAGAAGCTCGAACTGTTTGGGCACAGACCTGGATAGCATGACAGATCTCTGCAGTAGATTGCAACTCTGCCCCCTTTGGAAGTTCTATCTTGCTGGAAAATGTTGTAGTTGGGGATGGAAATTTCAGAATATTTGTTCAGAACTGTTACAGCTCTTTGATGATGAGGTCACACAATCAATATCACCCAAACATAATGTAACGGCGTTCGTTTGTCGAAAGAGAGTCGGACCAAAATGCAGCGTGGTTGTTACTCATGTTCTTTAATGAATGATCGCGATACATAAAATAACTTATAAATATACAAAACAACAAACGGAACGTGAAAACCTATACAGCCTGTCTGGTGAACACTAACACGGAGACAGGAACAATCACCCACGAAATACACAGTGAAACCCGGCTACCTAAATATGGTTCCCAATCAGAGACAACGAGAATCACCTGACTCTGATTGAGAACCGCCTCAGGCAGCCAAACCTATGCTACACCCCTACTCAGCCGCAATCCCAATGCCTACAAAATCCCAATACGAAACACAACATATTAAACCCATGTCACACCCTGGCCTGACCAAATATATAACGAAAACACAAAACACTATGACCAAGGCGTGACAGAACCCCCCCCCCCCTAAGGTGCGGACTCCCGGACGCACCTCACAACCATAGGGAGTGGTCCGGGTGGGCGTCTGTCCATGGTGGCGGCTCCGGATCGGGACGTGGACCCCACTCCATTAATGTCATAGTTCCTCCCCTTCGCGTCCTGGGATAATCCACCCTTGCCGCCGACCATGGCCTAATAGTCCTCACCCAGAACCCCACTGAACTGAGGGGCAGCTCGTGACTGAGGGTAGCTCGGGACTGAGGGGCAGCTCGGGACTGAGGTGCAGCTCGGGACTGAGGCAACTTGGGACTGAGGGGCAGCTCAGGACTGAGGGGCAGCTGGGGACTGAGGGGCAGCCTGGGACTGAGGGGAAGCCTGGGACTGAGGGGAAGCTCGGGACTGAGGGGAAGCCCGGGACTGAGGGGAAGCCCAGTACTGAGAGAAAGCCCAGTACTGAGATGAAGCTCAGGCAGGTAGTAGGCTCCGGTAGATCCTGGCTGGCTGGCAGATCTGGAAGATTCTGGTTGACTGGCAGATCTGGAAGATCATGGCTGATTGGCGGATCTAGCTGCTCTGGCTGCTCCATGCAGACTGACAGCTCTGGCTGCTCCATGCAGACTGACAGCTCTGGCTGCTCCATGCAGACTGGCAGCTTTGTGCAGACTGACAGCTCTGGCTGCTCCATGTAGACTGGCATCTCAGGCTGCTCCATGCAGACTGACAGCTCTGGCTGCTCCATGCAGGCTGACAGCTCTGGCTGCTCCATGCAGACTGGCAGCTCTGGCTGCTCCATGCAGACTGACAGCTCAGGCTGCTCCATGCAGACTGACAGCTCAGGCTGCTCCATGCTGACTGACAGCTCTGGCTGCTCCATGCAGGCTGGCAGCTCTGGCTGCTCCGAACAGGCAGGAGGCTCCGGCAGCGCTGTAGAGGAGGAAGGCTCTGGAAGTGCTGAACAGGCGGGAGACTCCGACAGCGCAGGAGAGGGGGAAAGCGCTGACTGCGCTGAACAGGCGAGGCGCACTGAAGGCCTGGTGCGTGGTGCTGGAACTGGTGGTACTGGATCGAGGACACGCACAGAAAGCCTGGTGCGGGGAGCTGCCACCGGAGGACTGGTATGTGAAGGTGGCACAGGATGGACTGGACCGTGAAGGTGTACTGGAGAGCCTGAGAGCAGGACTGGCACAGGACGTGCAAGGCTAGGTAGGTACACAGGAGGCCTAGTGCGTGAGGCTGGCACATTTTTCACCAGCCGACTAACACGCACCTCAGGACGAGTATGGAGCGCTGACCCAGGTGCCATCAAATCCCCGACACACTCCGTCGGACGAATCTTGTACCTAAAGCACCAAGCTAGCAACTCCCTCATTACTCTCCACTCCACTTTCCCAATTAACTCCTTCACAGTCTCTGCTTCGCTCACCTCTAACACCGGCTCTGGTTCTGGTCTCCTCCTTGGCTCCTCACGATTAACAAGGAGAGTTGGCTCAGGTCTATCTCCTGACTCTGCCACTCTCCCTCTGAGCCCCCCCAATACATTGTTGGGGCTGACTCACGGGCTTTCTTCTGCGCCGTCGTGATTGTCTCTCCAACTCCATTCTCCTATAGCCCTCTTTGCACTGCTCCAGCGAATCCCAGGACGGGCTCCGGCACTCTCTCTGGGTCGACCGCCCACCTGTCTATTTCCTCCCAAGTAGTATAGTCCCGATATTGTAGCTCCTGTTGCCGCTGTTGTTTCTCCTCATACAAGCGTCTCTCAGCTCTTGCCGCCTGCAGTTCTTCTTTGGGGCGGCGATATTCTCCCGGCTGATCCCAGGGTCCTTCTCCGAACAATTCATCCTCCTTTCTCTGCTCCTGCTGCCTGTTACCACGCCGCTCGGTCCGTGTGTGGTGGGTGATTCTGTAACGGCGTTCGTTTGTCGAAAGAGAGTCGGACCAAAATGCAGCGTGGTTGTTACTCATGTTCTTTAAAGAATGATCGCGATACATGAAATAACTTATAAATATACAAAACAACAAACGGAATGTGAAAACCTATACAGCCTGTCTGGTGAACACTAACACGGAGACAGGAACAATCACCCACGAAATACACAGTGAAACCCCGGCTACCTAAATATGGTTCCCAATCAGAGACAACGAGAATCACCTGACTCTGATTGAGAACCGCCTCAGGCAGCCAAACCTATGCTACACCCCTACTCAGCCGCAATCCCAATGCCTACAAAACCCCAATACGAAACACAACATATTAAACCCATGTCACACCCTGGCCTGACCAAATATATAACGAAAACACAAAACACTATGACCAAGGCGTGACACATAACACCTGTGACAATTGTGCTACCTCATGCCATTGCAAGGAGAGGCATGCCGGACAACAATTACATCCAAGACATAGACTGGTCATTGAAGGGCATCGGCAATAACAGAGAGAGGTATTATTTGACCACACAACTGTTCATGGTAGTGTCTCTGTTTATTGCACATCAGCTAATTAGAGTAAGACTAACAAAATCATTCGGAGCACAATTCCCTTACTCATCATGCTTTGATTATTTGAAACAGCTGTGCACCCCAGATCTTAGGACCGAGTTCGGGAAACCCTGATCTAAAGTATAGAGTGGGCCAAGATGTGACCTGTCACCCATAGTTACTTGTTCCTTAATTTTTCTCCTTCACTTGACTTTAATAAATAATCCAGATTTGGAAACATCAATGCTCAGTGGATTATATGACTATTGTAAATTAATTTGTCATTGCCTTTTTGGATGAAATAAGTAACAAAGTGTACTACTATAAACTTTAAAAGTTGAAAAAGTGAATTGGGAAAAGGCTACGGCAGTTGTGTTACTGCTCTTGCATGGTGTACAAATCATAGCCCATATAACTTATTCCTATATAAAGTCTCAGACAGCAACAACAGGAAGAATATTAACAGTACATAACAAAGTAATTACACAAATAAATGGTACAAAAAAAGGTACAGGGAATATTTTCAGTTAAAATAATTACACAAATAAATGGTACAAAAAAATGTAACGTAATCAGTAGCGGTGTGTGGATAAAATCACTGGGGAAGCCAAGCCAGAAAAAAAGCCATATTACAACCTGTGTTTTGATAATTGTGTTGTTTGCGCTATAACCTGTTAGTTAAAATGCCTTGCACCTGTGATATACAGGCCTAAGGCCAAGACAATTAGAAGATACAGTGGCAGAATAAATTCAACCACACCTTTGTTTCATCACAAAACTGGAGAGGAACCTCTGTCCGATGAAGTCCACAAAGCATATTGCATGTAACAAACAGTTACATGACCTACAGCATGGTCAAGCAACATTTTCGGACTACTAAACGACTATTGATTTAGAACCATGGGGAGTTAATGCAAGTCACAAAGAAAACAGGAGCTGCCGCCACTATTCAAGCACCATTTCAACATCATCAAATCACCTTAATCTAATACAGTGAATACAACTAAAAGAACTACGTAAGCCAAATATGATGTGGCTTTCCATGGTTCTGACTTCTCTGTTTGTGTGTGTGTGCGTGCGTCCGTGTAACTAGAAAAAACATGTTGACCCTACTTGTAGAGAAACACCAATGCCGTCCTCCTCGCTTTCATGATGACGAAAGGGCCTATGACTCTGTCATACAGTACAGGCTAACATTTTTTGTTGTCCTAGGCTATCTGACTAAAATGTTTTCTTGCTAGCCTAACTTACTTTCATGGGCAACAATGTGCCAGGCCAGCTAGTTAACATTAGTTACATCTACCTACATATGGAACTTCCATTCTCTCAGGCACAGCAATGTATGCATTTATGGTTGGATCAGAATTGCCATTATAATCATCGGCCAATACGGAGAGTTTAAAAAGTCAAAATCCTTGTCTCCATCCATGGCCAATTTAGGAAAATACCAATTTTAGCTAGCTAGCCACTGGAGGACAACAACACAACGAGATGCAACAATTCAAGTTTTTTTTCTGTCAATTACGTTTGGGGTGAAGCCAAATCCTCACTGGCTTCCCTTGACACTTGTTTTGGTGCTCCAGGACTATTCATAGTTGAACTCACTCAGTTTAGCTCAACGCTGATTGGCTATTATTTTATACTTTTTTTTATCAAAGTAGGCAAAATGCATGTTGACCTCCCTTGTATTAAATGCTACAGGCGGCAACAATGTCATACTCTTTTTGACCAGACAGCATCAGCATCTTTTTGACCAGACACATACAAAGACAGAGGGTGAGAAATATACAGCTTCTTTCAAATTGAAGGAAAATTCTGAAATACAGAGACGAAAGATAAATTAATATATTTTTTTCGTGTAATTTATTTGTGGGCAGCCTGGCTTCCCTTGGCAACCATGAATACACGCCACTGAACATTATAAAAATAAATACACATTTTGTGAGTTTACATTGTCATTGGTTTCAGTACTACTTATTCTTTCCCATTTCTTACATCACTTCTCTAACTGTGGCATTTAAGATAACAATTTCTATTCTAGGGTCTCAGCACTACAGCTGAAATCAACTGTCAACTTTGGGCCTCTGTCTGCGTGTCAAATGAGCAGAGAGTTTGTTCTTCTCACAGTGTGATTTCAGTTTGGGGTTGCTGATCCACAACACTAGTTTCACATAGTCCAATTTGCGCAACACGTTTATTTGGATGTTCTGGAAGCTTTGGTAAAACCTGACAGGTGTCAAAGTAATCGTGATCAGGTACACACCTGATCAAGAAGCACACTTACTATAGGGTTGATATCCTCAGATGTCCTTGGGATTGAGTGCTTTCCAGACTCTGGCTTCAGCCAACAGTCTTTATCAAATCTCTGCATGAGGTCTGGCTGGTCTCCAATGGTCCTGCTAACTTTATATGCAATGTCAAACTGGACAAGAGCCTCTTGATGTTGGATGAGGTCTTTTGTGAGACGCATGTGGTATTCGAAGCTCTTGCATCAAATATAGTTATTCGTTACTTCAATGTCAAGGAAAAAACTAAATATGTATTACATAGGCAACAATTGTCAGTCACTATGATCAACTGAAGATATTATTCAATTTAACCTACAAATGTGAGCCTGTGGGACTTGTGCAAACTGTTTTCGACCTATATGATACATCTATGAAGGGTGTAATGATTAACACTGGGATAATAAACAATCAAACAAAAGTAGGCCCGGCACCTGTGGCTGCCGGCCGGGCAGCGGGAATGGAAATAACAGAGAGCACACCCACAAAGTGCCTCGGAAACCTAAAGGTTAGTGTCTCCGTGTGGGTGTGGGTGGTTCTGGTTCAGGCCTCAGGGCTCCATTTTACATGTGCAGAAAAGTGTCTCTGATTCTGGAGAATGTAGCTAGGTGTTCAGGTCTCAGTGTCTGTAAGTAGGTGGGATATAGGGCAAATAGGTTTTGAACCCTTTATAGACTGTCTTCCACACGGCTTTGTGTGTCTGGTAGGGACCCAGGAAGGGTTAGGGGTGGAGCGAGGGTTCTGTCTGGTAGTGACCCAGGAAGGGTTAGGGGTGGAGCAAGGGGTGTGTCTGGTAGGGACCCAGGAAGGGTTAGGGGT
The DNA here is from genome assembly GCF_021184085.1 of Oncorhynchus gorbuscha. Lineage (NCBI taxonomy): Eukaryota > Metazoa > Chordata > Actinopteri > Salmoniformes > Salmonidae > Oncorhynchus > Oncorhynchus gorbuscha. The sequence goes on along the minus strand of NC_060175.1, from coordinate 28,238,794 downwards.
GGAGCGAGGGGTGTGTCTGGTAGGGACCCAGGAAGGGTTAGGGGTGGAGCGAGGGGTGAGTCTCGAATTGTTGCTGTTGTAGGCATTGTGGTCTTCTTTCTGCGAGAGAGCAGCAGGCTGCCCTGAGTGAAGGAGGAGGAGAAGGACCGTCGTCGTGACGAGGCGCTGCGTATGACCGCTCTAAAGGTCTCCCCGGAGTAGTAGTACAACAGAGGGTTAACCGCACTGTTGGCCGCCGCTAGACACAGCGTCACCACCAACACCCGCTGCAGTGTCGCCGTAGCAACACAGCCCCACCTGCCCACCACCGCGTGCAGGTGCAGTGAGCGAGCCACGTGATAGGGCAGAAAGCACAGTAGGAATGTGCAGATCACCATGGCGACCAGACGCAGAGACCGGCGCCGGCGCCGACGTCTCCCCTGGTTACGTATCTTGTTCCTGTTCAGGCTACCAGTCAACCCTAATGCTGACGAGACTGTAGCTGTCAGTCGGTGGATGATGCAGCCGTAGCAACCGAGGATGGTGAGGAACGGGATCAGGAAGCCGAATGTCATGCCCACGTAGTTGAGAATGAAGATCATCTTCCAGGAGGCAGGGTTACGTGGCTCGAAGCAGCGTGTTAGTCCCGCCCTCACCCTGGTCCCCGAAAACAGGAATGGGACTGAAGCGCCGCCTACAAACAGCCAAATGCCCAAGCAAGCCAATAAAGCACGAAGGGGCGTGGCCAAGGCTCGATGACGGAGAGGCTTCAGCACGGCCAGCCAACGGAGCACGCTCAGTCCAGTAAGGAAGAGAACGCTGTAGGGAAGAATAGTTAAGACATAGTTTATTAGTTAAGTGTCTTTCTGGGCAACCAGTGTCAACTCACATTCTGATAATTAGGTTGTGTGTGTGTGTACTGTACCTGGTGTAGAGGTTGAGATAGAAGCAAAACACACACAGTCGGCACAGCCAATCAGGGAGGTCCCAGCGAGCGCCTCTGAAGTAGTAGGCCAATCGCAGCGGCAGGGTGAGGGAGAAGCATGCATCTGATAGGGCGAGATTGGTCATGAGGACAGAGGACGCAGACCGTTTGGGCATCAGTCGCAGGAACACAAACAGCGCTCCAATGTTGCTAAGAAACGCCATAGGGAACACCAGTAGGTAGGTGACAGTGTAGGCTCGGTACTTAAAGATCTCATCATCACCACTACAGGACTGGTTGCTATTCAATGCTGTCGTGGTGTGGTTACCAAGGTGAATGATCACTGGTGGAAGGGTGTAGTCGAGCGAGTGGGACGTTTCAAGCCACAGAGCTGGGGAGAGACACAGAGGCATCATCATTGGCGTAATTATCACTATCACCATAATCATCTTCATCATCGTTATTATTACCCTCTTTATCAACACTATCACCCCCATTATCATAATCGCTATCACCATTATCACAGTATTCGATATCGTTGGCATCGTGACCATTGACCATCCTTTTAATCATAATCATCATCATTATCAGCAGAATAATTTCTATTATGTTGTTTAACTGTTAGGGAAAGGTGGCACTATGACCATGTTGCTTAGACCTGCCTAGGACCTAGGTTTTAAGGGTGTGTGGTTGTTTCTGGACAGCACCACCATACCCAAAATAGCACTAGGCATTTACATTGGAATGAGGAAGTGTGTCCTCAGGTGAACACGAGTTATGTTGTTCTGCTCGCCTAGGTCTGTTCACTGATGCAAATGTTACAAACCACAGGAAAATGATCAGTTATTCCTGCCAGCCTGAGGCAACGGCTATGTTAACAACAACAAAATCCTATATATACAGTACTACAGTGAAACAGCATTCTGCTGAAAACAAATACTTCAGCCTTATATGTGAGTACAATGACCTCTTCCAAGAGGTCTGGACCTTTATGCCACAGGATGTAGTGTGCTCACATTGTAGTGAACACACTACAAGTAACTGTTTCAACAGATGTGTGTGAAGCAGCTGCAGTTACTCACTTGTCATTCTGTCAGAGCATGCTCCTGCATTCTGTTGAACATCGTTCGTGGGACAAATAGTGTGTACCTATCGACCTTTGCTGTGTTGTTATCAGATACTACAGTACTGGTAGATTAATGTTAGAAGACTCTAACTACACACATCTGGAGTCTTCTGAGTATGTCCAGTCAAGACACCCCAGATAATATAAACTATGTCTTCATAAAAAGTCTCTCTTCTGTTTTCTCCTCTCCTTTCCTCTTCTCTCCTCTCCTCAGATACGTCAGGAGTTGTGCTAGTCGGTTTGTTTGAGTCTGAATAGTTTGTGCACTCTTTATGCAGAGTTTAAGGGGGGGGGTTTGTGGTGGAGTTCCATGGAACACAAACGGTATGACGACTGGGCAGAGTGCCAACTCAACGACCCGCCTCTCTCTATTTCAAGTTTGAAGATTTAGAAGATTCATATGAACAAGTACAGTGAAATGATAAACTTGCGAGCCTTACCCAACAGTGCAGTATTCAATATAATAATAATAACAAAAAAAATTCTCACACGAGAAATAAGAAAGGAAGCTACAGTTGAAGTAGGAGGTGGGAGACATTAAAACTTGATATTTGGGGCGGCAGGGTAGCCTAGTGGTTAGAGTGTTGGACTAGTAACCGGAAGGTTGCAAGTTCAAACCCCGAGCTGACAAGGTACAAATCTGTTGTTCTGGCCCTGAACAGGCAGTTGACCCACTGTTCCTAGGCTGTCATTGTAAATAAGAATTTGTTCTTAACTGACTTGCCTGGTAAAATAAAGGTAAAAAATTCAACCACTCCACAAATTTCTTGTTAACAAACTATAGTTTTGCCAAGTTGGTTAGGACATCTACATTGTGCAAGACACAAGTAATTTTTCCAACAATTGTTTACAGGCAGATTATTTCACTTATAATTCACTGTATCACAATTCTAGTGGGACAGAAGTTTAAATACACTAAGTTGACTGTGCCTTCAAACAGCTTGGAAAATTCCAGAAAATGTGGGGATGTTATTCGAAAACATAATGTAAACTTTCACTGCTATGCGGATGACACACAGCTGTACATTTCAATGAAACATGGTGAAGCACCAAAATTGCCCTCGCTAGAAGCATGTGTTTCAGACATAAGGAAGTGGATGGCTGCAAACTTTCTACTATTAAACTCGGACAAAACAGAGATGCTTGTTCTAGGTCCCAAGAAACAAAGAGATCTTCTGTTGAATCTGACAATTAATCTTAATGGTTGTACAGTCGTCTCAAATAAAACTGTGAAGGACCTCGGCGTTACTCTGGACCCTGATCTCTCTTTTGAAGAACATATCAAGACCATTTCGAGGACAGCTTTTTTCCATCTACGTAACATTGCAAAAATCAGAAACTTTCTGTCCAAAAATGATGCAGAAAAATTAATCCATGCTTTTGTCACTTCTAGGTTAGACTACTGCAATGCTCTATTTTCCGGCTACCCGGATAAAGCACTAAATAAACTTCAGTTAGTGCTAAATACGGCTGCTAGAATCCTGACTAGAACCAAAAAATTTGATCATATTACTCCAGTGCTAGCCTCTCTACACTGGCTTCCTGTCAAAGCAAGGGCTGATTTCAAGGTTTTACTGCTAACCTACAAAGCATTACATGGGCTTGCTCCTACCTACCTCTCTGATTTGGTCCTGCCGTACATACCTATACGTACGCTACGGTCACAAGACGCAGGCCTCCTAATTGTCCCTAGAATTTCTAAGCAAACAGCTGGAGGCAGGGCTTTCTCCTATAGAGCTCCATTTTTATGGAACGGTCTGCCTACCCATGTCAGAGACGCAAACTCGGTCTCAACCTTTAAGTCTTTACTGAAGACTCATCTCTTCAGTGGGTCATATGATTGAGTGTAGTCTGGCCCAGGAGTGGGAAGGTGAACGGAAAGGCTCTGGAGCAACGAACCGCCCTTGCTGTCTCTGCCTGGCCGGTTCCCCGTTTTCCACTGGGATTCTCTGCCTCTAACCCTGTTACGGGGCTGAGTCACTGGCTTGCTGGGGCTCTCTCGTGCCGTCCCTGGGGGGGGATGCGTCACCTGGGTGGGTTGATTCACTGTTGTGGTCGGCCTGTCTGGGTTCCCCCCCACCCCTTGGGTTGTACCGTGTCGGAGATCTTTGTGGGCTATACTCGGCCTTGTCTCAGGATGGTAAGTTGGTGGTTGAAGATTTCCCTCTAGTGGTGTGGGGGCTGTGCTTTGGCAAAGTGGGTGGGGTTATATCCTTCCTGTTTGGCCCTGTCCGGGGGTGTCCTCGGATGGGGCCACAGTGTCTCCTGACCCCTCCTGTCTCAGCCTCCAGTATTTATGCTGCAGTAGTTTATGTGTCGGGGGCTAGGGTCAGTTTGTTTATCTGGAGTACTTCTCCTGTCCTATTCGGTGTCCTGTGTAAATCTAATTGTGCGTTCTCTAATTCTCTCCTTCTCTCTTTCTTTCTCTCTCTCGGAGGACCTGAGCCCTAGAACCATGCCCCAGGACTACCTGACATGATGACTCCTTGCTGTCCCCAGTCCACCTGGCCATGCTGCTGCTCCAGTTTCAACTGGCCTGGGCCCTAGGACCATGTCCCAGGACTACCTGACATGAGGACTCCTTGCTGTCCCCAGTCCACCTGGCCATGCTCCTGCTCCAGTTTCAACTGTTCTGCCTTACTATTATTCAACCATGCTGGTCATTTATGAACATTTGAACATCTTGGCCACGTTCTGTTATAATCTCCACCTGGCACAGCCAGAAGAGGACTGGCCACCCCACATATGCTCTCTCTAATTCTCTCTTTCTTTCTCTCTCTCGGAGGACCTGAGCCCTAGGACCGTGCCCCAGGACTACCTGACATGATGGCTCCTTGCTGTCCCCAGTCCATCTGACTGTGCTGCTGCTCCAGTTTCAACTGTTCTGCCTTATTATTATTTGACCATGCTGGTCATTTATGAACATTTGAACATCTTGGTCATGTTCTGTTATAATCTCTACCCGGCACAGCCAGAAGAGGACTGGCCACCCCACATAGCCCGGTTCCTCTCTAGGTTTCTTCCTAGGTTTTGGCCTTTCTAGGGAGTTTTTCCTAGCCACCGTGCTTTTACACCTGCATTGTTTGCTGTTTGGGGTTTTAGGCTGGGTTTCTGTACAGCACTTTGAGATATCAGCTGATGTACGAAGGGCTATATAAATAAATTTGATTTGATTTGATTTGATTTGATTTGATGTCATGTCTTCAGAAGCTTCTGATAGGCTAATTGACATCATTTGAGTCAATTGGAGGTGTACCTGTGGATGTATTTCAAGGCCTACCTTCAAACTCAGTGCCTCTTTGCTTGGCATCATGGGAAAAAAAATCAGCCAAGACCTCAGAAAAAGACATTGTAGACCTCCACAAGTCTGATTCATCCTTGGGAGCAATTTCTAAACACCTGAAAGAACCACGTTCATCCGTACAAACAATAGTATGCAAGTATAAACATCATGGGAACACGCAACCGTCATACCGCCCACCAGCTCTGTCAGGAGGAATGGGCCAACATTCACCCAACTTATTGTGGGAAGCTTGTGGAAGGCTACCCAAAACGTTTGACCCAAGTTAAACAATTTAAAGGCAATGATACCAAATACTAATTGAGTGTATGTAAACTTTTGACCCACTGGGAATGTGATGAAAGAAATAAAAGCTGAAATAAATCATTCTCTCTACTGTTATTCTGACATTTTACATTCTTCAAGTAAAGTGGTGATCCTAACTGACCTAAGGGTATATTCCTAGGGTATATTTACTAGGATTAAATGTCAGGAATTGTGAAAACTGAGTTTAAATATATTTGGCTAGTGTGTATGTAAACTTCTGTCTTCAACTTTATATACTGTACAGGGTAAATTTACAATGTGCAGGGATACTTGAGTATTTGAGGTAGATATTTACATGTAGGCAGGGATTAGGAAAGGTGACTGGTAGCAGGATAAATAATAATAATTATAATAGTATGGCAGCAGCATAGGAGGTGGGTGGGTGTGTGTATAGTGGTGCGTGTGTGAGTGTGTGTATGTAAGAGTGTCAGTGTAGGCATGATAGGCGGATATACAGCACATGTAACCAGGGATGAAAAGTGACTGTAGAAATACTTTTAGCTATGTACTGATGGTAATATATACATGTAAACGGGAGCAATAGTGACCAGTAGCAGGATAAATAGATAAATACCTATGATAATGGCAATCAATAATAAATGAACAGCAGCGTGGTGGTAGTAATAAATCGAATCAATAATAATTTTAGTAGCAGCGTAAGTATAAGGGGGAGCAGTAGTGGTTAGCCGTTTAACAGTCTTATGACCAAGGGATATAATTTTTTTTTATGAGTCTGTTGGTCTGAGACTTGATGCACCGGTACTACCTGATGGACGGGAGCATGAAGAACAGTCCATGTCTCAGGTGGCTGGAGTCTTTGACAATTTTTCAGGCCTTTCTCAGACACCTCCTGGCATGTAGGTTCTGTCTTCTCTATCTTTATCTATGTCACCACATAAGCAAGTATGAAGATAACATATTAGAAATTGTCTGACCATTTTTTGTCAGATGCAAATGTCAGATGCAAATGTACACAGTGAGGGAGAATGAGAGAGTTCACCGGTATTGACTGTCATTCCTACCTCAGGCCGGCTGGTGGGAAATGTGCCAGCTTTCTTTGGAAAGGAATGTGCTTTGGTATTTATTGAAGGTGAAAACTTGGGCTAAGGGCTGACTATTTGGCCGGGCCCTGTGTCATTGTTATTGAGCAGCCGGCAACAAATAAGGGGTTGTCACGACTCCTACCGAAGGTGGCTCCCCTTCTTGTTCGGGTGGCACTCGGTGGTCATCGTCACCGGCCTACTAGCTGCCACTGATCCCTTTTCCCCCTTTTCTGTTTATTAGTTGCACCTGTGTTTAGTTAGGATAATTGGTTGGGATTTATTTACCAGCCGGCCCGCCTGCTGGTTGTGCGGGATTATTTCAGTGTACAGTTGTACACGACTGTAGGTCACGGTTGTCCATGTGTGTGTATTTTGCTGAACTGTTTAAGTTCCCCGTGTTTGGGGCGTTTGTTTGGGTTGGCGTCGTTTCACCGGTGTGGTGTATTAAAAGTAGCGCTACCCTGAACTCTCTGCTTCCTGCGCCTGACTTCTTCTTCCACTACACCCTGGGCATTACAGGGGTAATAGGCTTAGGTGAGATGTTGATCAAGATATCAGAGGTTATGACCCCAGACTTGTAGGCTCCAGTGGGAGATGGGTGCTAGAATGGTGGTGGTCTGTGAGCAGGACTGTGCACGCGAGGACAAATGGTCCATACAAGTGAGGACGAATGAACGGGGGTGCATCTCTCTATATGTAGCCTACTACAGTATATCGCTGTAGAATGTTGGGGTCACTGCACTCATAACCTGGAGTGGATCCTTAAAGGGTACAGTGAGCTGAAATAAACTAATAAAGGTCCAACAGATTTACCATGACCATCTTCCTTTTAATTGGCTGCCCCGCTCCTGTGACTCTTGGGAAGCTGACCTGACCATACCTTGTCAGGTGGGTAGTGGACCAGTGAAGACACAAAGAGACCCTGCAGCCGCTGGCTCAACAATAGATTAATCTGAGGCACAATGACCAGAGACAGGGGAACCTGGATTGAGATCTAAACACCTCCTCCTCCATGCTTCATGGTGGGATCCACACATGCGGAGATCATCTGTTCATCTACTCTGCATCTCACAAAGACACAGCGGTTGGAACCAAAAATGTGGACTCATCAGACCAAAGGACAGATTTCCACCGGTCTAATGTCCCTTGGTCATGTTTTTTGGCCCAAGCAAGTCTCTTCTTCATATTTGTGCCCTTTATTAGTGTTATTTTTTGCAGCAATTCAAAAATGAAGGCCTGATTCACGCAGTCTCCTCTGAACTCTATATTTATTTTGGCTGACATTTCTGAGGCTGGTAGTTCTAATGAACTTATCCTCTGCAGCAGAGGTAACTCTGGGTCTTCCTTTCCTGTGGCAGTCCTCGTGAGAGCCAGTTTCATCATAGGGCTTGCTGGTTTTTGTGACTGCATTTGAAGAAACTTTCAAAGTTCTTGAAATTTTCCGTATTGACTGACCTTCATGTCTTAAAGTAATGATTGACTGTCGTTTCTCTTTGCTTATTCTTGCTTTAATATGGATTGATCTTTTACTAAATAGAGCTATCTTCTGTATACCACCCCTACCTTGTCACAGCACAACTGATTGGCTCAAATGCATTAAGAAGGAAAGAAATTCCACAAATTAACTTTTAACAATGCACACCTGTTAATTGAAATGCATTCCAGGTGACTACCTCATGAAGCTGGTTGAGAGAATGCCAAGAGTGTGCAAAGCTGTCATCAAGGCAAAGGGTGGCTACTTTGAAGAACCTCAAATATAAAATATATTTTGATTTGTTTACACTTCTTTGGTTACTACATGATTCCATATGTTATTTCATAGTTTTGATGTCTTCACTATTATTTTACAATGTAGAAAATTGTAAAAAGAAAGAAAACCCTTGAATGAGTAGGTGTGTCCAAACTTTTGACTGATACTGTACATGTTGGTTGTTTTTCTCTAGGATGCCCACAGACCTAACAAGATTAATGTGGAGGTCCCCCAGTACCAGTTAAAAACATTTATGGAAGTATATATGAAGACTGTTTAGTGACAAAAATATGGGGTTCAGATACATGTAAAAAAAAAATGAAAGAAATAATGTTTCTTGATCTTTCTTAAATCTCTCAGATAAAGGATAGACGTGTCAGAACGAACTTTCTTTAGATTTTGTTTGAGGGGGGACTATCTGTTGTTCCATGTAGTGAACATGTTATTCAATGCATTTGTATGTGCTAATAGCAGTCAGGCCAAATGCTTTTTTTCATCAAATATATGTAAATATATATATATATTTTTTGATACTTCAAGGGGTTTTAAAATTAAAAATCAATTAGTAAAATGATCCTTGGTATGATCTTCTTAAAACAATGTCATATAGCTTGGTAGTACCCCCCACCCTCCCCTGGCTTAGACAGGGCTTATACTCTTATGGGTTAAAGTGGGGTAGGAGAGGTGGAGAGTGAGACACAGCTCTGTGTATGAGAGGTACTGTATAGAGACTGGGGAGATCATGGCTCCTCAGCTCAAGCTCAGCATGTACACAGAGGAATCAACCGCACTAGAAATGATCGAGACAGGTGGGAATTAATTATAATATGAATGAGAGACACCAGTCTCTAGTCTATTTTACCATTACCTTATGGGATACCATTATTTTCTTACGGCGTTATCAAGAGTGTAATTCTAAGTTGATTAGTTATTCTAATTGGTTAATTTTTTTATTTAACATGCAATGGTGTTTGTTTTTGAATCACGAAGGAAATAGGATCACATGTTGGCAGGCACTGATAAGGGTGGAGAGATGTGGTTTAGTGAGGAAGGGGGCCGAGGTTAAGGGAGAAGAAACAGTTATTGCCCGCGTCACTTAATTTCCTGCCTAGCAACAAAGATGCAATGTTTAGAGAGAAGGAGGAGATTTCACCCCAAATTTGGGTATATATACTACCACTGGTGGATGACCCAATTAGTGAATAAACTTGGTTTAAGCTTTACTAATTGTCCGTGAGTTTTACTAGGTTCATTTAGAACCTAACAAGTGTTACAGAATGCTCTTCTTACACTAGTATTCCCATAAATATCCACAATGCTTCACCTGAGCCTATCAAACCATTCATACATCTTCTGTGCCCAGTGTTGAGGGACAGATGTCTTATTTCCCCTCTTTCCTCATCTGCCCAAACAGGACTTCCTGTAGCTCAGGAAACTACAGATGAGCCACAGGGCCTCCAGGTCAGTGTTCTAGGGGTCAGCTGCTGCTGTAAACAACGGATGCCCACTCTTCCCTCCTGTCCTGCAATTCTCTTTTCAGCATAACCCAGGTACGACTGTCTGTGCTCTATTCTACCAGTTCAACATTGACTTTTCTTCTTCTCATCATCTCCCCCTTGTTCTGTGTCTTTCTGTTTCTCTGTGTGTGTGTGCAGCAATGTTCCCTCTAAACTGCTTGCCTGTGTAGCTCTCCCGGGGCTGTGGCATGGATGAATCATTTCCCCATTAGTTTGAGTTGAGTTTTCCCCATTAGTTAACACTATCAACATTTCGCTTTACTGTTGGAATTGTGATTAAATCAAAGCAATATTAACCCCTTTCAATGTAGACTAAACAAACTATGCAAGACTTACTATGCAAAACTCAGTGGCGTGTATTCATGGATGCCAAGGAAAGCCAGGCTTCCCCCAAAAATGGACCAATACAATTTTTTAATAAAACGTAATGTATTTTTAGTCTCTCTGTGTTTCATAATTTTCCTTCAATTCACAAGAGGCTGAATGTATCTCACAGGAGAAAGCATCTGAGCGAGTGAAACAGCGCCCCTCTGTCTCTCTACATGTAGGCCATCTATCTGATCCTGTCTGGTCCAAACCAGTATGACATTGCTTTTGTTTGCCCATAAATGGTCATATGACCTTTGAAATATTTGAATCCTTCTTGATCTGTAATGTGATTTGTGGATTCAAATAAAGTATTTAAAATGTGTGTCTGTATTTGTTTTGTAGTCCTACATAGGGCCTACTGTTGTGCAGTGTCTTATATGGCTCTTCTTCCACCAGATAGCAAACGTGCACGCTCTCTGAGTGCAGTGGATACCTCGCATGCCTCCACTCAGCTCATCCAAAACAACACACATGCTGCCCTCTGCAGGCTGGCTACACAAACCAATGACTGACATCTCAATCAGAGAACTTCAATCACTCCTGAAAAACATACAGGGGAAGAGTATGAGCTATTAATTTCTTATGTATTTTAGTTTTGGTTCTTTAATTGGACTGTCCAAATCAGTTAACCAGTGCATGTATTACTATAATGACGCACTGCAAGTCTATTGCCAGACCTGAAAATAAAGCAGTGAAGTGTTGCATATACACTTGATTTAAATCAAGAATGGGATTCCTAAGAAAGGTGGCTGAGTTTTTCTCTGTGATTCATTCTAATGGAGAAGACTAATAATTAAGATTAATTTGACTTGATGTTGATTACAGTAACATGGATTCCGCCAAGTTCTTACAACAGAGGCCAGATGGCTCCCTGACTGATATCCAGCGTTACCATGGTGACCTCCATCCACGCTCATCACAGGGACTCAGGTAAGAGTCTGACCTCTTAATGTAAAAATTACAAATGGCCTTTGTCAATGTATGAGACCTATAGAAAAAGCATTGTCTCAATCAGTTTTTGACAGATAGAAAATCTTGGTGTATCACCGTTATCAATTTGTACTCCATACAGTACATTCAGCATTCATTCGATAGGGCATATCCAATTTATACAGATTAGTTTGTTGGGAAATTCCAACTGTCTTCGTGTCTGACATGAAAAACTCAGGCCCTGAACATCTGAAAAGACTTTCAAAAGTCTCTTCAGGACTTGGTCTTTTACCAAATATGGCTATCTTCTGTATATCAACCCTACCTCGTCACAGCACAAATGATTGGCTCAAATGTATTAAGAAGGAAAGAAATTCCACAAATGAACTTTTAACAAGGCACACCTGTTAATTGAAATGTGAGGTGACTACCTCATGAAACTGGTTGAGAGAATGCCAAGAGTGTGCAAAGCTGTCATCGGAGCAAAGGGTGGCTACTGTGAATAATCTCATATAATATATATATTTTTAACACTTATTTGGTTACTACATTGTTCCATATGTGCTATTTCATAGTTTGCCTTCACTATTATTTTACAATGCAGAAAATAGTAAAAATAAAGAAAACCCTGGAATGAGTAGGTGTGTCCAAACTTTTGACTGGTACCACATATTATTTTAAATGTATATATATTTTATTATTTCCCCCTAACTCGACCACCCCTCGCCTAATTGGTGTAACCTAATGGACAACAGTACTTAGGCTTCCACTTCCAGTTTTTTCATACTACATAACTTTCACTGACAGTATATTTTACATTAGTTTACATTAGTTATCTTTTGTTTGGTTTTAATCTCAGCCTTCAGCTACCCTAAACCCCGCCCACTATCTCTGAAGACCATCCAGTTTCTAGCTGCTATTTATTTTTCTACTGTGCTGTTTCACAAAAGTTCTGAACCTTTCTATTCTCATAGTTTCTACAGATTGTAAATGAAAGATAAATACCTTTTCTAAGAAAATTATTGATCAATTGACTAGGACTTTTTAAATCACTCAGCAGTGCTATTTGCAGAGTTGGCTCCAAATAAATATTGCAGCCATTACTTAACCTGCAACCAAAAACAAACTACATATGGGAAGTACCAAAACAAGTGATCTAATGATTCGGTCTCTTCGCAGCAAACTCTGCAGAGCTGGAATGGTTGTATCCCCCATACACATAACATTATATTGTTTGCAAGCATTTTGTATAATAATTATATTGAAAAACTAAAGTTTTGAATCCGGCGTCGTTTTGTATATCAATTCACAAACCATGTGCCATGGAATCGGTACATCGAAAATCTCCTCCCAACTATTTTTTTGTTCCTTAAATTAAACTGTATCACAATTTTCTTTAGCCAGTTTTAGTATTTAATGCAGGGCACATGGTTTGATCTTGTTGTGTCAGTACAATTTATTATGCGAGAAATGTCAGTGGAAACGTTTTATGGGCAAATATTTATATAATAACCATCACATTGAAGTGAACTTGGGAGTCACACGATGACATGTCGTGTGGTCCTCCCACTATGACTCATCAGGAAACCATGCATTTTATTAGTCTACAGAAGAAACTTATGATGAACTTCACAGGAGGTGAAGGTGCAAGGTGATGAGCTTGATGCATTTACATTACATTACATTTAAGTCATTTAGCAGACGCTCTTATCCAGAGTGACTTACAAATTGGTGCATTCACCTTATGACATCCAGTGGAACAACCACTTTACAATAGTGCATCTAAATATTTTAAGGGGGGGGAGGGAGGGGGGGTGAGAAGGATTACTTTATCCTATCCTATGATGCTCCTTTCCAATAAATATTGAGGTTCTTATTCTGGTGACATGATCACTGATGCTTGGCTGCTGTTTGACAAATAAAAATAATCTTGCTCTTTTATCCATAATAATCTCATCACATAAACTATGTTCGCACTATGTCTGTGAGCTGTTGGCTAGAGCCATTTGCCAACACCAGAGATGGCACACTCACTGTATCACGGAATAACATATTTTGTGAGAAAGCCATCAGTAGAGTTGAACGTGATGGAAACTATTTAACTTGTATTTTTTTATTCAGTACATGGGAATTTAACCACAAAAGACATAGCCTTTTATCCCCAACAAGTCAATTTGATGGAAACACATGTCAAAAATTGGAATGGATGAGGAGTGTAGGTTGGATAAGGATTTGTTTCTTGTTGGGCTGCATTTTTAAATAAGGATGTGTATCTGGGAAACCCGTTTGAGGTATCGAAGAAGGTGAAGCATGTTTTGGGAAAAGTGGAATCAATCGGAGTGACCAGGAGTGGGTTTTTGCTGGTTAATTGTGTCACTGAAGAGCAGAAGAAGAATGCATTGGGAATCACAAGAATGTCAAATTCTGAAGAATTATACTTTGAACTGAAAGAGTAGAGCACCTGTTAAAATTCATAGCCGGGGTGTCGGTGGAAGTAGATATTGAATTCTTCAAGAGAATCCAAGTTGTGGTTGGTGCTCGTCATCTGAAACGCATGGTGAATGGAGAAAAGGATGAAAGTCTATTGGTTCTTTAGTTTTTTGATAAAGAGCACATCCCCACACATATAAAGTTAGGTTATGTAAAGTATGCAGTAAGAGCATTTGTCCACAAGCTACTACAATGCAATAACTTTAAAGGATTTGGCCATGTTGCAAATGTTTGCAGGCGGAAGGAGTGTATTGAAAATCAAAGTGAAGGAGGTCAGTGTTGCAACGGTGGTGGGGATCATGATCCAGAGTGATTGGGGTGCACCGTAAAGGTGAGAATAGAATCTCCTTACGGGCAGTCGAAAGAATTGAGAACGCAAGTGGCGCTAGTGTTGATGATATGGTAGTAAATACGCCCCAACCATTAGTGAATGTTTGTCAAACGAGAATCGTCAGAAAAGTGTTTGGGCCTGAAATAATTCTCAGTGGAAGACCTACAAGGGGTACTGGCAAGGGAAGATGTACCACCCTCCCAGGCCAAAGACTCAATCATGGACACTCTTACTGACAGTTGTGGATGCTTTTAGTGATGTATTGTTGTCTCTACCATCTTGCCCTTTCTGCTGTTGTCTGTGCCCAATAATGTGTGTACCCTGTTTTGTGCTGCTGCCATGTTGTTGTCATGTTGCTACCATGCAATGTTGTTGTCTTAGGTCTGTCTTTATGTAGTGTTGTCTATTGTCGTGATGTGTGTCCTGTCCTATATTTTTATTTAATTAATTCGAATTTTTAATTCCCCGCAGGAGGCCTCTTGCCTTTTGGTAGCCCGTCATTGTGAGTAAGAATTTGTTCTTATCTGACTTTCCTAGTTAAACATTTTATTTTTTATTAACAGAAGTATAATTCATTTTGGTTTGTTTTTTTGCGCATATTGATTTTATGACGATTTTAGAATATTTGCATGAAAATCTGTTTCCAACTGGATTGAAACCTAGCTAATGAGACCAAAGCTTAACGTCCTTTTTTTGTTTGAACGCCACATCTGAAACTACATTTCCCAGGCACCCCATGTAGTCTTGTTTTTGCGAGCGCAAGCATTTCGATCAGATTCGACGCAATCACACATCTCCCAAGCGTTGTGTGTGGAACAGGATATTTTGCTACCTTGAACGGTGAGTATTATTGTAATGAATTCTCCTATTAAACACCCATCGTGTTAATATACATATTTTGTTTTAGTTTTAAGTGGCTCGGTGTAATTTGTGGAACGTTCCAACATGAATCTGTTCCAAAAACTTCGTAAAGTACAAGGTTGCCAACAAACGCATACAAAGTAGCATTATCAATTCAACTAGCTGCCGAATACGCATAAACTCGCCACAACTTATTCTTAATGTTTGTCCATAGGCTACCATAGTGAGGAATTTTCGGAATAAACGTTGTGCGTGAACAACGTTATTAAATAGCCCACACCCGACCCGGTATCTGATTATGCCGCTGTACAACTTTGTATGCGTTGTTTGTTGGCAACCTTGTTATTTACGAAGATTTCTGTTGGAACGTTCCACAAATTATACTCACCCGTTGTAAAATAGCTACTTAGCACTGTCAATGACTGCCCTGCGTATTGTGTCAAAATAGCAAGGCTGTCAAAACGCTTTCTCAGAATACAACTCTTCAAGTTAACGGTTTATGCCTCGCTGGAGCGATAAAGCAATCTCTCATGGGTATTACAAAGACTAGTTGGGTTAAAGTTTGTATGGTATAATTAAGCAATAAGGCCCGAGGGGGTATTGCATATGGCCACATACCGCGGTTAAGGGCAGTTCTACGCACGACGCAAAGCGGAGTGCCTCTATACATTCCTTAGTCATGGTATATTGGCCATATATCACAAACTCCTTAGGTGACATTTTGCAATTATAAACTGGTACCAACGTAATTAGAGAACTACAAATAAATGTTTTGTCCTACCCCTGGTATATGATCTGATATACCACAGCGTTCAGCCAATCAGCATTCAGGGTTCGAACCACCCAGTTTATAATACATTTTCTTCACTCAACAAGTGGACATTTTATATTTAGGGTGGGGTTACTAAAATAAATACTAACTTCCTTGCTGTTATATCTTGTGAAACATTCATGGTTCCTGTCAGTACTTTGTTTATTTCACACAGACATTTGCACAAGCCTAGCTGATAGCAAATCAGCTGAAATGACAATTTAGTAGGCCTGACCTTCACAGACCATTGACCAAAAAACATGATTCATGCATTTTTTGGTATCACCTTGGCTATCACATGTAATTGTACGCTAGTGCTATGTTGGGTCTGGCAGCCACAGCCTGTTAATGTAAAATCCATTGCTTACCCTTCAAGATTAGTTGCCGTTCACGTTGATGTTAAAATCCATAGCAAGGCTGGTTGAACACAGAATTAGACCATTAGATTGCTAATTAACTACCATTATCGACCCCCCAGCAGCACAGGCAGGCTATGAAGGCATACCAGTTAGGAATACCCGTCAGCACGCAAGAGGTTTCAGAGAGGCATAGAACAGATATCACTGGGCCTGGTGCATCTTGAATTGAACTTCTCTCTGGATTTGTCCTGGTAACTAACATCAGCCATGTAATGACCCAGAACCACCCTGTCTGCTTAGTTTTGGCCTACCAGGGAAGGCCCTTGAGGATTTGTGTGTTTGAAGCTTCTATGTGTTTACATATAAGTCAGCCCATTGGCAAGCTCTTGGCTCCTGGTTTGATGATTATTCCCACCTACCCCCATGGCTGAGTGGAGTTGTTGCTTTGGTTACACATTTCCCTTAAGTTGCACTAATGTGTTCAAAGGTTCCGTGACTGGCGTTATATTAACTTAGTGCGACAGGATGTTTTGTATGTGTGCCTCTTGGCTTTCGTGTTGTTTTAGAACAAAAGACTCAGAGTAGGCCTGAATTCGCCCTGCATCGACTACCAAATCAACCTGATTGCATACAAATTAGGTCTGTTTTTGAACCAAACAAACATTTTGGAATTGCTGCAGGGCAAACTCCGAAAGTGATCGTAGAGAAAGTGAATATCTTCTGTTCTTTGTTTTGTTGATTTCAAACAATTGGTGAGTGGTTTATTTATAGAGGGGGTCAGCAGCAAGTCAACTCTCTCCCTCCCTCTTTCTCTTAGATTTTAGATCTGAAGAACTGCTAGGGTGAACTTTGACTTGAGACTTTTTATCTAAAAGCCGGTTATCTTTCTTTTCGTTCAGACAGGTAAACAGATGAAAATAGTGGGGGAAGAGAGCAACGTCTACTGAAGAAATAACCAAGACACATTCCCTCGGCAGTCTGCAAGGCCATGCCTCATAGAAGTCTCTGCATATAGGAATAACTCTGTTGTGACTGGTGTGTCAATCAGGGGACCCCTGCTTTACTTTTAAAGTCACTTTAACAAATTTAAGGGATTTCTTACAACCCATTTCACTGGGAGACTGTTGAACAATAACCACAATGTACCAAGTGGTACCAGGAGGTGCAGGGGGCACAGTTACCAATGCTACACCTATCAAACAGAAACTAAAAAGGGATGCTCGTCCCCTAGTTGTAGCAAGTGTCTTAGGCTTGGTGCTGGTGATTGCTGCGGTGACCGCATGGTGCTATTACATTGGTTCTTTGCGCAAGGCTGAACTGCTTAAGACAGAACTTCTGGACCTCAACAAGGATGGCTACATCATTCGCAACCAGGCAGGGGCTATTGTCTTCAGGATGTCTTTCAGGTTTGTGATTCACTTCAGTATAGGACAGCATCAATCAGTATTCATTAACCAACCGTTACTATTAATCATTATAGAAAGTGTGTTAGGTGTGCTTTGAGAATTTCTTTCTAATTATATACCTGTATCCAATTCAAATTAATCTACTGGGGAATGGAAAGCATGCGTGCCCCCTAATCTGGTACAGTTCCCCTTTAAATCATGTCTAGTTTGGTTATTTTTAATCTCAGAAACAATAAGCTTATTCAGGTATTTATATTTTAAAGTGCCAAATGTAATCATAAATCAACTGCTCTAACATGAATATAGCCTGAGACTTGAATGCAAAGTAATGTGCTATGTAACTGATCATTCTTCTCTAAATGTTGAATGACAGGTCTGGCACCCTGGACTTAGACTCGTGTTCTAAGGAGGGGGAGATACTGAGCTGTGGGCGCACCAGTGATAGGAAACTCAAGTTTTTCATCCAGACTGTATTTGACAATACAGTCCAATGCTACCGTGTGCGTTGGGAAGAATTGGTTCCCAGCCTGCCCGTGGAGCACGCCATGACCTATAACGTCTCGCACTGGTATGGTGGAGCTGAGACTGCCATACAGCATTGGCCTATATCCATCTCCGGGCAGCAGGCACCCAAACCCTTTGTCACCAGTGATATCTACTCAAACCGAAACGGCTTTGGGGGCATCTTGGAACGCTACTGGCTCTCATCCAATGCCACGGCCATTAAGATCAATGACTCTGTGCCGTTTCATCTTGGCTGGAACGACACAGAGAAGACCATGTACTTCCAGGCGAGGTACCATGACACCCCTTACAAGCCAAACCCTGGTGAGGCACCTTGTGCTGAACTCAGCTACAGAGTCTGTGTGGGCTTGGATGTCACATCCATTCACAAGTACATGGTGCGCAGATACTTCAACAAGCCCAACAAGGTGCCTTCCAAAGCCATGTTCCGCCATCCCATCTGGTCCACGTGGGCGCTACACAAGACTGACATAGACCAGGAGAAACTGTTGAAGTTTGCTGCCAACATCCGCAAGCATGGCTTCAACTGTAGCCACCTAGAGATAGACGATCGCTACACAAACCACTATGGGGAATTTGATTTTGACTTGGCCAAGTTTCCCAACGCTACAGCCATGTTCCAGAAGCTCAAAACAGACGGATTTCTGGTCTCTCTCTGGACACACCCTTTTGTCAACTATGACTCTGAGAATTTTCACACCTGTGTAGAAAGAGGGCTTTTTGTCCGAGAACCTACAGGTCGTCTTCCGGCTTTGGTAAGCTGGTGGAACGGCATCGGGGGCATTCTAGACTTTACCAACCCAGAGGCCCGTGATTGGTTCGCCTCCCACCTGCGGTCTTTACGATCCAAGTACGGAGTGTCCTCCTTCAAGCTGGATGCGGGCGAAACAAACTACTTGCCCTGGCAATTCAGCACAAAAACACCCCTTCGCGACCCTAGCACGTTCACCCGTCGCTACACCGAGATGGCTATTCCTTACAATGAGCGAGCCGAGCTGCGTTCAGGCTACCAGTCCCAGAACATCTCCTGCTTCTTCAGGCCCATTGACCGGGACTCTGTTTGGGGCTATGAGCTAGGCCTCAAGTCCCTTATTCCCACCGTGCTCACCATCAGCATTCTCGGCTACCAGTTCATCCTACCGGACATGATCGGTGGCAACGCCTATCTGAACCGCACTGATGGTGAGCGCACTTTACCGGACCGTGAGCTCTACATCCGCTGGCTGGAGCTGTCGGCTTTTATGCCCTCCATGCAGTTCTCCATCCCCCCCTGGGAGTATGATAACGAGGTGGTGGAGATCGCCCGGAAGTACACTGCTATCCATGAGAGCATAGTGGCCCCACGGGTTCTGGAACTTGCTGGGGAGGTGCTGGACACAGGAGACCCCATCATACGACCTCTGTGGTGGATCGCCACTGGCGACGAGACTGCTTATAAGATTGACTCCCAGTTCCTGATAGGGGATGACCTCATGGTGGCGCCAGTACTGGAGCCTGGAAAGCAGGAAAGGGACATCTATCTCCCGGCTGGACACTGGCGGAGCTACAAGGGAGAACGGTTTGATATTAAGGAGCCTCTGCACCTTACAGACTACCCGGTAGATCTTGATGAAATTGCTTACTTTGTCTGGGTTTAGTGAAGAGGGGTACAAGGCTGGACAGCTTAGCGGGTGGGCCTGCATGCATTTGTTTATAGTATTTTCTCTGAAGTCAGGGCTCACAGAACATTTGTGTTCTTGTAAATTTAGAATCACTATTATTGAAGAAATATCAAGGCAAAACCTTTTCTGCTTGCTCAAACATGTGCCCTTGCAATAACCCAGGAATGTAGCAGTGGAGGCAGGTGGGAGGAGCTATAGGAGGACAGGGTCATTGTAATTGCTGGAATGGAATTAATGGAACGGAGTCAAGCCTGGTTTCCATATCTGTGTTTACCGTTCCATTTATGCCATTCCACCCATTACATTGAGCCCATCCTCCTATAGACCCTCCCACCAGCATCCTCTGGAAAGTAGATATGTTTATGCATTACAATTATGTATCATGAGACATGACCCAAACATTTATTCAGCATGACATAACAGTCGACTATTAACAGAATAGTCACCGGCTGTCTTTTAAGACATTTTTAAGGGCTGATATTTGAATGCTTTCATGTCTTATTTATGAGTCAACACACTAAGAAGGGAAGAAGTATATTTTGATGTGAAAATGCCTTGTATACTTGCATATATGTTAATGATTTTTTGGTTTTGCTGATATTTTTGTTATTGTGTCAATGCACTTAACAATACAGTGTGTAATTGTTCAGTCAGTGGTTGTTCTGTTAAGGTTCTCGCCACTCTGAAATCAAAAGAAGCTGCACGTGAGATTCTTCACCTGAAGATTTCTCCGGAAGTTGGGTGTCATATTTTCCCTGTTGTGTTAACCTTGTCTACTTCCCAAATGGCACCCTATTCCCTATGTAGAAGGCAAAATAGTGCACTAAATAGGGAATAGGGTGCCATCTGGGACTAGAACTGTGGCGGTCATAACATTTTGTCAACCGGTTATTGTCATGTAAAAGACTGCTGGTCTCACGGTAACTGACCATTAATTAACAGAAACGCGTTTAGCATCTCCAAGCCTCCACTCATACAAGCCGCTCAGACATACAGGGACACACTTCTTGACATGGAAGTAGGTGATTGGACATGTCTTTTTGAGTGCTTAAAGCTTAATTACTCTTCGTAGTCTTGTAATGTTTTAAGTGACAAACTATCCATTTAATTTGGTGTCACTTTCTAATATTATACCCTCAACCTTTGGCTAAATAGTCTTTTCAGACTTCATTGAGAGGACTTGAAATGGGTGCTATTCAATTTTTGTTTAAGCAGGCAATAATGAAATAATCCAATATGTAAGATGCTATGAGATCTGAGTGAACTGAACTTTGAACTGGAATCACTGTGTGACATATGTCAAATATCCATCCAGACTGTCCTAAATGCCGTTTAACAAATAATATACTGCCACATTTTCAGCATGAATTATACTTCTGACAGATATTTGAATGTCACTACTCTTTGTAATTGTTATATTGCTAAATGTTTTTACTGTTTTGTTAGCCAGTCCTTGGAGACCTTAAAGATTGAACCTGTGTACATTCACCATGTCGCAGTAATGTGAACTCTTAGGTCACCTAGGGGTCATTGTTTTTACTGGCAGAAGCTTCTCCATAACATCCTGGCTTATTTATAGCAGTTCTCATATCGACCTTTAGTCTCGACCGTCATCGTCTATGTCTAGCACTATTACCTTACAAGAATAGATCTATGCTCTCCTGAAAGACTCGCTGGAACTAGCCTAAGTGTTTTCCACTTTGGTACATACAAAACAAGAACATCAAGATGCTGACAGACTTCTCTTTGAATTTCAGAGCACTCTTTACCCATGACAGGAGATTTTGTATGCAAGCCAAAAACATGAGTGAAATAGCAACAGTTTGCCGGGACTGTCATTGCAGATGAAACCGCTTTGATTAATTTTTATATTTAGTACCTTTTTATTATATATTTTTCTAGTGAACAGCATAATATAGTAATTTGGGCCAAAAGCACAATATGCGAAGGCTTGTCAATAGACGTTCAGCATTATGTGACCTGGAACAGATTAGATTGACAAATTACATTGTTTGAATGTGGGAGATTTATTGTGAGGGTCTTCCACCACCATAAAGTCAAGCAGTCTGATTTGCAGTTGTATTAGCTTGCATCACATTGTTCTCCATGAGATTGTGTGACCAGTGAAGGCTATGGTAAAAGCTAGTTTTAAAACAATGTGAGGTTCAAAAGAGTAAAGTATCAATGTATTGTTAGTCAGAGAAAGGTACGCACTGATATAGCAATGAATGTATGACTCATGGCCTCAAAGGATGTATTGGGAAAACTTCTCCACTTTAGCTTTTTTTCTTTTTTTTCTCGCTTCTTACTGATTTGTGACACTCGAGTCCTTTTCCTTTAGGAGGATAGCTTTGGAAATGCCTTTTTATATTCCCAGTGTATGTCAATCAATTTCATTGTGTTTTTTCTAAGCCAGATACAACACTTAGAAAACATTTCAATCTACACACGACTACAAAAAGCTACTGTGTAATTATATGTGGTTACATATTGCTAGTGGAGGTAGGCCTACTGAACTGTGCCATTCAAGAACATCAAATTGCTGACAATTTAAGTTCGCTAAAAGCAGAAAGACCGGTTCCCCCAGCTACTATGTTGCATCCCTTATTGCCAATTTGGCAAAAGGCAACGCACATCTGTAAAGCTACAGAAACGTGAGTTTGTTTCAATGACGTAAGTAAGGACATCTTTGGACCTTCGGTATTATTTTGATGTAGAAAGACATTTTGTCATTCAGTATCTTGCTGAAATATTGTAAAGTTATATATCCTAATGCTGAATTTCAAGGACCACCACCAGCTTTGTTGAAAATGCTTAGACATGGTTGTGTTCTTTTAATACATTTTTTAAAGGCTAATTTTATTTTAAAGGGTTATGTTATCAGGGACATTGAGTAGGTTTTAATATATACTGAACAAAAATATAAATACAACATGCAACAATTTCAAACATTTTACTGAGTTAGTACATATATGAAAATCAGTCAATTGAAATTAATTTAGGCCCAGCCAATCAGAATGAGTTTTTTTCCGCACAAAATGGCTTTATTTCAGACAGAAATACTCACCACCCCACTCAGACAATCCCGTAGGTGAAGAAGCCGGATGTGGAGGTCCTGGGCTGGCGTGGTTACACGGGATCTGCGGTTGTGAGGCCGGTTGGACATACTGCCAAATTCTCTAAAACAACGTTGGAGGCAGTTTATGGTAGAGCAATTAACATTAAATTCTCTGCCAGCAGCTCTGGTGGACATTTCTGCAGTCAGCATGCTAATTGCACACTCCCTCAACTTGAGACATCTGTGCCATTGTGTTGTGACAAAACATATGCTTTTTGTGTGTATGGAACAACTCTGGGATTATTCTTTTTCAGCTGATGAAACATGGGACCAACACTTTACATGTTGCATTTATATTTCTGTTCAGTGTCGTTGCCATGGTGATAATCTACTCATATGACTGTAGTACAGTATTGCCACAGTTGCCTTTCATTGTGATGTTGACATGTCACACTAACTCAGGTTTTTCTGATTAGTAACTACTCCAATTTAACCTGTATTTCTAGGAACAATACAATGGAAGTCATGTTGCCTTTGTCTTCAATGCATAGCCTGAATTGTGTTTATTCATATGACTAAAATGTACAACGATAATCTTTAATTTGCTTGAATTTTATAACTGTCTTGTTGTTTTTCCCCCTTATGTTTACGTTGTGGCAAATAATATAAACATTTCATGATGGTCAATTATCTGCCTTTGTATTTGAATGGTACAGTAATACATGTCCAGTGTCAGAAACGTGTCTGCTGCTTCGCCAACAGAATGAACAAACCTCCAACCTTCTGCAACCTTAGAAGAATTGGCCGCAGAAGCCGATTTCGCCACCATTCCCCGTTGAATAAGATCCCCTTAGGGAGACACCTTTTGTAGCTTGCAGTGACCCAGCCCATCATGGGCTGATAATGGCAAAGCAATGAAGCAATTCTACAGGTTACATGGAGGCTACCTCTGATCAATACATCATCTGGTAGTTTGGGATTAGAGGGGAGGGCCACGGAGTGAGGGGATGGGAAAGATGGCTGGATAGGGTAACCGCAATAAGAGAATCTTAGATAAACAGGCTGACATAATATACAAAAGCATCTGGTAAACGTCAAATTATATTTAATTGATAACTTTTATTACCCAAATTTGGGAATTGAAGGTGATGGTACCGTTGCTCTTTACATTATAAACATACTGACCACTTATGATGGTAATGGTCTGGTTTGATGGTAAATTCACCATAGTCCACACCGCTGAACGCACCTTGGAGCGACTTTGTTTGTCAATGACTCCTCTCTGAAATGTAACTAGTCTCACGGCCTGCGCTGAGGAGACACATCGATTTGCTGTCTGTACGTTAAAGGAAATCAATACTATTGTAAGTTTGCTTTTCTGCAATGATTGTTTTGTTCATTTTTTTTTAATAGGACAAAAGATAAGCAATTTTACTTTTGAATGAGGGTTGACGGTGGAAGATCAAATGTTGCTTTAAAAGAGGACCTCCAGGCCTATGTAATGTGACCTATGGATGTGTGAATATCCATATTTAATGTGAAGGCAATAACATTGGTGGAAAGAAGCACTTCTTACAAATTGAAAAGTGTGTATACAAGTATCTATTCTATGATTTATAATAACCCTGTGCCTCCATGCTCCAGGAGCATAAAAAAGTAACTGGACCATGATACACACCACTATAAAATACATTATAAATGATGCATATAGCCAACTCTCCCACAAGTAGTAACACCTGTTGTATTTGCTGCATTTTAAACAATCAAATATTAAACATTCACTCAAACCTTAGTTCAAATGTAGTCTTCTAAATCAAAACAGAAGATAAAAACAACATTTATCAATCACTAAGTTTGTGGCACCTCCTGTGTTGTCCACTGGAGTGCAGTGTAGATTCATATTACAGCCTCGGAAAGGAAGTCAGTGAGAGGACCACAGTCCAGATGTGACCAGCAACAAGGCAACAGAAAACACTTGAAACACACGGAGCAGCACGGAGAACACAAATCTGGCAAGGGCCCCTACCCTCCCTCCCCCACCTGTGTGTCCATCTGCGGAGGAGAGGTGCCAGTTCTGATCGTGGGCAAGTGTCTCTCAACTCAAGCACCACCCCACCAAACTCCCCTTTCGGGTTCTGTCTGTCCTACTGTGAAATCCATAGCCGTTGCCCATAGACCGTGTTTGCTCCTGGTTTCATGTTAAAAGCCATGGATCGGACCGGCCCACTCCAAGAGGCCTGTAGCCATAACAACACAACAATTTGAAATAGTTTGGGTGGGTTGAACAGTAGTCATCTTGGCTCTGTGGTGTTTGCGCTTGTGTGACAGGAATAGCATGTAATTCAGGTTGATATAAATGGAAATGAAGCCTTTGTAGAAAGTAGGTATACAGTAGTCATTTTCACAGTAATAACGAACAAAAATTGTCAATGAAAAAGTTAGGTTTTAAGACTAATCACTAAACTTCATTGATTAAATTAAACCTGGATATCCATTCATAATACTAGATTACCATGCAAATGTGTGGGATTGATTACTTTTCTGTGAGCACCCCCAAACTCACTTAAATCAAAGTCAAGTTGGCCATGCTTTCTAAACCCGGACTAAAGAGCCAGGGGTAACGAGACAAACACTCCCATATTTTTCTTCTGAATATCTAATTATTTAGTTATTATCAACCTAGATCTGAACAACACACTGCATTTAGTGCCCTTAGTGATTGCAGAGAGCCTAAAGTAGTGATGTCGGCTGGGCTGAGTCATTGGGTTAGTGAGGCTAGGTAGGACCAGAACTGGATTCCAATACTCTTGTAAAAATTTCAAATACTTTAGCTGTGTTTGATTGAGCTTACCTGTTTCAATGGAATCAATAGACAATTGTAAACCCAGTCCAACCTGGCACTCCAGGCAGGCTAAAGCTAACGCTCAAAGTATTTGAAGGATTTAAAATAGTATTTAAATTCTGTATATACAGTTGAAGTCGGAAGTTTACATACACTTAGGTTGGAGTCATTAAAACACATTTTTCAACCTCCACAAATTTCTTGGAACAAACTATAGTTTTGGCAAGTCAGGACATCTACCTTGTGCTTGACACAAGTAATTTTTCCAACAATTGTTTACACACAGATTATTTCACTTATAATTCACTGTATCACAATTCCAGTGGGGTCAGAACACTAAGTTGACTGTGCATTTATAAACAGCTTGGAAAATTCCAGAAAAGATGTCATGGCTTTAGAAGCTTCTTATAGGCTAATTGACATAATTTGAGTCAATTGGAGGTGTACCTGTGGATGTATGTCAAGGCCTACCTTCAAACTCAGTGCCTCTTTGCCTGACATCATGGGAAAATCAAAAGAAATCAGACAAGACCTCAGAAAAAAAATATTTTAGAGCTCCACAAGTCTGGTTCATCATTGGGAGCAATTTCCAAACGCCTGAAGGTACCACGTTCATCTGTACAAACAATAGTACGCAAGTATAAACACCATTGGACCACGCAACTGTCATACCGCTCAGGAAAGAGACGAGTTCTGTCTCCTAGAGATGAAGGTACTTTGGTGTGAAAAGTGCAAATCAACCCCAGAACAATAGCAAAGGACCTTGTGAAGATGCTGGAGGAAACAGGTACAAAAGTATCTACAGTGGGGCAAAAAAGTATTTAGTCACCAATTGTGCAAGTTCTCCTACTTAAAAAGATGAGAGAGGCCTGTAATTTTCATCATAGGTACACTTCAACTATGAAAATCCAGAAAATCACATTGTAGGATTATTAATGAATTTATTTGCAAATTATGGTGGAAAATAAGTATTTGGTCACCTACAAACAAGCAAGATTTCTGGCTCTCACAGACCTGTAACTTCTTCTTTAAGAGGCTCCTCTGTCCTCCACTCGTTACCTGTATTAATGGCACCTGTTTGAACTTGTTATCAGTATAAAAGACACCTGTCCACAACCTCAAACAGTCACACTCCAAACTCCACTATGGCCAAGACCAAAGAGCTGTCAAAGGACACCAGAAACAAAATTCTGACCCACTGGGAATGTGATGAAAGAAATAAAAGCTGAAATAAATAATTCTCTCAAGTATTATTCTGACATTTCACATTTTTAAAATAAAGTGGTGATCCTTACTGACCTAAAACAGGGAATTTTTACTAGGATTAAATGTCAGGAATTATGAAACTGAGTTTAATTGTATTGGCTATGGTGTATGTAAACTTCTGACTTCAACTGTATGAGGTTTATGCAAGACTCGTTGATCAAATCTAGTTAGGCTAATCCATAGCGATGGCTATAGTATGATAGTAAAACTCACCTAATGAATTGCATAGATGGTGGAGACGTTTGGTTCAGTATGATGGAATGCTTCCTGTGATGTTCAAACCAGTTCTGTCCGGTAATGTGGTTGTTCATGGTACCAGACATGCATGAGGGATGCAACCAGTTGGTTCCATAGAGGAGTTTCTGATCTGGTTGCTGTTCAGTGTATTCATAGTCAGTTTTTCTGTTGATATGGGACCTGGTCCTTATGCATCATCCCTACAAGTTACATGGTCCTGTGTGGCTCAGTTGGTAGAGCATGGCGATTGCAATGCCAGGGTTGTTTGTTTGATTCCCACAGGTGACCAGTACGAACATAATGTATGCACTCACTACTGTAAGTCACTCTGGATAAGAGTGTCTGCTAAATGTCAAAACATTTAAATAAATACACATTTAAGAGGAAAAGGGCACTTGAGAGAGTGAAGAATTTTACTGAAGACTTGAGTCCTTTCAGTGAAATATCTAATGTAGCATTTCAAATGACTGCTCCTGTTGTGTTAAATAATTACTGTATACAAAACCTGAAAATAGAGTCAGCATCACATTTGGCTAATTTCATAAAATAAAACAGAGAACAGTGGAAAAACTGACATAAAGGAGGAGTGTCAGAGAGAAGAGTTCAAAAGAGCAACAGTTCTTGGATAAGTCTTGTGAGTGCTTAGGTGTATTGGCTACTTCGGACGCGCCACATGGGAAATAAAAGCCCACAGCCATGAAAGTCTTTATCCTTAAACCAAGGTTTTTATTCTGCCACGGGACTGACCTCCCATCTAGTGCTGCTGTGGCCCTGTCTGATGGGAATATGTCTGTCCTTCCAGGTAACAAATGAACCTGACACACTGGAGACCGTGGGCTCGCATCTGTTTATCTCTTCTATCCACCTGCCTGTCTGTCTCCGACCCACTGCAGCAGACCGACAAAGCCCCAGCCGGGCCGGACTCTACGGATCTCAAACCATGCCTTTCAGATACAGCCATGCTCTGTGGTGTGGAAGACGGCCTTTTTGGACGACGGCAGTATCTGTCCACTCGGAGGTTGGTGTGACGTGTGGCACATTGGGGTAAGGAAGGGAGGATCGTGTTGTAGACCAGACAGGGTGATCGAAGTGGAGAAAACTGTGAATCAAACAATGAAATTGGATTATAAAGAAGGCACTTCGGTGATAAGAGGGTTGGAGACTCTCCTCTGACTAGTCCAATAAGGTATAATTGAAACATTGTGCTGCGGCGGTGTGGGATTTGGTGTGATTGATACCGTTTTGGAATACTCCTGTCCTCTCGCACACTGGGGACTTACCTGTGGAGGAAAGAGGGGGCTGTGTGTGTGTGTCTTCGGGGGGGGGGGGGGGGGGTGTTCCTCAGGTGGCTCATCTGGGTTTGGAGTAAAATTGGTGCCATCCATCAAACTGTACATTTAACACATGCCCAAGTCAGGCTGCCCAACAAAGGATTCTTATTTAAGGCGAACTGGGAAACGTGTGGGGGGCAGGGACTAGTGAGGGTCAATCAATCAGCCAGTCAACACCTTCATTTAACAAGCGAGGGCACGAACCCTGGGGCAACACTGTGGCGTATTCTGGCTTGTTGGGCATGTAGTATTCTGCTGGAAGGAAGAAAAAGAAGGAGGGGAAATTATTTAGAAAGAAAGAAAGAAAGAGGGACATGAAGAGGACATGTGTCAGGATTTTGCTGTTTCTGTCCAATTGCGCGTTTGCGCATAGGCCTGGAAATGGGACTTGATGGGATTTTCAGCCTTGTGGCCTCCACGCTCCCCAGCAGCCACCTGGAGAGCTGCCACCTGCCGCCGTGACACAGCAGAGACTCTCAGCCACACTTTCCCATAGACCTGAGACCTGCTGTGCTCTGCTCAGTGGATGGATCTGTGTCCCAAATGCCACCATATTCCCTTATTAGTGCACTACTTAAAAGGAATAAAGTGCCATTTGGGATGTATCCTGTACACACACTCAGATCCACCCTCCCCTGTTGGGGACACACACTGATCTCAGGTCTGCCGTATGCTGTTTGCTTACTGGAGGGGTGACATGCTCAGCATGGCAGTTCACAGTCCCATCAAATCACTGACTGACTCCTCGATCTTAGATAACTGAAGAAGAACTGGGCTTTGCTATTCAGAGATGCTAATGGTGTGTGGAGAGAGTGAGTGAGAGAGAGAGAACATGAGCCTTTTTGTCCAGCATGGACAACACACGACGACCTAGCAACTGAAGTCACCATTTCTTAATGGGGAGATTCTTTTAGTATACTGAATAAAAATATAAACGCAACATGTAACAATTTCAAAGATTTTACTGAGTTACAGTTCATATAAGGAAAGCAGTCAATTGAAATAAATTCACTGGGCAATAATCTATGGATTTCACATTACTGGGAACACAGATATGCGTTTGTTGGTCACAGATACCTAAAAAGAGTAGGGTCGTGGATCAGAAAAACCAGTCAGTATCCCCTTACACATCTCCTTTGCATAGAGTTGATCAGGCTGTTGATTCTGGTCTGTGGAATGTTGTTCCACTCCTCTTCAATGGCTGTGCGAAGTTGCTGGATATTGGCGGGAACTGGAACACACTGTCGTACACATCGATCAAGAGCATCCCAAAAATGCTCAATGAGTGACATGTCTGTTGAGTATGCAGGCCATGGAAGAACTGGGACATTTTCAGCTTCCAGGAATTGTGCACACATCCTTGCGACATGGGGCCGTTTATCATGCTGAAACATGAGGTGATGGCGGTGGATGAATGGCATGACAATTGGCCTCAGGATCTCATCACGGTATCTCTGCGCATTCAAATTACCATCCATAAAATGCAATTGTGTTCGTTGTCTGTAGATTATGCCTGCCCATACCATAACCCCACCGCCACCATGGGGAACTTTGTTCACAACATTGACATCGGCTAATCGCTCACCCACACAATGTCATAAACATGGTCTGCGGTTGTGAGGCAGGTTAGACGTAGTGCCAGATTGTCTAAAATGACATTGGAGGTGGCATATGGTAGAGAACTGAACATTCAATTCTCTGGCAACAGGTCTGGTGGACATTCCTGCAGTCAGCATGCAAATTCCACACTCCCTCAAAACTTGAGACATGGCATTGTGTTGTGTGACAAAACTGCACATTTTAGAGTGGTCTTTTATTGTCCCCAGCACACGGGGGGACAATAAATTATCGTAATGATCTTTTCTTTTTTTATCAGCTTCTTGATATGGGGCGGCAGGGTAGCCTAGTGGTTAGAGCGTTGGACTAGTAATTGGAAGGTTGCAAGTTCAAACCCCCGAGCTGACAAGGTACAAATCTGTCGTTCTGCCCCTGAACAGGCAGTTAACCCACTGTTCCACTGTTCCTAGGCCATCATTGAGGAGAGACAGAGATTCTGGAGCACGCACAGACACAGAATCAATGCTGATCAATGTTTTATATCACCAAGTCACTCCTTTCCCTCGACCTGCCCCATCTCAGAAAGAACCTCCCCAATCGCATACCTTAGAAGCAGGCATTCACTCCATATCACTACCAGGAGTTCAATAAGATACTCTCCCTCAATGTCAGATGAAAACCACATAACAATGACATTAAAAATGTAAAATGATGGACAATGGGAAAGATACACCTCCACATGAGCTCTGGTGTCGGCTCAGTCTAATTAATTTGAGCCAAAATGGAGACAAAGTGAGCCAGAGTTTCAGTTCTGAGCCTGATACTATGCATACCCCTATCTACGCTTGCCTTAATATGCTTTTTAAATGAGTTGGAGAATTTTCTATCGGCGCTAGTTGAGCCCAAATGTTGATGTTATGGCACCCTGAACTGCGGCCATGGCAAATGCATTGCAGATGGTTCTGTACTTTTGAGATATCAACCTAGGCTGGCTGAGCTAGGCCTACATAGCTGCTAGACAGGAAGGGAGAATGTTATTTGCCCGATAGGCAACCACATCACACTAGCATGCTGCTGTGTTCTTTCCTGTGCTGACTGATCTGCTGATGGGATGCTCTCACACAACAATTGGAACAGGGGAAAGTGGCGGGGTGGAAACAGAGGCACAGTTAGTGATGGACTTAAAACATTTAGGAGCCTTATCGAAAGGACAGTGGTGGGCAGCCAGGAGACTCCAGGCAAAATACAAATGTCCCCCACTCCAACTCCCTCTCTGTGAGAACTAGAGCATTTTAATTAGAAAAAATTAAATACAACACATACAATACTATACCAATTATATTTGGATCTTATCCCTCTAATCGTGGAGAGACCTGACCTGCAGTAGTTTATGTGTCGGGGGGCTAGGGTGTTTGTTATATCTGGAGTACTTCTCCTGTCCTTCTCCTGTCCTTCTCCTGTCCTAGGTTCTCTCCTATTCGGAGAGAACCTAGGAGGATTCATAGGGTGATAATAGCTGGGCGAAAAAAAACTGAATGTTCATAAGAGGATGGTGTTAAGTTTCTCAGTTTCTCCCAAACAGGCTCAGTCAGGAGCCTCATTAGCATACTTTGTCTCTGTAGATGTCGCTAAATGTAACAGATCCTGCCCAGTGCTGGGCGATGTGGGCAGACGACAGACTGAATAAATAAGCAGGGCCCGTCTGAGGGTGGCTCCCGGGGCCCCACCTGTCCACCATCCATCAATACTAGAGCATTCTATGGGCAGCCCAATCGTCGTTTTATAGGCCTGTGAAACCATCAAACATCTGCTCATAACTATGCTTCATATAGATGTATCATACATACAGTAACCCATGCAAATGATGATGTCAATGTTCAGCATAGGTTTTTACTAGGATACAGTCCACTATGGCGAATATGTTTTTCTTTAAGTAAAAGTATGTTATGCTGCATAACTGATTTGGCAGAAGACTGATAAAACCAAAGGGTTAACAAGGGCTTTGGAGCTACTGTACTTTGCAGATACAGACACACAAGGACAGTTTTACATATTTGTTCAGACTTTCACACACAGTTTTATGCAGTACAGATGTAGGATCTTATTTTGAGACAGTTTGCTAAAGCAGGAAAATAATCCTGCAGCAACATGATCAGTGAATTATTTTGTGGATTATAATGAATGGACATTTTTGTAGGGGTTGATACATTTTTCATAAAGGGAAATTGCAAACTTCAGAAGCCTTTTTAAACCTAAAATATACTACAAGTTTTACATTTCCTGTAACAGGACGATCAAATTAAGATCCTACATCTGTACATTCCACAGGAATGAGGGGTGGACGGCTCATTATAAAGGCTGGAATGAAGTGAGTGGAATAGTATCAAACACCTGGAAACCATGTGTTTGATGTGTTTGATACTTTTCCATTTATTCAGTTCCAGCCATTACCACGAGCCCATCGTTTCCATTTAAGGGTACATTCTCATTCTCAATTGTTTGAGTTGGAAATAGTGGGTTTGGTGTCAGATGGTATCAGTTTGGTGTCAGAATGACATCTAATTGACTGATGGACACTGACTTGCTAGTTGACTTTTGTACATTTGCAATATGTTTAAACGGAGAGGGACCATCATCAAAATGGCATTCTGAAATCAACACTAAAAATTGCATCACCATAGTCTCCAGACTGTGTTTTTGGGGACAGCGGCGGAAACGTTAGGTTTAGAAGGACAATTCAACCGCAGGAATGTTCCCGAGGTCCTCCCGATCTGTGCAAGCCTAACCTCGACCGTGTGGCATTAACCCTTAACAGTAAAACAGTTTTTTTTATCTCACAGATTACAATGACATCTCTCCCCATAGGACTACATTGCCTGCTCCTCGAAAGACAACCTGAAGCCTATATGTGGGTTATGAATGCCTTATGAACCTGTCTTCAATGATAGTCCACCAGGACACTATAAGGTCTACCTGTGTCGATTCTAAGCTTCCTGAAGCAACCGGAAGTGTTTAAAATCACCCTAAAAGTGTTTTTCCATACCCAACCAGCAGTTTGTGATAAATAATGCATTCAACCCTGTGTAAATCGATCAGTTCTTAACGTAAACACTTAAAACTCAGGATTCTGTAAAGGCATACCCCAATCAAGATATGAGGTTACTTATAGTTTCGGAAGTGACTTAAATGGTGTCATAGTGGCTGTTTCGAAGGGTTAAAAAGGTCAGATCTTTTCAAAACTTCATATGTGTGATTAGGCAACCTCCATGAATTGTAAATAATTTCTCCCATAAAATTTCCAATAAAAAAATCACACACACACACACAGCTAGGACAAAGGGACACAGTGTGGTGCGTAGAGACAGACAGTACCTGCAATAGTTACCTTTGTTCGAGCTAAAAAAGAACCGTCAGACCTAGAGTTTTGAAACTTTAGAAACCTTGTAATGCTCCGGGTGTCGTGGGTGTGGAGTCAAATGCAGGAGACAGAGTTCAATGCTGTGCGTCTTTACTAGCACCAACGCACCACAGGGTGCACACAAAAGTAACGTTCCCAAACACAGGGGAAAAAGTACAAATAGAAAAAATCACGACTAAGCACGTACCTCTACAACAGAGCCGAAGGTTTACAATGAAATAATCCCGCACAACAACCAGGCGGGCCGGCTGTCTAATAAAGACAAACTAATTAAACATAAACAGGTGCTACCACTAAACATACAAGGAGGGGGAGGAAAAACAATCAGTGGCAGCTAATAGGCCGGTGATGACGACCGCCGAGCGCCACCCGCCCGGGAAGGGGAACCACCCTCGGTCGGACTCGTGACAAACCTGTTCTAGACCTCAGGTTGATAGTGGGTGGTGAGTTACTTGGCTTTAGACAGTTCTCGGACCGAGAAACAGCCTCGTACATTTGCAATGACTTCAATTCATTTAGACCATTACGAAAATGACGACATTTAGAAACCGGCTCGGCCAATAGAGATGGACCCCAAAATTTCTGTCTGATAGCTCATTCAAGGACCCCGTAGCAAGGCATGGAAAAAAGTGGATTTTCAGCACCAATTAAGGTCTTGCTCGGGCACCGAAGGACCTATAGAGCCGAAACTCGGGATTTGGGGTCGCCTCACATAGGCCGACACATAATGTCAGACTGGACCTGCAGCTAGAACATAACTATGTGTTTTACGTTTTTATTATGTTTTAAACTGAAGGCGCTGTGAATATGGGCCTTCTCTGAAATATGTGATAGTTGGCTTCTAAATGAGTTGGAAAAAGTGGGTTTGGTGTCAGTTTGTATCAGTTTGGTATCAGAATGACATCTAATTGACTGATGGACACTGACTTGCTAGTTGACTTTTGTACATTTGCAATATGTTTAAACAGTGAGGTACCATCACCAAAGTGACATTCTGAAATCAACACAACGAGCGATGGAGAGGAACTACTATCACTGTCCGGCCATCCTGTGTTCATCAGGCCAGTCAATTTAGCATTTCTGCAGGAGTTTTGAGCATGAGAAATGTGTGATGGTAAATGCCCATTGAAACATATTGCAAATGCACGTGCATTTGCAATATGATTCAACAGTGAAAAAACATCACCAAATGGAAATGATGAAATCAACACAACGAGCGATGGAGTGTTCATCAGGCCAGTCAATTTTGCATTTCTGCAGTATTTTTGAGCATGTCAAATTTGTGATGGTACATGGCAAATGGACATAACATCCTGATTTGGCATTTTCAAATCTGCATTTTGACATTTCTTATGGCATATGGCCAAAAAAGTGACTTTTGACTTCCTATGAAGTCATATTATAAATGGACAAACCTTATGCACAAGTAAAACAATTGATGACAATACATTTTGACAAAAGTATATTCATACATTTCTTACACATGATTAATTGACCAAAAAATGTAAAACATTTCGAAAAACGGTCCAGAAAGCACTTTTTTAAGGGATTGATACATTTTTGAAAAAAAGTTTTCGACTTTTGACTTCCTATGAAATCATATTGCAAATGGACAAAACATATTCTTTATGCACAAGTAAAAATATGATAATAAAATATGACTAAAGTATGTTGATACAGTTCTTATACATGTGTAATTGACACAAAATTCAAAAGAATTTCGAAAAACGGTCCAGAAAGCACTTTTTTAAACACACTGTCATCTCAGATTTTCAAAATATGCTTTACAGCCAACGCTAGACAAGCATTTGTGTAATTTTATCATGGCATAATGCTATGCTAGGCTCTGCTACCAGCAGGCAACATTTTCACGAAAAAAAGAAAAGCAATCAAATTAAATAATTTACCTTTGAAGAACTTCAGATGTTTTCACTCAGGAGACTCCCAGTTAGATAGCAAATTCTTTTTGTAGGCGAAATAGCTCCGTTTGTTCTCCATGTTTGGCTGAGAAATTGACTGGAAAATGCAGTCACTACAACGCCAAACTTTTTTCAAAATTAGCTCCATAATATCGACAGAAACATTGCAAACGTTGTTTAGAATCAATCCCAGAGGTGTTTTTCACATATCTATTCGATACAAGTAAAAAATAAAAAATAAAATGATGATAATAAAATATGACTAAAGTATGTTGATATACAGTTCTTATACATGTTTAATTGACACGAAAATCAAAACAATTTCGAAAAACGGTCCAGAAACCACTTTATTAAGGGTGTGATAAGTTTTCAAAATGTTTGCTTTTTTTGACTTTTGACTTTTGACTTCCCATGAAATCATATTGCAAATGGACAAAACATATGCTTTATGCACAAGTAAAAAAATAAAATTGGACAAAAGTATATTCATACAGTTCTTCTTATACATGTGTAATTGACAAAAAAATCTAAAGAATTTCGAAAAATGGGTCCAGAAAGCACTTTTTTAACCCCTTAAGACTCTAGGGGCAGTATTTCATTTTTGGATAAAAAGACGTGCCCGTTTTTAGCGCAATATTTTGTCACGAAAAGATGCTCGACTATGCTTGGAATTGATAGTTTTGGAAAGAAGACACTCTGACGTTTCCAGAACTGCAAAGATTTTCACTGTGAGTGCCTTAGAACAAAACCTACAGGCAAAACCAAGATGTTTGAGCGACCAGGAAATCAACAGGATTTCTGATGGCACGTTTTCCATGATCGCCTTATATGGCTGTGAATGCGACAGGAATGAACGGACACTTCCTATCGTTTCCCCAAGGTGTCTGCAGCATTGTGACGTATTTGTAGGCATATCATTGGAAGATTGACCATAAGAGACTACATTTACCAGGGGTCCCGCACGGTGTCTGTGTGGAAATTGGTGCGCAAAAGTCACCTACCAGTATTTTTCCATCCGAATTTGAGAACAATGCAGGCTTCCAGGAATGGCATTTCAATGAAGAGATATATGACAAAACACCTTGAGGATGGATTCAAACAACGTTTTCCATGTTTCAGTCGATATTATGGAGTTAATTCGGAAAAAAGTTCGACGTGTAGGTGACTGAATTTTCGGTTAGTTTCGGTAGCCAAATGCATAGTAACAAAACGGAACGTTGTGTCCTACACAAGCATCTTTCAGGAAAAACTGGACATCTGCTATGTAACTGAGAGTCTCCTCATTGAAACATCTGAAGTTCTTCAAAGGTAAATTATTTTATTTGATCCCTTTGCTGGTTTTTGTGAATATGTTGCGTGCTAAATGCTAACGCTAAATGCTAAGCTAGCTATCACCACTCTTACACAAATTATTGATTTTCTCTGGTTCTAAAGCACATTTTGAAAATCTGAGACGACAGGATTGTTAAGAAAAGGATAAGCTTGAGAACAGGCATATTTATTTCATTTGCGATTTTTAGAAATCGCTAACGTTGCGTTATGGTAATGAGTTTGAGGCTATGATTACGCGACCGAATGCGGTGTGGGTCGGCCTAAGAGGTTAAGGGGGTGATAAGTTTTTGAAAAATGTTTCAGTTTTTCAAAATTTTACTTTTGGATGTTGACTTGTGTTACATTTGCAATATGAAAAACCACGGTGGAGCGCACTCGCCATCTGATGGATTTTTAAAGTGTTACACTTGGCATTTGCCATATGGCATCTGCAATCAACTTTGAATGAAACAACGCCAAATTGAGTGGTATTGGACACCGTGTATATGGTTTGTCCAGTGCTAATGACTTCCCATTCATTTTTGTACATTTCAGGGGGGTGTTCTCTTACCCTATGCTCCCCTTCTCTGTCCTGGCCGACGGGGATGCCTTCTCCACTCCTGATTCCCCCCCGTCGACCACCTTACCCCTATCTCTGGATGCAGGAACGGCACCCGGCACCTGCGGAACCCGCATCAAATGCCTCACGCCAAAATCCACCACCCTACCTCCCTCCGGGCTCTTTACTGAGGACCCCGCGTCACCAACAGGAAACTTGGACCCCCCTCCATTGCCCAACTCTGGGCCATACCTGGGAGGTCTATCTCTGACAGGAGTGAAAGAGAAGGCAAAGAGGGGGCCACCCAGGGCCCCGGAACTCCTCCCTCCCCCATTTCCAGCCTTTCCACCCACTTTGCCAAAGCACAGCCCCCACACCACTAGAGGGATATCTTCAACCACCAACTTACCATCCTGAAACAAGGCCGAGTATAGCCCACAAAGATCTCCGCCACGGCACAACCCAAGGGGGGGCGCCAACCCAGACAGGAAGATCACATCAGTGACTCAACCCACTCAAGACACGCACCCCTCCTAGGGACGGCATGAAAGAGCACCAGTAAGCCAGTGACTCAGCCCCTGTGATAGGGTTAGAGGCAGAGAATCACAGTGGAAAGAGGGGAACCGGCCAGGCAGAGACAGCGAGGGCGGTTCGTTATCCCAGAGCCTTTCCGTTCACCTACACACTACTGGGCCAGTCTACACTCAATCATATGACCCACTGAAGAGATGAGTCTTCAGTAAAGACTTAAAGGTTGAGACCAAGTTTACGTCTCTCACATTGGTAGGCAGACCAATCCATAAAAATGGAGCTCTATAGGAGAAAGCCCTGCCTCCAGCTGTTTGCTTAGAAATTCTAGGGACAATTAGGAGGCCTGCATCTTGTGACCGTAGCGTACGTGTGGGTATGTAGGGCAGGACCAAATCAGAGAGATGGGTAGGAGCAAACCCATGTAATGCTTTGTAGGTTAGTATTTAAACCTTAAAATCAGCCCTTGCCTTGACAGGAAGCCAGTGTAGGGAGGCTAGCACTGGAGTAATATGATTTTGGTTCTAGTCAGGATTCTAGCAGCCGTATTTAGCACTAATTGAAGTTTATTTAGTGCTTTATCCGGGTAGCCGGAAAGTAGGGCATTGCAGTAGTCTAACCTAGAAGTAACAAAATAATGGATTCATTTTTCTGCATTATTTTTGGACAGAAAGTTTCAGATTTTTTGCAATGTTACGTAAATGGAAAAAAGCTGTCCTTGAAACAGTCTTGATATGTTCGTCAAAAGAGAGATCAGGGTCCAGAGTAACACCATTTCCCTTCCAATTTTCTTGAAGCTTGCTTCAGAGCTCGGGTATTTTCTGTATACCAGGGAGCTAGTTTCTTTTGAGAAATATTTTCAATTTTTATGGGTGCAACTGCATCTAGGGTATTGCACAAGGTTAAATTGAGTTCCTCAGTTAGGTGGTTAACTTATTTCTGTCTTCTGACATCCTTGGGTAGACAGAGGGAGTCTGGAAGGACATCAAGGAATCTTTGTATTGTCTGTGAATGTATAGCACGACTTTTGATTTTCCTTGTTTGGGGTCTGAGCAGATTATCTGTTGCAATTGCAAACATAATAAAATGGTGATCCGATAGTCCAGGATTATGAGGAAAAACATTAAAATCCACAACATTTATTCCATGGGACAAAACTAGGTCCAGAGTATGACTGTGACAGTGAGTAGGTCCAGAGACATGTTGGACAAAACTCCTTGAGTCAATGATGGCTCCGAAAGCCTTTTGGTGTGGGTCTGTGGACCTTTCCATGTGAATATTAAAGTCACCAAAAATGTGAATATTTTATCTGCTATGTCTACAAGGTCCGATAGGAATTCAGGGAACTCAATGAGGAACGCTGTATATGGCCCAGGAGGGCTGTAAACAGTAGCTATAAAAAGTGATTGAGTAGGCTGCATAGATTTCATGACTAGAAGCTCAAAAGTCGAAAACGTCATTTTTTTTTGTAAATTGAAATTTGCTATCGTAAATGTTAGCAACACCTCTGCCTTTGCGGGATGCACTGGGGATATGGTCACTAGTGTAGCCAGGAGGTGAGGCCTCATTTAACACAGTAAATTCATCATGCTTAAGCCATGTTTCAGTCAGGCCAATCACATCAAGATTATGATCAGTGATTAGTTCATTGACTATAATTGCCTTTGAAGTAAGGGATCTAACATTAAGTAGCCCTATTTTGAGATGTGAAGTATCACGATCTCTTTCAATAATGGCAGGAATGGAGGAGGTCTTTATCCTAGTGAGATTGCTAAGGCGAACACCGTCGTGTTTAGTTTCGCCCAACCTAGGTCGAGGCACAGATACGGTCTCAATGGGGATAACTGAGCTGACTACACTGACTGTGCTAGTGGCAGACTCCACTATGCTGGCATTCTGGCTAACAGCCTGCTGCCTGGCCTGCACCCTATTTCATTGTGGAGCTAGAGGAGTTTGAGCCCTGTCTATGTTGGTAGATAAGATGAGAGCACCCCTACAGCTAGGATGGAGTCCGTCACTCCTCAGCAGGTCAGGCTTGGTCCTGTTTGTGGGTGAGTCGCAGAAAGAGGGCCAATTATCTACAAATTATATATTTTGGGAGGGGCAGAAAACTCCTCCAGGCTGGATGCCCACTTTAGCCCGGACCCTCCCGAATGCAGACACAGGTTGAACCGGGCTGTGGGTAAGCACTGGAGCTCTGGTGCATACCACTCGCACCTCTCCCTTTGGCTCAATACCCACATTCGCCCGTCACGGGCGGAGCGCAGGCATAGAACGCACTGCACCCTCCCAGCGCCTTGGAGACACAGCACGCAGCGCCGGCACAGGATACCCTGGACCGAAACGGCGAACTGGAGACCAAACACGCTGGGCTGGCACATCACTTCCCGGCTGGATGCCTACTCTCGCATGGCACTTGCGGGGGCCTGGCATATAGCCCACCGGGCTATGAGCGCATACTGGCGACACTATGCGTTTGACCGCATCATTCGGTGCCTGACCAGTACTGCGCTTCCTCCGAAAAGCACGAGGAGTGGGCTCAGGTCTCCAACCTGACTCTGCCCCACTCCCCGTGTGCCCCCACCCACATTTTTTGGGGGGCTGCCTCTCGTGCTGCCTCCTCATATCGCCGCCGCTCAGCTTTCGCTGCTTCCAGCTCTGCCTTGGGACGGCGAAATTTCCCAGCCTGTGCCCAGGGTCCCTTGCCGTCAAGTATCTCCTCCTATGACCAGGAGTCCTGCGATCTCTGCTGCTGCTGCTGCTGCCCATTACCACGCTGCTTGGTCCTTTGGTGGTGGGTGTTTCTGTCAGGGTTCTCGTCCTCCTCTTCTGAGGAGGAGTAGCGAGAAGGATCGGAGGACCAATGTGTAGCGTGGTTAAGTGTCCATAATGTTTTTTAATAAAGACAATAGAACACTCGGACAAAACAACAAACGATGACGTGAATATACAAAACTGAAAACAGTACCGTGTGCACCAAACACTCACACGGAAAACAAACACCCACAACCCAAAAGTGAAACCCAGGCTACCTAAGTATGATTCTCAAAAAGGGACAACAATTGACAGCTGCCTCTGATTGAGAACCATACTAGGCCGAACTAAAAAAAAAAACATAGAAAAACACCCAACTGCCCACCCAACTTATGCCCTGACCATACTAAAACAAAAATATAATAACAGAACTGAGGCCAGAACGTGACAATTCAAGCTACTCAATACTGCCCCCCTGTCACCAAGAAGTTTTAAGGTCTACTTATATGTTTTTGGCTTTTCTTCTGTGGACTAGTATCCTTTGGCTTATTACACAGACCTAACTGGTAAAATCAATGCTTATGTAATTTCTTACTGCTGGATTATTATGGTTTCTTGCTATATTTTGGGACTTCAGGTTGTGAAAAGTTAAGTCAACTGTTATGACATGGTTTTGACTGGGATATAAGGTGTTATACAGTGTTATGATGCTATGATACAAATAAAGTGTTACGCTTATGTCAAGTTTACAGCACTACTAGTAATGTATTTGTGCAATGTGCATGGGTACGCTCCAGCACATAATACCATGCAACGTAGAACATCAATAGTTGATAGAGGGGGAGAGAAGCCAAGGTGGTTGGGTTGAGATGAAACCCAATCAGTGTTCAGCTCCTCTCCTCGGAGACAGCGGGTGGGCAGTCCACTGACCATCTTGCCGATAATAGCACAGGCCAAGGTGCCGTGTTGCGGTGATAAGACCTGCATGCCGGTGGCTGTCACTCGTCTCTTAATGTGTGTGTGTGCCAGCTAGTGCTCTCTCTCTCTCTCTGTCTATCTGTCTGGCAACCTGCCTCCGACATGTCTCTTCTATCTATCTCCCCCAGAATGTCCCATCTGTGCGGGAATTCTCCCAGGGCATCTCAGACCTAGTGTACTGTAGGGGAGAATCTTGATTTGCGATGGTCAACTCACTCCTTTTGCAGAATTCATGCACAAAAAAAAATCAGACCGAAAATAGCTAAGGTTATCTCACTGTTTCCCCAGCTACCTTTCTGTACTGTGTGCAAGACATACACCCACACATATCGTTTGATATATAATACATGTCTTACCTCATTAGACCAAACAATCCTTAGGCTAACAAACTGTTGCTTCTGGG
Organism: Oncorhynchus gorbuscha; assembly: GCF_021184085.1. Lineage (NCBI taxonomy): Eukaryota > Metazoa > Chordata > Actinopteri > Salmoniformes > Salmonidae > Oncorhynchus > Oncorhynchus gorbuscha. The sequence continues at coordinate 28,196,943 of NC_060175.1, read as the reverse complement.
TGTAAAGAGGTGCGCCCTTTAACAATACAACCGCTGGTTTTCTCAGCGTAGCAGCTAGAGAACAGTGTTGGGTGTCCCCTTTGAGATGCATCTGCTGTGTTATTATCAACCTAAATAAATACCATTGTAAAAAGTACTGCAGCATGTATTTTCGTTTTTATTGCTATAAAAACACTACAATTTATTACATTTTATCAGAGTTGATTACTAGTAAGTAATATAATGCAGTAAGAGGTTTTCTTTTTTAAGTTCATTTGGTGATTTAAAAATTCAACTGAGCAATGTAAAATAAAAATATTTAAGAAAAGTCAGAGAAGAAACAGGACATCAACGAATCTCATCACAGACAACTTTAGCTAATTAGCTACTTTGTAACTACTTAGCATGTTAGCTAACCCTAACCTTAAACCTTTAAGCTAACCCCAACCTTAACCCTTTAACCAAACTCCTAAACATAACCCTAACCCCTAGCCTAGCTAACTTTAGCCAGCTTGCTAATGTTAACCACCTAGCTATGTATGTTTTTCAAATTATATATTACGATTTGTAATTTGTAACATATCATATGGAATGGATGACGGACATCCACAAAAGAATAGATACCATATGAAACATAGCATATCATACTAAATGGAATGTCTCTGATTTACGTAGAGAATAATATGAAATGGTCTAAGACCAGGTCACACACCAATGTTCCCACTGTACATTGTACCATGAATGTGACAATTCAATTACCATGTTGTGCATGTTGTTTGTGTGTTTTAATTAAACTTGTAGGGATTCTAAACAACTATGATGACAAGCATTCATGAATCTTCATCGCCTTATGAAGATGCTTATGATTGCATTTTATAATCTTACTGTAGGGTGCCTAAACAAATGTGTTACTAGTTGCTTTTCATGTACGTTGAACACTACAAAAGGATCATAATTTGTCCTGTACTTATTATATTACTTACTCTCCCACCCTGATATTCAGAGTGCTTTTCTCTGACAGTGTTTTCTCTTTGCATCAGAGCGTAGAGTTCAGCGAGAGAGCTTGGGAACAGGAGTGTGATTAGTAATGAGAATATAGTGGCTCACAACTGTATTCCAAATTGGGCTCCTGCTAACAAGCAGAAAGTCCCTCCCTCCAGCCCTCCTGTTGCTTCCCTTCTGTGTCAGGTTCAGCGGCCCGTTCCCCAGCTGCCTCCCCTCCCATCACACTTCATTAGCCATCCTCTGATACTTAAACATGTAGCTCATAATCAACAAGCACCCAAAACACAACAGGACCCCAGGAGGACCTTCTGAAGGGCCTGTCCAAAATGTCTGGGTCAATAGGCCCAAACAGGAATCACAGAATTAGATTTACTGCTGTTGTTCTGTTGTTCTCTGTTGTTCTCTGTTTTCTTTCTCTGCAGACAAGGGTTCTTTGTTGTATGTTCTGAAAGTGTTTGGTTTTTGACTTTGTGGAGTAACTGACAAATGTTGCCTTGTTTAATGTTTAAAGTAGGCTTCTGGATATAAAACACAAAGAAAAAACAACCAAACACATTTACAGGTTGGCGGCAGATGGCTAAAGTGAACAAAGGTCTAAGGCCAGCTCGTGGAAAGGGCAGGAAATTAATCCAGGTGTTTCAAGGTTAATGGCCACATTCAATATTGACGGCCAGCTGACAGGTGATTTGACTTGAGTGAGTGTGTGCCATCAATCTCAGCCTGGCACATTTGACGCTCTCTTTGACGCTGTGACCTGCACAGGTCTCCGGATGCCTCCATGCTGTCAGGCTCAAAATCCTAAAGCATTTTGAATTGCTCTGTATAGAGGCATAAATAACTCCCATCACTTCAATCTCTTCAGGTTCTTTGGTTACATTTAGAAGAGCCAACAATGGTAGTCGAGGCAGATTGTTGTTGTTGTTCATTTCTGTAAGTAGGAAGTTACCCCACTGTGTATGATGATGTCACATACAGTGCCTTCAGAAAGTATTCAAACCCTTGACTTTTTCCAAATTTTGTTGTGTTACAGCCTGAATTTTAAATGGATTAAATGCCACTGGCCTACACACAATACACCATAATGTTAAAGTGGAATTATGTTTTTCGAAATGTTTACAAATTAATTATAAATTAAAGCTGAAATGTCTTGAGTCAATAAGAATTCAATTAAATAAGTCTAGGTAAATAAGGAGTAGAAATGTGCTTTATTTTTTTATTTAACCTTTATTTAACTAGGCATGTCAGTTAATTAAGAACAAATTATTATACAGTTGAAGTCGGACGTTTACATACACTTAGGTTGCAGTCATTAACTTGTTTTTCAACCACTCCACAAATTTCTTGTTAACAAACTATAGTTTTGGCAAGTCAGTTAGGACATCTACCTTGTGCATGACACAAGTAATTTTTCCAACAATTGTTTGCAGACAAATTTATTTCACTTATAATTCACTGTATCACAATTCCAGTGGGTCAGAAGTTTAAATACACTAAGTTGACTGTGCCTTTAAACAGCTTGGACAATTCCAGAAAAATGTGTCATGGCTTATGATAGGCTAATTGACATAATTTGAGTCAATTGGAGGTGCACTTGAGGATATATTTCAAGGCCTTCCTTCAAACTTAGTGCCTTTTTGCTTGACATCATGGGAAAATCAAATGAAATCAGCCAAGACCTCAGATTTCAGCAATTTCCTGAACAAACAATAGTATGCAAGTTTAAACACCATGGGATCACGCAGCCGTCATACCTCTTAGGAAGGAGACGCGTTCTGTCTCCTAGAGATGAACGTCCTTTGCGAAAAGTGCAAATACATCCCAGATCAACAGAAAAGGACCCTGTGAAGATGCTGGAGGAAACAGGTACAAAAGTATCTATATCCACAGTTAAACAAGCCCTATATCGACATGACATGAACCTGAAAGGCTGCTCAACAAGGAAGAAGCCACTGCTCCAAAACCGCCATAAAAAAGCCAGACTGCGGTTTGCAACTGCACATGGGGACAAAGACCACACTTTTTGGAGAAATGTCCTCAGTCTAATGAAACAAAAAAATAACTGTTTGGCCATAATCACCATTGTTATGTTTGGAGGACAAAGGGGGAGGATTTCAAACCGAAGACACCATCCCAACCGTGAAGCACAGGGGTGTCAGAATGATGTTGTGGGGGTGCTTTGCTGCAGGAGGGACTGGTGCACTTCACAAAATAGATGGCTTCATGAGGAATGAACATTATGTGGATATATTGAAGCAACATCTCAAGATATCAATCAGGACGTTAAAGCTTGGTCGCAAATGGGTCTTCCAAATGGACAATGACCCCAAGCATACTTCCAAAGTTGTGGCAAAATGGCTTAAGGACAACAAAGTCAACGTATTGGAGTGGCCATGACAAAGCCCTGACCTCAACCCTGTAGAAATTTTGTGGGCAGAACGGAAAAAGCATGTGTGAGCAAGGAGGCATACAAGCCTGACTCAGTTACACCAGCTCTGTCAGAAGGAATGGGCCCAAATTCACCCAAATAATTGTGGGAAGCTTGTGTAAGTATACACAAAATTTTTGACCCAAGTTAAACAATTTAAAGGCAAATACTAATTGAGTGTATGTAAACTTTTGACCCACTGGGAATGTGATGAAAGAAATAAAAACTTAAATAAATAATTCTCTCCACTATTATTCTGACATTTCACATTCTTAAAATAAAGTGGTCATCCTAACTGACCTTTGACAGGGACTTCTTACTCGGATTAAATGACAGGAATTGTGAAAAATTAGTTTAATTATATTTGGCTAAGGTGTATGTAAAACTGTATATAATGACGGCCTAACCCAGGCCAAACCTGGACGATGCTGGGCCAATAGTGCGCTGCCTTATGGAACTCCCAATCACAGCTGGATGTGATACAGCCTGGATTCAAACCAGGGACTATAGTGACACCTCTAGCAATGAGATGCAGTACCATAGACCGCTGCGCCACTTAATAAGTTGTGACACTCTGTGTGCAATAATAGTGTTTAACATGATTTTTTAATGACTACCTAATCTTTGTACCCCACACATATGTAAGGTTCCTCAGTCGAGCAGTGAATTTCAAACACAGATTCAACCACAAAGACCAGGAAGGTTTTCCAATGCCTCACAAAGAAGGGCACCTATTGGTAGATGGGTAAAAATAAGGGAAATTTAATATCCCTTTGAGAATGGTGAAGTTATTACTTATCCTTTGGATGGTGTATCAATACAACCAGTCACTAAAAGATACAGGCGTCCTTCCTAATTCAGTTGCTGGAGAGGAAGGAAACAGCTCAGGGATTTCACCATGAGGCCAATGGTAACTTTAAAACAGTGTCAAGAGTTTAATGGCTTTGATAGGAGAAAACTGAGGATGGATCAACTACATTGTAGTTACTGCACAATACTAACCTAATTGACAGAGGGGAAAGCCTGTACAGAATAAACATTTTCCAAAACATGCATCCTGTTTGCAACAAGGCACTAAAGTAATATTGCTGGAAATGTAGCAAAGCAATTCACTTTATGTCCAGAATACAAAGTCTTATGTTTGGGGTAAATCCAATACAACACATTAATGAGTACCACTCTCCATATTTTCAAGCATAGTGATGGCTGTATCCTGTTATGGAAATGCTTGTAATCGTTAAGGACCGGAGAGTTTCTCAGGATAAAGAAGCAACTGAATTTTATTATATTTTTCTATTTCACCTTTATTTAACCAGGTAGGCCAGTTTAGAACACGTTCTCATTCACAACTGCGACCTGGCCAAGATAAAGCAAAGCAGTGCGACACAAACAACATAGAGTTACACATAGAATAAACAAACGTACAGTCAATAACACAATAGAAAAGTCTATATACAGTGTGTGCACAAATGAAGTAAGATTAGGGAGGTAAGGCAATAAATAGGCTGTAGTGGTGAAATAATTACAATTGAGCAATTAAACACTGGAGTGATAGATGTGCAGAAGATGAATGTGCAAGTAGAGATACTGGGGTGCAAAGGAGCAAAATGTTAAATAACAATATGGGGATGAGGTAGTTGGGTGGGCTAATTACAGATGGGCCATTTACAGGTGCAATGATCTGTAATCTGCTCTGTCTGCTGATGCTTAAAGTTAGCGAGGGAGATATGAGTCTCCAGCTTCAGTGATTTTTGCAATTCGTTCCAGTCATTGGCAACAGAGAACTGGAAGGAAAGGCGGCCAAAGGGGGAGTTGGCTTTGGGGGTGACCAGTGAAATATACCTGCTGGAGCGCATACTATGAGTGGGTGCTGCTATGGTGACCAGTGAGCTGAGATAAGGCGGGGCTTTACCTAGCAAAGACTTATAGATGACCTTGAGCCAGTGGGTTTGGCGAAGAATATGAAGCGAGGGCCAGCCAATGAGAGCATACAGGTCGCAGTGGTGGGTAGTATATGGGGCTTTGGTGACAAAATGGATGGCACTGTGATAGATTACATCCAATTTGCTGAGTAGAGTGTTGGAGGCTATTTTGTAAATGACATCGCCAAAGTCAAGGATCGGTAGGACAGTCAGTACTACGAGGGTATGTTTGGCAGCATGAGTGAAGGATGCTTTGTTTGCGAAATAGGAAGCAGATTCTAGATTTCATTTTGGATTGCTTAATATCTGGAAGGTGAGTTTACAGTCTAACCAGACACTTAGGTATTTGTAGTTGTCCACATATTCTAAGTCAGAACCGTCCAGAGTAGTGATACTGGACAGGCAGGTGCGGACAGCGATCTGTTGAAGAGCATGCATTTAGTTTTACTTGCATTTAAGAGCAGTTTGAGGCCAGAGAAGGAGAGTTGTATGGCATTGAAGCTTGTCTGGAGGTTGTTAACACAGTGTCCAAAGAAGGGCCAGAAGTATACAGAATGGTGTCATCTGCGTAGAGGTGGATCCAAGAATCATCAGCAGCAAGAGCGACATCATTGATGTATACAGAGAAAAGAGTCTGCCTGTGAATTGAACTCTGTATCACCCCCATAGAGATTGCCAGAGGTACGGACAATAGGCCCTCCGATTTGACACACTGAACTCTGTCTGAGAAGTAGTTGGTGAACCAGGCGAGGCAGTAATTTGAGAAACCAAGAGTGTTGAGTCTGCCAATAAGAATGCGGTGATTGACAGAGTTGAAAGCCTTGGCCAGGTCGATGAATACGGCTGCACAGTACTGTCTTTTATCGATGGCGGTTACGATATTGTTTAGGACCTTGAGCATGGCTGAGGTGCACCCATGACCAGCTCGGAAAACAGCTTGCATAGCGGAGAAGGTACGGTGGGATTTGAAATGGTCAGTGATCTGTTTGTTAACTTGGCTTTCAAAGACCTTGGAAAGTCAGGGTAGGATAGATATACTTTAGGTTTGTGACAGTTTGAGTCTGGAGTCCCCATTTGAAAAAGGGGGATGACCGTAGCAGCTTTTCAATCTTTGGAGATCTCAGACGATACGAAAGAGAGGTTGAACAGGCTAGTAATAGGGGTTGCAACAATTGTGGCGGATCATTTTAGAAAGAGAGTGTCCAGATTGTCTAGCCCAGCTGATTTTTATGGGTCCAGATTTTGCAGCTCTTTCAGAACATCAACTATCTGGATTTGGGTGAAGGAGAAATGGGGGAGGCTTGGGCAAGTTGCTGTGGGGGGGGGTGCAGAGCTGTTGACCGGGCCAGGTTGGAAGCATGGCCAGCCATAGAAAAATGCAGCTAGAATGAAGCTAAGCACAGGCAGAAACCTAGAGGAAAACCTGGTTCAGTCTGCTTTCCACCAGACACTTGGAGATTAGTCACCTTTCAGCAGGAGAATAAGCTAAATCTACACTGGAGTTGCTTAGCCAGAAGACAGTGAATGTTCCTGAGTGGCCTTCCTACAGTTTTGACTTAAATCTACTTGAACATCTATGGCAAGACCTGATAATGCTTGTCTAGCAATGATCAACAACCAACTTGACAGAGTTTGAATAATTCTGAAAAGAATAATGGACAAGTATTGCACAATCCAGGTGTGGAAAGCTCGTAAAAACTTACCCAGAAAGACTCACACTCATTTTAATGAATTTGTAAAAATGTCTAAAAACATAATAACACTTTGATATTATGGGGTATTGTGTGTAGGCCATATAATCTCAATTTAATCCATTTTATATTCAGGCTGTAACACAACATAATTTTGAAAAAGTCAAGAGGTGTGAATACTTTTTGAATGCACTGTAGGTTGTAATCTCCTTAATCAACGTCTCAACCAAATATGACCCAATTATGATGTGGTGTGACCCAATCTATGGGTCAATAGCTCAATGGATATTCACCATTGAAAGTGCTTTTTGGTTCTGGAATAGGCTAAATCTGGGTCCGGGAAACTGTTGTGGGCCTATAAATTCTAATGGAACTGATAATAATTATTAATTATTAATTAGAAATAAAATGACAATCACCAGACTTTTAATTAAATTCCAGATTCAGTAGAGGTTACAGGAGCAGTTACTATGTAGCCACATGTAATTACACAACTGTTATCGGAAATTTGTATTCAATATAACTTGACTGTATTGGAGCAAAGTTTGTGAACTAACATTCATCCTGCTAGATAGCACATTTAATTCATGTACACTGGTGTTTGTTTTTACTTTACATTATGGCCATTGTTGTATTGCTAACATTAATCCAAAGGCACATTCTAAAAGTGGTAGAGTGTTCTGTCTTACGCAGTAAACCAACCATTCTTATTGGTCCCTTGTCCAGTAAACCCAGTTCTTATTGGGTACTTGTCCAGTAAACCCATTTTTGATTAGCCCTTGACACATCTTATACTGTAGAAAGTGCATATAAACAGCATAGAGACAAAGCTCTACTGTGTCACTCAGAAGATAATGGGGGAAATGTTCCACTTCTAATCTTACACACACTGTGCTGGCCAACAACCGGTGAAATTGCAGGGCGCCAAATTCAAAATACAGAATTGTAAATATTTAACATTCATGAAAATACACACGCAATACATCAAAATAAAGCTTAACTTTTTGTTAATCCAGCTGCAGATTTCAGATTTTAAAAAGGCTTTACGGCGAAAGCATACCATGCGATTATCTGAGGACAGCGCCCCGCATACAAATGCATGACAATCATTTTTGAACCAGGCGGTTGCGACACGAAAGTCAGAAATAGCCATATAAAATATGCCTTACCTTTGAAGATCTTCTTCTGCTGGAACTCCAAAAGGTCGCAGTTACATTACAAATGGTCCTTTTGTTCGATAAAGTCCTTCTTTATATCTATAATAGCTCAGTTTAGCTGCCGCGCTTCAGTCAATAATCCACTGGTTTCCCTCCATGAAAATGCATACAAAATGAATCCCAAACGTTACTAATAAACCTTTCCAAACATGTCAAACAACGTTTATAATCAAACCTTAGGTACCCTTATATGTAAATAAACGATAACATTTAAAACGGAGAATCGTTATTGTCTTTACCAGAGATAAACAAAAAGAACGTGCACTCGTCCATGTGCATGGAAACACTACAAGCCAAAATGGGAGCCACTTACAAAAACTACAACTTACTTTTGCAAATAACAGCCTGAAACTCTTTCTAAAGACTGTTGACTGTTACATTCCCCAGTTTATGTGTTGTAGTTTGTGTATTTGCATGTGTTTATTTCAGGAAATGGCTTCCTGAAATCCCTCAAGCAGCTGATTGGTCGACTCCATGGCTAATTGGAGAGCTGACCACGCCCCCTCGTCAAGACACAGCTGTCTCCAATTACCCATTCATTCTGAAGCTATATAAATGCCAGTGTTCTTTTCAGGAGGGAGGAGTTTTGCTGGGATGTCATTGCAGAGATTTTGCTAGAGAGATTTGCTGGGAGGTCATTGCAGAGATTTTGCTAGAGATTTTGCTAGGGGTTGATATTGAGGGAGTTCATTGCTGGGAAGTTGGTATGTTTTGTGAGTTTGTTGCTCAGATAGAGCTTTGTCCTTTGTTTCTTAGTTTGTTTGTGAAGTTGTTTAATATTCTGTTTCATTTGTTCCCAGGGGGGAAGGGGAAGGCACCTAGGGAGTGCTTAGGCAAGAGGCCCGCGGGCATACATATACCCGTAGCATATTCGCTGTCTAGGCACACTAGGTAAGACCTGGATGGACCACCCCCTGTATTTTGGTTAGGGCACCAGGTGGTGCTAAATAAGGTAAGTAGTGGGTAGGCAGGTAAGATAGGAGAGGGGGGGCTTTGAGATTTACTTTCTTTGCTTTGGTTCTGTCCAGCCCCTTTTCCCCATATTACTGTGTGACGGAATAAAGTCCTTGTAAACGGTACCACATTCTGCCTGTTGTCATTCTTACTTGCACCTACAGTCCATACCTTTTTCACTTCACGGAGAGTTTAGTTGTAGCAGGGTGTTGCGTTCCCTCTTCATAGAGGCGTGTGTAATAATGACATCTAGTGGAAGCCCTAGGAACTGCAATTGGGGAGGATTTTGCCTTATAATAAAAGTGCCAGCCATTGAAATCGGTGGTAGGAGGATTTTTTTGGGGGGGGGTTGTCCTTGGGGTTTTGCCTGCCATTTCAACAGTTTTAGAAACTTTAGAGTGTTTTCTATATATGCATATTCTAGCTTCTGGGCCTGAGTAACAGGCAGTTTGCTTTGGGCATGCTTTTCATCCGGACGTGAAAATAGTGCCCCCTAGCCCAAAGAGGTTATTAATAAATCAATTAACATCAGGAAGAAAAGACGTGGCACTTTGGTACTTCAGCCTCTGAGAGCAGGACTTGAATAGCCCTACAAGTTATTATTTTATGGCTTTGACAGAATACTCTACGCTACTGATGACTTTCCGACAACTTTCATTATGTGTGTGTGTGCGTGTGTATGTTTTAAAACGATGATCTACACTCTGAACAAATAGTTAGGTATTTTTCTACATAACCAGCTCTCTGTAAAGGGTGTTTGGCTTGATGGTTTGTGTATGTGTGTGTCCATTCTTCTTTGAGCCCTAGAAGGTTCCCTAGAGGGTTGTGCTTCTTGTTTAAACCTGACACAAATTCCCTGTCACAATGCTGGGGCGGCCACGCTTGTAGACACAAGCAAATATTTCCTTTTCTGATCGTAGCCAATCCCTTCAAAAATCCCCACCCACCAGTAACCTCCCACTCCCTTCTGAACCCACCCTGACACTACAAGCGAGCCATTTGTCGCAAAGTAATTATAGAATTATCGATTGGCAAGCAATTAATGTTTTTTTAACCCCCCCACTCCCCTTTCCCCATCTTTTAATTTGCAGTCTGAGCAGCGAGAAGAAAAAAGCTTTTGGAGTAACACATTTAATCCCCTTGGCATTTCCTTATGTTCTTCAGATGAATGGGGGGTGGGACAAAAGGCTTCTTTTTTTCTTCCTCTATCCCTCCGCTCTCTTCCTCTGTTCCTTCTTGCCTGCAAATCTCTCTAGCAGCAGTCCAGGGGCTTCTTAGAATACAGCCGCACACCCCACTGTCTTGCCGCTAGCGATGTCCATGCCAAAGAAATACAATAGATAGAATGGATATGCCCCTCTGTATCCCATGATTACTGACATAGTGATCAGATTGAATTAATGCACTGTTGTGCCCATTGTGGCTAAAATATGGCACAGGTATCGAAGTTAGCCATCTGTAGAAATAGTGTGAAATGATGACTGACAAAATTGGTTGCTTTGACATTGTAATTGTTGTGTCTCCCATTGTAAACGGTATCATGGCCATGATTCACTTACAAAAGATTCATACGTTGATATATATGATATCGAGTAGGATAAAGGTGGTGGAACCTCTGCTATCAAATAACCATGACTGCGTCCCAAATGGCACCCTATTTCCTATACAGTGCAAAGCCCATAGGGCTATGGTCAAAAGTGGTGCACTGTATGGGATAAGGTGTCATTTGGGATGGCCATATATCAGGCTATTCTCATTGTGAGAATATTCCAGCATGAAAAGTAAATCCAGGGTGACCCCAACTAATCCTGAATCACTTCACAGTCTGGTGAATGTGTGTTGTCAATATTGACAATCACTCTAGCAGAACCATTCACCTTAATCAGACTAAATGCTCGAAGGAGGCTGACCCAGGGAACATACAGTGCCTTTGGAAAGTAATCAGATACCTTGACTTTTTACACATTTTGTTATGTTACAGCCTTATTTTAAAATGGATTAAATAAAAATCCTCATCAATCGACACACAATACCCCATAATGACAAAGTCAAAAAAGGTTTTCATACATTTTTGCAAATGTATAAAAAAAGAAAAGTGAAATACCTTATTTACATAAGTATTCAGACCCTTTGCTGTGAGACTCGAAATTAAACTCAGGTGCATTCTGTTTCCATTGATCATCCTTAAGATGGTTCTACAACTTGATTGTAGTACCCCTGTAAATTCAATTGATTGGACATGATTTGGAAAGGCACATGCCTGTCAATATAAGGTCTCACAGTTGACAGTGCATGTCAGAGCAAAAACAAAGCCATGAGGTCAAAGGAATTGACTGTAGAGCATCGAGACAGGATTGTGTTGAGGCACAGATCTGGGGAAGGTACCACATCATTTTTGCAGCATTGAAGGTCTCTAAGAACACAGTGGCCTCCACTAAGACTCTTAGGACAACCATCTCTGCAGCACTCCACCAATCAGGCCTTTATGGTAGAGTGGTCAGATGGAAGCCACTCCTCAGTAAAAGACACATGACAGCCCGCTTGCAGTTTGCGAAAAAGCACCTAAAGAGAATCAAGATCAAGAATGCCAAGCGTCATGTCTGGAGGAAACTTGGCACCATCCTTAAGGTGAAGCATGGTGGTGGTAGCATCATGCAGTGGGGATGTTTTTCAGTGGCAGGGACTGGGAGACTAGCCAGGATCGAGGCAAAGATGAGTGGAGAAAAGTACAGAGAGAACCTTTGATGAAAACCTGCTCCAGAGAGCTCAGGACCTCAGACTGGGGCAAAGGTTCACCTTACAACAGGACAACGACCCTAAGCACACAGCCAAGACAACGCAGGAGGGGCTTCGGGACAAGAAGCCTAGCCAGAGCCCGGACTTGAACCGGATCGAGCATCTTTAGAGAGCCCTGAAAATAGCTGTGCAGCAACGCTCCCCATCCAACCTGATAGTGCTTGAAAGGATTTGCAGAGAAGAATGGGAGAAACTCCCCAAATACAAGTGTGCCAAGCCTGTAGCGTCATACCCAGTAAGACTCAATGCTGTAATCGCTGCCAAACGTTCTTCAACAAATTACTGAGTAAAGGGTCTGAATACTTACTGTATGTAATAGTGACAGTTTTTATTTCATTTTTGCAAAAAAATTCTACAACCCTGTTTTTGCTTTGTCATTATGGGGTGTTGTGTGTAGATTGATGTGGGAAAGGAACAATTTAATTCATTTTAGAATAAGGCTGTAATGTTACAGAATGTGGGAAAAGTCAAGGGGTCTGAATACTGTATGCTTGGATGGACCCGGCATAAAATAAACAATACACATTATCAGGTTGCCAAGCGGTCCTGAAATTAGTATCACATGGTCCTGTAAGTGTAAATACTGAGATTCAATCTAACATACTATTGTGTTACTGCATGGGCTGGTAACAATGCATTTATTCAGCACAAATGGGTACCAAACCTGATACCAAAGATGACCTTATCTTATCTGCTTCTCAATTCTTATATGCTGCATTGATGCCATTTAATCTCGTTTGGCAGAGAAAAATCCAGTTTCCCTCTGTCCCTGTTTTACAGATGCCAACAGACAGACAGTTGTGGCCCAGATGGACATACAGACGACCAGCACAAGCACCAGAAACGCAGGCTGCTGGCATATGTCAACAGAGAGATTGATGTCATGGATCGTCATCGTGGTAACATATGGCCAAGGCAAAGAAAGTTGATTTCCCTTCTGGTGAGTTGTACAGCTTGTCTTGTGTCTCTTTTGTCCATTCACACACACTCAAAATCGAATTACTTCTAAGAAATAATTTGGAAATGTGAAATATAGGAATGTGAGGAACTGACCCAGATATGCCCTTGTTGACTTGTTTAGGAAGAGGTGTCATGATGTGTCAAGTGTCATGATAAGTAAACTAGGTTACACGTTCAATTTAACTACAGGGGAATATCTCATGTACTGTAATTCACTAGGACTAGGCACATAGAACTACATATCACTGCAAATTATAGGTAAAACGGTTCCGCTTTAAGATTATTTTTTATTTTTTATTTTACCTTTATTTAACTAGGCAAGTCAGTTAAGAACAAATTCTTATTTTCAATGACGGCCTAGGAACAGTGGGTTAACTGCCTTGTTCAGGGGCAGAATGACAGATTTGTACCTTGTCAGCTCGGGAATTTGAACTTGCAACCTTTCGGTTACTAGTCCAACGCTCTAACCACTAGGCTACCTTGCCGCCCCTAGAACTACATATCCCTGCAAAATATAGGTAAAATGGTCCCGCTTTAAATGACTTGCAGCTGTTTATTAAGGCTTCATAAAGCCTTAATAAACACTACATAAATGTGTCACAAATCATCTATACCCATATGTCATGCTCTATAAATAGTTTGTAAATGTGGCATAACTGTGTGACATATCCACCAATGTCAAATGTGACATAATCCACTATGTCAAATATGACATAATATTGTGCTTTATAAAGAGTGGCATAAGCACTGCTTAATAAAGGCTTTATCAATCATATTAAATTGAGGCTCACAAAGCATTTATAACCTGGTCATGCATCTTGGTAGAGCATTGCAACGCCAGGATTGTGGTTTTGATTGCCGGGACCAACAAATGTATGCACACATGACTGTAAATTGCTTTGGATAAAATTGTCTGCTAAATTTTATATATTATATATTATATAATATTACCAACTGTGTGGTTTGAGCCCTGAATGCTGATTGGCTGAAATACGTGCTAAATCAGATTGTATTCCACGGGTATGACAAAACTTTTATTTTTACTGTTCTAATAGCAAACCTCAGGGGTTTGTGGTATAATGCCATTTATACCCTGGATAATAGGTGTATCCAGGCACTCACGGTGCATAAGAACAGCCTTTAGCCGTGGTATATTGGCCATATACCACATCTCCTCGAGTCTTATTTCTTAATTATATTACTCTAAAATATTTCTAGAATGACCAAACCTCTTTCCCTCTTGGGTGCATAGCCAATACTGGACCTGACCTCAACTTACCCCAAAATGCTGTGCTGCAGGATGACACGATTCTAAAGTGCAGTCATGCAAAAAACATTTAGAGTATTTCTGGCGCTGCACAGAAATACCTTTATCCAGATGGTGTGACAAAAGCATTTCCTAACAGACCTGGTAACTTTTTGTTGTTGTTACTTTTAAGGTTGGAACCAACATGCAGTACCTCCAGCAAGAACCATTCGCCCACCACCTCAAGGACCAGCTACACTATTCACAGCCCTGTGTAATGATCAATGTAATTGCATTGCTGGACTTTTTCAAACTTATATTTGTAGTGATTAAAAAATGTAAAAATAAAAGGAAATGTATGGTAATGTTTATTTGTTTTAGCTGTTAGTGATCATTCCCTAAGTGTTAATACATCTGTGTTAACACCATTAAGCATTCATGTGTGTGTTATGAATGACCAAATGTGTCTGACTTTATAGTAAGTACAGCGTCATATGATACAAGACATTTACAGTGCATTCAGAAAGTCTTTAGACCCCTTGACTTTTTCAACATTTTGTAACATTACAGCTTTATTCTAGAATGGATTAAATTGTTTTTCCCTTAGCAGTCTAAACACAATACTCCATAAAGACTAAGCAAAAACTGTCTTTTAGACATTTTTGCTAATATATACATTTTTTTTTACTGAAATATACATTTACATAAGTATTCAGACTTTTACTCAGCACTTTGTTGAAGCACCTTTGGCAGCGATTACAGCCCCGAGTCTTCTTTGGTATGACGCTACAAGCTTGGCACACCTGTATTTGGGGAGTTTCTCCCATTCTTCTCTGCATCTCCTCTCAAGCTGTCAGGTTGGATGGGGAGCGCAGCTGCACGGCTATTTTTAGGTCTTTCCAGAGATTTTCCGATTGTGTTCAAGTCCAGGCTCTGGCTGGGCCACTCAAGGACATCCAGAAACTCGTCCCGAAGCCACCCCCGTGTTGTCCATCCTATCATCTCTTCCCTCCGCTCAAACCTTCTCCCACCTATCTCCTGATTCTGCCTCCTCAACCCTCCTCTCCTCCCTCTCTGCATCCCTTGACTCTCTATGTCCCCTATCCTCCAGGCCGGCTCGGTCCTCCCCTCCCGCTCCGTGGCTCGATGACTCATTGCGAGCTCACAGAACAGGGCTCCGGGCAGCCGAGCGGAAATGGAGGAAAACTCGCCTCCCTGCGGACCTGGCATCCTTTCACTCCCTCCTCTCTACATTTTCCTCCTCTGTCTCTGCTGCTAAAGCCACTTTCTACCACGCTAAATTCCAAGCATCTGCCTCTAACCCTAGGAAGCTCTTTGCCACCTTCTCCTCCCTCCTGAATCCTCCGCCCCCCCCCCCCCCTCCTCCCTCTCTGCAGATGACTTCGTCAACCATTTTGAAAAGAAGGTCGACGACATCCGATCCTCGTTTGCTAAGTCAAACGACACCGCTGGTTCTGCTCACACTGCCCTACCCTGTGCTCTGACCTCTTTCTCCCTCTCTCTCCAGATGAAATCTCGCGTCTTGTGACGGCCGGCCGCCCAACAACCTGCCCGCTTGACCCTATCCCCTCCTCTCTTCTCCAGACCATTTCCGGAGACCTTCTCCCTTACCTCACCTCGCTCATCAACTCATCCCTGACCGTTGGCTACGTCCCTTCCGTCTTCAAGAGAGCGAGAGTTGCACCCCTTCTGAAAAAACCTACACTCGATCCCTCCGATGTCAACAATTACAGACCAGTATCCCTTCTTTCTTTTCTCTCCAAAACTCTTGAACGTGCCGTCCTTGGCCAGCTCTCCCGCTATCTCTCTCTGAATGACCTTCTTGATCCAAATCAGTCAGGTTTCAAGACTAGTCATTCAACTGAGACTGCTCTCCTCTGTATCACGGAGGCGCTCCGCACTGCTAAAGCTAACTCTCTCTCCTCTGCTCTCATCCTTCTAGATCTATCGGCTGCCTTCGATACTGTGAACCATCAGATCCTCCTCTCCACCCTCTCCGAGTTGGGCATCTCCGGCGCGGCCCACGCTTGGATTGCGTCCTACCTGACAGGTCGCTCCTACCAGGTGGCGTGGCGAGAATCTGTCTCCTCACCACGCGCTCTCACCACTGGTGTCCCCCAGGGCTCTGTTCTTGGCCCTCTCCTATTCTCGCTATACACCAAGTCACTTGGCTCTGTCATAACCTCACATGGTCTCTCTTATCATTGCTATGCAGACGACACACAATTAATCTTCTCCTTTCCCCCTTCTGATGACCAGGTGGCGAATCGCATCTCTGCATGTCTGGCAGACATATCAGTGTGGATGACGGATCACCACCTCAAGCTGAACCTCGGCAAGACGGAGCTGCTCTTCCTCCCGGGGAAGGACTGCCCGTTCCATGATCTCGCCATCACGGTCGACAACTCCATTGTGTCCTCCTCCCAGAGCGCCAAGAACCTTGGCGTGATCCTGGACAACACCCTGTCGTTCTCAACTAACATCAAGGCGGTGGCCCGTTCCTGTAGGTTCATGCTCTACAACATCCGCAGAGTACGACCCTGCCTCACACAGGAAGCGGCGCAGGTCCTAATCCAGGCACTTGTCATCTCCCGTCTGGATTACTGCAACTCGCTGTTGGCTGGGCTCCCTGCCTGTGCCATTAAACCCCTTCAACTCATCCAGAACGCCGCAGCCCGTCTGGTGTTCAACCTTCCCAAGTTCTCTCACGTCACCCCGCTCCTCCGTTCTCTCCACTGGCTTCCAGTTGAAGCTCGCATCCGCTACAAGACCATGGTGCTTGCCTACGGAGCTGTGAGGGGAACGGCACCTCAGTACCTCCAGGCTCTGATCAGGCCCTACACCCAAACAAGGGCACTGCGTTCATCCACCTCTGGCCTGCTCGCCTCCCTACCACTGAGGAAGTACAGCTCCCGCTCAGCCCAGTCAAAACTGTTCGCTGCCCTGGCCCCCCAATGGTGGAACAAACTCCCTCACGACGCCAGGACAGCGGAGTCAATCACCACCTTCCGGAGACACCTGAAACCCCACCTCTTTAAGGAATACCTAGGATAGGTTAAGTAATCCCTCTCACCCCACCCCCCCTAAGTTTTAGATGCACTATTGTTAAGTGACTGTTCCACTGGATGTCATAAGGTGAATGCACCAATTTGTAAGTAGCTCTGGATAAGAGCGTCTGCTAAATGACTTAAATGTAATGTAAATGTCTTGGCTGTGTGCTTAGGGTCATAGTCTTGTTGGAAGGTGAATCTTCGCCCCAGTCTGAGGTCCTGACTGCTCGGGAGCAGGTTTTCATCAGGGATCTCTCTGTACTTTGCTCCGTTCGTCTTTCCCTCGATCCTGGCTAGTCTCGCAGTCCCTGCCGCTGAAAAACATCCTCAAAGCATGATGCTGCCATGCTTCACAGTAGGGATGGTGCCAGGTATCCTCCAGACTTGACGCATTCAGCCAAAGAGTTCAATCTTGGTTTTATCAGACCAGAGAATCTTGTTTCTCGTGGTCTGAGAGTCCTTTAGGTGCCTTTTAGCAAACTCCAAGTGGGCTGTCATATGCCTTTTACTGAGGAGTGGCTTCCATCTGGCCACTCTACCATAAAGGCCTGCTTGGTGGAATGCTGTGGAGATGGTTGTCCTTCTGGAAGGTTCTCCCATCTCCACAGAGGAATTCTGGAGCTCTGTCAGAGTGATCATCGGGTTCTTGGTCACCTGCCGGACCAAGACCCTTCTCCCCTGATTGCTCAGTTTGGTCAGGCGTCCAGCTCTAGGAAGAGACTTGGTGGTTCCAAACTTCTTCCATTTAAGAATGATGGAGTCCGCTGTGTTCTTGGGGAACTTCCATGCTGCAGAAATGTTGTGGTACCCTTCCCCAGATCTCTGCTTCGATACAACCCTGTCTCGGAGCTCTAAGGAAAATTCCTTCGACCTCATGGCTTTTTTTCTTCTTCTCTGACATGCACTGTCAACTGTGGGATCTTAGATAGACAGGTGTCTTTCTTACCAAATAATTTCCAATCAATTGAATTTACCACAGGTGGACTCCAATCAAGTCGTAATAACATCTCAAAGATGATAAATGGAAACAGGATGCACCTTAGCTCAATTTTGAGTCTCATTGCATATGGTCTGAATACTTATGTAAATACGGTATAAATTTGCAAACATTTGAAGAAACTTGTTTTCGCTTTGTCATTATGGGGGTATTGTGTGTAGAATGATGAAGAAAAACATTTATTGAATCTATTTTAGAATAAGTCTGTAACATAACAATATGTGGAAAAAGTCAAGGGGTATGTATGTATGTACTATAAATGACCAAAAGGGTCTAACTTTAAAGTAAGTACAGCGTCATGCAATATAGAGTCTTTATGGATGTATTATGAATGACCGACTGTATCACTTCAAACAAAGCATTACAGGACACTACATAAAGTGTCAATAAATAGGTTATTAACATTCTGCTGATTTATGAAGGTTCTCATGATCCACAGGTTACTGTAGGTTGTGAGAGGTATTTAAATTGGTTGATGGACCTACAAAACGTGTGTTTATATATGTGTGTGTGTGTGTGTGTGTGTCAGAGCCAAGAAGATTTAGAGTAGTCCAACCTGAGACTATTGCACCAGGTATTCCTTGTCCGTTCCCATGCTGGAGACCAGGGATTGATTACAACCTGTAACAATGGTGCCAACATTTTGTGGCTGATCTTTCAGAAGGGGTAGTAGGTGAATTGTCAAAGACCCGACTGGGACCAGCACCGCACGGTATGGCTCTTTATGTTGTTGTGTATGTGTTTGTATACTGAGGAACATGGTTTCTGAAGAAAGGCACTTTCAATGTCCTTATGTTGGGGGCTTTCATCAAGGTAAGTGTTTCTTGGTTTAACGTCATACCCTGGCTATTGCTTACACAGCACATATAAGCCTGAGATATCAAGCATTCAAAGTTGGGAGTGAACAGAGAATTCTATGTTAGTGACCTTACTGAATAATGTATTTGTAATCAGGCTATATATTTTGCTTGCAAAAACATTTCACTACTCGTCACTAGTTAACACAGCCACAAAGTCGTAATTAAGGCTAAATCCTGACTATTTCCATAATTATCTTCTTAAAATCTTATTTTAAACCCTAACCCAGCCAAGTTTGATACATTGGTCCGCCAGACCTTCCTCACATTTGGGCGGAACTGTCTGGGAATGAGATGAAGTGTAATGTGACTAACATGACTCTACATTTTTTTTCTTCAGTTTAGAGCGTGTACCATCCTTCACCACAACATGTCACCCTTTATAAAGCATATGTTTATATCATATTCTACATTGTTGTTTATGTCACATTTGACTATGGCACACAGTTACGCCAAATGTATGAACCCTTTATAAAGCATGACATAGATGCTTTGTAACACATTTATGTTAGTGCTTACGAAGGCATTATGAAGGCTTTATGAAACCAAGCCCAGCCAATCAGAATGAGGTTTTCTCCACAAAACAGCTTTATTACAGACAGAAAAACTCCTCAGTGCACCCCCCCCCCCCCCACCTCACCCCCTCTCAGACAATTCCGCAGGTGAAGAAGCCAGATGTGGAGCCAGACCTGTCAGGTGGATGGATTATCTTGGCAAGGAAAAATGCTCACTAACAGGGATGTCAACACATTTGTGCACAGAGAAATAAGATTTCTGTGGGTATGGAACATTTCTGTGGGTATGGAACATTTCTGTGGGTATGGAACATTTCTGTGATTTTTTTATTCCAGCTCATAAAACATGGGACCAACACTTTACATGTTCCGTTTATATTTTATTCTGTGTAGAATAACATTTCTGTGCCATAGGCAAGGGTCAATGGATGAGGGCCGAAATTTATCCAGAGAAAAAAGTTGATGGTAAACATTCCTAGTTTGTTTGAGTTGTTCCAAACTGGTTTAGTGTAGTGTGTGAAGAGAACACCAGAATGAACTTGAGTATTTACATCTATAAAAGTTCCTCGTTATTTTAGGAGAAATGCCAGCTGATTTTATGATGTCTCTCATGAAATATGCATGACAGAACACTTTTGTGATTATTTGTTTCAGAGCTTAACAGTAGAAATGACTCACTTAGCTGCAATTTCTCTTATTTTTTTCTTCTCCCAAAATAATGTGATTACTTTCCAAAACAAACAATTAGAGGCCGCTGGCTGCAGTTCAGCAATGATTCATGAAAAAAATGTCTGTGGGTCCCAGAGAGCAAGTGATTTCAGTCATTTCAGCAGATAAGTAATTTCAGGTGACAGTCACGGGTGTGGTATTGTTGTAGGTCAGCTCAGGCAGGGAAAGAAGTCAGATAGGGTAGCCTAGTTATTGATCAAAATGATGATGATGATATTGACCAAAATTATGATGGATAATTAAGATGGTGATGATATTTAACAAACTGATGATGATGATGATTACAATGCTGATGACGGCGATGATGACGAGGATGATGATATAACAATGAAGCACAAGGACAGAGGTGAATAGAGTTCAAAAAGAGAGCTTGAATGCTTCTCTCAAACCACACCACCACACTACCCAATCTGATGATCATCAGGAAGTGCATATGTGATATAATGAAATATGCTTTAGTGTTATAATGAAATAATAATAATACAGCATCAGAATGTTTGCCAACAAGTAATAGCCTACCATAGTATGAGTCATAATACCCATAAAACCTAGCAGTCAAACACGGAAATGGTTCCAATTTCTTTTCCACCATTCATTTTATCCATTGTGGATTTTAGAAACACTTCAAATAAGGGCTATGTTTCATGTATAATTTCACCATGAGGGAATGGTGACTTTAAAACAGTTACAGAGTTTAATGGCTGTGATAGGAGAAAACTTGACGAAGGATCAACAACATTGTAGTTACTCCACAATACTAACCTAAATGACGTAGTGAAAAGAAGGAAGCCTGTACAGAATAAAAATATACCAAAACATGCACCCTGTTTGCATTATTATGGCACTAAAGTAAAACTGCAAAAAAAATGTTGGAGCTCACTACAAATGCCTGTCTCAAGCTTCACACCACCCACCAGGGCTATGTTGATCTGGACGAGACTGCCAAATCGAGAGAAAACATTGATATGTTCGCTGTTAAACATCCAGGTTTTGCATTTGTAACTCACCCACCAAAATCACAGTATGCTGTTTTACATTTTGTTTTATTTTTGCTGGTTTTATTCCTTAAATGGAAAAGCAGAATAATCTGTGTGCTCTCTGATAGTAATAATAATTCATATGGTGCTCTTCGATGTGCCAGCTTTGTGGCATTAATGAATAAATCAGATATGTAATGTATAAAAGGCATCTGTATGCATTGTTTACTATTTGATTTCTTTAAAACAATGTAATGGTTGGACTTCAGCTGTTTGGCATGATTGATGGGTGACTAGGTGCATTTGTGTCAAATAAATATGCTTATTCATTCACGACTAAGGATATATTCTGCAATGAGTTAATCTGGCTTTGAATCTGCAACAGAACATGTCAACAAGTTAGCTCTGAATTGCTTTAATATAGCAGTGCATTCCAACACCCAATTGAATCAGATTTCACCTTGTCCATATACAGTTGAAGTTGGAAGTTTACATACACCTTATCCAAATACATTTAAACTCAGTTTTTCACAATTCCTGACATTTAATCCAAGTAAAAATTCCCTGTTTTAGGTCAGATAGGATCACCACTTCATTTAAAGAATGTGAAATGTCAGAATAATAGTAGTGATTTATTTCAGGTTTTATTTCTTTCTGTCACGCCCTGACCTTAGCGATCCTTTTAATTCTCTAGTTGGTTAGGTCAGGTTGTGACTAGGGTGGGCAATCTATGTTTTCTATTTCTTTGTTGGCCGGGTATGGTTCCCCATCAGAGGCAGCTGTCTATCGTTGTCTCTGATTGGGGATCTGTCACTCCAACGGTGACAGTCCAGTGTGCGAGTTCAGCACTGTGTTGTGAGCATACTCTGCCCTGATGAGGAACTTGCTCCAGTTACTTGCCTGGGTGGAGACGAAACAGCAGAGGACCTTCTCCAGTTCCTGGTTGGCCCGCTCTGTTTGCCCATTTGACTGTGGGTAGAACCCCGAGGAGAGACTCATCGACGCCCCCAACAGGGAGCAGAAGGCATTCCAATACTGTGTGACGAACTGGGGCACACGATCCGAGGCAATGTCCTTGGAAAGTCTGTGTAGTCGAAAGACATGGGTAATCATAAGATCAGCGGTCTCCTTCGCGGAAGGCAACTTGGGTAAGGCAAGGAAATGGGCTACCTTGGAGAACCGATCAACGACCACCGGGATAGTGGTAAGCCCTTGCGATTGAGATAACCCTGTGATAAAATCTACAGACAGGTGGGACCAGGGCTGAATGGGGATGGGCAGAGCAACCTAGCCAGTTGCTGTCATGAGGACTTGCTTTGGGCACAGGTGGAACAGGCCGCCAGATTTTCTGCTTCAGGAACTCCAGTGTCCAATTAACCCCTGGATTCCCAGTTCATTTTGAGGAGTGTCCTCATGGTAGCACTCGAGAACGGGCTTATCGCAAAACATAAAGTCTGTGAGTGGGACCCCCACCAGGGTCAGATTCTCGGGCCTGGGCCTGTCGTACCATGGTCTCTACAGTCCACAACTCGGGAGCCACAATGCGGGAGCTGGGGATGATAGGCTCGGAGTCCCTTTCCTCGTCAGAGACATCGTGTTGGCGGGACAGGGCATCTGCTTTCTGATTCTTAGATACCAAGTGATAGGCTAGAGTGAAGTTTAACCTCTTAATTAAAAAAACAGAGCCCACCCAGCCTGGTGAGCATTCAACCTCTTGAATGGAGACCAAAGTCTAATGGTCCGTCCAGATCACGAGAGGATGAGGTGCCCCCTCCAACCAGTGTCTCCACCCCTCAAGGGCCCACTTGACTGCCAAGACCACCCGATTGCCTACATCATAGTTGCGTTCCTCTGGCGAGAAGGCACATGGGTGCATTCTCTTGTCCCCCTCGTTCCACTGTGAAAGGTCTGCCCCTGCTCTAGTGTCCGAGGCGTCCACCTCCACCACAAAGGGATGAGTAGGATCAGGATGAACGAGGAACGGGTCCAGATTTATCAGGGTGTGCTCCAGTGGCTACGACAGTTAATGAAATTCACTAACACAATCACATTAATACTCATTAATGAGATGTTACTACTTGCTTGAATTAAGTGCTTCTACACCTGCATTGCTTGCTGTTTGGGGTTTTAGGCTGGGTTTCTGTACAGCACTTTGAGATATCACCTGATGTACGAAGGGCTATATAAATAAATTTGATTTGATTTGATTTGAAGTCATTCATTTTGTCTAACTGTGTTGTGTACTCTCAGCGGAAGAGTTGAGCACTTCTCCAACGCCTTACATCCATGATGAGCATATTGTGTCCTGAATTCAAGTATCTGAAGACATCAACCCCTGCCCTGTCGTGTCCTGAATTCAAGCCTCTGAAGACATCAACCCCCGTCTTGTCATATCCTGAAGTCAAGCCTCTGAAGACATCAAGTCTTACTATCATTCAATCACTGCTGTGATTGTCATGTTTTGTCATTGGTTATCATGTCTTGTCTCTGTGCTTCCCTTCTATTCGTTTCCCTCTGCTGGTCTTATTAGGTTCTTTCCCTCTTTCTCTCCCTCTCTCGCTCTCTCTCTCTATCGTTCCGTTCCTGCTCCCAGCTGTTCCTCATTCTCCTAACTACCTCATTTACTCTTTTCACACCTGTCCCCTATTTTGCCCTCTGATTAGAGCCCCTATTTCTCCCTCTGTTTTCCGCTTCTGTCCTTGTCGGATCCTTGTATGATGTTCGCTGTTCTGTGTCCTTGTCTCGCCCTGTCGTGTTTTACCTTCTTCAGATGCTGCGTGTGAGCAGGTGTCTAGGTCTGTTACGGCCGGTGCCTTCCCGAAGCAACCTGCAGTCTGTGGTCGAGTCTCCAGTCAGTCCTCTCTACTGACGAGTGGATTTCAGTTTTCCTGTTTTGTTTTCACCTTGATAATTTCCAGGATTATCACTTTTGTCTAGAACTGGAATAAAGACTCTGTTTTCGTTAAGTCGCTTTTGGGTCCTCATTCATCAGCATAATAGTGATTCCTTCCCAACACTGAGTATGATTACATGCATACAATAATGCAATTATTGTGGATAGTCAGATGAATATGATAGTTTGATTAAAATGTTTACATGCTTTGCAAGATAAATAATTTCCCTAATAAGCCTGTTTACATGGACACTGAAATCAGGCTACCCGATGGCACTGATAAATGCAGAAAATCGGCAATCAAAATAAACGTTCTACCACAGCGACCATGTTATTTTTGGGAAGCATATTTGATACTGAGTGTGGACATATAAAGTTACTTCTAAGACACATACATTTGCCCTTTAGTGCTAGTAAGGTGGTTACATAATTATTGCATAATCTGCCTACTGCCATAGTCAGTTTAATATCGAATTATTACTCTTCATGTAAATGTGCTCACTGTGTGTGTGAGTAGCGCTCTCATGTTTGGATAAATACCATAGTAAACCAGTAACTTAATTGTCACGTTCTGACCATAGTTCTTGTGTGTTTTCCTTGTTTTAGTGTTGGTCAGGACGTGAGCTGGGTGGGCATTCTATGTTGTGTGTCTAGTTTGTCCATTTCTATGTTTGGCCTGATATGGTTCTCAATCAGAGGCAGGTGTTAGTCATTGTCTCTGATTGGGAACCATATTTAGGTAGCCTGTTTTGTGTTGGGATTTGTGGGTGATTGTTTCCTGTCTCTGTGTTTTCTGCACCAGATAGGACTGTTTTTGAGTTTTGCCACGTTTATTGTTTTATAGTGTGTTCATGTTGAGTTTCTGTTATTAAAGAACCATGGACACTTACCACGCTGCACATTGGTCCTCCGATCATTCTCGCTTCTCCTCCTCAGACGAAGAGGAGGAAAACCCTAAATACATAAATAAATATCATATTCATACTGTATACTGTACATATTTTTCACTCACTGCTTGGACTAAGTCCTTCATTCATAGATCTTTTGTCTAACAGTGTTGTGTACGTTTTTTTGTGTTTCCAGTAAAATCCTGTCCTGCCCTCAGCGGACATGTTGAGCTCTTCTCCAACACCCTTCATCCATGATGAGCCTGTCTTGCACGGCTACTTCCTAGATTAACTGACATTGCCCCATCCCCCTTTTTGATCTCAGGTGTGATCCCTCCTCTCTTAACACTGAGTCTGTCTTGTACTACTAGATTTCACTGAGACTTTTTCCTTTTTATCATCATGAAGGAGTGTCTATTTAAATGTGTCTCTCACTCTCTACAGGATTGAGTGCCTATCTCTCTCCCATCACTCAGACTGGTCAGACATCAAAGGATATCCTGTATTCTGCAGCAGCTTCCCTTGTTAACTTGGTCAGCTTGATCCCCCAACATCTGTCCAAATAGTACCACCTGCTAACTTGTGAAAAATAAATACTTGTACCTTGTTTTTTGTATTTCTATGAACATGATACACTCATTATGTGAAGATCCTGTTCATTACTGTTTTGGGTTCAGAGTGGCACAGTGGTCTAAAGCACTGCATCTCAGTGCTAGAGGCGTCACTACATCTCAGTCCTAGAGGCGTCATTAGAGACCCTGGTTCGATCCCAGTGTACTTCCGGCGCCGACAGAGGTGGCCGCCTCGCTTCGCGTTCCTAGGAAACTATGCAGTTTTTTGTTTTTTTTACGTGTTATTTCTTACATTAGTACCCCAGGTCATCTTAGGTTTCATTACATACAGTCGAGAAGAACTACTGAATATAAGATCAGCGTCAACTCACCATCAGTACGACCAAGAATATGTTTTTCGCGACGCGGATCCTGTGTTCTGCCTTTCAAACAGGACAGCGGAATGGATCGCATGCTGCAACCCCAAAAAACGACTCCGAAAAAGAGGGAAACGAGGCGGTCTTCTGGTCAGACTCCGGAGATGGGCACACTGTGCACCACTCCCTAGCATTCTTCATGCCAATGTCCATGTCTCTTGACAACAAGGTTGATGAAATCCGAGCAAGGGTAGCATTCCAGAGGGACATCAGAGACTGTAACGTTCTTTGCTTCACGGAAAGTTGGCTCACTGGAGAGACGCTATCCGATGCGGTGCAGCCAACGGGTTTCTCCACGCATCGCGCCGACAGAAACAGACATCTTTCTGGTAAGAAGAGGGGCGGGGGCGTATGCCTTATGGCTAACGAGACATGGTGTGATGAAAGAAACATACAGGAACTCAAATCCTTCTGTTCACCTGATTTAGAATTCCTCACAATCAAATGTAGACCGCATTACCTACCAAGAGAATTCTCTTCGATTATAATCACAGCTGTATATATCCCCCCCCCCCCCCCCCCCAAGCAGACACATCGATAGCTCTGAACGAACTTTATTTAACTCTTTGCAAACTGGAAACCATTTATCCGGAGGCTGCATTCATTGTTGCTGGGGGTTTTAACAAGGCTAATCTGAAAACAAGACCTAAATTTTATCAGCATATCGATTGCGCAACCAGGGGTGGAAAAACCTTGGATCATTGTTACTATAACTTCCGCGACGCATATAAGGCCCTGCCCCGCCCCCCTTTTGGAAAAGCTGACCCCGAGAACGCATGTCCATGATCCTACGTACCTTGTAAATAGGTGCGCCCTCGACAAGGACGGGGGGGGGGAGGGAAGACGAACGGGGGTGCGAAGAAAGGGCTTGACACAGGAGACATGGAAGACAGGATGGACGCGACGAAGATGTTGCGGAAGAAGCAGTCGCACAGCGACAGGATTGACGACCTGAGAGACACGGAACGGACCAATGAACCGCGGAGTCAACTTACGAGAAGCTGTCGTAAGGGGAAGGTTACGAGTGGAAAGCCACACTCTCTGGCCGCGACAATACCTAGGACTCTTAATCCTACGTTTATTGGCGGCTCTCACAGTCTGCGCCCTGTAACGGCAAAGTGCAGACCTCACCCTCCTCCAGGTGCGCTCACAACGTTGGACAAACGCCTGAGCGGAGGGAACGCTGGACTCGGCGAGCTGGGACGAGAACAGAGGAGGCTGGTAACCCAGACTACTCTGAAACGGAGATAGCCCGGTAGCAGACGAAGGAAGCGAGTTGTGAGCGTATTCTGCCCAGGGGAGCTGTTCTGCCCAAGACGCAGGGTTTCTAAAAGAAAGGCTGCGTAGTATGCGACCAATCGTCTGATTGGCCCTTTCTGCTTGACCGTTAGACTGGGGATGAAAACCGGAAGAGAGACTGACGGAAGCACCAATCAAACGACAGAACTCCCTCCAAAACTGTGACGTGAATTGCGGACCTCTGTCTGAAACGGCGTCTAACGGGAGGCCATGAATTCTGAACACATTCTCGATGATGATTTGTGCCGTCTCCTTAGCGGAAGGAAGCTTAACGAGGGGAATGAAATGTGCCGCCTTAGAGAACCTATCGACAACCGTAAGAATCACAGTCTTCCCCGCAGACGAAGGCAGACCGGTAATGAAGTCTAAGGCGATGTGAGACCATGGTCGAGAAGGAATGGGAAGCGGTCTGAGACGACCGGCAGGAGGAGAGTTACCTGACTTAGTCTGCGCGCAGTCCGAACAAGCAGCCAAGAAACGGCGCGTGTCACGCTCCTGAGTAGGCCACCAAAAGCGCTGGCGAATAGAAGCAAGTGTACCTCGAACGCCGGGATGGCCAGCTAACTTGGCAGAGTGAGCCCACTGAAGAACAGCCAGACGAGTAGAAACAGGAACGAAAAGAAGGTTACTAGGACAAGCGCGCGGCGACGCAGTGTGAGTGAGTGCTTGCTTAACCTGTCTCTCAATTCCCCAGACTGTCAACCCGACAACACGCTCATAAGGAAGAATCCCCTCGGGATCGGTAGAAGCCACAGAAGAACTAAAGAGACGGGATAAGGCATCAGGCTTGGTGTTCTTATTACCCGGGCGATAAGAAATCACAAACTCGAAACGAGCGAAAAACAACGCCCAACGAGCTTGACGTGCATTAAGTCGTTTGGCAGAACGGATGTACTCAAGGTTCTTATGGTCAGTCCAAACGACAAAAGGAACGGTCGCCCCCTCCAACCACTGTCGCCATTCGCCTAGGGCTAAGCGGATGGCGAGCAGTTCGCGGTTACCCACATCATAGTTGCGTTCCGATGGCGACAGGCGATGAGAAAAATAAGCGCAAGGATGGACCTTATCGTCAGACTGGAAGCGCTGGGATAGAATGGCTCCCACGCCCACCTCTGAAGCGTCAACCACGACAATGAATTGTTTAGTGACGTCAGGAGTAACGAGGATAGGAGCGGACGTAAAACGCTTCTTGAGGAGATCAAAAGCTCCCTGGGCGGAACCGGACTACTTAAAGCACGTCTTGACAGAAGTAAGAGCTGTGAGAGGGGCAGCAACTTGACCGAAATTACGAATGAAACGCCGATAGAAATTAGCGAAACCTAGAAAGCGCTGCAACTCGACACGTGACCTTGGAACGGGCCAATCACTGACAGCCTGGACCTTAGCGGGATCCATCTGAATGCCTTCAGCGGAAATAACAGAACCGAGAAAAGTGACAGAGGAGACATAAAAGGCGCACTTCTCAGCCTTCACGTAGAGACAATTCTCTAAAAGGCGCTGGAGTACACGTCGAACGTGCTGAACATGAATCTCGAGTGACGGTGAAAAAATCAGAATATCGTCAAGGTAGACAAAAACAAAGATGTTCAGCATGTCTCTCAGTACATCATTAACTAATGCCTGAAAAACAGCTGGAGCATTAGCGAGACCAAACGGCAGAACCCGGTACTCAAAATGCCCTAACGGAGTGTTAAACGCCGTTTTCCACTCGTCCCCCTCTCTGATGCGCACGAGATGGTAAGCATTACGAAGGTCCAACTTAGTAAAGAACCTGGCTCCCTGCAGAATCTCGAAGGCTGATGACATAAGGGGAAGCGGATAACGATTCTTAACCGTTATGTCATTCAGCCCTCGATAATCCATGCAGGGGCGCAGAGTACCGTCCTTCTTCTTAACAAAAAAAACCCCGCTCCGGCAGGAGAGGAAGAAGGCACTACGGTGCCGGCGTCAAGAGAAACAGACAAGTAATCCTCGAGAGCCTTACGTTCGGGAGCCGACAGAGAGTATAGTCTACCCCGAGGGGGAGTGGTCCCCGGAAGGAGATCAATACTACAATCATACGACCGGTGAGGAGGAAGGGAGTTGGCTCTGGACCGACTGAAGACCGTGCGCAGATCATGATATTCCTCCGGCACTCCTGTCAAATCACCAGGTTCCTCCTGAGAAGAGGGGACAGAAGAAACAGGAGGGATAGCAGACATTAAACACTTCACATGACAAGAAACGTTCCAGGATAGGATAGAATTACTAGACCAATTAATAGAAGGATTATGACATACTAGCCAGGGATGACCCAAAACAACAGGTGTAAAAGGTGAACGAAAAATCAAAAAGGAAATAGTCTCACTGTGGTTACCAGATACTGTGAGGGTTAAAGGTAGTGTCTCATATCTGATACTGGGGAGATGACTACCATCTAAGGCGAACATGGGCGTGGGCTTCCCTAACTGTCTGAGAGGAATGTCATGTTTCCGAGCCCATGCTTCGTCCATAAAACAACCCTCAGCCCCAGAGTCTATCAAGGCACTGCATGACGCAGCCGAACCGGTCCAGCGTAGATGGACCGACATAGTAGTACAGGATCTTGATGGAGAGACCTGAGTAGTAGCGCTCACCAGTAGCCCTCCGCTTACTGATGAGCTCTGGCTTTTACTGGACATGAATTGACAAAATGTCCAGCAAAACCGCAATAGAGGCACAGGCGGTTGGTGATCCTCCGTTCCCTCTCCTTAGTCGAGATGCGAATACCTCCCAGCTGCATGGGCTCAGTCTCTGAGCCGGAGGGAGGAGATGGTTGCGATGCGGAGAGGGGGAACACCGTTAACGCGAGCTCTCTTCCACGAGCTCGGTGACGAAGATCTACCCGTCGTTCTATGCGGATGGCGAGTGCAATCAAAGAGTCCACACTGGAAGGAACCTCCCGGGAGAGAATCTCATCCTTAACCTCTGCGTGGAGTCCCTCCAGAAAACGAGCGAGCAGCGCCGGCTCGTTCCAGTCACTAGAGGCAGCAAGAGTGCGAAACTCTATAGAGTAATCCGTTATGGATCGGTCACCTTGACATAGGGAAGCCAGGGCCCTTAGAAGCCTCCCTACCAAAAACTGAACGATCAAAAACCCATATCATCTCCTCTTTAAAGTTCAGGTAATTGTTAGAACAATCAGCCCTTGCCTCCCAGATAGCTGTGCCCCACTCTCGAGCCCGGCCAGTAAGGAGTGAAATGACGTAAGCAATCCGAGCTCTCTCTCTTGAGTATGTGTTGGGTTGGAGAGAGAACACAATATCACACTGGGTGAGAAAGGAGCGGCACTCAGTGGGCTGCCCGGAGTAACATGGTGGGTTATTTACCCTAGGTTCCGGAGACTCGGCTGACCAGGAAGTAGCTGGTGGCACGAGACGAAGACTCTGAAACTGTCCAGAGAGGTCGGAAACCTGAGCGGCCAGGGTCTCAACGGCATGACGAGCAGCAGACAATTCCTGCTCGTGTCTGCCGAGCATAGCTCCCTGGATCTCGACGGCAGTGTTACGAGAATCCGTAGTCACTGGGTCCATTCTTGGTCGGATCCTTCTGTTATGCTGGTGAATGAGGACCCAAAAGCGACTTAGCGAAAACAGAGTCTTTATTCCAGTAAATGGCAAAAGTAATAATCCTGGAACACTAAAGAAGAAAACAAAACAGGAAAAAACTTAAATCCACTCGTAGTAACGAGGACAGACTGGAGACTCGACCATTGACTGCAGGTTGCTTCGGGAAGGCACCGACCGTAGCAGACTAAGACACCTGCTCACACGCAGCATCTGAAGGAGACAAGACACGACAGGGCGAGACAAGGACACAGCACAGCGAACATCATACAAGGATCCGACAAGGACAGAAGTGGAAAACAAGGGGAGAAATAGGGACTCTAATCAGAGGACAAAATAGGGGACAGGTGTGAAAAGACTAAATGAGTGAGTTAGGAGAATGAGGAACAGCTGGGAGCAGGAACGGAACGATAGAGAGAAGAGAGAGAGGGAGGGGGAGAGAGAGGGATAGAAAAAGGGAATGAACCTAATAAGACCAGCAGGGGGAAACGAACAGAAGGGAAAGCACAAGGACAAGACAATATAAGACAAAAACATGACAAAAAAGCAGAACTTGTTCCACTAACTTAGTGGAACAACAGCCTAGGTGAAAATGTCACAATAATGGCAGCGTTAGGGTATGCAAAAAAATGAGGCATGCCGATAGACAAAGTGTTCAAGAGAATTTGGAAAGGGCTGTTTAAACTACTGGTCAAAATAAGTAAACTGGCCCTAACAATTACCTGGTCAATCTTCAAGGGGATCAGATGGTTGTTAAAAGGACTGATCATCTGGAGCATGGTATATGAGAGAGTGCATCCTCCTAGAAGACAGGGACCAGCAGTTCCTGTTGAACAGGATGTACTGTAATGTACTGTACTGTAATATTAGGAAAATGTTATTTGGTCTGTCTATGCTTAGAAGCTTTAGCTGCAGCTATGACTGTAGTAAGTAAAATAGGTGCAATAGAGAAGAACGGAACAGACGGTAAAATGGAACCTATGTGTGCTACCATAATTGGAATACACTATGTGGCGCGGATCATTGAAGCATGTGTCCATGCTATGTGTCCAAATAGTCAAATTAATGAGAAAACTAAAACCAAAAGATCAGTGGAACACAGTCTTAAAGGCCGTCCCACTGGTCCTCTGGGTAACTGTCCTATTGATCCGATGTTGCGGAGAAGAAATGGGGTGGCCCACAAACATTTTGAAAGTAGTTTGGGGATTGTGTTTACCCATATTCTTTCCCCCCACTCCCAGCAGGACCAGGAGGAACACGTCAAGCCATGGGATGGGGTAAGGATGGCTAAAGTAATAGTGCCGCCCCCCAGTGACAGAACCAATAGGGGAAGCAGGGGTATTAATAGTGGTAGAGGAGAGTAGAATATGGTTCATAGACATGTGGGCAAGACATTTAGATGCCTTTAAGGCATATACAAATTGTGGGGGTTGTGGCCAATTGGAACCATTGCCACTAGGGATAGACTCTACCAACGGGGTAGTGTTAGGCGGAATCACCTTCATATGTGCTCATTGTTACCAAGGGTGTGTAGCATACCGCATTAGGCATAGCCATGACCCCATTGGTACTTATGCGGGCCCAGTGACTTCGTGGGGAGCCACGGGGCCAGTAACAGAGGAGGGGGACAGATGGATCAGGAAGTTGAGTCCCAACGGACCCAACCTGAATCTCTGGAAAAGCGAATCATGGCCCAGAAAGGCATGGAGGAAGCCGGGATACCGAACCTTGACCCTTAACCACCGGAGGGTGGCTGGGGACATAGGAAATGGTACGCTGACCGGGCAGTGGGACGAGGCTCTGGTAGTCAAAGACCTGGAAGCCCATTGGTCTCAGGAAGACCTCACCATGCTAAAACAGAGCCCTTGGTTCATGTACGGGAGTGCTAGACCACTACTGAGTTGCCAAATCTTCCCACCAAAAAGGGAAAGACTCAGCTGTGACCAGTGGAACCTAAGCAATTATGTGGCCGTAAAGGCTAGGAGAGAGCCAATGTCCAAAGTGATTGGGTGTACTGAGACAGGGGGAAGTGAAACTCTGGCTGACTTCAGTAGGAAGCACAGAAGAGGAACCCAAAGAGGCCTTAGGAGGCAAAATGGGTTCAGGCTTAGGGAGCCAGGGAATCATAGACATTAATACACTTGTATTACCTCAGTGCCCCCCAGACCTGAGCAAAGAGGGCCTGAAAGGAATGGTCCAGACACAAAGTTAGAGCTAAGATATAGGGAGAACCTCTCATGCTTAGGCCATAGACTGGCCGACTTGACCCTGGCCGCAGAAAGAGCTGTAGGAGCTCTGACCCAGAAAGACCCCAGGGGAACGATGGACCTCAAAGTCACAGGGACAAAAAGAGAACCAGGAAGGAGCAAGGTAGACAATAGGAGAATAACCTTTCTTTCTCCAGGGCCCCATGGAAGACACCCAGTCCGGGGAAGAAGATTGGGAAGAAGAAGAAGTTAATAGGCCAATAGGGCACAGAGTAATAACCAGATGGCAAGAATTAGAACGTAAGGGTATGACTGAGTCCCAGACACTAGCGATTATCCTGTAGGGTGGATAGCACCAGTAGTAATAATTCCTCACCCTGCCGCTCTTAAAACATGTGGCTCATGTGATAGAAGTACTGAGGGGGTACTCAGAGGGAGATCAATGTTAAGAGTACGGATGTTAGACAACGCATGTATGTTGTGTCTAGCCCGCAGAGATAAGTGGCCAACCCTAAAACCCATAGTAAACAAGGGAGATAGATGGGGACATGTAGAAGAGCCAGAAGAGTTAAATTTAACAATGGTTTACAAGGGACAAGAAGTAGACTGGGATAAGAGAATTGGCACTGTTGAATTACATGGGATGGCTTACGAGACCTATTCAACAGGTTGTAGAAGAAGGACGGGTTCAAAGATGCACAGGCTGTGAATCAGGAACCAGAGGAAAGTACACCTCCCAGTGGGGCAATAAGGATGGTGTTAGTGTTATGCCGCTTTGCAAGAGATGCTTATGTTGTCAGAGTTGTGCTAGAAAAAGGCAGGAGTGGTATAGCGAGGACGAACATGAGGTTTGGCCTATGGAGAGAGAATATGCTGATATATTTGAACATGGTAGAATAGCTACTAGATGTGGACATACAGATGGTGTATATTTGAGAATGAGGGCCAGAGCTGATAATACGGCAACAATGCCGGGACATCGTAGCTGGGCAACAGTATGGGGAATAACGGCTAGGTCAGACGGACTAGTGCTAGGGATAACCAGAGTTGGAAATCAGAGTCCGGTTAAAGGCACTAAGAGAAAAGAGACAGGGGTAGATCCTGGAGAGGGTGTAGTAAAACGCCAAATGGATCTACCTCCTGGTCCTCTTCCCCTGTCTTACCCACCAAGGGTAGAGACAGAGATGACTTCGCCTACTGAAATACCGGATTGGGTAAAGCCACCAGAATACGACTCAAGCCAACCAACTACTGAACCTGACTGGTGTCAGGAAGAATCACCCTCTGCCTCAAGTGACACCTCTGAATGGGAACAGCTGATAGACTCAACAGACTCATTGCTGATAGAGTAAGGGCACTGTCATAAACAGAGGCCCATATGCACACTGTAAGAAAAGTATTTCCTCATTGTTGCTAGAGTAATAGGCTCTGTCATAACCAGAGGCCCATATATGCACTGTAAGAAAAGTATTTCCTGTTGTAAGATATGTCATCACCCTCTCTGCTCTGAGGGAATGGGAGGAGCAGCTGATCGGGTGCAGAGAATCAAAAGGTATATAAAGAGACATTTGCCATTACTTTGGCGCTGACTTCTTGAATTCTGAATTAATTTAGACAACCATTTGACTTCGGGTAAATTGACACCTGACTCAAATTACTTAAAAGATTCTAACTTGTTGGATCTGAGAAGTGACTCTCCGATATACCGTTTAACTATCGAACAGCTGTTTTGTCGCTTTGCGCCAGGTACGTGGGTGCTGATGCAAATATATCCAGAGAGTTCTCTGTAGCCTCTCGATTGAGCTCAGCATTTCGACCTCGTTGCGAGCCACTGACACTGCGGTAGTTCAACGGGGTTGAGAGGCACTCTAGTCCTTAAGGTTATCCCTTGCTTTCTCTTATGGATGTCTGAATTGACCCTGTGGTTTTGCGCCAGGTACGTGGGTGCTGATGCAAATATATCCAGAGAGTTCTCTGTAGCCTCTCGATTGAGCTCAGTATCGCGACCTCGTTGCGGACACATACTTTTTTGATATTCCATTTGGGGCAGGGAATCACCAGCGGGTTCTCCCATCCAGTCCAAACTTGAATCTCTCAATTTAGTAAAGCACCGACTCCAAGTCAACCTCTCAGCCAGTAGAGGGGAGTCGCTACTAACTAAATTCTAAAAGAACTCTGACCGATTGAAACTCTGCTCCTGATCTTGTGGGTCTCCTTGTCATCTCTCAAAGGTAATTAAATAACTATTATAAGTATTTAATATAGAGATAAGTGTTGTCATTGTACCAGGCATTTTATAAGAGCATTAAGTCAATTGCATGTTTTTGATTAACGCTGTGTGTGACTGAGTAACAAATTGTGTATTTTGAAGCGTGTTTGATTGTAAAAGACAAAAAACAGAGTGTTTTCAAAAATAAACGGTAGTCTTATTTTGTCTCGAGCAAAAGGTTCTCTCAAAGACAGTTAACGGCACTGGAGATAGCAACTCTGACACTCCCCGCTACTGGGACACTGGAAACGGGGATCAATGCTCTATGACAGAATGAGTTACCATTAAAAGACAAGGAGGAAGGTGTGTCCAGTAGTGATTCATTTAATTGTCTTATCGATCTATCTAAGTTTTATTTTCCAAGCGATACATAGCCGACGGGCAGAGTAGTGAGACTAAGTTGACTAAAGGTCTTCACACTTTAAACTAGATACATCACAGAGGGGAAACACTCAACCACAGGGAAATCATATAGAGACTGGTAGGACTAGTGCTTAATAATAACTCAAGGACCAATTAGTGGTGAAGCAAAGAGTCTAGAGGATAAAGGTGGGGTTCACACATCCCAGCTAGAGCTAGACCATTGAGAGTGACAAGGCAAAAGAACTCTCTACGCGAACAACGCTTCGATATAGAAAGAGAGGCAGGGCTACGTGAGCGGTCCTGGTTATAGCGAGATAACCTGAAGTATCTATAGTGCCCTGTCCAATCCAGGGAACGGGACGCTAACCACCTCTAGCACCCTGCTGCCGGCCAAGGGGTGGGGCTGAAGGTTTCGTATCACGACAGATGAACTATTAACAAGTGCAGGGAGTGAGGAACGTTGACAGGAGGCCTGCTCAATCAAAAGCCATGAAGGTATTTCATTCTGTCACATCCCAGGTAAACTTTCCCTCCAGAAAGACACAATGTTCAGATTAGCAGCCCAATAATACAGTTTAAAGTGAGGAAGGCCAAAGGCCCCCCTCTATCTTGTACTTGCATAAATGCATCTTTGTAATTCTGGCTGCCTTGTTATCCCATAAAAATGGAATTACTATTGAATCCAGTTTATTAAAATAGCTTTGTGGTATGAAATTGGGTAGACATTGGAAGAGGTAAAGAAACCTGGGTAGGACAACCATTTCAATAGCGTTTATACGACCAACCAAGTTGATAGGCAGAGTTTTCCAAAAATCTATATTTTGTTTAAGCTGATAAATTTTCATGTCCCAATTCGCTTTCAAAAGCTGATCAGGGTCTCTTGTCACTACAATGCCAAGGCTTTGGAACTTGATCTTGGAACATTGATTATCATGTCTTGTCTCTGTGCTTTCCTTCTATTCGTTTCCCTCTGCTGGTCTTATTAGGTTCTTTCCCTCTTTCTATCCCTCTCTCTCCCCCTCCCTCTCTCCCTCTCTCGCTCTCTCTCTCTATCGTTCCGTTCCTGCTCCCAGCTGTTCCTCATTCTCCTAACTACCTCATTTACTCTTTTCACACCTGTCCCCTATTTTGCCCTCTGATTAGAGTCCCTATTTCTCCCTCTGTTTTCCGCTTCTGTCCTTGTCGGATCATTGTATGATGTTCGCTGTTCTGTGTCCTTGTTCCGCCCTGTCGTGTTTTACCTTCTTCAGATGCTGCGTGTGAGCAGGTGTCATTGTCAGCTACGGCCGATGCCTACCCGAAGCGACCTGCAGTCTGTGGTCGCGACTCCAGTCATTCCTCTCTACTGACGAGTAGATTTCAGTTTTCCTGTGTTTGCTTTTACCTAGATAATATCCAGGATTATCGCTTTTGTCTAAGACTGGAATAAAGACTCTGTTTTCGTTAAGTCGCTTTTGGGTCCTCATTCACCTGCATAATAGAAGGATCCGACCAAGAATGGACCCAGCGACTACGGATTCTCGCAACACTGCCGTCGAGATCCAGGGAGCAATGCTCGGCAGACACGAGCAGGAATTGTCTGCTGCTCGTCATGCCGTTGAGACCCTGGCCGCTCAGGTTTCCGACCTCTCAGGACAGTTTCAGAGTCTTCGTCTCGTGCCACCAGCTACTTCCTGGTCTTCCGAGTCTCCGGAACCTAGGGTTAATAACCCACCATGTTACTCTGGGCAGCCCACTGAGTGCCGCTCCTTTCTCACCCAGTGTGATATTGTGTTCTCTCTCCAACCCAACACATACTCAAGAGAGAGAGCTCGGATCGCTTACGTCATTTCACTCCTTACTGGTCGGGCTCGGGAGTGGGGCACAGCTATCTGGGAGGCAAGGGCTGAGTGTTCTAACAATTATCTGAACTTTAAAGAGGAGATGATACGGGTTTTTGATCGTTCAGTTTTTGGTAAGGAGGCTTCCAGGGCCCTGGCTTCCCTATGTCAAGGTGATCGATCCATAACGGATTACTCTATAGAGTTTCGCACTCTTGCTGCAGCCAAGGTCCGGAACTCCAGCGCGAAGTCCTGTGCGCTCCTCGTCCCCTGTCTAAGATGGAACAATCTCTCACCCGCCGCTCGACCTTCTGGAGGGTGATCGAACACGGCCCTGAAACGGCGGATGGACTCCGGGTAGTTGTCCTTCGCTGAGTCGGGCCCGTTCCAGACCGCATTAGCCCACTCCAGGGCTCTACCGGTCAGGCAGGTGATGAGGACCCCTACTCTCTCCTCCTCCGAGGGGGCCGGCCGAACGGTGGCCAGGTAGAGGTCTAATTGCAGCAGGAATCCCTGGCACCCCGTCGCTGCTCCATCGTAATTCCTCGGAGGCGTCATGTGCAGAGCGCTGGAACCGGATCCAGATGGGGGAGATGGTAGAGTTGCTGGTAGGAGGGTCGGTGGGGTAGTCGTAGGGAAACCATTCCTCTCCCAATGATCCATCCTCTCCATCATCTGATCCATCGCTGATCCTAGGCGATGGAGGATGGACGTGTGATGTTGAACTCGCTCCTCCATAGTGGGAAGAGGAGTGGTCGCTGCTCCTGCTGACTCCATAGAAGGTGCGGGCTTCTGTTAAGAATAAATGAGTGAAGAGGTGTGGAGTCAGGCGCAGAGAGCAAAGGATGTGGGAAAAACAACACGCTTTAATGTCCTGGCAACATAACATGAACAAAAGTGGAAACACAAATGAACAGAAATATAAACGGACAGCGTGAAACCCAAATGCCAACAAAAATACACTCAAACAAGGAAACAGGAGAACAAGCCCGCACGAAACAGAAGCGGGCTGAACAGACTATATATAACCCTATCCTAACAACCAAACAAGAAACAGGTGCTACCAATTAGACAAAACTAAACGAACACAGAACAACGGATCGGCGATAGCTAGTAGACCGGCGACGACGACCGCCGAGTGCCACCCGAACAAGAAGGGGAGTCACCTTCGGTAATATTCGTGACAATGAGGTTGTCCACACACACTTTAAACATTTGGATAATAAAGCATTTAAAGCATTTTGAAGATAGAACCGATCGCTACCTGCACCTACCTGCCTGTCCAACATCACTACTCTGGACGGCTCTGACTTAGAATACGTGGACAACTACAAATACTTAGGTGTCTGGTTAGACTGTAAACTCTCCTTCCAGACACATATCAAACATCTCCAATCCAAAGTTAAATCTAGAATTGGCTTCCTATTTCGCAACAAAGCATCCTTCACTCATGCTGCCAAACATACCCTTGTAAAACTGACCATCCTACCAATCCTCGACTTTGGCGATGTCATTTACAAAATAGCCTCCAATACCCTACTCAACAAATTGGATGCAGTCTATCACAGTGCAATCTGTTTTGTCACCAAAGCCCCATATACTACCCACCATTGCGACCTGTACGCTCTCGTTGGCTGGCCCTCGCTTCATACTCGTCGCCAAACCCACTGGCTCCATGTCATCTACAAGACCCTGCTAGGTAAAGTCCCCCCTTATCTCAGCTCGCTGGTCACCATAGCATCTCCCACCTGTAGCACACGCTCCAGCAGGTATATCTCTCTGGTCACCCCCAAAACCAATTCTTTCTTTGGCCGCCTCTCCTTCCAGTTCTCTGCTGCCAGTGACTGGAACGAACTGCAAAAATCTCTGAAACTGGAAACACTTATCTCCCTCACTAGCTTTAAGCACCAACTGTCAGAGCATCTTACAGATTACTGCACCTGTACATAGCCCATCTATAATTTAGCCCAAACAACTACCTCTTTCCCAACTGTATTTTATTTATTTATTTATTTTGCTCCTTTGCACCCCATTATTTTTATGTCTACTTTGCACATTCTTCCATTGCAAAACTACCATTCCAGTGTTTTACTTGCTATATTGTATTTACTTTGCCACCATGGCCTTTTTTGCCTTTACCTCCCTTCTCACCTCATTTGCTCACATTGTATATAGACTTGTTTATACTGTATTATTGACTGTATGTTTGTTTTACTCCATGTGTCACTCTGTGTCGTTGTATCTGTCGAACTGCTTTGCTTTATCTTGGCCAGGTCGCAATTGTAAATGAGAACTTGTTCTCAACTTGCCTACCTGGTTAAATAAAGGTGAAATAAATAGAAGCCGCCTGCCTTTGTTTATTAGGTTACTGTGCAGTCTGACAAGTAAACACAGCCCACAACACATAAAGTGCCTAATTCCTTACATAAGGGAGAGCAGGCTGAGTCCAGACTTTCTTGGTGACCTCAAGTACTCATTAACTCTGTCTTTAATACTTTTTTGGGTTGCATTCGTCATGGACAGTACTACAGTACACTTGAAAAACAAATGTTTGAAACCTGTTTTCAAAATGCCTCCAGCTGACCATCACTACTGTAAATAAAAACACAGCATCTTGTTAACATCCTGTTTACAATCTTTATTGTAAGTGTAACCGATGTGCAATGGCTAGCTAGTTAGCGGTGGTGCGCGCTAATAGCGTTTCAATCGGTGATGTCACTTGCTCTGAGACCTTGAAGTAGTTGTTCTCCTTGCTCAGCAAGCAGTGGCTTTTGCGGAGCGATCGGTAACGATGCTTTGAGGGTGGCTGGTTCGAGCCCAGGTAGGGGGAATGTCACAAAGAATTTGTATCTACCTTTCCAAATAGTTTTAGAGTTTGGGATTTACAAATGT
Organism: Oncorhynchus gorbuscha; assembly: GCF_021184085.1. Taxonomy (NCBI): domain Eukaryota; kingdom Metazoa; phylum Chordata; class Actinopteri; order Salmoniformes; family Salmonidae; genus Oncorhynchus; species Oncorhynchus gorbuscha. The sequence continues at coordinate 28,156,400 of NC_060175.1, read as the reverse complement.
GCGCTTTTCATGTCAATTTTCATTAAATCCAGTTCAGATTGTAGTATAACATTTGACTGACACCTTTAGTGAGAGGTTTAATGCTCTAATATTTCATTATTTCTGCCCTCCAAATTCATATTTAAGGGGCATTTTTCACACCATTAATAGTTACATTGTTTTAGTTTGAACATGCAGACAGGCACTAAGAACAGCAGGAACTTTTCCCTAGTCAGCACCATTATTATTGCAATGCCCCTTGAAGTTTTGCTCTGAGCTACCCAGCAGGGCGGGTAGCACAGAGCATGGGCTAGGTCCGTGGGCTAGGTCCATCTTCTGTGCTGCTCTGCAGCCCGTCCCGTGCCTCCTGCCCTCGTGCCTTGAACCTCATGAGCCTACCGCTATCTCAGTGGCTAAAGCTGGAGAACTACAAGGCAATCCCATTGTGCGCCACTCTGGAGCCATGACCAATATGACCAATATATATTGTCCTGCTAGAAACATTGTTTGCAGGATTCACAGCCTGCTACGCTTGTGAAAAACAGGGTTAATAATATACTATCTGTGAGAATATCTAAGGGGCTTGTATAGAATTCTAAATGAATTAATAATAATAATAGCTTTTTTAAATAACTATTTTGGAGATGATTTTGTTTTCAAATAACATAAAGTGAGCGAGAAAAAGGCCATTCTTGAAAATGGGGTGAGACGTTACTAATTTGTAAATAAAGCCAGTTTGTTATTTAGAAAGATTTATTTTTGTTTTTAGAGGGAGAGCAATAAAAAGCCTAACATCACCTCATGGGTCTCCTGGTCACAGCCAGCATGGGTATTGAACCAGCATCTGAAGCAACAGTTTGCACTGCAATGCAGTTTCTTAGACTGCTGCACTGTACAACGTGGCTGGTCAGGAGTAGGCTACAGTACTACAGTAAGAGCAAAATAATCCTAACCTTTCCACACCTTAATTGTTGGCTAAGTTTCTCTTAGAATAAGAACCTTAGTGTAGCAACGTTATTAGTAAGTAATAATGAGAAGTAGTAACAAAAAAATAAGTTTATTTTTAGAGACACAGTAGCGCCTTGAGACCCAAAAGCATAATCAGTGCTTTAACTCCCCGTTGAGCTGGTCTGGGGCAATGAAGTAGTGATGCAGCTTACCGTACTAAACCACAAATTACCTCTAAATCCCGCAGCATAAACACAAAACTTTTAGTTGAGCAAGCACTGTAAGGGCTAGCCACAAAGAGTCAACACTCTCATTAGACACCGGCAGGTGAGGACCTTTCTTCGTTCGTCATCTCCACCTCTCCGACACCATCGAGAATGTACAAGGTTTCATCTGATCCCTGTGGATAACACGCTCCCTACCACCTTTCTCTGGACGGACAGTGAAACCGGCATGTCTGAGCCATTCTGTCCCACAACAATGTAGGGCTTAGACTCCCAGAGATCCAGAATTTTCTTGCAGCCTTTGGATTGTGGTTAGGGACCAGAGGTAGTCTGGGGTCTCAAATCAAATTTTATTTCTCACATGCTCCGAATGCAACAGGTGTAGACCTCACCGTGAATATATTACTAACAAGCCCTTAACCAACAAGCAGTTGTAAGAAAAATAAGAGTTAAGAAAATATTTTACTAAATAAACTAATATTTAAAAAAATAAAAAAATTACAATATAATAAAAACAACGAGGCTATATACAGGGGGTACCGGAGTCAATTTTCGGGGGCACAGGTTAGTCAAGGTAAAAGATAATAATAATGAAGTATACAGTTATTGTAATTGACCAATGTCACAATTAAGGTTTTAACAATGTGTAAATGCTATGTATTTTGAGGAAAGAAGATATTTGCGCACTATACCTATGTAAAGAATTTACAATTTTATGCAGTTCATTCATTACAATTGACTTTAAACTAAAGCCACTTCTCAGTGTGAATAATTTCTACACTTCCCCCCTTTCTGGGGTAGAGGACATTGTCCCAATAATGACTATTCACACATATCCCAAACCAGAAAACCTGGGTAAATAGCAATGTACCCACAAAACTGAGAGCGCAGACCAGCGCATTTAACTCTGGCCGGGTGGCTGGGGAAATTGATCAATATAAGAAGACTAGCTACGACCTCCAAAAACTGCATCTCAATGGCTCCAATACGAGATGCATGTGTCAAGGACTACAAACTATCACAGATTATAAAGGAAAAACAAGCTGCAGGACGAACCCAAATGCCTTCTCCCAGATGAGCTAAACACTTTTCATGCTTGCTTTAAGGTAAACAACACCGTTCCTGATACGAGGGCTCCCACTGATGTAGAGGACTGTAAGCTCTCAATTTCTGTGGCTGACGTATTCAACCTGTCCCAGTCTGTAATCCCCACATGCTTCAATCATTGTCCCTGTACCCAAGCAAACAAAGGTAACCTGCCTAAATGTCTATCGCACCATAGCACTCACTCCTATTGTCAAGAAGTGCATTGAGAGGCTGGTCAAGGACTACATCAGCTCCATCTTACCTGACACCCTGGACCCATTACAATTTGCATACCGGCCCAACAGATCCACAGACAACACATGAACACCTCCCTCTGCAACTGGTTCCTAGACTTCCTGATGGGCAGACTCCAGGTGGTGAGGGTAGGCAACAACACCTCTGCCTTAACACGGTGGCTCCACAGGGGTGTGTGCTCAGCTCCCTCCTGTACTCCCTGTACACCCAAGACTGTGTGGCCACGCACAACTCCAACACCAATATTGAGTTTAAAGATAACACGACGGTGGTGGGCCTGATCTCCGACACTGATGAGGCAGTCTACAGGGACGAGGTTAGAGCCCTGTTACAGTGTTGCCAGGAAAACTGCCTCTCCCTCAACATAAGCAAAATCAAAGAGCTGATCGTAGACTACAGGAAACGGGGAGGAGAATGCCCCCCATCGACACCGTCATGGCTGCAGTGGAGAGGGTCAAAAGCTTCAAGTTCCTTTGCGTGCACATCACAGAGGACCTGACATCGACCAATCACACTGACATCGTGGTAAAAAAAGATGTAACAGTGACTGAAGAAATTTGGCATGGGCCCTCAGATCCTCAAAAAGTTTCACAGCTGCACCATCAAGAGTATCTTGACAGCATCACTACCTGGTATGGTAACTGCACCGCCATCAACCGCAAGGCTCTACCGAGGGTGGTGTGGTCGGCCCAATACATCACTGGTGGCAAGCTCCCTTCCCTCCAGGAAATTTACACCTGGAGATGTCTGAGGATGACCTGGAAGATCGTCAAGGAATCCAGTCACCCGTGCCATGGACTGTTACCATCCTGCAGGCATTATCAGAGCTTCAGGACTTGGACCAAGAGGCTCCGGGACAGCTTCTACCACAAGGCCATCAGACTGTTGAAGAGCAAACCCTAGCTGTCTACTGCTCAGACCTGCACCTTAGAGATATTTTCACCTTGAGTCTATTTGCACTGACTCTCCCCACACAAGCTAACACACACTACCCACATAATATTGTTAATACAGTCATACTTGACATAGCACATTCATAATACTGTATATACTGTATATCCTATTGTGTACATAGCAGTGTTTTACTATCCATACTACCTCTTCTATTACATGTTGTTTTGATTTGAATTTTTATTATTTATATTGATTATTGTACTGTATTGTTGAGGGGTAAGCACACAAGCATTTCACTTTCATGGTGTATGGTTAATCAATACCTCCCCACGGGACTTTATGCAAGCACATACAGCAATATGGCTTTATGAAAGACACTGCCTTATTGACCTGTTTTTCCTCCCTGCAGCCATTGTCATTTTCTCCGAGATATGGTTACGCAGGAGAGAAATATTGTCTCTGCCTGAAATGGCCCCCTTTTTCCTATAAAGTGCACAACATTTGACCAGAATCCTATGAGTGCTACATAAGGAATAGATTGACATTTCAGGCTCAACTACCATTGTGGCCATGTGGTCAGGACCATTGTAGCATGTAGCAGTAGTCTAGTTCCGCTATCACGCAGCATTCACTGTGCAAACACCACTACACAGGCTTGGACCGATTTGTTGGAAACCTTTCACACTATAAAATACTTTTTGAAGTTTCTTTGTAAAGCTCTTTTCTCCCTGTGAACTAAAGTGAAAGTATAGGTCATGTCAGATGCCCAGTTTGATTAGTAGTTTTCAAAAACTATAGCATAGAGGTACCACAGTTTTAAAATAATTATCACAAGATGTTTACCAAGATGGCAGCAACACATTTTGATCTAACTGGGTATTTCTCAAGCAAGGTGAACACAAAAAAATGAACTTTCTCTGTAAAAAGGAACAACCAACCTCGACATAACATAGGACATGTACATGTGTTTCCTACCATTTAGTATGATATGTTACGAATTCCAATGCGTGCAATATGTTATGAATTGGCAATATGTATGATATGTTACAATATCCATTTTTTGTGTCAAATGTTAGCTAGGTGCTAACGTTATCTAGGCTTGAGATTAGGGTCAGGGGTTAAGGTTGGGGTTTAGGGGTTGGGATTAAGGTTGAGGTTAGGGGATGGGTAAACTAACATGATAAATAGTTGAATTAGTTAAATTAGTTAAAAAGTAGTAAATAGTTGCTAAATTGCCTGTGATGTGATTCTAACACGTTATACACCCACCCATCCTCCCCGACCAACCTTCCTTTGGTTATTGGCTTACTGTCTTATGTAACCATACCAAACATAAGAGATCATACTAATGGGAAGTACACAAATGTAAGCTTACTATGTTATATCAAGCCAGCAGCATACCACCCTGCATCCCTCTGCTGACTTGCTTCTGTCCTAGTCGATCCCTGGATGGGAGACCAGATGCTGCTGGAAGTGGTGTTGGAGTGGCAGTGCAACCTTTCCTCTGGTCTAAAAAAATCCCAGTTCGCTGGGTAGGGTGCTGTCTTTTGGATGGGAAGTTAAACGGGTGTCCTTACTCTCGGTAGTCACTAAAGATCCCATGGCACTTATTGTAAGAGTAGGAGTGTTAACCCTGGTGTCCTGGCTAAATTCCCAATTTGGCCCTCATTCCATCATGGTCACCTAATCATCCCCAGCTTACAATTGGCTCATTCATCCCCCTCCTCTCCTCTGTAACTATTCCCTAGGCCGTTGCTGTAAATGAGAATGTGTTCTCAGTCAACTTACCTGGTAAAATAAGGGTTATAAAATAAACTAGTCTGAGCAACAAGGCTGCCAGGAACAACAGTAACAGTAACCAGAGTAACAGGTCTAGAATGGTGCAGGAAGAGGTATGGGTGGACTGGGGACATTATGGTGGGGTAAGGGTGCTGAACCGGCAGACAGGAGTGCCACTGAGGTGGTCCCGTTCTAGCTGGAACTGGTCCTGAGAGTGCAGGTAGGGCATACACCCCTCATCAGTCTGGTCCCCTCCCTCTCACTCTCCTTCCAACTCATTTTCCACATGATTAGCCTGCCACCTGTCCTCCGGCTGGCCCCTGGCCCTCGGTCGTCCCACGCTACGCTGCCATTAAGCACAAGCAAGTTCCTTAGGGAGTCACGGCAACTCCAAAGAAGGACGTGACAGGGAGAATGAGTCCAGACAGAGAAACGTCTCTGCGTCGTTGCAGGAGTGCCACTGCAGTCAGATCTGGGACTAGTTTACAGTGAGTCTTATAAACATAATAGGTCATCAGATGTTTCATATAACCATCAAAAAGGATACATTGCGTGTCCAATCAAATACACACTGGATGTTTGCTGTAACTCAGTGGTGTAAAGTTTAAAGTACTAATTAAGTATTGTTTTGGTGGTATCTGTAGTTGACTTTACTATTTATATTTTTGACAACTTTTGCTTTACTTCACTACATTCCTAAAGAAAATAATGTACTTTTTACTCCATATAAATCCCCTGACACCCAAAAGTACTCATTACACTTTGAATGCTTATCAGGACAATAAAAATTGTCCAATTCACTCACTTATCAAGAGAATACCCAGGTCATCCCTACTGCCTCTGATCTCACTAAACACAAATGCCTTGTTTTTAAGTAATGTCTTAGTGTTGGAGAGTGCACCTGGCTAGCCGTACATTTTAAAAACAAGACATTTGTGCCATCTGGTTTGCTTAATACAGGGAATTTGAAATGATTTATACTTTTACTTTTTATACTTAAGTATATTCTAGCTATTACATTTATTTTTGATACTTAAGTATATTTAAAACCAAATACTTTTAGACTTTAACTTAAGTAGTATTTGACTGGGTGACTTTCACTTTTACTTGAGTAAAGTACAGTTGAGCCGGCATCAGCAGTGTTTACCTTGTAATGCAATCTCCGCAAACATGGTAACATTGCCATTGAACGCTGCATTGTATACAAACGCAATTGGATTAAACCCCAGCCTTTACCGACCAGCATCAAATGTACTGTTGAAGTCGGACGTTTACATACACTGACACGGCCCGACACAGCCCGCTACCAAGACCTGCGGGCTCTCCTTCACTGCAGCAAATGAGAGTAAAACATTTAAACGTGTTAACCCTCGCAAGGCTGCCGGCCCAGACGGCATCCTTAGCCGCGTCCTCAGAGCATGCGCAGAACAGCAGGCTGGTATGTTTACGGACATATTCAATCAATCCTTATGCCAGTTTGCTGTTCCCACATGCTTCAAGAGGGCCACCATTGTTCCTGTTTACAAGAAAGCTAAGGTAACTGAGCTAAATGACTATCCCCTGTAGCACTCACTTCCATCATCATGAAGTGCTTTGAGAGACTAGTCAAGGACCATATCACCTCCACCCAACCTGACACCCTAGACCCAATTTGCTTACCGCCCCAATAGGTCCACAGACGAAGCAAGCGCAATCACACTGAACACTGCCCTAACCCATCTGGACAAGAGGAATGACTACAGCTCAGAATTCAACACCACAGTACCCTCCAAACTTGTCATTAAGCTTGAGACCCTGGGTCTCGACCCCACACTGTGCAACTGGGTCCTGGACTTCCTGACGTGCCGCCCCCAGGTGGTGAGGGTAGGAAACAACATCTCCAGCCCGCTAATCCTCAACACTGGGGCCCCACAAGGGTGCGTTCTCAGCCCTCTCCTGTACTCCCTTTTCAACCATGACTGCGTGGTCATGCACGCTTCCAACTCAATCATCAAGTTTGCAGATGATACTACAGTGGTAGGCTTGATTGCCAACAACGACGAGACGGCCTACAGGGAGGAGGGCCCTCGGAGTGTAGTGTCAGGAAAATAACCTCACAATCAATGTCAACAAAACAAGGAGATGATATTGGACTTCAGGAAACAGCACAGGGAGCAGCCCCCTGTCCACATCGACGGGACAGTAGTGGAGAAGGTGGAAAGTTTTAAGTTCCTCGGCGTACACATCACGGACAAACTGAAATGGTCCACCCACACAGACAGCGTGGTGAAGAAGGCGCAGAACTAGAAGCACAAGCATTTCGCTATACTCGCATTAACATCTGTTAACCATGTGTATGTGACAAATACAATTGGATTTGATTTGATTAGATTTTGGTCAAAAAACATTTAAATTCCGTTTTTCACAATTCCTGACATTTAATCCTAGTATTCCCAGTATCCTATTATTCCCCGTCTTAGGTCGGTTAGGATCACCACTTCATTTTAAGAATGTGAAATGTCAGAATAATAGTAGAGAGAATGATTTATTTCAGCTTTTATTTATTTCATCACGTTCCCATTGGGTCGGAAGTTTACATGCACTCAATTAGTATTTGGTAGCATTGCCTTTAAATCGTTTAACCTGGGTCAAACGTTTTGGGTAGCCTTCCACAAGCTTCCCACAATAAGATGGGTGAATTTTGGCCTATTCCACCTGACAGAGCTGGTGTAACTGAGTCAGGTTTGTAGGCCTCCTTGCTCGCACATGCTTTTTCAGTTCTGCCCACAAATTCTCTATGGGATTAAGGTCAGGGCTTTGTCATGGCCACTCCAATACCTTGACTTTTTTTGTCCTTAAGCCATTTTGCAACAATTTTGAAAGTATGCTTGGGGTCATTGTCCATTTGGAAGACCCATTTGCAACCAAGCTTTAACTTCCTGACTGATGTCTTGAGATGTTGCTTCAATATATCCACATAATGTTAATTCTCATGATGCCATCTATTTTGTGAAGTGCACCAGACCCTCCTGCAGTAAAGCACCCCTACATCATGATGCTGCTACCCCCGTGCTTCATGGTTGGGATGGTGTTCTTCAGCTTGCAAAAGCCTCCCCCTTTTTCCTCCAAACATAACGATAGTGATTATGGCCAAACAGTTCTGTTTTTGTTTCATCAGACCAGAGGACATTTCTCCAAAAAGTATGATTTTGTCCCCATGTGCAGTTGCAAACCGTAGTCTGAATTTTTTTATGACAGTTTTGACGCAGTGGATTCTTCCTTGCTTCGCGGCATTTCAGGTTATGCCGATATAGGAATCGTTTTACTGTGGATATAGATACTTTTGTACTTGTTTCCTCCAGCATCTTCACAAGGTCCTTTGCTGTTGTTCTGGGATTGATTTGCACTTTTCACACCAAAGTACATTAATCTCTAGGAGACAGAAGGCGTCTCCTTCCTGAGCTGTATGACGGCAGCATGATCCAATGGTGTTTATACTTGCGTACTATTGTTTGTACAGATGAACGTGGTACCTTCAGGCTTTTGTAAATTGCTCCCAAGGATGAACCAGACTTGGGGAGGTTTACAATTCTTTTTCTGAGGTCTTGGCTGATTTCTTTAGATTTTCCCATGATGTCAAGCAAAAAGTCAGTGATTTTGAAGGTAGTCCTTGACATGATGTCTTGAAATGATGTCAAGTAGCATATCAGAAGCTTCTAAATCCATGACATAATTTTCTGGAATTTTCCAAGCTGTTTAACGGGACAGTCAACTTAGTGTATGTAAACTTCTGACCCACTGGAATTGTGATACCGTGAATTGTAAGTGAAATAAATCTGTCTGTAAACAATTGTTGGAAAAATGACTTGTGTCATGCACAAAGCAGGTGTCCTAACCGACTTGCCAAAACTATAGTTTGTTAGCATGAAATTTGTGGAGTGGTTGAAAAATTAGTTTTAATGACTACAACCTAAGTGTATGTAAACTTCAGACTTCAACTTTACCTGGTTATGCATGTAATTCCTGGTTTTACTTTGGAGAAATGCAACATTCTACATTTGTTCATTGTTCTATTAATGGGCACCAGACCGTGCGGGTTCAGGGGGGTCATTTCCATACTTTTCCTTAACTGGAGGATTCCATATTTATGAACAGAACACAACTATCTTTTTTAGGTTTTGCCCCAATAAATGATATTGAAAAAGTGTTGTAATGTCTAGATTATTAATCTACTCCCTTCCCTGAAAATCCCACCCCTAATAATTAATTGACAGGTCTGAAACACTACCAACTCTGTGACTATCACAAATATCCTGCTCCTCCCGTGACAACTCCACCCACAGTGATCAATTAAAAGGCCAAACTGTTAAAGGTTCATGCCAGTCATTTTAGTTTCACTTGATTTCAATAAACAGTGATCTCGAAGTATCATCAAGCTTGTTATGTGTCGTTCTTTTCAATCAAACTCGTCAAAAAGTATTTTAAAAACAGCTTTTACTGAAGCCAGAATCTCTCCTGGAAACACACTTGGCGAAAGTTATGGGCGTGAGTTTAACATGATAAATATTAATGTATCTTAGTTCTAATTGGCTGATGCAAACTAAAACAAACTCACCACGCTTCTTATTCAGAAATGAAACTCTAACGTTAGCCCAGCAGTGGCGCAAGATAGTATACAGCCAACATGTATGAGTCTGACCCTGAAATGATTGAAGGTGATGGGCGCAAAACCCAAGGGGTATGCAGGACGTAACAAAGTGGTAAGTCTATTTGGAAATCGTTGCAACCCTTAATGTTAGTGTGGCTATGTCCAGCTAGGTTGCAGTTAGCTTGATTCTCAGTGCACGCTACATTTTAAATCTCCTGATGGACAATTAAAAAACGTATCGCAAATCCTTCATATGAAAATGTGTTGTGTTGCTACTGTACTGCATGCCTATTAGCTTGTTAGATGGCTAATTGTTTGATTTGACATTTGATTTCAACGTATAAGCTATACTAGATCATAATCTATAAGCTAGCGTTATAGCTAGCTGTCATCTTGGCTAGATATGATTTCGACTGAATATGCTTTCCATAGCAAACTATACACGGTTATAATTTGAGCATTTTGGTGGACAAGTATTGAACGATGTTGCCTGAAATTTGAACGTCCTTATTGGAGACTGTGGACAGTGAGCGACAGACATGCTGTCTCACAGGTGTACCTGTGGGCATTGTAGCGTCAGACAATGTCAACCGAGGTGGAGAACGTCTACTGCCAGGAGATTACACAGGTTTGTGTAGGATTCTTTGTAGTTCATTTAAAGACTTTATCAGCATTACCATGCAATATTACAGCATAGCTTATTTCAATAGGTTATCAGAAGATGTTACATTACATTACATTTAAGTCATTTAGCAGACGCTCTTATCCAGAGCGACTTACAAATTGGTGCATTCACCTTATGACATCCAGTGGAACAGTCACTTTACAATAGTGCATCTAAATCTTAAAGGGGGGGAGGTGAGAAGGATTACTTATCCTATCCTAGGTATTCCTTAAAGAGGTGGGGTTTCAGGTGTCTCCGGAAGGTGGTGATTGACTCCGCTGTCCTGGCGTCGTGAGGGAGTTTGTTCCACCATTGGGGGGCCAGAGCAGCGAACAGTTTTGACTGGGCTGAGCAGGAACTGTACTTCCTCAGTGGTAGGGAGGCGAGCAGGCCCGAGGTGGATGAACGCAGTGCTCTTTTTTCTCGTGTAGGGCCTGATAAGAGCCTGGAGGTACTGAGGTGCCGTTCCCCTCACAGCTCCGTAGGCAAGCACCATGGTCTTGTAGCGGATGCGAGCTTCAACTGGAAGCCAGTGGAGATAGCGGAGGAGCGGGGTGACGTGAGAGAACTTGGGAAGGTTGAACACCAGACGGGCTGCGGCGTTCTGGATGAGTTGTAGGGGTTTAATGGCACAGGCAGGGAGCCCAGCCAACAGCGAGTTGCAGTAATCCAGATGGGAGATGACAAGTGCCTGGATTAGGACCTGCGCCACTTCCTGTGTGAGGCAGGGTCGTACTCTGCGGATGTTGTAGAGCATGAACCTACAGGAACGGGCCACCGCCTTGATGTTAGTTGAGAACGACAGGGTGTTGTCCAGGATCACGCCAAGGTTCTTAGCGCTCTGGGAGGAGGACACAATGGAGTTGTCAACCGTGATGGCGAGATCATGGAACGGGCAGTCCTTCCCCGGGAGGAAGAGCAGCTCCGTCTTGCCGAGGTTCAGCTTGAGGTGGTGATCCGTCATCCACACTGATATGTCTGCCAGACATGCAGAGATGCGATTCGCCACCTGGTCATCAGAAGGGGGAAAGGAGAAGATTAATTGTGTGTCGTCTGCATAGCAATGATAGGAGAGACCATGTGAGGTTATGACAGAGCCAAGTGACTTGGTGTATAGCGAGAATAGGAGAGGGCCTAGAACAGAGCCCTGGGGGACACCAGTGGTGAGAGCGCGTGGTGAGGAGACAGATTCTCGCCACACCACCTGGTAGGAGCGACCTGTCAGGTAGGACGCAATCCAAGCGTGGGCCGCACCGGAGATGCCCAACTCGGAGAGGGTGGAGAGGAGGATCTGATGGTTCACAGTATCGAAGGCAGCCGATAGGTCTAGAAGGATGAGAGCAGAGGAGAGAGAGTTAGCTTTAGCAGTGCGGAGCGCCTCCGTGATACAGAGAAGAGCAGTCTCAGTTGAATGACTAGTCTTGAAACCTGACTGATTTGGATCAAGAAGGTCATTCAGAGAGAGATAGCGGGAGAGCTGGCCAAGGACGGCACGTTCAAGAGTTTTGGAGAGAAAAGAAAGAAGGGATACTGGTCTGTAGTTGTTGACATCGGAGGGATCGAGTGTAGGTTTTTTCAGAAGGGGTGCAACTCTCGCTCTCTTGAAGACGGAAGGGACGTAGCCAGCGGTCAGGGATGAGTTGATGAGCGAGGTGAGGTAAGGGAGAAGGTCTCCGGAAATGGTCTGGAGAAGAGAGGAGGGGATAGGGTCAAGCGGGCAGGTTGTTGGGCGGCCGGCCGTCACAAGACGCGAGATTTCATCTGGAGAGAGAGGGGAGAAAGAGGTCAGGGCACAGGGTAGGGCAGTGTGAGCAGAACCAGCGGTGCCGTTTGACTTAGCAAACGAGGATCGGATGTCGTCGACCTTCTTTTCAAAATGGTTGACGAAGTCATCTGCAGAGAGGGAGGAGGGGGGGGAGGATTCAGGAGGGAGGAGAAGGTGGCAAAGAGCTTCCTAGGGTTAGAGGCAGATGCTTGGAATTTAGAGTGGTAGAAAATGGCTTTAGAGGCAGAGACAGAGGAGGAAAATGTAGAGAGGAGAGAGTGAAAGGATGCCAGGTCCGCAGGGAGGCGAGTTCTCCTCCATTTCGCTCGGCTGCCCGGAGCCCTGTTCTGTGAGCTCGCAATGAGTCGTCGAGCCACGGAGCGGGAGGGGAGGACCGAGCCGGCCTGGAGGATAGGGGACATAGAGAGTCAAAGGATGCAGAAAGGGAGGAGAGGAGGGTTGAGGAGGCAGAATCAGGAGATAGGTTGGAGAAGGTTTGAGCAGAGGGAAGAGATGATAGGATGGAAGAGGAGAGAGTAGCGGGAGAGAGAGAGCGAAGGTTGGGACGGCGCGATACCATCCGAGTAGGGGCAGTGTGGGAGGTGTTGGATGAGAGCGAGAGGGAAAAGGATACAAGGTAGTGGTCGGAGACTTGGAGGGGAGTTGCAATGAGGTTAGTGGAAGAACAGCATCTAGTAAAGATGAGGTCGAGCGTATTGCCTGCCTTGTGAGTAGGGGGGGAAGGTGAGAGGGTGAGGTCAAAAGAGGAGAGGAGTGGAAAGAAGGAGGCAGAGAGGAATGAGTCAAAGGTAGACGTGGGGAGGTTAAAGTCACCCAGAACTGTGAGAGGTGAGCCGTCCTCAGGAAAGGAGCTTATCAAGGCATCAAGCTCATTGATGAACTCTCCGAGGGAACCTGGAGGGCGATAAATGATAAGGATGTTAAGCTTGAAAGGGCTGGTAACTGTGACAGCATGGAATTCAAAGGAGGCGATAGACAGATGGGTAAGGGGAGAAAGAGAGAATGACCACTTGGGAGAGATGAGGATCCCGGTGCCACCACCCCGCTGACCAGAAGCTCTCGGGGTGTGCGAGAACACGTGGGTGGACGAAGAGAGAGCAGTAGGAGTAGCAGTGTTGTCTGTGGTGATCCATGTTTCCGTCAGTGCCAAGAAGTCGTTGGCAGGTGCCTGCAGAAGAACCATGCTATTGCATGGCAGATGACCCTGGTATTGTGGCAGTCTGTGTCAATGGGTTTGCCTTACAACATGCCATGAACATATACAGGGCAGACTATGGAGAACTGCGTCTGAAAGGACTGAATAAGAAAGTATAATGAATGTATTGAAAGGAATAAAATATTTATGTTATGGGAAAAGTTTCAATTTTTTGTTATTATGTTGCATCCATGATCCTCATGTAACAAAATTAACAGGTTCTTCAAATAACTGCGTCTGAGGGGATTGATTAAGCAAGTATAGTGAATGTATTAAATCTGGAATAAAATATTAATGTTATGGTAAAAGTTGTTTGTTGCATACTCATGTATTTTGTATTACATTTTTTATTTAACCTTTATTTAACAAATTCTTATTTAACAATGACGGCCTACCCCGGCCAAACACTCCCCTAACCCAGACAACACTGGGCCAAATGTGCGCCACCCTATGGGACTCCCGATCATGGCCAGTTGTGATACAGCCCGGGATCAAATCAAATCCAATCAAATCAAATTTATCAAATTTTATTTGTCACATACACGTGGTTAGCAGATGTTAATGCGAGTGTAGCGAAATGCTTGTGCTTCTAGTTCCGACAATGCAGTAATAACCAACAAGTAATCTAACTAACTATTCCAAAACTACTGTCTTATACACAGTGTAAGGGGATAAAGAATATGTACATAAGGATATATGAATGAGTGATGGTACAGAGCAGCATAGGCAAGATACAGTAGATGGTATCGAGTACAGTATATACATATGAAATGAGTATGTAAACAAAGTGGCATAGTTAAAGTGGCTAGTGATACATGTATTACATAAGGATGCAGTCGATGATATAGAGTACAGTATATACGTATGCATATGAGATGAATAATGTAGGGTAAGTAACATTATATAAGGTAGCATTGTTTATAGTGGCTAGTGATATATTTACATCATTTCCCATCAATTCCCATTATTAAAGTGGCTGGAGTTGAGTGGCTGTTAGTGGTGGCTGTTTAACAGTCTGATGGCCTTGAGATAGAAGCTGTTTTTCAGTCTCTCGGTCCCAGCTTTGATGCACCTGTACTGACCTCGCCTTCTGGATGATAGCGGGGTGAACAGGCAGTGGCTCGGGTGGTTGTTGTCCTTGATGATCTTTATGGCCTTCCTGTAACATCGGGTGGTGTAGGTGTCCTGGAGGGCAGGTAGTTTGCCCCCGGTGATGCGTTGTGCAGACCTCACTACCCTCTGGAGAGCCTTACGGTTGAGGGCGGAGCAGTTGCCGTACCAGGCGGTGATACAGCCCGCCAGGATGCTCTCGATTGTGCATCTGTAGAAGTTTGTGAGTGCTTTTGTTGACAAGCCGAATTTCTTCAGCCTCCTGAGGTTGAAGAGGCTCTGCTGCGCCTTCTTCATGATGCTGTCTGTGTGAGTGGACCAATTCAGTTTGTCTGTGATGTGTATGCCGAGGAACTTACAACTTGCTACCCTCTCCACTACTGTTCCATCGATGTGGATAGGGAGGTGTTCCCTCTGCTGTTTCCTGAAGTCCACAATCATCTCCTTAGTTTTGTTGACGTTGAGTGTGAGGTTATTTTCCTGACACCACACTCCGAGGGCCCTCACCTCCTCCCTGTAGGCCGTCTAGTCGTTGTTGGTAATCAAGCCTACCACTGTTGTGTCGTCCGCAAACTTGATGATTGAGTTGGAGGCGTGCATGGCCACGCAGTCGTGGGTGAACAGGGAGTACAGGAGAGGGCTCAGAATGCACCCTTGTGGGGCCCCAGTGTTGAGGATCAGCGGGGAGGAGATGTTGTTGCCTACCCTCACCACCTGGGGGCGGCCCGTCAGGAAGTCCAGTACCCAGTTGCACAGGGCGGGGTCGAGACCCAGGGTCTCGAGCTTGATGACGAGCTTGGAGAGTACTATGGTGTTGAATGCCGAGCTGTAGTCGATGAACAGCATTCTCATATAGGTATTCCTCTTGTCCAGATGGTTTAGGGCAGTGTGCAGTGTGGTTGAGATTGCATCGTCTGTGGACCTATTTGGGCGGTAAGCAAATTGGAGTGGGTCTGTTCGTTTCCCCCTGCTGGTCTTATTAGGTTCGTTCCCTTTTTCTATCCCTCTCTCTCCCCCTCCCTCTCTCTCTTCTCTCTATCGTTCCGTTCCTGCTCCCAGCTGTTCCTCATTCTCCTAACTCACTCATTTAGTCTTTTCACACCTGTCCCCTATTTTGTCCTCTGATTAGAGTCCCTATTTCTCCCCTTGTTTTCCACTTCTGTCCTTGTCGGATCCTTGTATGATGTTCGCTGTGCTGTGTCCTTGTCTCGCCCTGTCGTGTCTTGTCTCCTTCAGATGCTGCGTGTGAGCAGGTGTCTTAGTCTGCTACGGTCGGTGCCTTCCCGAAGCAACCTGCAGTCAATGGTCGAGTCTCCAGTCTGTCCTCGTTACTACGAGTGGATTTAAGTTTTTTCCTGTTTTGTTTTCTTCTTTAGTGTTCCAGGATTATTACTTTTGCCATTTACTGGAATAAAGACTCTGTTTTCGCTAAGTCGCTTTTGGGTCCTCATTCACCAGCATAACATTTTTAGCTTTACAGTGGGGAAACCTGGACACTCAGTTTCATTGGCTGTGTCACATTGTACCTGGATGCCCCATTTGTTTGTGTATGTTCTAAATGTGATTAAGTCACTTTCACATATTTTGTTGCTCTAGGTATATTACTTTACTTACTCTAGGTAAGAGTATTACTCTTCCTGTTGCTCTAGGTATATTGCTTTCCCATTTCTAAATTTTCTTGATCGTATTTTAGGCCCAAATACAATCCTAATATGGTGGCGCTGGGGACGCCAACTATAATTAAAAACATACTTACCCACAAGCATCATTCTATCTTACATTCCCTATGCTTTGTTCTGTACTCCCCCAACTTCATATTTCCAGTGAAATATAAGAGGGAGAGCATATTTTAGTTTATTTTTTAACTATTGGGTTTCTGGGTTTGGATAGGCCCTCTCCAGGGTCTGATCAAAATGCCAGTTTCACCCTAGCCAGGAATTATTTCTTAGTTGGGCTATATTCTCTTTTGAGTGCTGCCTTTTGTTTACCTTTTCCCTCTCCAGCAGCACTATCTCTACATATGTACTTGTGACAAGAGTAGACTCCTTCAGTTTTATACACAGGGTCCTGGGCTAAGTACAGCTGCCATCCTAGGCCTAACCTGTACCTTCTCCTGCCATCTCCATCATGGGGAGGGACATCATTTCCTCCAGTCATGGGGGTGACGAAGGTGAACATTTGTTCCTTTTCCATTGCTCTGCCCCAATGTAGCTCTCTAACTGGCCTGCACTGACCTTCCCACCAACACCTTCTCATCCATCCAGGATGTTTGTTGGTTGTTGTCTAGGGGATATTTGTCCACCTGGTCCCAACCCGTGGACTCCAGAAACACTCCATCCCAGGCTACACTAGGGTCTACTAGGATCCATTCACCTTGTCCTGTTTCCATCCAGGCCTGTCTGTTGACTCTGTCTATCCCATATACATCACTAGGTCCCTCTCCAAGGTCCCTATCTCTCAGATACTCATAGCTGGAGTTAAATTGGAACCTTTGACCTGTTAGAGCTGGGTCTGGGCCTGCAGTTCCAGTGGGAATTGGCCAGAGTGGTGCTTCTATTCTAACTGGGGTTAAGAGGGCACTTCTGGTTAGTTTGACCTCTGTGACCCTCTGTCTGCGACATTCCAGGCAATCTTTGTCTGAGATGTTTCCATATCTATCCCAGGCACACTGATACCCTCTGAGGTCCCAGGAACCATTAATGGTCCTTATGTCTAGTGCACAGTTGGTCATGGTGTTGCAGTTGCACCTGCCACACGTCTGAACTCTTCCATACCTGCACCTATACTCTCCTGAGGCTCCATCAGAGCACACCTCTAGTTGCCTGATGCTCAGCGGGCCCTTCGTATTGCATATCGCCAGTGGGCTCATTGCATACGTCACAAGGGACACACTTCAGTCTGCTTGAGCCAGGTAGACCTGTCGGAACGTTTTGTTCCCAGACTACTCTTCCTGTGCTCCCTCCTTTGAGGCCCTGTCTGGCTAATTCCTCATGTCTAAAGTGCCTGCCTACCCAAATGGTGTTTGGACTCCTCCTGACTTGGAGGCCTGCTCTGCACTCTAGGAGGTATTTCCAGTCTGGTACGATTATGGAAGACATACTTTCTTAAGTTGTGCTATGTCAACTGTTCTTCCGCAAGCTCACAGTATTAGCGCTTATTACTTCCTCAATAATACGCCTTTTACCGTATTTCTTTGGTATTACCAGGTCACTTTTGTCTGCCGCTGGATTTTTCCTAATCCTGATTCAGTCTCCTACCTTTAAAACACAAGGTAGAGGGGTAGACTAGGGATTAGGAACATCCAGCATACTATTTTGTCCTGGTAATCTCATTAACTCTCTTGGACTAGGCCCTGAACTGGTTGGGGTGCTACTTAACTCTATGCATGCTTGCACTAGCTTTGGTCCCCAATCTTTGTCTGCTCTCCACAACCCCAAAGTTGTTTTGAGTTTGCCAATGGTCCTCTCTGCACACCCATTTGCTTGAGGTGTGCAGGGAGGTGAGAAAGTGTGCTTTACTCCCCTCTGGGTGCACCATTCCTCTACCTTTTTGTTTTTATACTGACGTCCTTCGTCAGTCCTGATCGATTGAAACCGTCCTAGGGTCAAAGTCAAAAGGTTAAGCATTGTCAACACAGGCAGAGCATTGCATGTTTTCGCTGTGTGTACCATTGTGTAGCCTGTTGCCATGCACACCGCTACTATAGCATACCTATGTCCCAGTACCGTAGCACTTTTCATGGGACCCATAGTCTCTAATGCTATTTGACTCCAGGGCGTGCATGTTTTGATGTGTTGATCAGACACTCTTCCTAGATTACTAGGCTTTTGCTCTTGACAGGTAATGCACTGCTGGCACACCAGTTTGGCCTCTACTGGGTCAAATTCAATCTGGTCCTGTCTAAGACGCTTCATAAAGATTTTGGGACCTAGATGTCCCCAATCTATGTGTAACGCCTTGAGTTAGTCTGCTTCAGTTTTGTAGAGAATTATTCTGCCCATCTGGACTAGTTCATCTACTTCCCTGTTGCCTTGTTGATTGAAGTCAGCTTCCTTTCCACCCCCACATACTGTGTGGGCTTTTTGGTGACTGACAACAATATCCATTCTATCCATTAACTCATGGATCTTTCTCCACTCTCCTTCGTGCTGAATTGTTTTGTTTTTAGCACTTCTGTAACCATTGTTCTGCCATATCTTTTTGTCAGAAGTCATGGCCTGGGCACTTTAGTAACTGTCTGTAACCAGTTCTATTTTAGATTGGGTGTAGAACAGTGTAGCAGTGCTTCCATTATGGCCATGACTTCTGCTTTCTGGGCAGTGCCTGCTATTTCTTGTTTCCTTTTTATGAGTGTTTCTCCAGTGGCTTTGTTTTTTACAATAAAACCCCACTTGGTTACTCCTGTTTTCTCACTTCCATCCGTGAGCACTACTATGTCCCTAGGTTTATCCTCCTTTGGTTTCACCTTGACTGTTGTAGGTCCTGGTCCTGGCTCGTCAGTGTCCCATCCTTGGTCACTGATGAACATAACTCCTTTGGTAGCATGTACGTTCCTCCACTTATCCCAAGTGGTGGTTGTAATACCTACCATTTTTTTCGTATGGTTAGTGGCCCATAGTTCGTTTAGTTCTGTGTCTTTTATGATTATGGCCTGTCCTTGGGCAAGGGACACTATTTTGTTCCAGTATAGGCCTAGCAGGGCCATTTTAGCCCCTGTACTGGAGTACTTCATTGTGGGCCCTTTCAGCTGTTTGCTGTAACATTTTAATTGTTTTTCCTGATAGCTCATTCAAAATCCAAATATAGCCATCCCTCACCACCTCTGGCCCTTCAAGTTTCAGACACAGCCAGAGGGGTACGTTGGGGTCTCTGGGCTCATTTCCTTGGGCTCCTATGGCCATTAATTTCACATTTTCCCAGGATTCTTCCATTTTTTTGTCGCATGTTATGGTTTGTCTACCATATTCTTTGTGTGACATGTCTATTTGGTGATCTTCTCTAGTTATGCCTCTATAGCAATGCTTAGCTACTCTGCTATAGCCCGGTATGTGGTTTCTAATATACACTAGTTTACCTAGGCATTTCTGCATCTCATTCACTGTTTGTGGCTTGCTGAGCTCTGCTACTTTTTCAAAGAAATTTTGGCTGGCGGTGATTCCAGTGCCTATAGTGAAACCGAGAAAGTTCACTTCCTCTCGACCTATTTGGCTCTTTGTCAAGTTCAGTTTCATGCCTGCTCTGTTGAGTCTGTCTAGGGCTGCTATTACTGCCTCTGTGTGTTCTGACTCTCTCTATTTGGTCTGGAACAAAAAATTGTTCATTTTTTATGACTCCCCTTACTTATAATTTTTTTGCGTCTGATAAGCTGAGGAGATTTTCTTCTCCTTGTAGCATATTTATCCCTATATGGTTTATCATTTTCATATCCTTTTTTTAAAGTCCATCCTGAAATTTTATCCTGAGGCGTCCACTCTTTGCAATATTTACTTCCATGTAAAGTCCCATTCCCCTACTCCTGTGTCAGTGTCTAACTGACCTAATACATTTGCACATGGGCCACTATCTGTCTCAGTTCTTTCAATGTAGTTATGTCTATGTTTGACTTCCTCTTAACTGCTGCTTTTAATGGCTGTGGTTTAAAACCGGCCTTTTTCACTTCCGCATCTGCTTCCTGTTGCCGCAGCTAATACTGACAGTACCAGATATGATCTCTGTCTCCAAATATTGACAGACTGTCTCATTGTCTCCCTGTTTACACTAATGCATTTTATAGAACTCAACATTTCTATGTAGATAATTATATAGTCAACTTAATTAACCCGATACTCTCAATGACCCTGGGTCACAACAGATGCCATATATTCTTGTCATCTTTCTACTATTTGAAGACAAACCTTCAAATGATTAAGACCTTCACAACTTAAGTATAACAAAATGTAGAACAGCATTAACAAAAATCTCTTCGTTGCATTTTATGGCAACTAGTGAAAGTAGTATTTGTACTGTAACTGCTAAACATAGCATATGTTTTCTGTACTAATGAAATCTCTCTTTCGGGAGTCCACTGTATTTTATCTAACAATAACCTGGGTTAATCTTAACTCAGTCGCATCAATAATTTTATATATGTTGCGTAGTAGGTGATCCATTACCTACAGTACTTTATTATCCCTAAGATCTGCAACATATTTATTTTCATAATTAAATTTAATGCTTATAAAATCACTCTTTTTCTACCTTCATATTTTTTCTGCCCTGTTGGCTTAAAATATATCGTAAATATTTAACATAAGTCTTCCTGCATGGCTCTCAACATTACACTAGTGTCTCCTAGATTCGTTGGAGTCCCATCTTGTAGCAGGGCCATTGCCATGGGGTACCAGGGCTGTGCATAGAAGGCCACTTTGCCACAATACACACTTACATCCTCTGGCCCCCCTTCTTTTTCTGGAATGACTTTTAATTAGAAGCCAATTTCGTATTACTACGAGGTCTGCCTGCCTTAACGGCGCTGAAAGAATTCACTCTTGTTAACATATCTTCACCTTGAGGTTTGTATAAATTTCCTATTTAGTTATAAACTCTATAATATTTTCTAGTTTCCTCAGGAATTTTTTTCTCAAAGAGTAGACTCTAACCCGCCATTGCTCTTTACCTTGAGACTGTATTTAGATTTCCAATTTAGTTATAAACTCTATAGTACTTTCTTATTTCTCAGGGATTTTTCCTCAAAGAGTAGACTCTAACCCGCCATTGCTCTTTACCTTTAGATTTAATTTAGATTTCCTATTTAGTTATAAACTCTATAGTACTTTCTTATTTCTCAGGGATTTTCCCTCATACAACGCCCATAGTGACACTTACGCACTGTTAGCTTTACTTTCCCAAGGAAATAATACAATTATTTGTTATACACTTTGATAGAGACTGGTGTTCCTTAATCATTTTATAATTAATTTCCACCTGTTCCAACAATTTCTAGTGAAGTTGATCAGTCTTCACTGGAAATTCTTAGGATTCAGGGCTATTTGCCTAATCCTGTAATTGGAGGGGCCGTCTGTTCCCTCTTGGTCAGCGGCCCCAGGGTATTCCTGGTACACACATTGCGAGCCTAGTGCTGGCTAGACCTGCCGTTTGCCTGCGTATCATTTCCTGTTCGGTACCATTATTTTCTATTCTACTTTTCTCCTCATGAGCTGCCGTAGTATCTATGATAGTTGCCATTTAGGGTTCTTTTCTGGAATTTTTTATCATCCCAGAAAGTTTGCCTTCCTTCTATTCCCAGAAGATTTTTTATGGCTGTCTGGTCTACCATTCTCAGTTTACCCCATGGTAAACCCGGTAAGATGAAACATCCTGATGGTTTGTAAGGTAAGGCACTAGCTCGCCTATTTTTTTGTAATTCCTCCTCATCCGCAGGGAGAGCCAATGCTCTCTCTGCGTCTGGGTAGGTTGGTACTTCCGTATCCATATCTCTAACTCTTTAAAGATACCTACTTTAGTAAGTTGTTTGGAAATAGAGCGCTGGTAGGGGCCGTTAACTCAGGCAGTAGTAGAGTCTTAAAATAGAGGTGTGGGGCCCCACGTTGGGCGCCAAGTGTTGCGATACGAAACCTTCAGCCCCGCCCCTTGGCCGGCAGCGGGGTGCTAGAGGTGGTTAGCGTCCCGTTCCCTGGATTGGACAGGGCACTATAGATACTTCAGGTTATCTCGATATAACCAGGACCTCTCGCGTAGCCCTGCCTCTCTTTCTATATCGAAGCGTTGTCCGCGTAGAGAGATCTTTTGCCTTGTCACTCTCAACGGTCTAGCTCTAGCTGGGATGTGTGAACCCCACCTTTATCCTCTAGACTCTTTGCTTCACCACTAATTGGTCCTTGAGTTATTATTAAGCACTAGTCCTACCAGTCTCTATATGATTTCCCTGTGGTTGAGTGTTTCCCCTCTGTGATGTATATAGTTTAAAGTGTGAAGACCTTTAGTCAATAATATAAATATAATATATGCCATTTAGCAGACGCTTTTATCCAAAGCGACTTACAGTCATGTGTGCATACATTCTACCTATGGGTGGTCCCGGGGATCAAACCCACTACCCTGGCATTACAAGTGTCATGCTCTACCAACTGAGCTACAGAAGGACCACCAGTCAACTTAGTCTCACTACTCTCACTACATTTTAACAATGTTCTTTAACCGATTGATTTTGGGAAAATAGATATAAAAATGCAGCATGGTGATCGTACCCTTTTTTTCAATTTTCACCAAAAATAACATACCCAAGTATATCTGCCTGTAGCTCAGGACCTGAAGCAAAGGAAACATTTTGAAGTTTGTGGAAATGTGAAATTAATGTAGGAGAATATCACACATTAGATATGGTAAAAGATAATACAAACAAAAAAACATGTTTTTTTTCTTCATATTTCTTCTTCTTCATCATCAGCTTTGAAATGCAAGAGAAAGGCCAAACTTACAGATTGGAGTCTAGGTGTACTTTAGATTCTGGCCACCAGATGGCAGCAGTGTGTGTGCAAAGTTGCATACAGATCCAGTAAAGAATTACATTACTGAACAATATTTTGTAGTCTGCCAGGAGTTTGCCCAAATGTTTGCCTCAAGTACATAACTATAGAGAACATACAAAAATGTAATAAAAAAATGTACGTTTACACACTCCCAGGAATGCCATACATGATGAATCATTAGCTTGTACACTAACTTTCACACATCTAGAATGTCGGGCGAGGTGGGTGTGGAGCCAGAGACAACAGTGGGGTCAAACTGTAGACTTCAGTTACTACATTTGAACATAACAAATTATTTTATCAAACAAAACTATGCTTCATTTTATCTCTGGAACCATCAGGATGACAAATCAGAGCAAGATTAAGATTACTGAATGTAAGGTACATTATTTACCTTCAGAGGTGAATGTATCAAACCAGTTGCCATGTGACTAGAATGATGTTGTATACAACAGCCAACTTTCCGGGACATAAGACATGTCCGGGACATATTGTTTGAGGAGAGTGCACAGGAAAAATATAAAAATGAAAACTTCTATCCTGTGACCAAAAGTGTTTTGTTGTTGTCCACTCTCCTCAAACAATAGCATGGCCTTTTTTTCACTGTAATAGCTACTGTTCATTGGACACTGCAGTTAGATGAACAAGAATGTAAGCTTTCTGACAATATAAGACATGTCTATGTCCTGGAAAGTTGGCTGTTGTATACAACGTCATTCTAGTCAAAATTAGTGCACATTAGCAACAGCCATCCTAGTTTAGGTTAAATGTAGAGGTTAAATGTCTGTAAACAGTTTAGGAAGCAAAATTATTTCACAGATTTAAGCATGTAATTTTAGGCCTACTAATTATTTCTCAGTATCTACAGTACTTGCATGTCTGAGCAGCCTGCCAGACATGCAAGTAAGTTGTAACTTTTGGTAGGCTGATGGATGGGCAGGTTACTCAGAGGCTGTGATACTGTACAGGGAAGCCTATTTAATCAGACATGCTAGGCAGCCAGGCTCATCATGGTTCATACAGGTGAAGTGAAATGATACAATGAATTTGCTTGTGGTGCACGACGCTAAGCTAAAATTATATATAACAATACCCTGAGTGCATCAGACATTAAACAACAATAAAAATGCAACAGCAGCACAACAAAATAGATAATCAATGACATTTTACAGGTGTCTTTTCATTTAAGTCAATCTTGAGACAAAATAAATGCACACCTGGTTTGACGAGGTGCTGACTAGTGGAGTAGAACACAAAAAAGAAAAGGAGAGCTGCACTCTAGCAGCTCAGAAGCAATCATTTGATACCAATGTTTCGACAGGCAATGTGTTTACATCCTGATTATTTCCTGATTTGGACAGCTTGGCTGTCGAAACGTTGGTATTCAATTATTGCATCTGAGCTCCTAGTTTGCTGCTCTTTTTTTCATTCTAAACACCAGTGGTGCAGCTAGTGCTTTCTAACAGCACTGAACCAAAACAGTGGCCCTGTTAATTAATATATTATATATAAAATGGAAATGTCCATTTTAATACAGACTAGCTCAAATCATTGCTAATCATGGAAAATGACAAATTATCCAATGGATCATGATTATTTTCTGGTAATAGGGGTGCAAACATAAGTTTGCATCCCAATTTTGAAAGTGGGCGTGTATCTGCTCCATTTGCTCCATTGCTCAGACCCTATGGTTCTAACAATACATTAGGTGAAAACTATTGTAGCAAAGTCTTGCCACAACTGATGGTTTCAAGAGGGCTATTCAGTTCATTGCTGGTGGAACTTTCTCTGAGAGTAGAGTGTGCTATCAAGGAGAGGGAAGCTATTACTTGACCTATCAACTTTCTGATAGTTTCATTTAGTGTGACATCCTCTGTGTGTGAATTACTTAAGTGAAGATTACCATGTAGTCCACAAACTGAGAACAATTAAAAACTTTGGATATCAAAGCCCTCTTAGTACAACAATGCAATCAGAGTCATTACAACCCAATGTTCTCATAGTGTTTAGAAGCAGAGATTCACTTACAAACTGTGCCAAGGGAGGGCAATGTCTGCCACATAATGACTGTTTCATCTATACTCCTAACATTTGGTGGTGAGTCTCTATGCTCTCTGTCTGGATAGGAATGGAGCATCATATATATATATATATATATATGCATATATATTTTTATTTTAGCAGACACTCCTATCCAAAGCAACATTTTGACACTTGCATTTTTTCCCCCGTACTTTTCTTCCGTGGGAATCAAACCCACAACCGTGGCAATGCAAACACAGTGCTCTACCAATTGAGCCACACAATACCTATACATTTCAGCTAATTGCAGTGGTCAAGGAACAGTACAATCCTTAGAACCTGAGTATTTTGTTCTGAGAAGGAGAAAAGAGTAGGAAGCACAGACTACTGGCTGGATATGAGTGTGAGTAAAATAAAATAAAAATGTTTTATTGTGAGTAAAATAAAATAAAAATGTTTTATTCAAAACATTTTTATTTCAATTAATTTATGTTAATCAGTACAATGTTTTTGCTAGTCAGTAAAAATGTGTATGCTTTCGAAAAACTGCAGTTAAATATTACTGCATGGTGGTGTAACTGTGGTAAAAACATGTCTGTCTGTAACTAACTTTATTCCTGTGACTAAAATGAGTCCGTCAACTCATATTAAAGGGTATTCCAGTTGTGCGCACAAGCATAGTTTGATTTAAAGTTTCTGCCCTGAATCTATTTTCCACCTATTTGAGCCTGTGTTCCAATACAAAGTGAAGAGGAGCGACACGGCACATTATCCCACAGCAATTTGACCCGCTGGCCACTGCCGTTGATGCGTTTCTGCGCCGTCAGAGACAACGAAGATAGGCCATGACCTCTGCCGGCCCCTCCACTGATGTTGGTGGCTTATGACAGACAGACAGGAAGGAGAGAATAAAGGAGTGGAGTGGGAGAGGAGAGAGATGGTGCAGAGAGAAGAAAACAGTGTTCCTGGAAATGGAGATGAGGGAGCTTCGTTCATATATTTGAATTTCACGTCATAATTTGCCTTGGTCCTGGTCCAGTTGCTCTGGGCAATGTAAATCCTGGATCCTGGATCCAATAATAAGGCCTGAATATGCATTATTCCCAGTGTTGAGATGTGTTTATGGTGTGAGGAGCCCGACAGACTGCACGCCCTGTGACGGTTAACCTGCCAAAACGCTAATAAAGGCAAGTGAGGGATGAATGAATGACTGTGTAGCATGAATTTCTGCACCGAGGTCAATACAAGAGGAGAGAAACCAAATGTAGAGAGTGGGGGTACAGGGGAGGAGGAAGGGAGCCATGCATCAATAACAGTGGAGCGAGCACTGGTGGGTGAGGGTGAAGGGGTGATGGGTGGGGATGATGGGGTGGTAGGTGGAGGGTGGTGACAAAGGCAGAGGGGGGAGAGAGAAACAGAGAGTGCACGTATTGTGTGTGGGGCTGCCATCTGACATGCGTGACTACCTCTTCATGACTATTCTCATTGTGATCATCGTTTAGGAGCGTATAAATTGTTGTGTGTGTGTGAGTGTTTGTGTATATATTACACATACAGTATACGATTACGTCGGTGAATGTGTGAGAGTGAGCGGTATAGTGAAGGGAGATAGAGGAAAGAAAGAAATAAAGAAAGAAAGAAGGAGAGGCAGCTTGAAAGTTTTTCAAGGCACCGTCCCTCCTCAATTTGCATGCCTAATGAAGCTGAGCGGGAGTTAATAGCGGGTATAATAACTCTGACTGGCCACGCTCCGACTGGGAGGGCAGAGAGGATAGGATAGCTGGCTGCCGGGCTAGGGCAGCCAAGGAAGGGGCAGGGCTGCAGAGGAATGTGGGGTTAACACAAACCAGAAGACCCTTAACCAAAGCTTCTATCTGTCCTATTTATGTAGCTAGTATATTTTAAACATGCCCTTTATTTCGGTGGGGTTAATAGGATCGTAGAGTAGTTTTTGGTACTGTAGGACTACAAATCATCAGATAGAGTGAGGGCCGGACAGTAGGTAGACAATGATACTGCATTCACATTGTATGGTGGTTGTGATTTTCTCAAAGCCTGGACCGAGGCTACCCTCAGTGAGATAAAAGAAGATTGCACCATGCCGCCATTACACTCACCTTATCTCCCCACCTGCAACCTTTACAAACAATCCCTCTGTTCAAAATGGTGGTAGACAAGCCTTGGTATATTCTCATAATGTACTACAGCCTATTGTTCAGGAAATTGCCTGACCTACAGACAGAGGATTGAACGGAAATGGATTTGATGATAGGTCTGATCTTGCCATTATAGCTACACGTTTAGTCTTTTCTGGCATTGTTTTATTTTTATTGTGCTCTGTCATTTGTAGCCCAGAGGAAGCCTTGCATGTTTAAATGCACACTGACATGAAAGTTTGTGCCCCCCCCTCCTCCTCCTCCTCAGGCCCCTTCAGAATTAGTCTCATTGGATATGGGTGGATAACACAAATACACACCACACACACACACACACACTCCTTTCCTAGTTTTATTGAGAGGGTTACACAGTATGCCTCTGATATATAAAAATGTTCCCCCAAAATAGCCATTAATATATTACTCTAGCTGCAGCACCTGTCGCACCTTCACAAAAAAACATAAAGGCATGACTGAAGGACAAACAACCTTGTGAACATAATCCCTAGCTGTGTATTGCCACTTTCCATGTTCTCTGTTGTTTGTAGCTTGTGAGCTTTGTAAACACTTTGTTGCTTTTATATATTTTGTTTTCTTGCTTTTTGTGCTATTGCTCTGTCTGCCTGCTTGCTACGTGTTGCTTGTCCTATGTTGCTCTGCATGTGCTCACTGCTCTTTGATTGTCTGTATTGTTATTCTAATTGTTTTTAATAACCTGCCCAGGGACTGCAGTTTAACTTTTATTGAAACTTGATTAACGTGCACTGTCCCTGTAAAAATTAACTCAATAAAGTAAAGTAAAATAGCCTATATATGGTAGCTCTCCTACAGCCATTTTACTTCCCCCTCTCTCTCCTGTCCGAGCCAATATGTTTTCTGAGCTGCTTTTTGGCACGGGGAACAGAGAGCTGTGTTGGCATTGCCCACACTGTGGCCCTGGTGCCAACACTTCTTCCGGGTACTGGAGCCTTCAGCCCTCATCCTGATGATGGCCCCAGATGTAGAGTTGCTGCCCAGCCTGGCTCCTCCAGGTGTTGCTTCATAGCCTGGTGTCACTCTGAGCCAACTCCCTCTGCCACACTGGCTGGCACAAACCACGCTTCTCTCCTTCGGGCCCTTTCTTTATTTCTCTCTCACCCCCCCTCTCTCTCTCTCATCAACCATGGTGAAATGCTTCAGCTACACTCATCTGGGTGGAAGGAGTGTGTAGAGTGTGACATTTGAACTACACAATGATAAGTTGTGAATAGTGGCGCAGAGAAAATACGACAGATACTCTTCTCCAAGAGCTTTAATAAGGCTCTCTACAAAGCACAACAAAATGACAACGTGAATGCTGCTACATGCCATGTTATACAGTAAAGTTCTACATATAAACTCCTCCATGAAACCCAAATTCACAATGCTGTGGGGTGATGAACCTCTTAAAATTTTCCCACAGGAAAACGCCAATGTGGTTTTTCCCAAATGCTACTCTATTCCCATTATATACAGTGCCTTCAGAAAGTATTAATACCCCATGACTTATTCCACATTTAGTTGTTTTACAGCCTGAAGTCAAAATGGATTAATTATATATATATACACACAATACCTCATAATGACAAAAAGTTTTAAATTACAGCTTTGAGTCATCTTGGGTATGTCTGTATCAGCTTTGCATATCTGGATTTGGGGATTTTCTCCCATTCAGCTCTGTTCATTTAGATGGGGAGTGTCGGTAAACAGCAATCTTCAAGTCTTTCCACAGATTTTCAATGGGATTCAAGTTTGGGCTTTCTTTCACATTCTTGTTCTGAAGCCCTTCCAGCATTGCTTTGACTGTATGCTTTGGGTCATTGTCTTGTTGGAATGTAAAATCTTCACCCCAGTCTAAGGTCATTTGATCTTTGAAGCAGGTTCTTATCAAGGATTGGTCTGTATTTGGCTCCATTCATTGTTCTCTCTATCCTTACCAGTCTCCCAGTCCCTGCCACTGAAAAGCATCCCCATAGTATGACGCTGCCAGATATAGCACTTTGCATTCAGGGCAAATAAATATTACTATGTCTCATCAGACCACTAAATATTTTGTCTTTCACATGCCATTTTGCAAACTCCAGGTGTGCTGTCATGTGCCTTTTTCTCAGGACTGGCTTCCGACAGGCCACCCTCCCATAAAGTCCAGATTGGTGAAGTACGGTTAGAGACTGTTGCCAAGGAACTCTATTGTTCTATCAGATTGGCCACTGGGTTCCTGGTCACCTCCAGGTTGCTAAGTTTGGTCTGATGGAACACTACACAAAATTAACACAAAATTAACATTGTTTTCTTACCTGTAGTACCATCTTTGTGACCTGAGTCACAGTCTATCCCATAATAGTATTGTTTTAGCTCTGTGATTCATTATCCCACCAACAGCTAATGTAATAGTGGGGAACGAGTGGCGCTGCAATTAGGTTTGTGTTCAACAGCAGGAGTGGGGGTGGAGATGGGGGGTTGTGTTTGTTTTCATCTCACACATGCATTTTTAATTACTGTCCGTTGTCTATTTTTATTTAAAAACATTTCACTACTATTATGGTTTTCTACTTCAGAGAGAGCAATGTGTGACTTTGCAAACCTGATCAAAGTTGAGCTTCTTGTTGTTTCATACATGTTCATATTGCAGCCTATGCAACTAGAAAAACATAAGCATGTAAAGCCATAGAGTGCCTCTGGTAAGGTTTTGGATCAATCTTTCCAACTTATCACACATGCTATTCAGGACACTAATTTTAAGTGAGCTGGCCTGCCCACAAAGCTGGCCTGCCACACTGAGTAATTTGGTATTCTGTCTGTTCGTCCTTCCGTTAGTCTTTTTAGCTGTCTGTCACTTTGCGTTAGGCCAATCGTAGCGCTCTTCTCTCATGTGAGAATGATTGTGTGTTCATCTATCTCTCTCTCATCCTTGCTCTCATCACGTGGAATTAAAAGGCAATCCTCAGTCAGTCTCTCTGTTTGTCCCTCTTTTACCGTTCATCCCTCCGTCCCTCTTTTACCGTCCATCCGTCCATCTGTCCCATCATCTGCCCTAGATGGCTCTGCTATATGGAAGATATTCCTCTGTCAGTCTTTCCCCGCCACCAGTCTCTTTGCCTCAGTCTGTGTGTTTGTCCATTTGTCCGTGCGTCCATCCCACCGTCTGTCTCTCTGTCCCTCCATCCGTCTGTCCTATATGGCTCTGCCACCCTATGCACCATGTTGTAGACTGGAGATGAATGGTGCTCTCACTGAGGGTGCTCATCAGAGTTCCAGACTCCCTGTGTGAGGAAAGTATCAGCCTCTATAACCTCTAGTGACACCCCATCCCGTGAACGGGACCGTTGTCATCATCTGACACTAATTAGCATAACGCAATGGACATAAATATTACTAGAAAATATTCCTATTCATGAAAATCACAAGTGAAATATATTGAGACACAGCTTAGCCTTTTGTTAATCACCCTGTCATCTCAGATTTTCAAAATATCCTTTACAGCCAAAGCTAGACAAGCATTTGTGTAAGTTTATCGATAGCCTAGCATAGCATTTTGCCCAGATAGCAGCAGGTAACTTGGTCACGGGAATCAGAAAAGCAATCAAATTAAATTGTTTACCTTTGATGTAATTGGGATGTTTTCACTCACAAGACTCCCAGTTAGATAGTAAATGTTCCTTTTTTCCAAAAATATTATTTTTGTATGAGAAATAGCTCCATTTGTTCTTCATGTTTGGCAGAGAAATCGCCCGGAAATTGCAGTCACGAAAACGACGAAAAATATTCCAAATTAGCTCCATAATATCAACAGAAACATGGCAAACGTTGTTTATAATCAATCCTCAAGGTGTTTTTCAAATATCTATTCGATAATATATCCATCGGGACAATTCGTTTTTCAGTAGGACCGATTGGAGTAATGGCTACCTCTGTATTTTACTCGAGAATCTCTCTGGGAGCATCAGGTGACCACTTGCGCAATGTAGCCGCCTACGGGTATTCTTCAACATAAATGCGTAAAACTACGTCACAATGCAAGAACGAGTAATCTGGTTGATGGCCCATTCACTGCTCAATAGGGACACATTGGAACGCAGCGCTTTCAAAACATGAGGCACTTCCAGATTGGATTTTTCTCAGGCTTTCGCCTGCAACATCAGTTCTGTTATACTCACAGACAATATTTTTTACAGTTTTGGAAATTTTAGAGTGTTTTCTATGCTAGGCTGTCAATTATATGCATATTCTAGCATCTTGTCCTGACAGAATATCCCGTTTACTACGGGAATGTTATTTTTCCAAAAATGAAAATACTGCCCCCTTGTCACAAAAGGTTTTAAGGGCAGTTTTATTTAAAATCTTGTACCCGGGGGAAAGAAAATCCAATAAGTGTTTTATAGTTACATCGTTAAGGTAAATTAACCAATAGTGGACACACTCCAAACAGTTTCTGAGACAATTGCCCAGACTTTGTAGACAGTTTAATAATGCTTAAACCTCATCTTTATCAAATGATCAATTAAAGAGACCAACTCAAAACCTACGTACGTCTACGTATGGGTTGTTTAAGTTGCATCTCATTATATTCCTCATATGACTTTATCAAATCTCTAGTAGATGATTATTCACACATACACACATAGAATTAATCACATTTTCATATCGTTTTTTTCCTAAAATGAAAATACTGCCCCTTAGTCACAAAAGGTTAACAGTGGATGCAGGATGAAAAATGTGTTCATTTACGGGCAAGTCCTATGAGCCACGTAACGTCAGCAGCTACCCCACCTCCCATCTGCAGGAGCCCAGGACGGGTAGAGGGAGGGATTTTAATTTTAATTTTATTTCACCTTTATTTAACCAGGTAGGCTAACTGCGACCGGGCCAAGATTAAGCAAAGCAGTGCGATACAAACAACACAGAGTTACACATGGAATAAACAAGCGTACAGTCAATAACACAATAGAAAAATAGTCTATATACAGTGTGTGTAAATGGCGTGAGGAGGTAAGGCAATAAATAGGCCTTAGTAGCAAAGTAATTACAATTGAGCAAATTAACACTGGAGTGATAGATGTGCAGATAATGACGTGCAAGTATAAATACTTGTGTGCAAAAGAGCAGAAAAGTAAATAAAAACAATATGGGGATGAGGTAGGTAGATTGGATGGGCTATTTACAGATGGGCTATGTACAGCTGCAGCTATCGGTGAGCTGCTCAGATAGCTGATGTTTAAAGTTAGTGAGGGAAATATAAGTCTCCAACTTCTGCGATTTTTGCAATTCGTTCCAGTCATTGACAGTAGAGACCTGGATGGTAAGGTGGCCAAAGGAAATGTTGGCTTTGGGGATGACCAGTGAGATATACCTGCTGGGAGTGTGTGCTATGAGTGGGTGTTGTTATCATGACCAGTGAGCTGAGACAAGGCGGAGCTTTACCTAGCACAAACTTATAGATGACCTGGAGCCAGTTGGTCTGACGACGAATATGTAGGGCATTTAGTTTTACTTGTGTTTAAGAGCAGTTGTAGGCCACGGAAGTATGTTGTATGGCATTGAAGCTCATTTGGAGGTTAATTAACACAGTGTCCAAAGAAGGGCCAGAAGTATACAGAATGGTGTCGTCTGCGTAGAGGTGGGATCAGAGAATCACCTGCAGCACGAGCGACATCGTTGATGTATACAGAGAAATGGGATGGAAGGAGATGGAAGGAGAGGTGTCTGAGGAGTTACTCAGCACATTTTGAGCTGTGCAATGGAGCGGTGGCCGGCTGCCGATGCCTGGAGGGAGGCACCCGACGCAGCTGTAGTGAGAGGAAGAGCGAGTGAAAGAGGGAAGGAAATGAGGCAGGGGCAGTAGGGGGGTCAGGGTGACAGTATGAGGTCTCATTAATCCGGTATGAGAGGCCTGATGCTGTGCCAGGGCTTGACACGTCTTCCCTCTGAGCTAAATGTACGCTAGCTCGGAACACTACACTTAACCACTTCAGGATTTTCGATAAGCCGCTCGCCTCACGACTATACAGAATAAGGTAGCACTTGAAAAATTAACTTGTGTTAGGAAATTGTGCAGCCAAGCCATTGAGACTATTCTTGCCATGCCATTACTGACCCCTGAAGGAGTCACCTCAGAACCCTACTTACCTGATGTATTTCCTATGCCTGATTACATGTATGATGAAGACAATGATAATCCATTACACCAAGGTGAAAACATTGAGTTAATGGTGCAGCATGTCCACAGGCCATGACCATAGCAGGGGCTCTGTAAATGGTGCTCCCAAGGTAGAGTTAAGGTCCTATCATCATGGTGACCCTGTGGCAATATGGACAGTCTCAATGAAACGATTGCCTTGTGTGGTATGATAAAGAATGTACTGATGTTTAAATTCATATGTTCCTTTCTCCCTTCTGAGAGTTAATTGCACTATGTGTAGGGTTGAAACTCAATGACAATGGAGGTAATTTACAATTATAATATACTAAGTGTAAGAAAGTATTTCCTTTTCTCTCTTTTTCCTCATGTTAATAGTTGTTCAATGAAAATGATTGTAAGTAATTTTCTTAGTCTCAAAAGGGAGGAAATATGTGGAAAATTACATAATTAGTCATCCTATCCCGTGTTTTAGAGCTTAAAGAATAGTATCTTGTTATATGCAAGTGTTTTTTTCTAACCTGATACTTGTCTTTGTGTGACTTTGTCATAAGACTGGGCGTATAGCTAAGATCCATTTTGGTGGCACCGCAGCATATGAGACATCCCGTGGGTTTACTATCTGCAGGAAGTCAGCTGTATGGAACCTCGCAGGAAGGAGCACATTATAGTGTGAACTGTGACAAAACGCAGTTATACGGTTGAGCCATCGTGCTATCTTAATCTGCATAGACAAATCAATCGTCTTTTACACTATGTTCCGCCACTGTTTCCACACATCTGCTAAACTTCCATGTAGACAAAAGAGGTTGTACTTTTTCTATAAAAGCGGAGACCCGACTATGTTTGTTAAGCTTTCAACTCTGAACCGTTCTTGGTAATGGTTGATTGCTTCATTTTTCCAAATCTTATAATAAAGTTATTATTAGAGGAATCTACAGTCTCTCTTTTCTTTAAAATTTCCCCCACAGACTTTGTTGCTCCTAGACGTGTCCACTTCACAATAACAGCACTTACAGTTGACTGAGGCAGCTCTAGCAGGGCAGAAATTTGACGAACTGACTTTTTGTAAAGTTGACATCCTATGTCGGTGCACATTGAAAGTCACTGAGCTCTTCAATCAGGCAATTCTACTGCCAATATTTGTCTATGGTGATTGCATGGCTTTCAGCAAACGATGAAGCTAAAATAGCCGAATCCACTTACTTGAAGGGGTGTCCACATACATTTGTATTTATAGTGTAGCTGAGCTTTCAGTCAGTCGACTTATAGGAAGGTACAACAAGATACTTTACAGTGAGATATTAGTAAAACAATACATTGTGAAGAGGGTAAGATAGAGATACATGGATAGATGAGGGTAGAGATAGGTGAAGATATTCAGAAGAAAGATGCCCGAGAGAGAGAACAATGAGGTGCTGATAAGAGATGCACAGAGAGAGAGAGAACTATGGGGTGATGATGAAAGATGTACAGGAGAGAGAGAGGGAACAATGGGGTCTTGATGAGAGATGCACAGAGAGAGAGAACAATGAGGTGCTGATAAGAGATGCACAGAGAGAGAGAACTATGGGGTGATGATGAAAGATGTACAGAGAGAGAACAATGGGGTCTTGATGAGAGATGCACAGAGAGAGAGAACAATGAGGTGCTGATAAGAGATGCACAGAGAGAGAGAACTATGGGGTGATGATGAAAGATGTACAGAGAGAGAGAGAGAACAATGGGGTCTTGATGAGAGATGCACAGATAGAGAACAATGGGGTGATGAGAGGTGTAGAATTAAAAATGAAGGTGCACGAATGAGAGTGGGAAAATAATTAAAGATAAATGAAAATCAAAGCATGACTATATTGTTATTTGTGTTATTTATCTTTTAATCAATACCTAACTTCCCATACACTTTTAATATGTAATTCCAATTCGAGCCTGAAATTAAAACTGGAGGAAATCAAGAGCACCTAACTGGAGAACCTGGGGTAAAATTCAGTCATAAACGTTGTTGGACATTACTGGGAAAATAATTTATGCTATTGGTATGTGCTGAGAAGACACACTCATTCTGAAGGCAGGGGAAATTGGTGTTTGTTATAGCATACATACAGTGTCCATATTAGGACATACAGCCTTTTTGTCATAAATATGGTATCAATATTAGGAATTTGATCATACTATAATGCTATGAGGAATGCCAAGATGTTATTGACACTTGTATCACGAACATCCATGACAGTTTATATTGTACAAAAGCACATGCGGCATGTAGAAGTATGCAATCTAATTGCAATTTATGATAATTTCAATTAATGATTTTTGAGAAAGTAAAGGAAGGGAATTAACATCTTTCCTAAACACTATGCAGAATTATAGTCCATCAACATAGTCCCTATATCCTCATATATGCTTAGTCACAATTTTCCCCAACTCTGCTTAGCATTTGAACACAATGAAAGTTGTTTTACAGGCTTTGATGAGTGAGAGGAAGACACTGCAATGAATCAGAATTCCACAGAATTCCAGTGCATTATTACATAAAAAAGGCTTGCATTTCCAAATGCAGTTTGTTTCAAGAGGGGATCAAGCTTCCTTCTCTCTTTTTCCCTTCTCTCTCCACCCCCCCTCTCTCTCTGTTTCTCTCATTTGTTATGAAGACTATCCACCATTCCTCTCCTCAACACTCACCGAGCAACATTAATCTACTCTCCAGTCTTCTCAGTCTTCTCCACCCAAGCGAAGTGAACGAGGCGGGGAGTTGAAGAGAAGAGGAAATGGCTCTGATTTAATTGATGGCTTCCGCCGCCACACTGGCCCACGGCTGACTACGTCGCTCAGCGGCATTTATGATGTATAAAATTACATTATGGAGGTACACCACCACACACAAAGCCTAACCAACACACCTTCGTTCTTCTATTCTCTACTTCAGCAGCTCCTTAGAAGTGGATTTTTACACTTTGTATGTGTGTGTGTGTGTGTGTGTTGAGACTTTCTCACACACATTCAAATGTTCAAATATACACATACACACACCACATACATACACACAAATAGATGAATGATAACTTAGGTTGTTAGATTGCACTTCACACAACTAATGCTATGCAGTGAGAATGGAACCCACAATGCTCAAATGAGCCACACAGGATTTGGTAGGTATAATTTAGAGCTAGCAATAGTGCTGTCGTGGTGAGCTAGTATTTAGCATGTAGCTCTAGGAGGTGCTCAGTATCAA
Organism: Oncorhynchus gorbuscha; assembly: GCF_021184085.1. NCBI lineage: Eukaryota > Metazoa > Chordata > Actinopteri > Salmoniformes > Salmonidae > Oncorhynchus > Oncorhynchus gorbuscha. The sequence continues at coordinate 28,119,761 of NC_060175.1, read as the reverse complement.
GTAATCTTGGTTGGAGGATTCCTGATTTCCTGCTTACTCTCTCCTGATTCCGTGTATCTGCCAACTGGGGTTTCGGGAAAAGAAGGGAATTTATTTAAAGTTCCAGGAATTTCGCAACCCTAGTTGCAAAGTAGCATTTAGCTGAGTTAAATTTACCAAAGATTCCAAATGATATCGTAATCGATCTAAATATTTTTCCGATGCCCCATACCAAGGAAATAACCCGCAGCAAAACTAAGTTTTGAGGACCGTCATGATTAAATTGTGAAATGCTCCTTCTAACTCATCTTAATCTGCTTGGAATGAAGGAGTTAGTTTTCTGCATTCTGCATTTTCTGCATTTACCAAAAACACAGCACCCTGTCCAATTTGTTGGTTACTAAAGATATGATTTATCACCACAGGTCCAATAATGATCAGTAAATGTTGCTGAGTCATATTGATGTGGAGAGTAAATGTCTGTTTCTGTTTGAATAGTGGTGTACCCCACATTCAGTTAAACTCTCTGGTACCAGTGGGATGGTAGCGTCCCACCTCGACAACAGCAAGTGAAATGGCAGGGCACCAAATTCAAAACAACAGAAATCCCAAAATTGTAAATCCAACCACAGTGTCCGAGTTCAAAAAGGCTATATGGCCTAGTCACAGAAAATCATACAGCAATTTTCCAGCCAAGGAGAGGGCTCACAAAAGTCAGAAATAGCAATTAAATGAATCACTAACCTTTGATGATCTTCATCAGATGGCACTCACAGGACTTCATGTTACACAATAAATGTGTGTTTTGTTCGATAAAGTACATTTTTATGTCCAATAACCTCAGTTGAAATTGACGTGTTATGTACAGTAATCATTGTCTCAAACAAACATCCTGTGATATTTCAGAGAGCCACATCAAATGACAGAAATACTCATCATAAACAGTGATGAAAAATACAAGTTTCATACATAGGATTAAAGATAAACGTCTTGTTAATCCAGACGCTGTGTCAGATTTCAAAAAGTCTTTACGGCAAAAGCACACCACGCGATTATGTTAGGTCAGCGCCTAGCCACAGAAAACCATAGAGACATTTTCCAGGAGAGGAGAGTGTCACAAAAGTCAGAAATAGCGTTAAAATGAATCACTTACCTTTGATGATCTTCATCCGGTGGCACTCCCAGGTCTCCATGTTAGACAATAAATGTTTGTTTTGTTCGATAGTGTCCCTCTTCATGTCCAAAAACCTCTGTTTTGTTGGTGCGTTGAGTTCAGTAATCCAAAGGCACAATGCGCGCACTCGACATCCAGACGAAAAGTCAAAAAAGTACAATAAAAGTTTGCAGAAATATGTCAAACGATGTTTAAAATCAATCCTCAGGTTGTTTTTGTCATAAATAATCAATACAATTTCAACCGGACAAAAGCTTCGTCAATAGAAAAGGAGAAACAAGAAAGGCGCTCTCCCGATCATGCGCTCGACTGGAAATTTCCACTGTCCACTCATTGAATGTGCTGTATCCCTTATTTTTCAGTGTAAAAGCATGAAACAATGCCTAAAGACTGGCCACATGTAAAATAAGTCATAGAGATCGCGAACTGGGTCCTATGTCTTTGTATGGTGGATAGGTTTTCAATGGAAAAACAGCCTTTCAAAATAATAGTACTTCCTGGATGGATTTTCTTCAGGTTTTCGCCTGCCATGTCAGTTCTGTTATACTAAGACATTATTTTAACCGTTTTGGAAACTTTTGTGTGTTTTCTATCCAAATCTACTAATTATATGCATATCCTAGCTTCTGGGCCTGAGTAGCAGGCAGTTTAATTTGGGCACGCTTTTCATCCAAAATTCTGTATGCTTCCCCCTACCCTAGTGAAGTTAAACGGAAATGCTAGAAGCGCATGTTCCATTTATCCAGCTACATCCTATTGAGAAGACACTGTAATTTACAAATGTTGACATTTACAGATAGGATTAATTGAATTATGGTATGGAGGTATTACTTGGGTTTTGATAATGGCAGGTTCGGAATGGGGTTTGCAGGTGTTGGATTAGAATAGGTTCTGATACACAGTCTGGGTTCTAAAATAATTTTGGTGCACTACTGTGCACACTAAAATCTGGCACTCATATTTTGGTCGATAACAAATCCCCATTAACTTGTTGAGTGTAGGGGGCAGTATTTTGATGTTTGGATGAAAAACGTACACAAATTAAACCTTCTATTTCAGATTAGGATAGACAACACTCTAAAGTTTCCAAAACTGTCAAAATATTGTCTGTGAGTACAACAGAACTGATATTGCAGGTAAAAACCTGAAGAAAATCCAACCAGGAAGTGCTGTTTTTCCTGAAACCTCTCTGTTCTATTGCATGCCGTCCCTCCATTTAAAGGGATATCAACCAGATTCCTTTTCCTATGGCTTCCACATGTTGTGAACAGTCTTTAGACATAGTTTCAGGCTTTTATTCTGAAAAAATGAGCGAGAAAGATCACATTGCGTCAGTGATGGCTGGTTGCCAGCAGCGTTTTGCATGCGCAACAGCTTGGAGAAGACATTTTCTCTCTCACTCCTATTGAAAAAGCTACGGTCCTGTTGAAATATTATTGATTATATATTATAAAAACAACCTGAGGATTGATGATAAAAAACGTTTGACATGTTTCTACGAACTTTACAGATAATATTTGGAATTTCCGTCTGCCCCGTCGTGACGGCTCGAGCCTGTGGATTTCTGAACATAATGCGCCAACCAAATGGAGGTATTTTGGATGTAAAAATAATCTTTATGGAACAAAAGGAACACTTATTATGTAACTGGGAGTCTCGTGAGTGCAAACTTCTGAAGATCATCAAAGGTATGCGATTAATTTTATTGTTTTTCGGACTTTCGTGACCAATCTACTTTGCTGCTAGCTGTTTGTAATGTTTTGTCTGCTGAGAGAGATGTCCTTACATAAACGCTTGGTATGCTTTCGCCGAAAAGCTTTTTTGAAATCTGACATGCCAGGTGGATTAACAACAAGCTAAGCTGTGTTTTGCTATATTGCACTTGTGATTTCATGAAAATGTAATATTTTTAGTAATATAATTTGAATTTGGCGCTCTGAAATTCATAGGATGTTGACGAAAATGATCCCGCTAACGGGATGGGTAGGTCAAGAAGTTAATGCATTTTCCCATCAGAAAGTTTTACCCCGTGAAGGTTTACCTCATGAAATGTAATTTGATAAGAGCACTTTCAGTGCACATAGAGTGTCATTAATGCTGGCCTCTACTGAATACAGTAAGAATGGTGTGGAAAAAGACTACATACACAGCAGGAGGTGTTTTCTACCATCAGACCACCAAGGGTTTCCCTCATGATTCTTGCTGTGATGATCATTGTATACTTCCGTTGCATTGTGGCCCCTTCTTGCTCTTGGCTGTTCTGCTCCATCCAGGACCCATACAACAGTTGCAATGAGAAGACTGACCACGAGAGCAGCAAACATGATGCGCTGAGTCCAGTCCTGGTCCTCCCATGGCATCTGGGGTTGCCTACACCTTCCTGCAGTAGCTGGCATGAACCCACATAGACCTCTCTGTGACTTTCACCGCTGGGTCGCCAGGAGCAACTGGAATGGACCAGTCCAGCACTGTTGGTGCCAGGTCTTTCTGAGGAGGTCCTTGATGACCACCCAATTGCTTGGTTGAAGTTTGTGACATGGTCCTCCCTTTGATTCAGGTAAAGACGCTTTTACTCTGTGGAAAATAGACATCAGAACGTTAAGTGCAGCATAGTAAATTACCATTTGGTCCTAGCAACCCATCAATGTCAAACCTGTTCTGTGTGAATGGAGTGTTTGACAATCTCATGGATCTTCCTGTAAGTAGTTCATGAGGTGCTAAACCAGTGGTACGATGCGCACATCCAGAGCCAGAGGCATTGCTTTTACCCATGGCAAACCTGTCTCAGCCATCAGTTTAGTCAATTTAATTTTCAGCGTTTGGTTTGCTCTCTCTACGAGACTACCACTGAATGGATGATAAGGACAATGTGTTTGCGGGTCATTCTGCAAACTTTCAGAGATGTTCTGAATAACATTATTTACAAAATGAGAGCTGTTGTCTGACGTTAATTTGGACGGCAGACCCCACCAAGGGATGATTTCCCTTAGTAGGTTCTTTGCTACAGCCATTGCTGTGGCATGCTTACAAGGAAATGCCTCTATTCATTTGGAGAAGGCATCAACCACAACCAGACAGTACTTATATCCCTGGCATGGAGTAAGCTCAATGAAGTCTATCATTATGTGCTCAAAAGGTCCTTCAGGCCTTGGGTGGGCTGACATGAGCATCAGAATGCCTCTGCCTGCATTGTTAGTCATACAAATCAAACACTTAGCACAAAATTTCTCCGCAAAAACAGAAAATCCAAGAGAAAACACCCAAAATTTGGTAAAATTTCAACAACTCCGGCTTTTCACAACTTAGCCACATAGGGGAAGCAAAATCAGGGTAAAACGGGAAGGCTGTTTGGCCCCAGCCAGAGGTTCCTCTGTATGTCAAACGAACACTTCTTCCTCCATTGTCTCACCTCCCCAGGCCCTGCACCTGATGCAGATCAGAAACATCCTGTAATGAAAACATATTTTTATAGCAGAAACAGGAAGTGAAACCATTTCGAGAGTGGAGGAAACAATTGGCTTTTGCAGCCATATCAGCCAAAATTTGAAGGGTTGCGCATCAAAACTTCAAAATTACATATTATATGTCGACTAAACTGGTCAAACTAAGTGCAGAATCAAGCTTTAGGATGTTCTAAAAGTAGAAAACAATTCTCAACTCTAACAGACAAACTGACATCTTCTCGTGCTTCAAGGAACAAAGGACACTCCGAGCGCAACGCGTGCAGAAAGTGCATGTATTTTCTCGCGACACCAAATATTTTGCTTGCCAAAGGGTCAAAGCCCACGGGATTTTCACAATGAAACGCTCTATTGAAAGAAGACATCTCGCCGAAGACCTAGAAACTGATCCCAGATCCAGCTGATCCCAGCTGGTTGGGAAGGGTGGGGGCGATGGTGTCAAAGTTGGCCCAACTTTCCTGGCTGCCCTGTGAGTTCTGCTATACTTACAGACATAATTGAAACGGTTTTAGAAGCTTTAGAGTGTTTTCTATCCAATAATTATTATTATATGTATATATTACAATTTTGGACAGATTTCTTTTCAGTTTACTATGGGCACGCAATTCATCCAAAGGGGGCCGTATTCTGCCCTAGCCCTAACAGGTTAAAACTAGTGAGGGAGATATGAGTCTCCAGCTTCAGAGATGTTTGCAGTTCGTTCCAGTTATTGGCAGCAGAGAACTGGAACGAAAGATGACCAAAGGAGGATTTGGCTTTGGGGGTGACCAGTGAGATATACCTGCTGGAGTACATGCAAAGACTGGGTGCTGCTAGCAGAGTCTTGTAGATAACCTGTAGCCAGTGGGTTTGGCGACGCGTATGAAGCGAGGACCAGCCAACGAAAGCATACAGGTCGCAGTGGTGGGTAGTATATGGGGCTTTGGTGACAAAACGGATGGCACTGTGATAGACTACATCCAATTTGTTGAGTAGAGTGTTGGAGGCTATTTTGTAAACGACATCGCCAAAGTCAAGGATCGGTAGGACAGTCAGTTTGATGAGGGTATGTTTAGCAGCAGAAGTGAAGGAGGCTTTCTTGTGAAATAGGAAGCCGATTCTAGATTTAATTTTGGATTGGAGATGCTTAATGTGAGTCCCGAAAGGAGAGTTTACAGTCTAACCAGACACCTAGGTATTTGTAGTTGTCCACATATTCTAAGTCAGAACCATCCAGAATAATGATGCTAGACGGGCGGGTGGGTGCGGGCAGCGATCAGTTGAAGAGCATGCATTTAGTTTTACCTGCATTTAAGAACAGTTGGAGGCCACAGAAGGAGTGCTGTATGGCACTAAAGCTAGTCTGGAGGTTTGTTAACACAGTGTCCAAAGAAGGGCCAGAAGAATACAGAATGGTGTCGTCTGCGTAGAGGTGGATCAGAGAATCACCAGCAGCAAGAGCGACATCATTGATGTTGTTGGGGATGAATCAGACTGCGTTTCTATCAAAGTAAGTGCCTTATTACGTTAATAGTTTCTGTAGTATGTCCAATTACAAAAAATCCCTTGTTCAGTAATCACCTCACCTGTTAGTTGGCAGTGAACTATGTGGCCATTGAGGGCTGCGTTGATCAGATGGAAAAATATCTTCTTATAACCACTTGGTCATCTTCTGAGTGCATTCCACAAAGCTGTTTATCATGTCCGCCTTATCCACTGCCCCCATTTTGAGGTTATAATCAAGCACGCAGTCTGGTTTGATTTCTCTCTCCCGTCAGGTGGTCCACCTTCCGTGAGGCCGACATGGTTGCTGTATGGACAGTGGAGAGGACATGGATGTCTCATTTGTCATGCCATTTTACTGCCAGCTGTTTACATTTCTAATTTTGTATAACGGGTCATTTACGATGGCAGTATAATTTTTTCAGGACTTCTGGAAATGAATGGTGGGATGTGAACGATGGTGGACTACACCCCCCCCCCCTTGAACATGCATACTATAAATAGACCAAACTCATCTTGTGTCCTCTCATTATCTTTGCATGGCAGCGTGCAGAAACTACCCATCGTAGGATTACTTTACATTTCTAGAGAGGGTTTTACTCAATTATTTAAATCAATGGTGAGCTCACCTGTGATGTGATTAATTATAAATAGCCATTTTGATTAGCTAATTCATATTGTACTTTGTTAGCAAGAGTTAAAGGACTGTGTTTGTGCAAAATGTTTCTGAAAAAAGTGTGGCCAGCTCAAATGCTGATTGTTGCGTCATTTGAAACTGGCCGTTCTAAATAAGCGTTTGGTCATGTAGTGCATAATTAAAATATATCTGCATCTGACTGGAAGTGTACGGAGACTTTTTCCTGTTTTGCATTTTGCTTCCAGCACCTTCGCAATCCAATCAAATCCAAATTTATTGGTCTCATACACATGGTTAGCGGATCTTATTGCGAGTGTAGCGAAATGCTTGTGCTTCTAGTTCCGACAGTGCAGCAATATCTAACAATTCCACAACAACTACCTAATACACACAAATCTAAGCATTGGAACGGAATAACAATATATAAATATATGGATGAGCAAAGTCAGAGCGGCATAGACTACGATGCAATGGATAGTATAGAATACAGTTTGTACATATGAGATGACTAATGAAAGATATGTAAACATTATTAAAGTGGCATTATTAAAGTGACTAGTTTTCCATTCATTAAAGTGGCCAATGATTTCAACCAGCCTCTCTGTGCTAGAGATAATCAGCTTTTGGGTGTGCTGCAGATTTAGCCTATTATGTACCTTCCTATATGAAATCTATCTATGCGATTTATTTTCAAGCCAGAAAAAGCAGCATACATTCAGGCAGCACACATTTTCAAACAAAACTGACACTTGCTTTTCGGCATGGTAAAACCTTTAAGCCTTTAATAGCAGGTATAGCCTTTAGTTTTCACAACAAAGCACTTATGTGTGTGTGTCCACACGCTTGTGTTTGTTTGTGCATGTGCTCTTGTGTTTGTGTGGCTAGTAGTCATGTCAACAAAGATACCACATAAACCTTGTTAAGGCAGGTTTGATTGAATCCAGTCCCCTGTCTCTGAGGGTATGAGCAGAGGGATCATGTGAGATCTGACCAGTACAGCTGTGGCTTGCCTCTCTCCGATCCCCTTCCGCCAGCCAACCAGTGTGTGGGTGCATAGGTATGCAAGTATTTGTTTGTTAAAGTGTGTGTTAGAGTGAGTGTGTACAGGTAGAAAGGGCAGGCAGGCAGGCAGGCAGACAGGCAGGCAGGCAGGCAGGCAGGCAGGCAGGCAGGCAGGCAGGCAGGCAGGCAGGCAGGCAGGCAGGCAGGCAGGCAGGCAGGCAGGCAGGCAGGCAGGCAGGCAGGCAGGCAGGCAGGCAGGCAGGCAGGCAGGCAGGCAGGCAGGCAGGCAGGCAGGCTAATTGCCTAACCCAATTAGCCCTGGTTTTGCCTGCATGCCTGCCTGCCTTTCTACCTGTTGGCCTGTGAAGAAGAGCAGAGCAGGGGAACAACGGGATAAATGATTATTTATGATCTGGCACCTCACACCCATCCAAGCCCGGATTCATTACTGCAGCAGGCTATTGCTGGGATCCACAAACACACACACTGTATCACACACATACTCAGATGCCTATACACACTCACTCTAACAAACAAATACTTGCATACCTACATACACACACACACACACACACACACACACACACACACACACACACACACACACACACACACACACACACACACACACACACACACACACACACACACACACACACACACACACACACACACACACACACACACACACACACACACACACACACACATCAAAAGACTGGCTTTAAGACTACGTCATGTAATGTGTACTGTATTCACTCTCTTTTTTCTCACTAACAATGCTGAAATATGTTCGTTTGAATCTCTGAAGAATGCAAATATCTCTGTTCATCTGTGTTGATCATTTCATGCTTTGAGACAACTCTTGCATCATCTCTTCTCATCATCCTGATCAGAGTAATCACTTTCCTATCACCTACCACTATGTTTCTACATTTTTAATTGAACCTTTATTTAACCAGGAAAAGCCCACTGAGACCCAGAGTCTCTTTTTGAAGGGAGACCTGGCCAAGAAGGCAGCAACAATCAATACATTACATAATTAAAACATTTAACAATACAATACAACAACATGATCCAGCCTAAAAAAGCATTTACACTCCTCTGTAACAGAGTCTCCCATCCATATTTGAAATTAATTCTGTGGCACTAACATATCTTGATGAAGCATTTATTGTAGACTATTCCATGTATCTGGTGCACAAGAAGAGAAGGCAGTCTTCCCTAATACTGTGAATGTCCTGGGGACTTGAAGTAGCAACCACCTAGCAGACTGGGTATGATAACTGCCAGTGATGAAGGAGACCAGACAACAGAGGTAAAGAGGGAATTTACCCAAAAGGGCTTTGTAGATGAACACATACAAATGTATCTTGCTGAGTATATAAAGTGAAGTCCAACCTACCATATGGTACAATGTGCAATGGTGGGTGAGTGACTTGGCATTTGTAATAAAGTGCAAGGATGCATGATAAACAGAGTCCAGTCTCCATAAGACGGAGGAGGTTGCATGCATATACAACAAGTCACCATAATCAATGAGGCTTAGACATCCGATCAACCCTTCAAGCTTCAATACACTTCTCAGTGGGTGGAAGAGGTCCTGAGAGAGGGTGGAGGATATGTGTTCGTAGGTATGATGTAATGATGATGCTGTGTTGAAATCTAGGTTAAATTTGACTCCTGGGATGAATTCCTAGTCTGCAGTTGATGAGGTCAGCATTTGGAAATGTGTACTTGATAAGATATAAAGATTATTTTAGTAATCTGCACATCACATTATACTTTAATTCTGCACAACACATTATACTTTGATTCTGCACATCACATTATACTTTAATTCTGCACAACACATTATACTTTAATTCTGCACAACACATTATACTTTGATTCTGCACATCACATTATACTTTGATTCTGTGTGAGAAAATATAGAAAAAAAGACCGGCAAGTCACTCAAGCATTGTTTACTGAGCGATCTCTGTAATACAGGCCTTTTGTATCTTTCGGATTTTGTTGCCATTGTGTTCCAACATTATGGTCAAAGACACAGTCGTAAATGAATTGTCTCTAACTTGGAAAAACAATGAAATAGTATTGTTATTCTTCTTATGTGACACTTATGGGCTATACATATGAGACAAGTGTGTCCGTACTTGATTGTGTCCTTCCTCTGAATGTGATGACTGCACACATTGAACAGGCACAACAGTAAGTAGCGTAGCTGCTAGCCTCGTCTGAATAATCATCTGAATCAAAGCATTTAATCATTTTTCGGAAGCTATTATTCGGATGTAGCAGCACACATACAAGAAACGCACAACAAACGCGGCGTCAGAAAAAAAAAGTTCCTTTCATGGAGCCAGTGGGAAAAGAGGGACTGTATTTCCTTGCCTTTATCTCACTCCATCCCAGACAATGGATTGAATTTCAAAAAGCCAATAAACAAGGGAGATGTCCATTCTGCTCGCACTTATCACAAGCATACGTTCCACTCTCACTCCGTCCTCCCCCTCTCTCTTTCCCTCTTACTGTAATGGGCAAAAAATGAAAAGGGAATGAGAGAAGAGAGGGAAATGAGGAGGAGAGGAGATGCCGCCTTCGTGCCTTGGCACTGGCAGTTCTTTCACTTAAACTTAGAGAAAAAAATGCAGAGGCCATGGGTTGATGTTTTTTGATTAACTGAATGAGGCTTTTGAGTGAGAGAGGAAGAGCAGTGAGATCCCTTGAGAGATGGTGGTTGGAGAAGGAGAGGGACTCGAAACTGGGAGTGGGGAGAGCAGATAATAAATATTCTTATCTGTTATTGTCATTGTAATGGAACAGGGTGGGAGAAGAGAGGGGGAGGAGGGGAGGGGGGTGACAATGGAGTTTCATAACCAGGGAAGGTTCCGTAGCCTGGGGTATCAAGGGAGGAGAGGGAGTGGGCAAATGTAATTATTGATGGTGGATTGGGAGCCCATTCTGGAAAAGAGAGGGACAGAAATAGAAGGTGACAATGAGGCCTGCACTATCAGTAGGCTGAACAGGAAGAGGAAATGAGGCTGATAAATAGAGTGGCTTTGTTCCAAATGGCACCCTATCCCTATTTAGTGCACAACTTTTAACCAGGGCCCATAGACTGTGGTTTTACAGCGGCACTCAGCAGTTGCTACATTTATTTTTTGACTTATTATGAACCTATTGATTCTTGAAGGATATACAATTGAAGTCGGACGTTTGGAGTCTTTAAAACTCATTTTTAACCACTCCACAATTTTTGTTAACAAACTAGTCTTGGCAAGACGGTAGGGACATCTACTTTGTGCATGACAGAAGTAATTTTTTTACAGACAGATTATTTCACTTATAATTCACTGTATCACAATTTGAGCCAGTCAGAAGTTTACATACAGTACATTGACTGTACTTTAAACAGTTTGGAAAATTCCAGAAAATTATGTCATGGCTTTAGAAGATGCTATTAGATGCTTCTAATAGGTTCTATTAGATGCTTCTAATAGGCTAATTGACATCCTTTGAGTCAATTGGAGGTGTACCTGTGGATGTATTTCAAGGCCTACCTTCAAACTCAGCGCCTCTTTGCTTGACATCATGGGGAAATCAAAAGAAATCAGCCATTATCTCAGAAAACAAACTGTAGACGTCCGCAAGTCTGGTTCATCCTTGGACATTTTTTCCAAATGCCTTAAGGTACCACGTTCATCTGTACAAACAATAGTACGCAGGTATAAAAACCATGGGACAAATTAAATCAATCCCAGAAAAACAGCAAAGGACCTTGTCTCAAATTCATAGCCATGTATGCAAGGACTGACCATTCATGATATCAACATTATAGTTTAAACTATGTTTTGAGCCTTAGGCTATTTTGCCACAACTTTGGAAGTATGCTTGGGGTCATTGTTCATTTGGAAGACCCATTTGCGACCAAGCTTTAACTTCCCGACTGATGTCTTGAGATGTTGCTTCAATATATCCACAAAATGTTCCTTCATGAAGCCATCTATTTTATGAAGTGCACCAGCCCCTCCTGCAGCAAAGCACCCCCACAACATGATGCTACCACCCCCGTGCTTCACGGTTGGGATGGTGTTCTTCGGCTTGCAAGCCTCCCCCTTTTTCCTACAAACATAACGATGGTAATTATGGCCAAACATGTGACAATACAGAGGCGGATGCAAGATGCAAGCAACGATGGTTTAATGAATACAGTTTACAGCAGCAACAGGACAGACAGACTGTACTCAGACGGAATCCGACCCAGGGACTAGGGCGCATCTTCCCGATGATAGCGTGCTGAGAAATCCAGGGGAGTGTGTCCGGATGGGTAGGAAGGAGCACAGCAGATAATCCACACAAGGGCGGCGAGAGAAGAGCACGGACACACGACACAACCTCAGGGAAGTAACAAGATGAGCACGGACACACGACACAACCTCAGGGAAGTAACAACGATCTGACAACAAGAAACACTAGTTACAGAACGTATAAAGGGAAGATAAGTAGTTCCAGCTGATGCAGACAATCAGGCCGAGATTGGGAACCACGCCCACACAAACATGGGAGAGAGAGAGAGAGAGAGAGAGAGAGAGAGAGAGAGAGAGAGAGAGAGAGAGAGAGAGAGAGAGAGAGAGAGAGAGAGAGAGAGAAAGAAAGAGAGAGGGAGGCAGTGGATTCATGAACCGTGACAATACCCCCCCCCCTAGGAACGCCTCTTGGCGTTCCCAGGCGAATTTACCTGTCGATTGAAATCATCGATAAGGGAGTGATCCAGAATGTCCCTAGCAGGTACCCAACTTCTCTCCTCCGGGCCGTAACCCTCCCAGTCCACCAGGTACTGGAATCCGCGTCCCCTCCTTCTAGAGTCCAAAATACGATTGACAGAAAAGGCGGGTTCCCCATCAACAAGTCGTGGCGGCGGGGAAACCGGGACCGGCGGGTTAATGCGTGCCTGAAACACAGGTTTTATTTTAGACACATGAAAGGTAGGATGAATTCTCCTATACGCCGGAGGAAGCTTGAGCCGGACCGCCACCGGACTAATGATCCTGGTGACTTTGAACGGGCCGATAAATTTGGGGGCAAGCTTGTTCGAAACGGATCGGAGTGGAATGTTCTTAGTAGAAAGCCACACTCTCTGGCCAACGACGTATACTGGAGGCTTCGACCGGTGGCGATCGGCCTTAGCCTTGGTGCGCGCCCCCACCCGGAGAAGAGTCTCACGGGCTCTGCTCCATGCGTGACGGCACCTCTGGATGAAAGCGTGAGCGGAGGGAACAGTGACCTCGGACTCCGTACTGGGAAAGATAGGTGGCTGGTAACCTAAACTACACTCAAACGGAGAGAGACCCGTGGCTGCCACTGGCAACGAATTGTGAGCGTACTCAACCATAGAGAGTTGTTGACTCCAGGAAGAGGGATTCTTAGAAACCAAACATCGCAACACTCTCTCCAAATCTTGGTTGGCCCTCTCCGTTTGACCGTTGCTCTGGGGATGAAACCCTGAAGACAGGCTGACACTCGCTCCCAGTAACCTACAAAACTCTTGCCAAAACTTGGACACAAATTGGGGCCCCCTGTCAGAAACTACATCCATCGGCAGGCCATGTAAGCGAAAGACGTGATCCACGACAGTTACCGCTGTCTCCTTGGCAGATGGTAATTTAGGCAAGGGAATGAAATGAGCCGCCTTCGAGAACCGGTCCACCACGGTCAAAACAACCGTCTTGCCCTGGGAGGGCGGGAGGGCGGTAACAAAATCTAGCGCGATGTGGGACCAGGGTCTCGAAGGGACCGACAGCGGTTGGAGTAACCCATCTGGGGGTCGATTAGAAGTCTTCCCAGTGGCACAAACCGAGCAAGCCAAGACAAAACTGTGAATGTCACGAGCCATCAGTGGCCACCAAAAGCATTGCTTAACCAAAAAGCTAGTGCGGCTGACTCCTGGATGACACGCTACGTTGGAGCAATGCCCCCACCGAATAACATCGGACCGACACCCCTCCGGCACAAACAACCGATTAGGCGGGCAACCGGGCGGAGGCGTTACCCCTTCTAAGGCCGTTTTGACCCTCGATTCAACCTCCCATGTGAGTGTGGAGACCACTAGGGTCCCGGGTAGGATGCACTCGGGAGTGGATGGGCGTTCGGAATGGACAAAAATGCGAGAAAGGGAATCGGGTTTGACATTCTTGGAACCCGGGCGATACGAGAGAGAGAAGTCAAAACGTCCGAAAAAGAGTGCCCACCGCGCCTGCCTGGAGTTGAGTCGCTTGGCGGTTCTGATATATTCCAAATTTTTGTGATCGGTCCAAACTATAAAAGGTACCCCCGAACCCTCTAACCAATGGCGCCACTCCTCCAGTGCTAACTTCACTGCCAACAACTCTCTGTTGCCAATGTCGTAGTTGCGTTCCGCAGGTGATAACCGATGGGAAAGGAACGCGCAAGGGTGCATCTTGTCGTCAGAAGAGGAACGTTGGGAAAGTACCGCACCTACCCCCACCTCTGAAGCGTCCACCTCCACCACGAACTGACGCGAGGGATCGGGAGCTATGAGGATGGGAACCGAAACAAAGCGGCTCTTGAGTTTGGCGAATGCAGCCTCGGCTGTATCGGACCACCTGAACGTCACTCTGGGGGAGGTTAAGGCGGTAAGAGGAGCGACTATCTGGCTAAAGTTGCGAACGAAACGCCGGTAGAAATTGGCGAATCCCAGAAACCTCTGTAGGGCCTTACGGGAATCTGGGCTTGGCCAATCCACCACAGCCTTAACCTTGTCAGGATCCATGCGAATAACTTCAGTCGAGACGATGTAACCTAGGAATGGAACGGATTGTGCATGAAAAATGCATTTCTCCGCCTTGACAAAAAGTCCATTCTCAAACAACCTCTGAAGCACTCGTCTGACGTGCTGAACGTGTTCCTGGAGAGAAGAAGAAAAAATCAGTATGTCATCCAGGTAAACATATATGAACTGATCAATCATAGCTCTCAGCACGTCATTGACGAGTGCCTGGAAAACCGCTGGGGAGTTGGATAGCCCAAAAGGCATGACCAAATATTCGAAGTGCCCTCTGGGGGTGTTAAACGCGGTCTTCCATTCGTCCCCCCCCTTATGTGAACCAAATGATATGCATTACGTAAATCCAACTTAGTGAACACGGATGCTCCCTGTAACCTTTCAAAGGCTGAGGACATCAACGGTAAGGGATAGGTATTCTTCACTGTGATGTTATTCAACCCACGGTAATCAATGCAAGGACGCAGAGATCCGTCCTTCTTCCCCACAAAGAAGAACCCCGCCCCTGCTGGAGAAGAGGAAGGACGAATGAATCCAGATGCCAGAGAATCAGAGATGTATCTCTCCATAGCCTCCCTCTCAGGAACAGAGAGTGAATATAACTTTCCTTTAGGCGGAGACTCACCTGGCAATAATTCTATTGCACAGTCATAGGGACGATGCGGAGGAAGAGAAGCAGCACGGGACTTACTGAACACCTCCTTCAGGTCGAGGTATTCAACGGGCACATTAGACAAATCTGCCTCCTCTAGAAACACAGAATCAGACACAGACGAACAAGCAGACACTAAACAGGACTCAAGACACTTGTTACTCCACATGGATATAGAGTTATGACCCCAGTCAACTCTGGGGTTGTGTTGGGTGAGCCAAGGGTGGCCGAGAACTAATGGTGCAAGGGGTGAGTCCATGAGTAGGAATGATAGTGTCTCAGTGTGATTGCCAGAAGTGATGAGTGTGATAGGTTCAGTGGTGTGAGAAATGTTCGGGAGTTCTTGACCATTGAGAGCGTTGACGGATATCTTGTGCGTGAGTGAGGTGATAGGAATCTGGAGTTTGTGAGCGAGCTTGATGTCCATGAAATTACCCTCTGCTCCTGAGTCCAGTAAGGCTTGAGTGTCGTGCGTGTGGGTGGCCCATCGTAGTCTTACCGGGAGGAGAGTAGATGATGAGGTCTTCTCTGTGGTGACACCACCCGATAGTAGCCTCATGCTTACTACCGGGACTGATCTTTTACCGGGCAGGAGTGGATAAAGTGGCCCGCTCTACCACAGTAGAGACAGAGTCCTTGGGATCTCCGCCTCTCCCTCTCTTCCCGGGTGAGGCGAGCTCTCCCCAGCTGCATGGGTTCGTGAGCGGAGGCTGAACTGGCCGTGTTCCCGCCGCTGGCATGCCAGCCCTCCGTGTCGTTATACGGTCTGTTAGGGCATGCTCGTCGGCCAATACGACTCAGACGAGCGTCGACCCTCAAGGCTAGTTCCACTAGTCCATTTAAACTCCTAGGAAGGTCCAGAACATAGATCCCATGCAGGAACATGTCCCACTGTGCCTCCTCGTTCCACTGACACTCTGCAGCCAGAGTGCGGAATTGGATGGAGTATTCCGATACTGAACGGTCTCCTTGGCGAAGGTCAGCGAGTAGTCTGGCCACCTCCCTACCCGCCACGGCCCGATCGAAGACCCTTCTCATCTCCTCGGAGAGTGTCTGGAAAGAGGTGCAGCATGGGTCCTGGTTCGCCCACACCGCCGTTCCCCAAAGAGCCGCTTTGCCTGATAGCAGTGTGAGTACGAATGCTACCTTAGACTGTTCACGGTTGAAGGTCCGTGGCTGCAACGAGAAATGCATGGAACATCTCGTAAGAAAAGCTCTGCAATAGTCAGGATCGCCTGAATAACCCTCTGGTGTCGGTAGCCGTGGCTCTAGCTGGGAATCCGGCTCTGGCGGGGCGGGTTGAACTGCCGGTGTAGGTGGCGCAGCGGGATCCCTCAGATGTTGTAATTGTTGGGTCAGCTGGGATACCTGCGTCGCAAGGGCTTGTACTGCCCGACCTGTGCTGGAGATGTTCTCCTCTTGTTGATCCATTCTCGTGATACTGCAGGAAATGAATTTGGTCAGACTCGTTGAACTCGCTGCATCCATGGTCTGGTCAGATCGTTCTGTGACAATACAGAGGCGGATGCAAGATGCAAGCAACGATGGTTTAATGAATACAGTTTACAGCAGCAACAGGACAGACAGACTGTACTCAGACGGAATCCGACCCAGGGACTAGGGCACAAAGAGGCACTGGTTTGAAGACAGGGCTTGAAATACATCCACAGGTACACCTCCAATTGACTCAAATGATGTCAATTAGCCTATGATTAGCTTCTAGATCCGTACCATCATTTTCTGGAATTTTCCAAGCTGTTTAAAGGCACAGTTAACTTAGTGTATGTAAACTTCTGACGGACTGGAATTGTGATACAGTGAATTCTTAGTGAAATAATCTGTCTGTAAACAATTGTTGGAAAAATTACTTGTGTCATGCACAAAGTAGATGTCCTAACCAACTTGTTAAAACTATAGTTTGCTAATTAACAAGACATTTGTGGAGTGGTTGAAGAACAAGTTTTAATGAAGTGTATGTAAACTACCGACTTCAACTGTACATAGCCGCAGCGGGAGGCATAAGGCCCTTCTATAGATTATTTGAGGATTGACTCTGTTTCAACTTCAATGGAAAAACCCCTGTGATTGCTGCCTAATGGAATGCCATTCCACACTTATTTCTTCCTCTCCAATATCTTATTAACCAATATATTGATCTATCAGCCCCCACCACCACCAGACTTCAATACAGGGTATTCCAATCCCGGTCCTGCGGGCCTGTCCAAGTTTTGGTTATTGTCACGCCCTGACCTTAGAGATCCTTTTTTTGTCTCTATTTTGGTATGGTCAGGGCGTGAGTTGTGGTGGGCATTCTTTGTTTTATGTTTCTATGATTTTCTATTTCTAGGTTTTTGCCGGGTATGGTTCTCAATCAGGGACATCTGTCTATCGTTGTCTCTGATTGGGAACCATACTTAGGTACACCTTTTCCCACCTGTGTTTGTGGGAAGTTAACTTTGTTTGATGGCACATAGCCTTAAGCTTCAGGGTTTGGTTTGTATTGTTTATTGTTTTATCGGCGTAATTTCTTAAATAAAGTATAATCTACGTTCACTACGCTGCACCTTGGTCCTCATCCTTCAACAGCCGTGACAGTTATTGCCTTAGCACTACATAGCTGATTCAAGAAATCAAAGCTTTATGTTGGTTATTTGAATCAGCTGTTTAGTGCTAGGACAAAAACCAAAAACGTGCACCCAAGACGGGCCCCAGGATTTGAGAAACCCTTCTCCAATACACTCCTTTCCTTTTCCCCTTTAATGGCCGGCTCCGGACATTTAATGTGAGTTATCCATGTGATGTGTCTTGGGGATAGGGCTGTTTACTGCCCCCACTGTAGTAATTGCGTGCCCATAGGAAACATAATTTTTTTTTGTCAAAGGTTGCTAATATATGCAAATAAAAATATTATTGAATAGAAAACACTCTAAAGCTTCTAAAACCGTTTAAATTATGTCTGTATGTAAAGCAGAACTCTCAGGGCAGTCATTCTCCCAAACTATCTCTTGTCATCAGAAAAGTTGGCCCAACTTTGACGTCATCGCCCCTCCCTCCCCAAGGATCTACAGGTCTGGGAACAGTCTCTCTGTCTTCAGCGCGATCTCAGCTTTCAATGGGGATTCTCATTGTGAGAATCGCACGCTCACGAGAGTTTTGGCGGGCCGAAACCTTTCGGTCACCCGAAAAAACAGGTCACTCTCATGCGCACTCTGCTCCGGTCCTGTCTTTTTTCCAAGATCGATTATACAATGCATGCGTTTCTGTTCGTCCTCACGATTGCTGTACACCTTTATAACATGTTAAAGCTTGATTATGAAGTTAGTTTGACAAGTTTAATCGACATATAATATGTAAGTTCGACGTTTTGGTGCGCATCCACTTGACTTTTGGCTACATTTCAACCGAAATGTGTCGTGTTTGAGAACCTAAAGACACAGACTGCAAAACTAAACGCTTATTTTGGTAAGTATAATTCCTTCCAGGTCTTCTGATGGAAGAACAGCAAAGGTAAGGGAATATTTATGTGGTAAATTTGGGTTTATGTGGACTCCAAGATAGAGGAGCCATAATGCTACTTTTTGAGAGCCGACTCATAGTATAGCCTAGTGAACGAAACCTGTAACGTTAAAAATAAATGTAACACAGCGATTGCATTCAGAAGAAGTGTATCTAACTATATATATGTAGAACATGCATATTTAGTCAAAGTTTATGATGTGTATTCCTTGTTAGCTGACGTTATCTGCCGGAGCTATCGTCATTTCTCAGGACATTTTAGAAATCTGACTTGCTGGGTAGATAAACAAGGTGTTTATCTTTCATTTGAGCCATTGGACTTGTTAATGTGTGGAGGTTAAATATTTTTAGGAATATTTTTGCGTTCCATGCGCCACCTTCCAGCTGAACGTGTGGGGGGGTGTTCCAAAATTGGAATCCTAGTCCCCTTCTGGTTAACTTGGCTTTTGAAGACTTTAGATAGGCAGGGCAGCATGGATATAGGTCCGTAACAGTTTGGGTCTAGGGTGTCACCCCCTTTGAAGAGGGGGATGACCGCGGCAGCTTTCTAATCTTTAGGGATCTCGGACGATACGAAAGAGAGGTTGAACAGGCTGGTAATAGGGGTTGCAACAATGACGGCGTATAGTTTTAGAAAGAGAGTGTCCAGATTGTCTAGCCCAGCTGATTTGCAGTTCTTTCAGAACATCTGCTGTCAGGATTTGGGTGAAAGAGAAGCTGGGGAGGAGCTGTTGGCCGGGGTTGGAGTAGCCAGGAGGAAGGCATGGCCAGACGTGTTAACTAGCCTCAGTGCAGTGGGCAGCTGGGAGGAGGTATTCTTGTTCTCCATGGACTTTACAGTGTCCCAAAACTTTTTGCAGTTAGAGCTATAGGATGCGAATTTCTGCTTGAAAAAGCTAGCCTTTGAGTTCCTGACTGACTGTGTGTATTGGTTCCTGACTTCGCTGAACAGTTGCATATCACAGGGACTATTTGATGCTATTGCAGTCCGCCACAGGATGTTTTTGTGCTGGTCAAGGGCAGTCAGGTCTGGAGTGAACCAAGGGATATATCTGTTCTTAGTTCTGCATTTTTTGAATGGGGTATGTTTATTTAATTCCTTTTAAAGAATAACCAGGCATCCTCGACTGATGGGATGAGGTCAATATCCTTCCAGGATACCCGGGCCAGGTCAATTAGAAAGGCTTGCTCGCAAAAGTGTTTTAGGGAGCGTTTGACAGTGATGAGGGGTGGTCTTTTGACCAGGGATACAGGCAATGAGGCAGTGATCTCTGAGATCCTGGTTGAAGACAGCGGAGGTGTATTTGGAGGGCCAGTTGGTCAGGATGACATCTATGAGGGTGCCCTTGCTTACAGAGTTAGGGTTGTACCTGGTGGGTTCCTTGATGATTTGTGAGATTGAGGGCATCTAGCTTAGATTGTAGGACTGCCGGGGTGTTAAGCATATCCCAGTTTAGGTCACCTAACAGAACAAACTCTGAAGCTAGATGGGGGGCAATCAATTCACAAATGGTGTCCAGGGCACAGCTGGGAGCTGAGGGGGGTCGGTAGCAGGCGGCAACAGTGAGAGACTTATTTCTGGAGAGAGTAATTTTCAGAATTAGTAGTTCGAACTGTTTGGGTATGGACCTGGAAAGTATGACCATGGTTAATGGACAGTCCAGCGTGCATCAGCTATGTAGCCAAGTGATCAGTGTCCAGGGGGCAGCGGTGGATGGGGCAGGGAAGCTGGACTGGCGAGTGTTATCCAGGTTAAAAAACGAACAATGACTAAATAGCTTGTAGCTAGTTAGCTGGTTAGCTTCTGGAGGTTCTTGAGTGTGTTCTAAAAATGTAAAATAATAGCGATTCCGTATCACATTGGGTGAGGCAGGTTTCCGGAAGGTATAAACAAATTAAAACATCGGAAAGAGATAGAAAGTACATATGGGTCCAGTGAGTGTTTGGGATGCGGAGATCCAGACGGTTAGCAGGCCTGTACTAACAAACTAACAGTTAGCAGGCCGGGGTAAACAAGGTAGCAGTTAGCGGACCTGGGCTAAACAAGCTAGCAGTTAGCAGGCCGAATTAGCAAGAAAGGAGATAGCAAGGGCTAGAGAGTTAGCCTTTGGGGGACGTCGCGATGGGGTGTGTCTGTTTATTCCTCTTCATGCGGTGACATCGATAGACCGGTCGTGGGCCCGGGTATTGTAGCCCAGGAGTATGCTTCAACCTAAGTGGGTGGAAACGCTAGCCAGGAGTAATCATCCGGGGTTGCGGTTTAGCTCGATAGCTAGTTGTGAAGATCCATCTGAAAAATGTTCCGTTTGCGGTGGGAATCCAGGGATAAAAAATAAATAGGTCCGTTATGCTCTGGTTAGCGTCGCGTTGTTCGAACTGGCGAGAGCTTTCCGGGCTAAAGGTTAGCTGATGACCGGTTAGCTGAGGACCGCTAGCATAGCTGGTGGTTGGCTGGCTAGCTTCAGTTGAGGGGCTCCGGTTCCGAAGTAAATATAAATACTTTAGGAAAAAGTAGCTACATTGGGTGAGGCGGGTTGCAGCAGAGTATTTGGAAGCTTAGGTTTAGCAAAATGGGTGAGACAACAACAGCTAATCAGCTAAAACAACAACAGGTAAAATGGCGATGAATGGGCAGAGAGGGTCAGTTAACTACACACAGGGCCTGAGTTCACGGCCGACAGATAAACAAAAATGAAACAGAATGGAGTACCGTGATTAATGGACAGTCCAGCAGGCATCAGCTATGTGGCCAAGTGATCATAGGGTCCAGGGGGAAGCAATAGATGGAACAGGGAAACAGCGGAGTAGTCGCTACCATGCTAGCACGCGGGCGACACAGCATTTAAAGTTAGTAGCCCGGGGCTTGTAGAAATGTCTGCTCCGACGTCCGATGGAGGCCTGTTGAAGGCACAGCGGATGGAGTATTCATCGGCAAACCAGTCGTGGTGGTGCGGCGGGGCGCCATGTCGACTAAGGATCCAAGCCAGATGGCGAAAGAGGTATTGTAGTAATTTAGTTTTCTAGCCGGGAGATGCTCCTGGCTCACGGCTAACTGGTGCTAGCTTCGGGGCAAGGGCGTTAGCCACTATAGCCACTCGGTAGCAGCAGTGATCCGGTGCCAAGGTCCAGAGCTTACGGCAAGGATCCGGTGGAGTAATGTGTTCAAGCCGTGTTTGGGTGGAGTCTGGTTGAACAACTGAGTAGGCCGAGAGGTGGGCCTCAGGGATAGCTTCGGTACTGGGTAACTCGGTGGCTGCTAGCTAGTGAAGATCAGGAGTAATGGTCCAGGGATTATGGCAGGAATCCGGCATTGTAGTGGAGAGACACTGGCGAGTATTATCCAGGCCAATTATTATTATTTTTTAAATGGCTGGAATCTGTGCAGAAGGTAAAGGCCGCTAGCAATGGCTAGCAATGACTAAATAGCTTGGAGCTAATTAGCCGGTTCCGTATCACATTGGGTGAGGCAGGTTACCAGAAGGTATAATTGAACTAAAATGGAGAAGAGATTCCATTTTTTGTTGTTGAAATATATACAAAAAAATATGAAAAATACAAAAGTACACGAGAGGACAAACCAAACACGTCTGTACTGCTACGCCATCTTGGATAAATTAGTTTTCTTTAATTACATGCCGTGTAAAGGCACGGGGACGAAAACTAAACAAACACATTACAAAACAGAGTAGAAACCCAAACAAAAGAGCGAGGAGTACCTAGAATAAATACACAATCGCACAATTATTATCACATGGGAAGAGACTCGTAATCATGTACACAATATACGTGGCACGAAAGCCAAAACAACATAGCACAGGTACTCACACGAAACAATGGACATTGTAACAACAATCGACAGGACACTGGAGAACAAAGGACACACTTATACAATTACTAATCACTGGGAATAGGGGCCAGGTGTGCGTAATGAACGTTCCGGGGGAATCCGTGACAGGGATAGGTTTCAAACAGAAAAACTCCAAAATAAAAAAGAGTGCCGAACACTGGGATTGAAGAAGAGATCCTTGGAGCCGTAGCTCACGGTTTAAGCCCTTCCTCTTTCCCAATGCACCCTGGCAAGCCTAGATACTAGATGATAATGACCATGCTGGTCATTTATGAACAGGTTCACTAGGGAGTTTTTCCTAGCCACCGTGCTTTTACACCTGCTTTTACACCTGCATTGTTTGCTGTTTGGGGTTTTAGGCTGGGTTTCTGTACAGCACTTTGAGATATCAGCTGATGTACGAAGGGCTATATAAATAAATTTGATTTGATTTTGATTTGAATAGGCACTCACGTTGCCCCTAGTGGACTGTATTGAAATTGCATGAATGCCCAATGTGTCTCCTGATGTTCTGAGGTCCTGAACAAACATCTAATACTGCAGTGGATCTGGTGTGACCTGGCTGGATGTTTCGTATGTAATATATGCATTGATGAAAGTACCTTACACAAATACATGAATACACACACACACACACACAAATAAAAGCATATCTATGTTTGTGATTCCCTCTGCGCTAGTATCTGGCTGCGTAGTCTAATCAATTATTGAAGATACCTTATTCTCCATGTGTCTCCCAGAATGTATTACATCCAGCTGCAGACATTGTGACAGACCTGGGGAAATGATAGAGAGAGAAACAAATACTCAAGAGGTTTGTGTGTCACGTGTCACTCAGCATTGCTTTCTAATATAATTTAATTGATGTTTATTTTTCATTTGTATGGTATTTGGTATTTTTGTTTTCACCATCCCAAACTGACAAATAATGTATCCTGTATATACAGTGGGGCAAAAAAAGTATTTAGTCAGCCACCAATTGTGCAAGTTCTCCCACTTAAAAAGATGAGAGAGACCTGTAATTTTCATAATAGGTACACTTCAACTATGACAGACAAAATTAGAAAAAAAATCCAGAAAATCACATTGTAGGATTATTAATGAATTTACTTGCGAATCATGGTGGAACATAAATATTTGGCCACCTACAAAAAAACAAGCAAGATTTCTGGCTCTCACAGACCTGTAACTTCTTCTTTCAGAGGTTCCTCTGTCCTCCACTCATTACCTGTATTAATGGCACCTGTTTGAACTTGTTATCAGTATAAAAGACACCTGTCCACAACTTCAAACAGTCACACTCCAAACTCCACTATGGCCAAGACCAAAGAGCTGTCAAAGGACACCAGAAACAAAGTTGTAGACCTGCAGCAGGCTGGGAAGACTGAATCTGCAATAGCTAAGCAGCTTGGTTTAAAGAAATCAACTGTGGGAGCAATTATTAGGAAATGAAAGACATACAAGACCACTGATAATCTCCCTCGATCTGGGGCTCCACGCAAGATCTCACCCCGTGGGGTCAAAATGATCACAAGAACGGTGATCAAAAATCTCAGAACCACACGGGGGGACCTAGTGAATGACCTGCAGAGAGCTGGGACCAAAGTAACAAAGCCTACCATCAGTAACACAAAACGCCACCAGGGACTCAAATCCTGCAGTGCCAGACGTGTCCCCCTGCTTAAGCCAGTACATGTCCAGTCCATTTGGATGATCCAGAAGAAGATTGGTAGAATGTCATATGGTCAGAGGAAACCAAAATATAACATTTTGGTAAAACTCAACTCGTCGTGTTTGGAGGACAAAGAATGCTGAGTTGCATCCAAAGAACACCATACCTACTGTGAAGCCTGGGGGTGGAAACATCATGCTTTGGGGCTGTTTTTCTGCAAATGGACCAGGACGACTGATCTGTGTAAAGGAAAGAATGAATGAGGCCATGTATCGTGAGATTTTGAGTGAAAACCTCCTTCCATCAGCAAGGACATTGAAGATTAAATGTTTCTGGGTCTTTCAGCATGACAATGATCCCAAACACACCGCTCGGGCAACGAAGGAGTGACTTCGTAAGAAGCATTTTAAGGTCCTGGAGTGGCCTAGTCAGTCTCCAGATCTCAACCCCACAGAAAATCTTTGGAGGGAGTTGAAAGTCCGTGTTGCCCAACAAATGCCACAAAACATCACTGCTCTAGAGGAGATCTGCATGGAGGAATGGGCCAAAATGCCAGCAACAGTGTGTGAAAACCTTGTGAAGACTTACAGAAAACGTTTGACCTCTGTCATTGCCAACAAAGGGTATATAACAAAGTATTGAGATAAACTTTTGTTATTGACCAAATACTTATTTTCCATCATAATTTGCAAATAAATTCATAAAAATCCTACAATGTGATTTTCTGGATTATTTTTCTAATTTTGTCTGTCATAGTTGAAGTGTACCTATGATGAACATTTCAGTCCTCTCTCATCTTTTTAAGTGGGAGAACTTGCACAATTGGTGGCTGACTAAATACTTTTTTTGCCCCATTGCATCTTCATAATTTCTCATGTTCTTCTTATTTATTGTTTTTATTTACTTTGTGTTTTTGTTCTGCTTTTAGTGCTGCATTGAAATTGCTGCATTGTTGGGTTTGGAGCTCTCAAGAAAGGCATTTCACTGTAATTGTGCACTTGACTGAATACACACACATGACTGACTGAGAGCAGCACAGGGTTCAACTTTACAGTAATGTACTGTTAAACCAAAGTTAATTTGGAATTTATTGGCTGCCAGTAAGTTACCGTAAAAACAACAGGATTCTTTTTTTCTTTTTTATATTTTTTACATGTGAATTATGTCTGGATTTGATACCATGCTCCCTAATTTCAGGTGTGTTACTAAGTAAATAAATGGGTATGGAAGGATACTAACAATTATCAGAAGTGGTCCTGCGGTGAGGACATACATAAATATCTGACTGAGGAAGTGTATCTCTGAGCTGTTTTATGACTCAATAAAAAATACCCACGCACACTGAATAGTCCAAATAATCTGTATTGACCTCGAAAAGATTTGGATCAATCATGTGGGGTTCACAATTTTTTTTATTTCAGACTTTGTCTGTGCCCTAACTAGAGCTTAGTTCCTCCTAGTCCCTGATACCATATTTGTGTTCCTGCTATTCCATCTCTCTCTCCTGAGAGGCTCTGTTGTCTAGGATATCACATCAGGGCCCTCTCTCTCTGCTTTCTTTCCCTTCCATGTATCCTCTCTCTCTCTCTCTTATCCCTTTCCTGGCCTGTCTGTCATCCGCCCCTCTGATCTACTCAGGGAGAGAATCCACCTTCTCTCCATCTCTCCCTTGCCAAATGGACTGCTCTTGTCATGTCACAGTCTAATGTCACAGTCTCTTGAGGGATTTGGCATAGTGTACAGTGCCATCAAATATTATATGTTGTATCGTGGCAACGATCTTCCCCACCTTGACCCTTATCCAAATGCTAATTATTCTGTTGTCATCCGTCATGACAGCCCTAGGGTTTCATTATTCACTGACTTAACATGTTACATCAGTCTTATGACAGCTTTACGAAGGCGTTATAACCAATAAAAATTATACTGTTACACAAAGTGTCTTCCTCAGATATATTAGTGACTAACACCGGTGTCACAGAATGATCCAGCTACATATTTACAGTATAATATCTATACCTGAATAACACCAGTGCTGATTGTCTCGGAGTCGCACTCGTGTCATAGCATGGATTTAACTAACAGAGGGCTGGCCACATGAATTCCTTCTTATTTTCCATGCCAACAACAACGTAGTGAAAAACAAGAACGTCCGTGCATCATTAGATAAAGTTCAGTGGTGCGAGATGCATTCGGGCCATTTGTTACCTCGGCAACATCAATGGTGAACACATTAATCAATTAGTCCGAGGTGATAAACATAGGAACGGCACCGTCACGTTTCACTCAGGATTCCCGAACTTCAAGGTTGCTGCGCTCATCTCACCACCCCATCCCTCCCTCTGTCTCTCTCTCTTAGTCTCTCTCTCTCTCTCTCTGTCTCTCTCTATGAGATTTAATTAAACCATTGTTGTAAATGGATCTTCAGTGAGGGTAGCAAGACTATATGGATTAGATATGAACCTCTCTGGAGTATGTAATAAAGCCTGGATGGTCCAACTGCAGAGGGAAACATGCTGGTTTAGTTTCCATTTCAGTTGAGGAGATATTGATGTTGTTTTGTTTTCGTTATAGATTGCTTTAATCTTGAATTGCCATTCACTTTTCACTTTCTGAATTGTTTGACCTGAACTATAATTCACAATATGTTAAATTGACAGGAAAACTACACTCACAGGACAGTTTATTAGGTACACCACCATGTTCAAGAACATTGATCACTCCTACAGACAGTGAAGTCACGTGGCCGTGGCTTGCTATATAAAGCAGGCAGATAGGCATCACGGCATTCAGTTACCGTTAGATTGAACGTTAGAATGGGCAAAATGAGTACCTAAGCGACTGAGTTTTTATTTATTTTATTTAACCTTTATTTAACCAGGTAGGTCAGTTGAGAAAAAGTTATCATTTACAAACTGCGACCTGGTCAAGATAAAACAAAGCAGTGCGACACAAACAACAACACAGAGTTACACATGGAATATTCAAAACCTACAGTCAATAACACAATAGAAAAGTCTATATACAGTGGGTGCAAATTAAGTAAGATTAGGCCGTAGTGGCGAAATAATTACAATTGACCAAATAAACAATAAGTAATAATAGATGTGCAGAAGATGAATGTGCAAGTAGAGATACTGAGTGGCAAAGGATATTTTTTTTTTTATATAACAATATGGGGATAAGGTAGTTGGATGGGCTATTTACAGATGGGCTATGTACAGGTGCAATCTGTAAGCTTCTCTGATAGCTGATGCTTAAAGTTAGTGAGGGAGATATGAGTCTCCAACTTCAGTGATTTTTGCAATTTGTTACAGTCATTGGCAGCAAAGAACTGGAAGGAGAGGCAGCCAAAGGAGGAATTGGTTTTGGGGGTGACCAGTGAAGTATACCTGCTGGAGCGAGTGCTATGATCGCTGGTGTGGTATGATCTCCGGTGTCAGGCATGCAGGATCCAGTATCTCAGAAATGGACGCCCTCTTGGGCTTTTCATGAACGACAGTGTCTAGGATTTACAGAGAGTAGTGAGATTAACAAGAAACATCTAGTTGGTGGCAATGTAGGCGAAAACAGCTTGTTATTGGGAGCGGTAAAAGGAGAATGGCAAGAATTTTGCAAGCTAACAGGCAGGCCACAAACAGACAAATAAGGCACAGTAAAACAGTGGTGTGCAGAACAGAATCTCAGAACACACAACTCGTCGATCCTTGTCATGGATGGGCTATTGCAGCAGACGACCACACCGGGTTCCACCCCTATCAGCTAAAAACAAGAAGAAGCAGCTCCAGTGGGCACGCAATAAACAACATTGGACAATTGATGAGTGGAAAAACGTTGCATGGTCAGACGAATCCTGCTGCGTCATGCTGATTTGGCGCAAGCAGCTTGAGTCTATGGACCCATCCTGCCTGGTGTCAACGATACAGGCTGGTGGCGGTGCCGTATCGCCGTCCAATCTGCAGCAACTGCGTGATGCCATCACGTCAGCATTGACCAACATCCCTGTGGAATGTTTCCGACTTGTAAAATTCATACCCCTGAATAATTCAGGCTGTTCTGGAGGAAAAGGGGGGTGTACCTGAAACTATCCGGTGAGTGTATTGTCAAACGCATCATAAGATGGTACTTTAGGACTTTATTAAAACCAATTCAAAGAGTGATAGAGAGACAGAGAGACAGACAAACATACAGACAGACAGTTAGTTGTTGAAGAATCTACACACAAAGAAAACAGGCAGGGGAAAAGAAAAGAGAGAGCCCATTTCCTTTTGTTTTGGTTTTGGTCCCTGCTGCTTTGGGAGGACCATGTGAAGATTGATTGCTGAGAATCTTCCGCAAAGCCATTGACAGCGAGCCGGCTGAAAATGGGAAAATAAAGATGGACAATCTCTTCCTGTCCTGTGAGTGGAGATACAATTGGGGACCTGTGACTGCCTGGCTGGCATGGTGATTTCTTTAACATATTTCTCTAGTCTAGCAGTTGGAGTGCTATCAAGGCCACTGATACCTAATCCATGTGTTTGCTCCCAGTCTTACCCGGATCACCATGCTCAAATCAAAGGGGAGAGGCAGCAATGCACATCAGGAGGAAAGGACGAGGACATTCAGAGAAAGACGCATACATATACGTCCACAACAATACACAAGCATGATGGGACGCACATAAATGCAAGCACACACGTATGCATGCTTGCTCAGAAATCCATGCACATGGTGGACACACAACCCGGGCCAGCTCCAGGCATAAGCAGTCACTTACGGCCCCTGGACGCTAGGGGGCCACTGACCCCAACTTACTATTGAGGGTAAGAATAGTAGAATACACCAGGTGCAATTTTGAAAATTGGTTGTGCATCAGAATTTTTTCTCTTAGTCACTCAATTAGCTGACAGTTAGCCATGTCAATTGTTTTATTGGTAATTAGTCTAGCCAGCTATCTAATCTTGTAGTAATCAAGAACGAATACCGACCAGGAATGCAGGGCACATGCCCAGGGGCCCTGACATCCAGAGGGCCCCCATTGATTTTGTTATTCATCATCACTCAGGTATCATATTAACATGACATGTCATGGGAAATTCATTTTAAAACCGCAAAAGAAATTTCTTTCATGGAAAGTGGGTAGAATTACAGGGAATTATGTATAATACTGATAATTCTGGGACTGTAGCGAGTTTTGAGAGTCACTTTGGACAAGAGGAGACAAACCACAAATTTAGGTCTACCTGACTTATTACACGTACGGGTAAGATTGTTGAACCAATCATTCTACCCACCACCGAGGCGAGACGGTTTGAATGATAACATTAAATATTTGGACTGGGATGCCATTAGAGAAGGTAAATTGAAGATAATTCTATCCACTTCCCAATGACCTCCCCATGGAAGCAATACACACAGAGAGATACAGAGGGAGAGGAAGAGAAAGAGGGAGGTAGAGAATTGAGAGCTGGGGAGATAATAAAATAACCTATGTAGATGTGCCTTCCTCCTGGAGACAGGAGGGGTAATGGCTCTGGGCTGAGATTCCTCCAGTGAAGGGGATTGTGGTTAGAAGCGTTTGATTATGGTCTTATCCTGATAGACTGTGGATAAGCACATACAGGCCAGACTAAATGGACGCCATCCTTCTCAGGGAGAACGTGAAGTGTAGTAGAGAAAGGCATGAGAGAGGCTGGCTGACTGCTTGAACTCAATCATAAGTGTTGATATAAATAGGGGCACTAACTCAATTAAAGGGATATCTCACCCAAAGTACAAAATTACAAATGTGTTTCCTTTCACTCTTAACAGTCTTTGGACAAGGAGTTGTTTACCTGGCTGCTGTCACTAAATGCTAATTTGAGTATTCTTGTCCAAAAACCAATGAAAGTCAATAGCCCTAAGTTAGCATGTAAAAATGCCATGCCAAATTCACCCCAAAGTGACTGACATTGATTGTTCAGCTCATTGAAGTTACTTTAAGATGATTTGTGCAGGAAATTACAGAAGAAACATTAGCCTTAGGTGAGCGCCACAGCACCACCTGTTGGCTTGGATGAATCAACTGTCAAAAGAGCGCTTTTAAGGTGCAAAGCACCAGGACTAACTTGAAAGTATTTTTTTCTGATCCTGCCTTTGAGAGCAGATTTTAATAAGTGAGAGAGAGCTTGGGCAAGGCACTGCTTTAAGCCCTATCCATAATGTATGAGGCCAGAGGAGATATGTGGCACAGAGCTAAAAAAGGAGGAATTATCTCACCATGCACAGTGGCAGAATCCAATCTAACGTCCATTAGCTCAGGACCAATCCTATAGGCTGAGAAGGGGTCTCCAGAAGTGTCTCCATAAAGGGTCAGTAAACCATTATGGAAATGAAATGGGACAAATAAATGATACATATCACTGAATAAAACAGGACATCTTTTGGAATGAAACGGCCCCATCTGAAGAACATTGATATAAGAAGGCAAGGAGGTTTCACAGTGCTGTATGGCCTATATGTTGGCACTTCTAGGGGTGTATAATAACAATAATAATAATAATAATAATAATTTAATTGGGAGACAATGTATTTTATCTTTTCAACAAATATTACCCCAAATGATGGAATTACTTAGAATTTGGCAGGGGGAGCCCACCACGCATACATGTTTATTCTGTTGTCATGTGGAGACATGACCACACAATGTTAAATGCACATAATTAGTCAACATTTGAGACTTAGTTAGTCCTCTCTATTCTTCTGGTTTATCACTGTTGATGAATCGTAACAATCAAACCGGGAACAAGACAAAAACCTCCACTGGATCATGACACAACGCCCTGACGACTTTAGACAACCATTTTTGGAAGTTAAAGGACGTCCTAAGGACTACATTTTGTTTGCAGGGTCCCCTGCAGTCAAATGCTTTATCATTAAAGATGGATTGTAACAAACAACCACACAAGTACTAATTGTAGCAATTAAACCCAAAGCTTCTCGTCTTCAATTGCACAGTACAGAGGAAATGTCTAGGTGCAGGTGTTCAGCATTACTCATGTCCTGACTGACTGCCCTTGGTGGTAGCATTCAATCTAGAAGTAAACAACATAGACAGTCACAGACAAGGTTTAATCCCTTCTGCATTAATTGTCCTATGGTTACCTTAGTGATGGAACCCCCTAAGTACATTTTTGGAAGCACTTTACATTACAGCACTACATGTCACACGTACAGTCTTTCTGTGAACCAGAGGAGTACTTTTGGAAGTAATTACATATTGCCAGGCAAATATTATGGTTATTACGAGAAATATTAATATTTCTTTCTTGTGGCTTTATTTTGCTAAATAACTATGAATTAACAGACTTATTTTCAAATAATTAGCAGGTCTATTTCGCTCCAGCAGCTGGCGTATTCTGTCTGTTAACAATTCACCTGTGGGAACATGGCAGCTCTTAACACCTGACAACAGAAAGAGTTGGCCACTACTATACGAGAGATTGTTCGTGAGGAAATAACCTCCACCCTCGACTTAAAATTAAAACTGATAAATTAATCTCTTGCACTGCTCACTTTTGAAGTGGATACCTTCAACAAAAGTGGAATGTATGGAGACAGCAGCCAATGTGACAGAGTGGCGACTCCATGACCTGGAAACAGTGGGAGCTAAGCTAGGAAAAATCTCCTAAAAAGAAAACAGAAACACTCAAAAATTATTCCTGTAAATTCAATGTGCGGGACTTGAAACTGCTGTGGAAGCGGGCATCTCAACTTCCTTTATGAGCAATCTTTTCTATGAACTGTTTGGGCAGGAGAAGCTGGGTTCCATGTCACTGATAAACATTACCACCATACGGGTCCTCTCCAGAACGGATCTCGGTGTATGATTGTACGAATCCACAGTTTTGAAGAGAAACGGCTAATTGTTCACCTCCCAGCGGAATCAGGGGCTCAGACCTATGTGGAGAAGAGGATCAGCATCTACCCAGATCTGAGTGCCAAACTGCTGAAACAGGGGACGACCTGCAACGAGGTGAGATCCCAGCTTTGCAAGCTATACCTGTGATACGGCTTCATCCACCCGGCAAAATACATCTTGACCTTCCAGAATACAACACACACATTTTCCACTGCAAAGGAGGCTCAATCCGTTTTTGAGAAGCACAACACAGAAGGGGATGAGCCGACAGATATACACTAATCCCAATTGTATTGGCTAATTCAGGTATGCTATCCACACTGTAACCATGCCCTCAGCATATGTCAATGATGAGGACACCCCCCCAATTGGGTAAAAGAGAAACTATAATTATTTTTATTGCTGAACATTGGACTTCGTTATTGTTATATTGCCTATGGTCCAGGACATTTATACAATGATGACTTCACACCAATTAATGAACAACGGATAATATATTGTGATAAGTGTCATCCAAACTGGGATTGCTTCCTTGTGAGGCTACAGTGCATTGCATCCTTATGGGCTAAACTGTTTAGGATAGAAGGCCAAACCCATATGGGCTACCATACAATTTATTTTTGTTTTTGTTGAGGGTACATTATGTTTAGGATAATTTAGAGCATATTGCTAATGATGATGGATCAGGAGCTATTGCTCCTATAGCCATCCTGTTTGACTGCTTAAGCTTGCATTTCTGTTTAATTTCCCCCATTGTCTCTTCTTTATTTCTTCATTAGCTACCCTAATTCATCAAGTCTGCAAACTTAAATGTAAAGGTTTGAAGGGGCAAGTGGTTACTTATTTGAAGTATGTATACATAATGAGAAGAAAATAGCCTTTATTTATATGTACGCTCCAAATTCATATGATCCTATGAATTTCTGTAGTTCAATGCTTCCCATGGCTACCCGTTTTGGCTATTGGAATAAAATGCATAGTGTAGTTTCATTTATATAGCAAGGAATTGTAACGGCTTTCTTGTGGAGAAGGAGAGTCGGATCAAAAAGCAGCGTGATGATGATTCATGATATTTTAATGAAGGAAAAAACTATACATAAAGAAACTACAAAAATAATGAAATGTGAAAAACCGAAACAGCCCTATCTGGTGCAAACACAAAGACAGGCACAATCACCCACAAAACACTCAAAGAATATGGCTGCCTAAATATGGTTCCCAATCAGAGACAACGATACACACCTGCCTCTGATTGAGAGCCACTCCAGACAGCCATATACTTTGCTAGATAACCCCACTAAGCCACACACCCAACACCCCACAAAACCCCAAGACAAAACACACCATAATAAACCCATGTCACACCCTGGCCTAACCAAATAAATGAAGACAAACACAATATATTACGACCAGGGCGTGACAGGAATAAAAAAAAGGAAAGATGTAGAAGGACTTTTCGTACCATTTCCATGCACTAGCATTTCACCACATCCTATATTGGTTTATACGTAATTCTTATACCCCCTGGCTGAGTATATAGAGAAAAATGGCGTCTCCTATTGCCTTGGAAGAGGGGGTCTTCACCATATATCCCCTAAACAATTTAAACTACTCTTGGTCCCATTATTGATTGATCTGGCCAAGGCTTTCGACTCTGTCAATCACCACATCCTCATCGGCAGACTCCACAGCCTTGGTTTCTCAAATGATTGCCTCGCCTGGTTCACCAACTACTTCTCTGATAGAGTTCAGTGTGTCAAAGCGGAGGGTCTACTGTCCGGACCTCTGGCAGTCTCTATGGGGGTGCCACAGGGTTCAATTCTTGGACCGACTCTCTTCTCTGTATACATCAATGAGGTCGCTCTTGCTGCTGGTGAGTCTCTGATCCACCTCTACGCAGACGACACCATTCTGTATACTTCTGGCCCTTCTTTGGACACTGTGTTAACAACCCTCCAGGCAAGCTTCAATGCCATACAACTCTCCTTCCGTGGCCTCCAATTGCTCTTAAATACAAGTAAAACTAAATGCATGCTCTTCAACCGATCGCTACCTGCACCTGCCCGCCTGTCCAACATCACTACTCTGGACGGCTCTGACTTAGAATACGTGGACAACTACAAATAATTAGGTGTTTGGTTAGACTGTAAACTCTCCTTCCAGACCCATATCAAACATCTCCAATCCAAAGTTAAATCTAGAATTGGCTTCCTATTTCGCAACAAAGCATCCTTCACTCATGCTGCCAAACATACCCTTGTAAAACTGACCATCCTACCAATCCTCGACTTTGGCGATGTCATTTACAAAATAGCCTTCAATACCCTACTCAACAAATTGGATGCAGTCTATCACAGTGCAATCCGTTTTGTCACCAAAGCCCCATATACTACACACCATTGCAACCTGTACGCTCTCGTTGGCTGGCCCTCGCTTCATACTCGTCGCCAAACCCACTGGCTCCATGTCATCTACAAGACCCTGCTAGGTAAAGTCCCCCTTATCTCAGCTCGCTGGTCACCATAGCATCTCCCACCTGTAGCACACGCTCCAGCAGGTATATCTCTCTAGTCACTCCCAAAACCAATTCTTTCTTTGTCCGCCTCTCCTTCCAGTTCTCTGCTGCCAATGACTGGAAAGAACTACAAAATCCCTTAAACTGGAAACACTTATCTCCCTCACTAGCTTTAAGCACCAACTGTCAGAGCAGCTCACAGATTACTGCACATGTACATAGCCCACCTATAATTTAGCCCAAACAACTACCTCTTTCCCTACTTTATTTAATTAATTAATTAATTTTGCTCCTTTGCACCCCATTATTTTTATTTCTACTTTGCACATTCTTCCATTGCAAATCTACCATTCCAGTGTTTTACTTGCTATATTGTATTTACTTTTCCACCATGGCCTTTTTTTGCCTTTACCTCCCTTATCTCACCTCATTTGCTCACATCGTATATAGACTTGTTTATACTGTATTATTGACTGTATGTTTGTTTTACTCCATGTGTAACTCTGTCTTTGTATGTGTCAAACTGCTTTGCTTTATCTTGGCCAGGTTGCAATTGTAAATGAGAACTTGTTCTCAACTTGCCTACCTGGTTAAATAAAGGTGAAATAAAAATAAAATAAAATAAAAATTGCTCACACAATTTCTATTTGTTTCAAAATGGAAAAACTATGTAACTGTAAATCAAAATGGCATGCCCATACTCCAATATTTCACAATAATGCCTTTTTCATTCCCCGCTAATGGTCCAAATGTGGGATCTGTACCCTTACCGACATCATGGACAGCAATGGTTTGAAAACATTCCAACATACACATTACCACGAAACTCAATTTTTATTTTATTTAGAACATTTGTGACAAACTGTATTGAGTAGGTTCTGTCCAATGGACCAGTCATTGTGCCATATCAATAAAGTTACCTAAGCGTAAACATATAAATAAGAACAATTTAAACCTTACCTAAATATAATATTTAGAAAGGAAGGGGGAGCTGTACAGTTTACGATGACGGTAATGAATCAGGAAAAGTGGAAAAATAAAGAAGCAGACATTGGGTGAATAAAAGATTTAAAAAATATTTTAAAAAGTACCAGTTCTAATAATAGTTTAAAAAGGAGAGAGCCATTAGAGAAAAGAGAAGGAAATTAAGCTAATTTAGCTTCAAGTAAATCACGCCGCAAGTCATTCTATCCCCTTCCTACTTTGACAGTGCGATTCAATTTGTTAAAAGTTTTAGGAAATGCAAATACCGAATCCTAAATACCAGAGTTTGGGGGCGACGGCAGGAGAAGGGAGGGGAGGGGATGACAAAAGCACATGCCTTATTTATGTCAGACAGTGATTAGATTAATACTAATTAGACACTATCTGTGTCTGCCTCCTTCCTGTCCCCCCGGGCGACACCACAACGGGAGCCATGGCAATTAAAACCAGGATGCTGTCATCCTTCATCACTGTGCCATGGTGTTTGCCCCTGGAAACCATTTCTGATATAATTTTTAGTCTTCGTTCTTTACCCCTCCTCCTCCGCCCCACTATTCTCTGCATGGTGCAGCAGGCATGGGTGTGTACGGATGAAAACTAAATGTTTGACAACAGACCAGTCAGATGTAGGATTTAAACTCATCACGGTAATCTCTCTCCTCTCTCCCCCACCTCTCTCCCCCTTCTCTTCTCTTCAAATCAAATCAAATGTATTTATATAGCACTTCTTACATCAGCTGATATATCAAAGTGCTGTACAGAAACCCAGCCTAAAACCCCAAACAGCAAGCAATGCAGGTGCAAGCACGGTGGCTAGGAAAAACTCCCTAGAAAGGCCAAAACCTAGGAAGAAACCTAGAGAGGAACCAGGCTATGAGGGGTGGCCAGTCCTCTTTTGGCTGTGCCGGGTGGAGATTATAACAGAACATGGCCAAGATGTTCAAATGTTCATAAATGACCAGCATGGTCGAATAATAATAAGGCAGAACAGTTGAAACTGGAGCAGCAGCACGGCCAGGTGGACTGGGGACAGCAAGTCATCATGTCAGGTAGTCCTGGGGCATGGTCCTAGGGCTCAGGTCCTCCGAGAGAGGGAAAGGAAGAGAGAAAGAGAGAATTAGAGAGAGAATACTTAAATTCACACAGGGTTAGACAGGAGCAATACTCCAGATATAACAGACTGACCCTAGCCTCCCGTCACATAAACTACTAAACTTCTCTTCTCTCTCTTACTCTCTTCCTGCACAGGTTATATTAGTTATATTGCTGTTAACCTAATCAGATTTTCCCAATTCAATTGCTGTTTTAATGTGCCAAACAAATAAGTTCAGTCCCATTACCCTAAATTTACCAACAGGCGATGTATATGCATGTATTCAAAGAACTTAATTATTGCCACGGTTTGCCGTTGAGTACTTGTACTGTATGTATCAATAGATTATCCGACAATACATATGCATGATGTATTGATTGCGATGACCAAAACATAATTTGGGATTTCAAAAAATCCCCAGTGTATCTACCACCACACAACTCAAACATTGCTATCATCATTATTGAAATGGACTTTTCTCAAAAGCTCTTTTGATCCATTCTGGCTGTCTTTTGGTGCTCCATTAACTACAGGTTATGATCATTATGATTAAAGGTGGGTAACAGGCCCATCTTCTTCTGAATACATTTTTTTTAAACTTCACAATGTCATTGTTCACAATGACGAGGAAGGAAGGAAACGTTCTGCTCTCTCTGAGGCAGCTTTAATTATTCCTGTCTTCAGGCCCTGCCTTCCCCTCTGCTTTGGAAAAGACAAAACTCTGATCTCTCTGGTCTTGAAATACTGCAAAATGGCTGCCGTGTTGCTTGTGTTTGTTGTTGTCTTGGATCTTCTCTCTCTGCACCCTAATTAACTTGGTGGTGTGGCAGTGTGGTGTTGGTGTTCTCTGCTGACACTTCTTCTAGTTTTATAATCCTTTCTCTCGATTCACTGTCTTCCACTCTCTGCACTGCCTCCACCCTTTACCCCCAACTGAAGACACAGCAGTCCCCCTGCCAGTCCCGTTGGGGCTGTGACGCATGTTCTCTTATCTCCTGTGTTCTCAGGCAACAGTGAGGGAGGAGGAAGGTGAGCATGAGGGAGAGGAGATGGAGGGAGGTGAGGAGGTGGTGGTGTGGGCACACATGGGCAGCAGGAGGCCACCATGGGTAACCGCCTAACCGAAAACAAATAGACAGTGGCCTGACAAGCTGCTATGGCACTTGCCTGCCTTTTGTGGCTGTCCGATGTGTGGATGGAATACTGCCGCTAAAATGTCCCCCCACGCACCCGTCGCCCTGTCATTTTATCTCATCCCTTCCTCGCTCTCAGTCACCATCAGCTCTCTGCCACCTGTCATAAAGCCAGCTCGGAGAGCATCGCCCCGGCCCAAACTGTGACACGTCTCCTACAACAACACCATTATCGTCTTCTGTCCACTCCGGTTCATAAGAAGCATGTTCTCTTCCCCGTGCCTCAGACCGGCAGCTCTTCATAGCATTACTGTTAGGGACTCAAATCAATTGAACCCAATTACAATATTTACGCAGTTAGTGGCATAATCGTAGACCTATCTCATAACAAATACATCATACATATTTTATCATCTAACTAACATGTCAGCTACAATCGCTACAAAGTTGCCATAACTACAATGGTTAAACGTAACTGTTGATAATTTATTAGTTGATTCAATAATAGTTGTTGCATAGCAGATAACAGATTGTAATTTATGCAAGTCCAGTTGCTATGATCTGGTCACAATTTTGGCTGGATTGAAGAGGTCTTAAAGTAATATACCCACTTTAGGACATTACAATTTTACTCAACCTTTAAATTCTCAACCAAACCCTGTTCGAAAATATTTTCTTGGAAACATTCAACAGGAATTATGGGTAAACAAGCATTTGTGCAAATGAAAGCACATAATTTAAAGGGAATGCTCAGGCAAAAGGAAAAAACCCTACTCTAAATTAAACCCACCGCAATACAGTAAATAAAAAAGGACAGCCAATTCCAAACGAGGCAGCCTTAAGCACGGTATGGGAATCCTGGACCTTTCACAAAAGCTTAAATGTGCTTTGTTGGTTTTACTTCATTTGTAGCTGGCCGTCTTAGGCAACCTTAAGTCACTGCCAGTGATTCCCCCTTCAAGACTAAATTAGGTTTAAAGGCAGAGGCTCAGTCCTTGTCAATACTCATTAGCCTTGGACTTTGGCCCTGGACGAGGACCTGGCTGCCGCTGCTGTCAAGCTCAATACCAGACTGTCACACTGCCAAGCCACTTTTTTACCTCTGTCAACACAAATGGCAACATCGGAAAGGCGGTCAGAGAGTTAAGACTTTTCTTATCTCCTAGTGACCACCACAAAAATGTCCAATCTAACAGGGATTTAGCCTACAAGTTGTTTCCAACTCTGATAGAAAGCCTCCACAAAACACACATTTATGTTTTGACAGGGATTTAGCCTGCAAGTTAACTCTTTTAGATGGGTGCCAAAACATTGGAGATATATTCTGGGTCTGGACACCACCCCCTGCAACTGGATCCTGAACATCCTGATGGGCAGTCCACAGGCTGTGAGGATTGGCAACAACACCTCCTTCACACTGTCCTTTTAACAAAGGGCCCCCCAGGTGTGTGTCCTCGGCCCTCTGCTGTACTCCCTGTTCACCCACGACTGCGTGGCTTTGCATGACACCAACTCCATCATCAAGTTTGCTGACGACAACACGGTTGTAGGCCTGATAACCAGCAACGATGAGTAAGCATATAGGGAGGAGATACAGTAATTGAATTGACACTGTGGTGCCAGGACAACAACCTCTCCCTCAACGTCAGCAAAACAAAGGAGTGATTGTTGACTTCAGGAAGCAGAGGAAGGAACATGAGCCGATCCACATCAACGGGACTGCAGATGAGAGATATGCATGGACCAACAACACCACCACTCTTGTCAAGAAGGCACAACACCGTCTCTATTTCCTAAGGCGGCTGAAGAAATGTGCAACCTCATCAAGGACCCCACACACCCGCCACAAGCTGTTCTCTTCCTTACTGTCAGGCAGACGGTATCCGAGCATGAGGTCTGATACCAACAGGCTCAGAAACTATTTCTTTCTACAAGCCATCAGACTGCTGAACACTTGAACTGGACGGACCACCTACACTGACTCTCCTTACTTTAAAACACACACACACACACATTCATGCTACACACAACCACTAATACCATACTGCACAATTTAAACACTTGCCCCCCAATCTCCCTTTGCCCAAAACAGGTGTGAATACTGGACTATAAATTGTGCCTTCCTGTATTGTACTTATTCAAAATATTTATATTCTGTTATACTGAGCCATTTAATTTATGTTCATATTCTTATCTTGTCTTATTTCTTAATGTTGTTGCATTGTCGAGATAGGATAGGATAAAGTAATCCTTCTCACCCCCCCCTTAAAAGATTTAGATGCACTATTGTAAAGTGGCTGTTCCACTGGATGTCATAAGGTGAATGCACCAATTTGTAAGTCGCTCTGGATAAGAGCGTCTGCTAAATGACTTAAATGTACATGTTAAATGAGAAAGAACCTGAAAAGAATGTATAGACAACATAATAACACCATTAATAAATACATAATGAGTAATGATAACATGGCTATATACAGTGGGGCAAAAAAAGTATTTAGTCAGGCACCAATTGTGCAAGTTCTCCCACTTAAAAAGATGAGAGAGGCCTGTCATTTTCATCATAGGTACACTTCAACTATGACAGACAAAATGAGAAAAATAATCCAGAAAATCTCATTGTCGGATTCTTTATGAATTTATTTGCAAATTATGGTGGAAAAAAAGTATTTGGTCAATAGCAAAAGTTTCTCAATACTTTGTTATATACCCTTTGTTGGCAATGACAGAGGTCAAACGTTTTCTGTAAGTCTTCACAAGGTTTTCACACACTGTTGCTGGTATTTTGGCCCATTCCTCCATGCATATCTCCTCTAGAGCAGTGATGTTTTGGGGCTTTTGTTGGGCAACACAGACTTTCAACTCCCTCCAAAGATTGTCTATGGGGTTGAGATCTGGAGACTGGCTAGGCCATTCCAGGACCTTGAAATGCTTCTTACGAAGCCACTCCTTTGTTGCCCGAGCGGTGTGTTTGGGATC
The DNA here is from genome assembly GCF_021184085.1 of Oncorhynchus gorbuscha. Classification (NCBI taxonomy): domain Eukaryota; kingdom Metazoa; phylum Chordata; class Actinopteri; order Salmoniformes; family Salmonidae; genus Oncorhynchus; species Oncorhynchus gorbuscha. The sequence goes on along the minus strand of NC_060175.1, from coordinate 28,078,951 downwards.
ATTGTCATGCTGAAAGACCAAGCCACATTTCATCTTCAATGCCCTTGCTGGTGTAAGGAGGTTTTCACTCAAAATCTCACGATACATGGCCCCATTCATTCTTTCCTTTACACGGATAAGTCGTCCTGGTCTCTTTGCAGAAAAACAGCCCCAAAGCATGATGTTTCCACCCCATGCTTCACAGTACGTATGGTGTTTTTGGATGCAACTCAGCATTCTTTGTCCTCCAAACACGACGAGTTGAGTTTTTACCAAAAACGTATAGTTTGGTTTCATCTGACCATATGACATTCTCCCAATCTTCTTGTGGATCATCCAAATGCTCTCTAGCAAACTTCAGACGGGCCTGGACATGTACTGGCTTAAGCAGGGGGACACGTCTGGCACTGCAGGATTTGAGTCACTGGTGGCGTAGTGTGTTACTGATGGTAGGCTTTGTTACTTTGGTACCAGCTCTCTGCAGGTCATTTACCAGGTCCCCCCCGTGTGGTTCTGGGATTTTTGCTCACCGTTCTTGTGATCATTTTGACCCCACGAGGTGAGATCTTGCGTGGAGCCCCAGATCAAGGGAGATTATCAGTGGTCTTGTATATCTTCCATTTCCTAATAATTGCTCCCACAGTTGATTTCTTCAAACCAAGCTGCTTACCTATTGCAGATTCAGTCTTCCCAGCCTGCTGCAGGTCTAAAATTTTGTTTCTGGTGTCCTTTGACAGCTCTTTGGTCTTGGCCATAGTGGAGTTTGGAGTGTGACTGTTTGAGGTTGTGGACAGGTGTCTTTTATACTGATAACAAGTTCAAACAGGTGCCATTAATACAGGTAATGAGTGGAGGACAGAGAAGCCTCCTGAAGAAGAAGTTACAGGTCTGAGAGAGCCAGAAATCTTGCTTGTTTGTAGGTGGCCAAATACTTATTTTACACCATAATTTGCAAATAAATTCATTAAATCCTACAATGTGATTTTCTGGATTTTTTTTCTCATTTTGTCTGTCATAGTTGAAGTGTACCTATGATGAAAATTACAGGCCTCTCTCATCTTTTTAAGTGGGAGAACATGCACAATTGGTGGCTGACTAAATACTTTTTTGCCCCACTGTCAATGGGTTCGAGGTAATTGAGGTACATATGTTCGTATAGGTAGGGGTAAAGTGACTAGGCAACAGGATAGATAATAAGCAGTAGAAGCAGCATAAGTGATGAGTCAAAATAGTTAGTCCAGGTAGCTATTTGGTTAAGTATTTAGCAGTCGGTAACAGACTTTGTTGGTAACAGACTTTGTGCATCGGTACAGCTTGTGGTGCGGTAGCAGACAGAACAGTCTATGACTTGGGCGGTTGGAGTCTTTGGCAGTTTTTAGGGCTTTCTTCTGACAACGCTTGGTATAGATGTCCTGGATGGCAGGGAGCTTGGCCCCATTGATATAGTGGGTGGTACGCATTACCCTCTGTAGCTCTTCGCGTCGGATGCCGAGCAGTTGCCATACCGAGAGGTGATGCAGCCAGTCAAGATGCTCTTAATTGGGCAGATGTAGATCTTTTTTAGGATCTGAGGAACCATGCCAAATCTTTTCAGTCTCATGCGGGAGGAGGGGTGTTGTTGTGGCCTCTTCATGACTGTGTTGGTGTGTGTGGACCATGCTAATTCCTTAGTGACATGGACACTGAGGAACTTGAATCTCTCGATTAGCTCCACTACAGCCCTGTTGAAGTGAATGGGGGTGTGCTCCGTCTTCCATTTCCTGTAGTCCACGATAAACTCCTTAAATCCTTTGTCATGCTGACATTGAGGGAGAGGTTGTTCTCCTGGCACCACACTGCCAGGTCTCTGACCTCCTCTCTATAGCCTGTCTCACTATCGTGTCATCAAAAAATGTAATGATGATGTTGGAGACGTACGCAACCAGGGAAAAACACATTGAGACCTTGGTCTCATTTGAAAACATGCGCTGGGAACAATACGGAAAAGAAAATTAAATAAATAGCAAATATTATATAGACAATAAACAATCAAACAAAACAAACATATTTATCAACGTAAAAATCCCTAGCCTTTCTCTAAATCTGACCCAGAGACAACAAAACATCAAAATGAATTGTTACTTGGAGATTTTTCCACATGATAGGAGCCTGGTAGGAAAAAGCAGATTTACCCAACTCTGTGGATACACAGATGAAATGCGCTGTGATAAATTGTGTCCAAGTGCTTCAAACACTGGTGCACAGTATCAGTCAAAAGTTTGGACACACCCATTCATTCTTTATTTTTACTATTTTCTACACTGTAGAATAAAAGTGAAGACATCAAAACTATACAATAACACATATGGAATCATGTAGTAACCAAAAAAAGTGCTAAACAAATCAAAATATATTTTATATTTCATATTCTTAAAAGGAGCCATCCTTTGCCTTGATGACAGCTTTGTACACTCTTGGCATTCTCTCAAACAGCTTCAGTAGGTTGATCGTAATCGTAGGTCATCCATTTTATTTTCCAATGATTGCATGTTAGCAAGTAGAATTGATGGCAATGGGAGTTTACTCACTCGCCTACGGATTCTGAAAAGACCTGATCTGCATCCTCTTTTCCTCCGTCTTTTCTTCACGCTATGACGTGGATCTGGGCCTGTTCCTGGGAGAGCAGTATATCTTTCTCGTCTAACTCGTTAAAGGGAAAAGCTTCTTCCAGTTTGTGGTGAGTAATCCCAGTTCTGATGTCCAGAAGCAGCAACATTATGTACAAAATAAGTAAAAAAATACGTTACAAATAACGCAAAAAAACGAACAAAATAGCACAATTGTTTACGGGCATGTAAAGTGCCAGCCATCCTCTTCGGTGCCATTTCAGCCTTTAGCTCAGTGCGGATGTTGCCTGTAATCCATGGCTTCTGGTTGGGATATATATGTATGTTCACTGTGGGGACGTTGTCGGCGATGCACTTATTAATGAAGCCGCTGACTAATGTGGTAAATTCCTCAATGTTATCAGGTGAATCCCGAAACATATTCCAATCTATTCTAGCGAATGAGTACTGAAGCTTAGCATCAACTTCTTTGGACCATTTCCCTATTGAGCGGATCACTGGTAATTCGTGTTTGAGTTTTTGCTTGTAAACAGGAATCAGGAGGATAGAGTTATGTTCAGATTTTCCAAAGGGAGGGAGAGGGAGAGCCTTGTATGCATTTCTGTGTGTGGAGTAAAGGTGATAAAGAGTTTTGTCGCATCTAGTTGTACAGGTGACATGCTGGTAAAAAAGTATATATCAGTTCTGGGCACCCTTCCTGCTTCAGTAGACATAATTAGTATCGGGTTAGGTACTCTTTCTTTTGATAGTCAATGTTCTCTCTCTCTTTTTCAGGCCCCTCTCTATCTCACACCTTCACTTTTTACTCCATACATACAAGACCCTGTAATGCTGTTCGCCTGCGTAACTAGGAGCAAAAGCATGCTTTCATGACTCCATTCTGAAAACAGAAAACACTCCAATGCTTTATTGATAAAGCATTACACTGTGTGATGCTTTATAGTATGGAAACGCACAGTATGTACACACAGCCTGAGGCATATCAGGTGGTCCCTAATCCCCCACACCCTCCTCTCACCCAGTGAAAGCATTATCTGCATTAAATGTGATTATGCTGTAATGACACCATCTCCAACTGCCACTGACAAAAAGGCCAGCAGGCTAGCTGTGTGCGTGAAATATAGTGGGAGAACATGGCAGTGCCACGCTCTGTCAAATGGAAAAAATAGCCAAATAAACACAAAAACAAACATACATCCCTTATCCAATCTCAGAGAGAAAGAGAGAGAGAGAGAGAGAGAGAGAGAGAGAGAGAGAGAGAGAGAGAGAGAGAGAGAGAGAGAGAGAGAGAGAGAGTATAAGAATAATTTCACACTGCGTCATGTGGTTAGGTATTTAAATGCATTGTTGACAGTCCAATCTAGTTTCTCAGGGGGAACGTGATATTTAAAAGTGACATGGGTGACCCTCCACATTTGCGAAGTGTCATCATGCATCAATCGGCGAGGTGTATATCAAAGCTCCTCCTAATGGTGTGTGCATTGGGATTTATATTTCCAATTAAATCTGCAAATTATATGATTATACACCGCACTGCGCCAGGCCATTTTGGAAATGGCTTGTACTGTTCATTTTGTTTTCTCCAAAGATAATAGTGTCAATTGCGAAACGTGCATGTGTGAAGAGAATATTAATGTTTTTTCTCTCTCTCAGATAGAAACACAAATACCCCAAAACACACATTTACCGATAAGCACACATATCCAAGAGTGCTTGTAAATGCACACACACACACACACACACACACACACACACACACACACACACACACACACACACACACACACACACACACACACACACACACACACACACACACACACACACACACACACACACACACACACACACACACACACACACACACACACACACACACACACACACACACACATTTGAGATGCTTTTCACTGACAGTCGCAGCTCTATAATCAGCTAAGCATTTGGCCACGCGTGCTGCCTATGAATGCCTTCCTCATATGCCATTCCTCTCCTGGTTTTCATATCAACTTTCTTTCATTGGCTGCTTCATTACAGGAGTTTCATGTTTTGTTAAGATGAATTACCATAATATAAATATGATTTCTGTCATTCTGAGCACTGTAGGTGGATGCCCTAATGGGTTACACACCCAATGCATATGTGTCAGGTCGATTTCTCAACTGGCCAGTAAAATAAAATCTTCCTGGCCACATTTTCCTGACGGAAATATTGACACACACACACACACACACACACACACACACACACACACACACACACACACACACACACACACACACACACACACACACACACACACACACACACACACACACACACACACACACACACACACACACACACACACACACACACACACACACACACACACACACACACACACACACACACACACACACACACACACACCGTTGGGATGAACACACAAACTGTTGGCTCTGAGATTTTTTCGACAATTCCCAGAGTAACGAGACAGTGCCTATATGAGTCCTTACCAGCTAAGATCCAGCACCTGTCTCAACACATTTATTGCCTGGGAAAAATTATATCAGCAAAAGAGCCTGCCCGATAAACCAACAAGTCGATCTGTCAGACAGAGGAAGGGGGCCCCTCAGATGACCAACAGGAGCTCTGCCTGCTGCTGCTCTGCACTCTCCCTATCCTCATTGCTGTAAATTATTGATTTTAACATGACAGCTATCGAAGAGACAGCCCAAATGCAGACTGGAGGAGGAAAAGGGGGAATATTTGCTATTGCTTGTCTATGCTTGACTGCTAAGACCACTTTCACCAGGAGCTTTTTGCCTACAGTACCAAGGAGGGCTGAGTAAATTTTTGAATTCCAAATTCTGCCTGTCATTACATAGTTGGGAAACATTCTTCCCCAAACTCATGTTTACCTAGCTAGAGTGGCTTATCATATGTTAATAAAGGGATTCTGAAAGTGATGGAAGAAGATTGAAGAAGAGTGAGCTGATAAGCCATGCAGCTGTAATACTAATACACATTTCAATATCCCCGCCCGGCAACAGAAGTAGCCAGATTGTAATTTGTTACTTTGAGTATGGATTGCATAACAATATCTGGATATTTCTCAACCTACAGTACAGGCACATACGCATATCTACCAATTCGATTTATTTGCTGCCTTTTTGGGATCTATTTTTACCCTTGGCATTTTGTGGATCTGGTGAAAAATGTCATTAAAACTGGAGCGGATTCCCACTGCCTTCCCATGGCCACAAACGGAGAAGTAGAAGGAAGATGGCAGTGCAGTGCAGTGAGCACACAAGGCTTGCACGCATCTCGTTTACCTCTGAAACCAAGTACAAACCAACTAGCAGTGTGCTACTGCTTCTGCATATCTTCGTAGGTCTGGAATGAGCATCTGCTGCACAGCATCTACTGTAGCACACCTTATGTATGGAGCATAATGTATTTACTGTGTAATGTATTTTCAAGTACTGGTGACAAATCATGCATTCCGATTCTTGCATATGATGTGTGTAAAATGTGTTTTTGAAGGTTGAACTGATTGTGATGAGCTAATGCTAAGCTAATTACCAGCTATGTGTGTTGCCATGTTTGTTGATATCATACAATGCATTCTAGTTGTCACATACATTTCCGACACCCCACAGATTTGATAAAGAAAAAAGGTGAATGGATGGTTTGAATAATGGAATTGAATATGGTAGATGACACACCCCCTTCAACATTCATACTGCAAACAGACCAAACTCATCTTGTAACCTCTTAAATCAAATCAAATTTTATTTGTCACATACACATGGTTAGCAGATGTTCATGCGATTGTAGTGAAATCCTTGTGCTTCTAGTTCCGACAATGCAGTAATAACCAATGAGTAAACTAACCTAACCCATCCACAACTGCTACCTTATACACACAAGTGTAAAGGGATAAAGAATATGTACATAAAGATATATGAATGAGTGATGGTACAGAACGACATAGGCAAGATGCAGTAGATGGTATAGACTACAGTATATACATATGAGATGAGTAATGTAGGGTATATAAACATAAAGTGGCATAGTTTAAAGTGGCTAGTGATACATGTACTACATAAAGATGGCAAGATGCAGTAGATGATAAAGAGTACAGTATATGCATGTACATACAGGATGAGTAATGCAGGGTATGTAAACATTATATTAAGTGGCATTTTTTAAAGTGGCTAGTGATACATTTTTACATCAATTTCCATTAGTTGAATCAGTATGTTGGCAGCAGCCACTCAATGTTAGTGGTGGCTGTTTAACAGTTTGATGGCCTTGAGATAGAAGCTGTTTTTCAGTCTCTGCTTTGATGCACCTGTACTGACCTCGCCTTCTGGATGATAGCGGGGTGAACAGGCAGTGGCTCGGGTGGTTGTTGTCCTTGATGATCTTTATGGCCTTCCTGTGACATCGGGTGGTGTAGGTGTCCTGGAGGGCAGGTCATTTGTCCCCGGTGATGCATTGTGCAGACCTCACTACCCTCTGGAGAGCCTTACGGTTGTGGACGGAGCAATTGCCGTGCCAGGCGGTGATGCAGCACGACAGGATGCTCTCGATTGTGCATCTGTAGAAGTTTGTGAGTGCTTTTGGTAACAAGCCGAATTGAAGAGGCATTGCTGCGCCTTCTTTACAACACTGTCTGTGTGGGTGGACCAATTTAGTTTGTCCGTGATGTGTACGCCGAGGAACTTAAAACGTACTACCCTCTCAACGTACTACCCTATCTTTGGTTGACACGGAAAACAAAACATGGCAGCGCAAACTAGCCATCATCAGATTACTTTAGATTTTTACTCAATCATTTCAATCACTAGTGAGGTCACCCGTGGTGTGAGGAATGCAAATAGTAATTGCTATTAGATCATTCATATTATGGTTTCTGTCAGCCGAGAGTTAGCTGAATATGGCCGCTTGTGTTAGGTCACTCTTTCTTCAGTTAGCGCTATGACTAATGTAGCCTACATTTTCTGGTTTGGATGAGAATTTGTTTTATGCTGTAGCTACTTCAGTGAATGTCTGAACATTGCTTCCAAAAATAAACTGCTCACATTGAAGACATAACATTGAAAAGACTGTGTTTGTTCAAAATGTTTCTGCGAAAACAGTGGCCAGCTCAAACGCTGACTGTCGCAACAATCATAACTGGACTTTCTAAGTAAGTGTTCTAATTACACCGGTTTGAGCGTATGCTGCAGGGACCAATGTAGAAGGATCCCCAAATGTGTTTGTTTGTCAAAGGGTTAATGGTTGTAATATGACATACAACATTGTAGTTACTCCACAATACTAACCTAAATGACAGAATAAAAATATTCAAAAAAATGCATAACGTTTGGAATAAGTGTGAATGTCGTTTCAGTTTCTTTGTGCCACCTCTCTCCATCTCTATATCACAATATTTCTCTCATCACTTTCACTCTCCGTCTCATACACTCACTCTCATCTCTCTTTTACTCTACCTCCATCTTTCTTTTCGTCTTTGTCTGCATCTTTCCTTCTGTCACTCCATCTCTTTTTCACTATCTCCCTCTCCCCATATTTCTTTCACTCTACTTCACCCTGTCTGCCTTGGCTGCCCTCTCCTCTCCGATCTCCTGCACCTCCATGGGGATCTAGTGTCTAATTAAAGATGTCCTCCAGCTAGTTGCTGTCCACTTAACACGGTCTATTAGGAATTGGAGCTCAGTTTATGGATCTGTTTGTTTGTGTCTGTTTGTTGGGGTGTGATTCTAATTTTACTGCAATTTTAATACTGCAGTTTTTGTCCTGAATACAAAGCATTATGTTTGGGACAAATTCAACAAAACACATCGCTGAGTACCACTTCATATTTTCAAGCATGGTGGTGGCTGGCTGCATAATGTTATGGGTATGCTTGTCATCAGCAAGGACTAGTGAGTTTTTTAGGATTAAAAGAAACGGAATACAGCTAGGCAAAATCTTAGAGGAACACCTGGTTCAGTCTGCTTTCCAACAGACACTGGGAGAGTGTCACGCCTTGGTCTTAGTATTTTGTGTTTTCGTTATTTATTTGGTCAGGCCAGGGTGTGACATGGGTTTATTTTGTTGTGTTTCGTATTGGGGCTTTAGTAGGCATTGGGATTGTGGCTGAGTAGGGGTGTCTAGCATAGGCTTGGCTGCCTGAGGCGGTTCTTAATCAGAGTCAGGTGATTCTCGTTGTCTCTGATTGGGAACCATATTTAGGTAGCCTAGGTTTCACTGTGTGTTTTGTGGGTGATTGTTCCTGTCTCTGTGTTTGTTGTCACAAGATAGGCTGTATAGGTTTTCACGTTTCGTTTGTTGTTTTGTATATTAAGTTATTTCATGTATCGTTCATTTTTCATTAAAGAACATGAGTAACCACCACGCCACATTTTGGTCCGACTCTCTTTCAACAGACGACTGCCGTTACAGAGAGGAATTTCCCCTTTCAGCAGGACAATAACCTTTTCATTATTTTTATAACCTTTTCATTATATATTTTATTTCACTTAGTCCTGCATGTTGGAGCTTTGTACCTGCCTGCCTGACCATTCTGCCTGCCTTGACCACAAGCCTGTCTGCCACTCTACCTCCTGGACTCTGATCTGGTTTTGACCTTTTGCCTGTCCACGACCATTCTCTTGCCTACCCCTTTGGATTACTAAACTTGGATTACTATGTGCAACAATTTTTATAAACAAGTTTTCACTTTGTCATTATGGGGTATTGTGTAGACGGGTAAGAAATCTTTAATCCATTTTGTATTCAGACGAACACAAAAACGTGTTGAATAAGCCAAGGGGTATGAATATTTCCTGAAAGTACTGTAATTGTTTAGTAATACATCTCTGCAAGTGAACGGTGTTTTGAACATGTGTATCAAGTTTTGTTGTAATATGAATAACTGTGTTTGATTTATATGCATTTATGTGCCTTGTCAGGCCCATGTGAATGTCCATTGGTTTATAGCAGCCATGTTGTTTCATCTACAAGCCTGTAAAATATTGCATTGAGAGACCTTGGTCCATAGATGCTATAAATCAAGTTTCATGCTGATCGGTCATTCGTTGCTCGGGGAGTAGCATTTTAAGTGTTTTTCACAAAGTTCTAAATGGTGGAAAATCCATCATGGCGAACCTTAGGGGTCTTTGAGGCAAAGTTGTTCCTTGTAAGGAGAGAGGCCTATGAACCACATTTCTGGACTGTAGGTCACATGGGGCGAGGGCGTGACCTTTCAAAGTTAGCATTTTCAATTGCTTGTTATAGCGCCACCATGTGGCCAATTGGCATGGCCTAATAGAGGGTGTAGCCTCATGCCCTTTTCATCATGCAAGGTTAATAGGGTCCTAGGCCTTATTTTCTCACAGGAATTTGCATTCTTTCACCAAATCTTTGGAGAATCAAAATAACGCATCAACCCCTAATTATGAAGAATTACATGTCTGTGTAACCCACAAGGTTCCTTGAGAGGTGCATAGGCTGTGGGCTCCGCCCTTGTCCCTCCCTAGCCAGCACAATAGTCACTTGCTGGGGTTTGTTCAGTTCGCTTCAAATGTTTGCTGTGTGACGGTTTGCTCTAAAAACACACTTTTCCCCAAAACGGTGCACACCGTTCTTTAACAGTCTTTGAGGTACATTTGCTCTCGTTTGGTGGGTGTGAACTGATCAATATGGGTGTGACCATGTTTTTCCCCAAAACGGCACACACTGTTCTTTCCCAGTCTTTGAGGTACGTTTGCTCTTGTTTGGTGGGTGTGGCCTGATTATTTTTTTAAATTTTATTTTATATTTATTTAACCAGGCAAGTCAGTTAAGAACAAATTCTTATTTTCAATGACGGCCTAGGAACAGTGGGTTAACTGCCTGTTCAGGGGCAGAACGACAGATTTGTACCTTGTCAGCTCGGGGGTTTGAACTCACAACCTTCCGGTTACTAGTCACACGCTCTAACCACTACCCTGCCGCCCTGTGACCATCTAAAATCGTAAAACTCGTGCAGCCCACCCAGAATCAAACGGTAAAAAAAGGTCCCAAAATGGGGAGGGACCTACCTGGATTTGTCCAATAGACATACTTGTTTTCGTTGCAAAAGCCAACTGTTTGGACTAATGATTACACCCCCGATTTGAGTGTGTATGGGGTATTGGGAAGTCATCTTGACAGCAGGTTGTTGTTGGAAATGTTTGGTGAATAGTTTGGAAACAGTTTTCCCAGTCCATACAAATGTCCTCAAAGTAGTATTGATCATCAAAATAAGTTTTTATTTTTGTGGACTATTGACTTCTAAAGAAATGTGTGGAAACCTATTTCTAAGGCCTACTAAACTATTTGAGTAGCTAGGATGTTATAATGGGCTTAAGTGATGCTCCATTAGCTGTTACAGTTGATTAAAGATTAAATAAAATACTTGGCGATACTATTTTAATTCTCAATTTGATCAAACGTATCTTCTAAAATGCCTCTGTCCGGTGATTAATTTGAATTTAGAAAATGCTCTGTTAGTAAAAGTAATCTAACAATGTGTACGCCACCATCCTGTCTATTTCAAATCTTCTCTCATTGATCGAGACATGTGAGTGTCATCATGACATGCGGCACATTGGGGTGTCTCAATCAAAGACAGTTTTGCCAAGTTAAGGTTGGTCAAAGATTCTGTAACGGCTAATGGATTATCACATTAGAGGCGATAAGTACCCTAGTGGATAGAGCATTGGACATTCCGAAAGGAACGCAAGATCAAATCCCTGAGCTGACAAGGTAAAAATCTGCCGTTCTGCCGCTGAACAAGGCAGTTAACCCACTGTTCCTAGGCCATCATTGAAAATAAGAATCTGTTCTTAAGACTTGCCTAGTTAATAAAATATAAAATTATCCCATTACAATCTGCTAGCTACTATTTGTTGGTTTTCTCAGTGGACAAGTTTTCCTTTCAACTACCAACTGAACTACTGTTACAGGCTTTGGTGTTTCTATTTATGTTTTGAGTTTGGACCTTAGCAAGTAGGGTGCACTGGTTGGCGTCATCTCATTATTATGTGTTAAACCTGTGCTGGTTTGCCATCTCATTAGTGGTAGGGTGTTTCACCTGAGCTGGCCCAGGTGCTATTTAAGAGTGGCTGGCCCAGTTCTTCAGTTGTTTTGATAGATGAGGAGAGTTAACACGTTTAGTTGGTTCTCCCTATTTAGATTTTTAATAAACAAGCCTTTATCTGATATCACAGACTTTTGTTGTATTCCATCTTTTTGGTTTGCTTCCTCTCTTTAAGTTTGCAGTGGGATTTTCTTTTGTTTGCCTCTTCTTGGGTGAATTTAGTGGTTGATCATGGTGGGTGTTTTTTGGGTTCAAGTTGTTGATGTGTCAAATTTCAGTGGACACCCCCATGAGTGTCTTTCAGAACCCCTCCTAAAATCCCACCTGTTTCGTTTAGGCTGTTGTCAGTGACTTTGTTACTTCCCCCTTCTGTTTGAGCAACATTATTTGGTTTTCTTGCTGGGGAACGCAACACTACACAGACTACCAACTGATCTGAATTGGTCAAATCTATCCTTATTTAATTTCTTGTGGCTAGGTTATTAGAATTTCTGCTTTTTAAAAATTATTTCTTGCTGGATCTGGGGACTGAATTGAACATTTACTTTCATTGTAAGACAGTCATTGTTACTTAACTTGATTTTGCATATTTATTTGTTACAGACTGAGCTTGTACATTACACTTTTGGTGTGATTCTGTATGCCAGCTGATTCATTTGTGAATACACAATTCTTTACATTTACATTTGTGCCCTCTGTTATTACTTTGTTAGTGGCTTTTGGTTGAGGGCTATCTGACCGTTATAACTGATTGACCATGAACCAGTGTCTGATTTACTAGGGTAAAGCTGCCGCATTTAGCATTCTCTCTTAAAATCCAAACCAGACACACACTCTGGAAGCAATGAGAGAATCAGATGCTGGAAAATGGTAAAACTGGAGGAAACATGCGGGGAGGAGTGAGGCCAATGAAGCCTTGATGGCTGCAATTTTATGGTTAAGAGGAATTTAAAAATTCATCACTGTGGTGACAGAGATCGTGGCAAACAGCTGTCTCCCCCTGCCTCCAACTGTAACTGGCAGTGGAGAGAGAGAAAAACAACACCATTAGCCGAGGCCTCTCTTCGACTAAAGCAGATTATGTTTTGCATTGGGGGGTGAAATAAGCGCATGTACGATGTGGTAAATTTCACACGTTGGCTATGGCGTGAAGGATTATCTTGCAGACTACTTTTTTAGGGGGGAGTTTTTTTTTTTGCTGATTACTTTTTTTTGGGTGAGGGGGTGATTAAGTAGTCATTGACCACAGGACCACCACCTGTCCTATCCTCATAAGTATAACCACTGATGCAGAAGAAACGTTCTGCGTTCTGTGTGTATGACCGTATGTATTCGAGCAGAAATATACTGCGTAAGCATGAACAATAGGATTTGGTGCTCAATCTTTGGCAGCGTGTATGAGGTGTATATCAGAGCGCTGTCGACAGGGTGCGGGGATAATAATTGTTTACTGAAGAGAAAATGTGAATGTCATTTCAGTTTCTCTGTGCCACCTCTCTCCATCTCTATATCACAATCTTTCTCGCATCACTTTCACACTCCGTCTCTTACACTCACTCTCATCTCTCTTTTACTCTACCTCCATCTTTCTTTTCGTCTTTGTCTGCATCTTTCCTTCTGTCACTCCATCTCTTTTTCACTATCTCCCTCTCCCCATATTTCTTTCACTCTACTTCACCCTGTCTGCCTTGGCTGCCCTCTCCTCTCCGATCTCCTGCACCTCCATGGGGATCTAGTGTCTAATTAAAGATGTCCTCCAGCTAGTTGCTGTCCACTTAACATTATTATTATTAACATTATTATTATTATTATTATTATTATTATTAGGAATTGGAGCTCAGTTCATGGATCTGTGTGTTTGTGTCTGTTTGTTGGGGTGTGATTCTAATTTTGGACAGGGTTACATGTGTTTGTGTACATTTGTGCACATACAAGTTTGTGTGTGTGTGTGTGTCCATTTGTGCTTGTCATGGTTAGGGAATGCAGTGCTCTGCAGATCCTGGGGTGTCTTCTTAATAATTCACAAGTCATTATTTATTATCAGAGGCCAGCCGGGCTGACAGGGTGCAACCTTTATTTTGACAGGAAGTTATGCTGAGACTAGGGTCTCTTTTTCAGAGGAGCCCTGCATAAATACATCCAACATACAAAATTACAAAACATACAGGGTGCAAAAAAACTAAAAGCAGCTTTACCCAACTCTGCTACGGGAGAGCCCTGCGTCAGCCACAGCACCCCTGGCGCTGCAACTCTTACATGGCTCTACTTCGTTAAGTCAAACTAAACGAGCACATTCCTGTTCCGATCGCTCCCTGCTACATTCTGTGTCCCTGGCGATGGCTCTTAGGGAGCACTTTCCTGTTCCGATCGCTCCCTGCTACATTCTGTGTCCCTGGCGATGGCTCTTAGGGAGCACTTTCCTGTTCCGATTGCTCCCTGCTACATTCTGTGTCCCTGGCGATGGCTCTTAGGGAGCACTTTCCTTCTGTTGCATTTCCTGTAGCGTTTATTTACCATTATCACCATTCAGGGAATCCATTTCTCATATGCAATTGATTTAATGGAACATTTTATATTCTTATTTCTGTCCAATTTAACTTTGCATTTGTTCTCTCAGGAGGTTATGTACAAATTGTTTTCATGTACTCAAATGTGTTTCATTTTGGGGGGTGTTATCCGGATTTGGTGCAGTGCAACTGCATGTGTGGGGACTATCTATCCTGGAACTTTTTTCCAACACATTCATGTTTGTGACAGGGATGCTTTTTAGTCTCATTTTATGAACCATACTGGAAAGTCTACATGTTCAAATATTTATGAAGTTGTTTGCCTTTTGAATTTCTCCAAGGTGCTCGGAATAAAAATTCTGGAATGAGAGCATAGTTATGCTTCACTCGTGCAGCGCTACGGGAGAGCCGTGCTTCAACCGCAGCACCCCTGGCACTGCTGTTGGTTGTGTCCAATTAACACCTGTGTGGGTTTGACGCATGGTACTCACCACCTGTGGTAAGACACCTGTCCCATAACACGTTGGTGCTCAGGTGAGGCACATGTGGGAAGTTGTTTTGGTTGCTTGGTGACCTACTCTCTCAGTTGCGTTTTTACAACATATTACTGTTGCTTACGTGAGGACAGTCACCAGGTATAGTACAGTAAAAAGTCATTTAAATATATGAGAGGAAACTGGGACTAATTTCATAGGTCCCATTTAGCACTGTTGATAGTAACAATATTTTATGTGGTAATGGCATTGGCAGGTACAGTATAACAAATCGTGTCAGAGTTAGCTAGAAATTCAATGTTCTTCCACATGGCTATTAAACATGTAATAATATTGTACCTGTACTGGCCAATGCTTTAAAATGATGTCTTAAACAGTAGGGAGCCTAGTATGCAGTAGCACATCCCGGTCTCATAGACTGGAGTTAACATAGTAAATGTAAATTTGGGACAATAAAATCATGATATGTTACGTTTGGGTATGGTTACATAAGACAGATGGTTACTTAACCACTTTAACCTAACTCCCAAACTTAACCCTAACCCCTAGCCTAGCTAACATTAGCCAGCTAGCTAGAATTCCTAAGATATACGTTTTGCAAATTCGTGACACTGTACGTTTGCAAATTCGTAACAATGATATACTCTATATTGTGTGTGAGAGAGTCTGTGTGTGTGCTCCCTCTCAGTCCCTGCACCACAGTGGTGCTGGCCTGTTCTGACCCTACTGACGCAATGTCCCTGGCATCTCTCCAGATAGCCTGCAGTCACATCCTGCCTGCTAACCCACCCCGTTTATTCCTACTCTACACCAAAGCCCAGATCACCCACCAGAAGATAGCCGTGAACAAAGGGTATTTTGTCAAAACCCATTTGAACAACTCCAAAAGACACTGGATTACTCTCAATATTTTGAAAAACTCTCTGAATAGTGCTTATGTAACAGTATAGCTTCCGTCCCTCTCCTCGCCTCGAACCAGGGACCCTCTGCACACATCAACAACAGCCACCCCCGAAGCATCGTTACGCATCGCTCCACAAAAGCCACGGCCCTTGCAGAGCAAGGGGAACCACTACTTCAAGGTCTCAGAGAGAGTGACGTCACCGATTGAAATGCTATTAGAGCGCACCACCGCTAACTAGCTAGCCATTTCACATCGGTTACACTTATGTGATGGGTGATTCCTCAGGAAACCAGGACAACAACAAAAATATTATTTGGGGGATTTTCACAAAATGTAATCCATTTACCATAGAATGGTCCTTTGGAGGAAGGATTGTTGACATACACTACATGACCAAAAGTATGTGGAGTTGACTCCCCTCTTTGCTGCTATAACAGCATCCACTGTTCTGGGAAGGCTTTCCACTAGACGTTTGAATATTTCAGCAGGGACTTGCTTCCATTCAGCCACAAGCATTAGTGAGGTCAGGCACTGATGTGGGGTGATTAGGCCTGGTTCAAAGTCGGTGTTCCAATTAAAATCAAATCAAATTATATTTGTCACATGCGCAGAATACAGTGAAATGCTTACAAGCATATAAAAATAAGTGCTAAGTAAAACATAGATAAGTAAAAAAATATATATAATTAAAGAGCGGCAGTAAAATAACAGTAGCGAGGCCATATACAGGGGGTACCTGTACAGAGTCAATGTGCGAGGGCACAGGTTAGTCAAAGTAATTGACTCGACCTACATGTCCATACAGTATGTACATGTAGGTAGAGTTAAAGTGACTATGCATAGATAATAAACAGAATAGCAGCAGCGTAACGGGGGGACAATCCTAATAGTCTGGACAGCTATTTGAGTAGCTGTTCCGGAGTCCTATGGCTTTGGGGGAGAAGCTATTAAGAAGCCTTTTATGGACCTAGACTTGGTGCTCTGGTATCGCTTGCCTTGCGGTAGCAGAGAAAACAGTCTATGACTAGGGTGTCGGCAGTTTTAGAACATTTTTAGGGTCTTCCTCTAACACCGCCTGGTATAGAGGGCCTGGATGGCAGGAAGCTTGGCCTCAGTGATGTACTGGGCTTTACGCACTACCTTCTGTAGTGCCTTGCGGTAGGAGGACAAGCAGTTGCCATACCAGGCGGTGACGCAACCTCCTGAGGGGAATAGGCTTTGTCGTGCCCTCTTCATGACAGGCTGGTGTTTTTGGATCATGATAGTTTGTTGGTGATGTGGACACCAAGGAACTTGAAGCTCTCATCCTGCTCCACTACAGCCCCGTCGATGAGAATGGGGTTGTGCTCGGTCCTCCTTTTCCTGTAGTCCACAAGAGGTTGTTATCCTGGCACCACACAGCCACGTCTCTGACCTCCCTATAGGCTGTCTCATCGTTGTCTGTGATCAGGCCTACCACTGTTGTGTCATAGGCAAACTTAATGATGGTGTTGGAGACGTGCCTGGCCAAGCGGTCATGCATGAACTGGGAGTACAGGACGGGACTGAGCACGCACCCCTGAGGGACCCCTGTGTTGAGGATCAGCATGGAGGATGTGTTGTTACCTACCCTTACCACCTGGGAGCGGCCCGTCAGGAAGTCCAGGATCCAGTTGACTTGCCTAGTTAATTCTTTTAACTAGGCAAGTCAGTTCAGAACAAATTCTTATTTTCAATGATGGCCTAGGAACAGTGGGTTAACTTCTTGCGTCGAGCCATCCCGGATCCTGGATCATGACTACAGCCTCAAGCCCATTACCATAACGCAACGTTAACTATTCATTAAAATCGCAAATTAAATTAAATCAATATGCTAGCTCTAAAGCTTAGCCTTTTGTTAACAACACTGTCATCTCAGATTTTCAAAAATATGCTTCTCAACCATAGCAAAACAAGCATTTGTGTAACAGTATTGATAGCTATTGATAGCTATCAATACTGTTAGCATTCAGCAGGCAACATTTTCACAAAAAACAGAAAAGCATTCAAATAAAATTATTTACCTTTGAAGAACTTCGGATGTGATTCAATGAGGAGACTCTCAGTTAGATAGCAAATGTTCAGTTTTTCCTGAAAGATTATTTGTGCAAGAGAAATCGTTCCGTTTTCTGCGTCATGTTTGGCTACCAAAAAAACCCGAAAAATCAGTCATCAAAACGCCAAACTTTTTTCCAAATTAACTCCATAATATCGACTGAAACATGGTAAACGTTGTTTATAATCAATCCTGAAGGTGTTTTTCACATATCTCCTCATGATATATCGTTCGTGGAAGTCTCCTCTCTCCTCTCAATCACTGGATGAATGCGTGCAGCTTGTAGGTTACGCAGCAATTTCAACAAAGGACACCGGGCGGACACCTGGTAAATGTAGTCTCTTATGGCCAATCTTCCAATGATATGCCTACAAATACGTCACAATGCTGCAGACACCTTTGGGAAACGATAGAAAAGGAAGGCTCATTCCTGGCGCATTCACAGCCATATAAGGAGACATTGTAAAACAGAGCCTCAAAAATCCTGCTCATTTCCTGTTTGAAGTTTCCTCTTGGTTTCGCCTGTAGCATCAGTTCTGGGGCACTCACAGATAATATCTTTGCAGTTTTGGAAACGTCAGAGTGTTTTCTTTCCAAAGCTGTCAATTATATGCATAGTCGAGCATCTTTTTGTGACAAAATATTGCGCTTAAAACGGGCACGTTTTTTAAAAAATCCAATAATGAAATAGCGCCCCCATAGCTTCAACAGGTTATCTGTCTTGTTCAGGGTCAGAACTACACATTTTTACCTTGTCAGCTCGGGGATTTGATCTTGCAACCTTTCGGTTACTAGTCCAACACTCAAACTAATAGGCTACCTACGGCCCAACAACTAGTGTTCCATGTCTATCTACAGTGGGTCAAAAAAGTATTTAGTCAGCCACCAACTGTTGCTGGTATTTTGGCCCATTCCTCCATGCAGATCTCCTCTAGAGCAGTGATGTTTTGGGGCTGTTGCTGGGCAACACTGACTTTCAACTCCCTCCAAAGATTTTGTATGGGGTTGAGATCTGGAGACAGGCTAGGCCACTCCAGGACCTTGAGATGCTTCTTACGAAGCCACTCCTTCGTTGGCGGTGTGTTTGGGATCATTGTCATGCTGAAAGACCCAGCCACGTTTCATCTTCAATGCCCTTGCTGATGGAAGGAGGTTTTCACTCAAAATCTCACGATACATGGCCCCATTCATTCTTTCCTTTACACGGATCAGTCGTCCTGGTCCCTTTGCAGAAAAACAGCCCCAAAGCATGATGTTTCCACCCCCATGCTTCACAGTACGTATGGTGTTTTTGGATGCAACTCAGCATTCTTTGTCCTCCAAACACGATGAGTTGAGTTTTTACCAAAACAGTTCTATTTTGGTTTCATCTGACCATAATGACATTCTTTCAATCTTCTTCTGGATCATCCAAATGCTCTCTAGCAAACTTCAGACGGGCCTGGACATGTACTGGCTTAAGCAGGGGGTCACGTCTGGCACTGCAGTATTTGAGTCCCTGGCGGCGTAGTGTGTTACTGATGGTAGGCTTTGTTACTTTGGTACCAGCTCTCTGCAGGTCATTCACTAGGTCCCCCCGTGTGGTTCTGGGATTTTTGCTCACCGTTCTTGTGATCATTTTGACCCCGCGGGGTGAGATCTTGCGTGAAGCCCCAGATCGAGGGAGATTATCAGTGGTCTTGTATGTCTTCCATTTCCTAATAATTGCTCCCACAGTTGATTTCTTTAAACCAAGCTGCTTACCTATTGCAGATTCAGTCTTCCCAGCCTGGTACAGGTCTACAATTTTGTTTCTGGTGTCCTTTGACAGCTCTTTGGTCTTGGCCATAGTGGAGTTTGGAGTGTGACTGTTTGAGGTTGTGGACAGGTGTCTTTTATACTGATAACAAGTTCAAACAGGTGCCATTAATACAGGTAACGAGTGGAGGAAAGAGGAGCCTCTCAAAGAAGAAGTTACAGGTCTGTGAGAGCCAGAAATCTTGCTTGTTTGTAGGTGACCAAATACTTATTTTCCACCATAATTTGCAAATAAATTATTTAAAAATCCTACATGTGATTTTCTGGATTTTTTCTTCTCATTTTGTCTGTCATAGTTGAAGTGTACCTATGATGAAAATTACAGGCCTCTCTCATCTTTTGTGGTACTTGCACAATTGGTGGCTGCCTAAATACTTTTTTGCCCGACTGTATATAGGACAGCAGACTCCAAGTTGCAGGGTTGTGTATCTTGGTGGTAACCTGCTAGTGATGGCTATTTAACACTCTGATGGCCTTGAAATAGACTGAAAAACAGCTTCTATCAGTCCAAGCTTTGATTCACATGTACTGACCTCACCTTCTGGTTGGTAGCGGGGTAAACAGGCCGTGGATCGTGTAGTTGATGTCCTTGATCTTTTTAGCCTTCCTGTGACATCGGGTGCGGTAGGTGTCCTGAAGGGCAGGCAGTGTGCCCCCTGTGATGCATTTGGCAGACCGCACCACCCTATGGAGAGCCCTGCGGTTGCCAGCAGTGCCATACCAGGCGCTGTGATACAGCCCAACAGGATGCTCTCAGTTGTGCATCTGTAAAAGTTTGTGAGGGTCTTAGGGGCCAAGACAAATTTCTTCAGCCTCCTGAGGTTGAAGAGACGCTGTTGCGGGGTGGACCATTTCAGATTGTCAGTGATGTTTACTCTGAGGAACTTGAAGCTTTTCACCTTCTCCACTGCGGCACCTTCGATGTGGATAGGGGGGTGCTCTCTCTGCTGTTTCCGATCAGCTCCTTCGTTTTGTTGACGTTGAGGGAGAGGTTATTTTCCTCGCAACACTCTGCAAGGGCCCTCACCTCCTCCCTGTAAGCTGTCTCGTCATTTTTGGTAATCAGGCTTACAACTGTTGTGTCATCTGCAAACTTGATGATTGAGTTGGAGGCATGCGTGGCCACGCAGTCATGGGTGAACAGGGAGTACGGAAGGTCGTTGCACCCTTGTGGGGCCCCTGTGTTTAGGATCAGGGAAGTGGGGGTGGCCCGTCAGACTCAGGGCCCCGAGCTTAATGATGAGCTTGGAGGATACTATGGTGTTGAAGGCTGAGCTTTAGTAAATGAAAAACATTCTTACATAGGTATTCCTCTTGTCCAGATGGGATAGGCTAGTGTGCAGTGTGATGGTCGATTGCATAGTTAGTGGATCTATTGGGGTGTTATGCAAATTGAAGTGGGACTAGTGTATCAGGTAAGGTAGAGGTGATATGATCCTTAACTAGCCTCAAAAAGAACTCCATGATGACAAAAGTGAGTGCTATGGAGCGATAGTCATTTAGTTCAGTTACCTTTGCATCCATAGTAAACGTAAATCTGGGACACTCAAATTCGTATGACGTTATGTTTGGTGTGGTTACATAAGACAGATATTACTGAAAGTAGAAGCAAAGTAGGGTTGTTGGGCAGGGAGGATAGGTAGGCAAAAAATGCAAATGCCTAGCAATCCAAAGGTTGTGAGTTCAAATTTCATCAGGAATAATTTGAGCTAATTAGTATGTTTTAATTACTTGCTACTTTTTTAGCTACTTTACGATTACCTAGCATGTTAGCTGATCCTTCCCCTAACCTTTACCCTAACACCTATCATATGTTTTGCAAATTCATGACACATACAAAAGTATCTGAGAACAGGTTGTGTTGAGACACTGAAGCTGCTTTTGGAAAAGACCACACAGTTCTTGAAACTCAACGATAGTTCTAAACTCCCATGTAAGCATTTGTTGATGTCACCATCATCATCCTCTGGGAAGTTCATACCTCTCCTGTACCAGATAAAAAGATGAGCATGGCTGTATCAGTATCAGTCGCTTTATAAATGAGACAAGACTAAATACCGGATAGTAAACAGTGTGAATCTAATTAAAATATAATTTTTATAATTTTCTAAATGACGCTCCAAAAAATAGGGGGGCTTCCATTGGTGGTGCTCTCCTTGTGTTGGGACCATTTCTCTCTGCTTTTGGCCATTGCTTCAAGCAAGCGGCTATCCTATGTAGTACTGCATCTTATCGCCATAACGTTTTTGCATGGTCTTGAAATAGGTCCGTGTTTACCTGTGAATGTAACATGAGTTAACATGAAAGCATGAAGTAGAAATTAAGTTAAACAAATGTATTTTTTTAGATTTTTGTCATTTAGCAGATGCTGTCATCCAGAGTGACTGTGCACATTTTTGTACCTTTTCCCGGTGGGAATCGAACCCACAACCAACAACAAAAGCCATGCTCTACCAACAGAGCTACATTGACTTTAAAGTAAATGTAAAACTATGAAAACATTGTGTAAATATATGTACTTGCCAATAATATGTTAACACACTGTATTGTGATGATAATTTCCTATTATGCAGTAGGCCTTAAAGGTTGCAGGTATGGGTGTGGTTGGAGGCGTGTCCAACCCACAGGTGGCATCTTGAATTAGGCCTTATTGTTATAGGAGAGCCTATGTTTCAGGTGTTACATTTATGGTCATGTCGCAGCAGTGTGTAAGAGGGAGATTCCAATATGTGTGTAGCATGCAGAAGGGCATGGGATAGAGGATTGTGTAGTTTAGGTGGATAAAATTGTGTGTGTAAACTGCAGGGGTGCACATGTTGCTGAGGATCGGAAGTGTCCAATACACGAGAGGCAGGTTAAGGTGGCTAGGGTCAGCTTAGCGCAGAGGGTGTGGTATGCTGAGGCAGTCAAAAAGTAGAGGAGGATGGGTCAAGGGATCCCTGTGAGTAGTAGATCTGTGCCAGCACAGAGGGATAGGCCAACGAGTGATATATGCTTCAGTATGGTTGGCTGCTTAGTTATCATAGCAATGTTTATCAACTGTACCACAGGAATGGAATGTAAATCACAGAAAAAACTTGGGTGTACGTGATTTGTCTTCAGAAGAGTTACAGGTTGTTCGCCTGGTGTAGGACCAGACAGGGTTAAATTAGTTGAATAGGGTGGTGGGTTTTTAATGACGGTAGGGTTAAATGGTAGGGTAGGGTAAGTTCTTTCACCCTCATTTTGTGTCACAAAGTATAATGGATTAATACACCAGTCCAGTTGGTGGCGGTAATGCAACAAATTGGATGCCAATTGCCATAAAACCTGATTGAAGAAGAGCCTGGCAATGTGTCTTTGGGTTGGACGAAGCATGGCGGAGGTGTGTGGGCTTGCGACTAAGATGTGTTTTTTTAGACAACGTGAGGAGGAAAATTTAAGACAAAAGAACCATTTGAATAGTTTGATACTATACTGGATGAATGAGCGGACGATGAGACAGTTTATACGGAGGAGGTCAGAGACCTGACAGTGTGGTGCCAGGATAACAAACTCTCCCTAAATGTGAGCAAGACAAATGAGCTGATCGTGGACTATAGGAAACAGACCCCCATTAACATTGACAGGGCTGAAGTGGATCAGGTCAAGAGTTTCAAGTTCCTTGGTGTCCACATCACCAACAAATGATCATGGTCCAAACACACCAAGACAGTTGTGAATAGGGCACGACAACACCTTTTCCTCCTCAGGAGACTGAAAAGATTTGGCATGGGTCCCCAGATCCTCAAAAAGTTCTATAGCTGCACCATCGAGAGCATCCTGGCCGGTTGCATCACCACCTGTTATGGCAACTGCTCGGCATCTGACCGTAAGGCGCTACATAGGGTAGTGTGTATGGCCCAGTATATCACTGGGGCCAAGCTTCCTGACATCCAGGACCTATATACTAGATGGTGTCAGAGGAATGCCCAAAAAACTGTCAAAGACTTCAGTTACCCAAGTCATAGACTGTTTTCTCTGCTACTGCATGGCAAGCATCAAGTCTAGGACTAAAAGGCTCCTTAACAGCGTCTAACCCCAAGCCATAAGACTTCTGAACAATTAATAAAATGGCAACCTGGACTATTTACATTGACACCCCCCATATTACCTTGAGAAACTTGTACCTCTGCATATTGACTTGATACCGGTACCCCCTGTATATGGCCTGGTTATTGTTATGTCATTTTCTTGTGTTACTTTCAGATGTTTTATTTTTATATTTTATTTAGTAAATATTTTCTTAACTCTATTTCTTGAACTGCTTTGTTGGTTAAGGGCTTGTAAGTAAGCCCAGTAACGTCTACACCTGTTAGACTTGGCGCATGTGACAAATAAAATGTGATTTGATCTAATTCAGCTGATTTCAAAAGTCTGTCCTCCAGAAAGTCGAGAGCAACACTTATTCCGTTCAACTACGTGATGTCTTTCAAAAAAGCCACGTTAGAAAGGTTTTCCTACACATACTGACCAGCTCATGTTATAGACAGAAAGTAAAGCACTGCGACAGAAACAACAACAGTTACACATGGAATAAACAAGTGTACAGTCAATAACTGCAGAAGGGGTGTTGTATGCCACGGAAGGAGTGTTGTATGGCATTAAAGCTCATTTGGAGGTTAGTTAACACAGTGTCCAAAGAAGGGCCAGATGTTTACAGAATGGTGTCGTCTGCGTAGAGGTGGACCAGGGAATCACCCGCAGCAAGAGCGACATCGTTGATATATACAGAGAAAAGAGTCAGCCCAAGAATTGAACCCTGTGGTACCCCCATAGAGACAGCCCGAGGTCCGGACAACAGGCCCTGTGATTTGACACACTGAAATCTGTCTGCAAAGTAGTTGGTGAACCAGGCAAGGCAGTCATTTGAGAAACCAATGCTATTGAGTCTGCCGATAAGAATACGGGGATTGACAGAGTCGAAAGCCTTGGCCAGGTCAATGAAGATGGTTGCGCTGTACTGTCTTTTATCGATGACGGTTATGATGTTGTTTAGTACCTTGAGCGTGGCTGAGGTGCACCCATGATCAGCTCGGAAACCGGATTGCACAGTGGAGAAGGTACGGTGGGATTCGAAATGGTCAGTGATCTGTTTATTTACTTGGCTTTCGAAGACTTTAGAAAGGCAGGGCAGGATGGATATAGGTCTATAACAGTTTGGGTCTAGCATGTCACCCCCTTTGAAGTGGGGGATGGCAGCGGCAGCTTTTCAATCTTTGGGGATCTTGGACGATAGGGACTAAACCAACTAGGCTCGTAATTTAATAATTTGTATTTGTATTTACTGATGGCATACAAGTTTTTTATTAAGGCACATAAAAGTTAACATGTTCAAGAAGGCATTTCTGCCAAAATACGCATTTTGATTTAAATAAAACTTTTACGTTCAAATGGTTCTCCATTGAAGTAGTGACACATGGCATTTGCCTAGCCAAGTTTCCTGAAACTATTCACATATTTTGTACATTATACCCAAATTTACATCATCAAGTTTTTTTTTCTGCCCTGACATCGGTTGAAACACAACATGGTCTTGAATACAGGGTGGGTTTCATGTTTAGACTGATACTAAAATATGTACAATAATATGTACTAAAATAAAAACAAATATAAAAATTTTAAATTGTAGCACAGATAGTTGGAAGTCCACACATATGTTTTAAATTACACTGTCAATGATTGAAATGTAGATAATAGAATATACAGGACCATTTAAGGTTTTCATTCGACGGTGGATGAAACGGCGGTCATCTTTGGGGTAGTAATAAAAAGTTGACATTTCTATGACATTTCAATTGCAATGGCGTACCAGCTAAATTGCAGTGCTCTGGAGGGATAGGTCCATTCTATGAACTATTTCAGTTGTGTCTCAACCAATGGCGGGCACAGATGATGTGAAATAGGGTCTAAGCTACAACAATTGCATGAGTTTTCAAGTTGTTAGATGATCGACGTTAAAGGTTTATAAATGACAATTGTTATTAAATAAATATGTTTAATACAATTGTTTGACATCACTGTATGCTTTTAAATTATATCAAACTCAAATGTTTATATTTTCAAGTGATGAAGACTTGGATGTCTCATATAATGGTGGGGTATGTAAAATAGGTCAACTTTGAACACTTTTATCTCCTGAATGTTTTGGCATTTAGGTCCAAAAGTCACTTTCTGACCACTTCTTCCATGGGCAAACATATGGAAAGTTTTGTTTCAATAAAAAAGGGATGCTGTCAAAAAAATACATTTGAATGGGTTTACCCCTCTACTCACAACTTGTGGGGAATTGTTATATGCCAGATGGGTGCACAGTAATCACCCCCCCCCCCCAAAACCAAATGCCTTCAAACCAAATCCAGGAAAGTTTATGTATGACTTGAACATGGCCTGTGTTTAAATATATCACCTTGGCTTAATTTTTATGGGAAAATAGTAAATTACTCTCCAATAGGATGAGTAGGTTTTGAACTTGAGTTCAAGTTTAATTTAAGGTGAAGATGGAGTTAAGGGGTGATAGGTAGCCTAGTGGTTAGTGCGTTGGGTCAGTTATTGAAGGGTCGCTAGTTCCAAGCTGACAAGTTGAAATATCTGTTGATTTGCCCTTGAGCAAGGCACTTAAAGTGAATTGCTCCAGGGTCCCTGCTGATATTGCCAAACCCTGGATGTGATCCCACTCTCTGAGGGTATCTCAGGGGGAGTTGGGATATGCAAAAACTAATTTCCAATTCACACAAGTATAATACACAGTTGTACATGTGTGAAATAGGACAAATAAAAGCACCCACCAAATTAATGTTTATAATGTGCAGCATGCGTGCTCATTTTTCCCCCCACAAATTCCTTGACAAAAGCTTGGTGATAGTTTGTTTCCATGTGTACAGGTAAATAAATTACTTTGTGAATGAAGAATTCGTCAACACTCTACAACATAATTCTAGCTAATAATAAATGTCCATTCTAAATGAGCTACTATTAGCAATGTCTCTAGTAGTTGACCAGTGAAATAAAATCTGATTGGCAAAAATTTTGATTAACTGTTGATATACTTTAGCATCCCGCCCGACCCCCTCTCCCCTATCTCTTGCCCCCTTTAACACTTCCTCTCCTTACTCCCCTAGTCTTATCACAGTGCGAGTTGATCTGAGGGTGAAATATTGGTGATACAGACCACCAGGTTTCATTGAGCTGAACACTGTAATGATGGGTAAGTGGGCAGTGGCGAGGTGAGTGGGGGGGTTTGTAATGTCTTGCTTTAGCTAAGAACAAAAATGGACTGCATCGGAAAATGGTTAAAGCAGATGACACTTAGACCTACGTTGTTGTAAAGATTGATGTTTTAAGGAAAGAAAAGTAACCGTATCTAACCTATATGTAAAAAATCCAGCCCTATATCTATGTGGAGGGTAAGTTCCAAATTTTGACCGGATGGTTGGCCATTAGAGAAAAGACCACAACAGTCTCTTGTCCCCAAGAACACAGTGGCCTCCATCATTCTTTAATGGAAGAAGTTTAGAACCACCAAAACTTTTCCTAGAGCTGGCCACCCGGCCAAACTGAGCAATCGGGAGAGAAGGGCCTTGGTCAGGGAGGTGACCAAGAACTCAGAGTTAATCTGTGATGATGGTTGTCCTTCCGGAAGGTTCTCCATCTCTGCAGCACTCAACCAATCAGACCTTTACGGTAGAGTGGCCAGACGGAAGCCACTCCTCTGTAAAAGGCACATGACAGCCTGCTTGGAGTTTGCTAAAAGGCACCCAAACGACGCTCAGACCATGAGGAACAAGATTTTCTGGTCTGATGAAACCAAGATTGAACTCTGACCTGAATGCCAAGCGTCACGTCTGGAGGACACCTGGCACCATCCCTACGGTGAAGCATGGTGGTGGCAGCATCATGCTGTGGGGATGTCTTAAAGCGGCATGGACTGGGAGACTAGTCAGGATCGAGGCAAAGATGTACAGAGAAAAGTACAGAGAGATCCTTGAAGAAAACCTGTTCAAGACCTCAGACTGGGGCAAAGGTTCACCTTCCAGTAGGACAACAAGTCTAAGCACACAGCCAAAACAACACAGCAGTGGCTTCAGGACAGGTCTCAGAATGTCCTTGAGTGGCTCAGCCAGAGTCGGGACTTGAGCCCAATCAAACATCTCTGGGGAGACCTGAAAATAGCTGTGCAGCAACGCTCCCCATCCAACCTGACAGAGCTTGGGAGGATCTGCAGTGAAAAATGGAAGAAACTCCCCAAATACAGGTCTGCCAAGCTTGTAGCATCATACCCAATAATCGCTGTGTTCGCTGCCAAAGGTGCTTCAACAAAGTACTGAGTAAAGGGTCTGAATACTTATGTAAATGTGAAATTCTGTTTTTAAGTTTCAATACATTGCCAAAAAGTTCTAAAAGCTTTTGCTTCGTCGTTGGGGTATTGTGTGTAGATAGATGAGGGGGCAAAAAAAAATGTTTTAATCCATTTTAGAATAAGGCTGTAACGTAATAAAACGTGGAAAAGGTCAAGGGGTCTGAAAACTTTCCGAAAGTACTGGATGATCAAGGGATTGATAGTGGGAGAGAGGGAAAGACTTGCAGGCTGCGGTGGGCATTGGAAAGGTAGATGTAGCTTCAGCAATGAACATCTCATAAAAAGTGCTATCCTTAGGATTTAAGAACATATTCTATCCCTGCCTGCTAACAGGCCAAACCTAAAATCACCTGCTCCATCAAAGTCAGACCCACCCCAAATAAAAACACTCCCATGATTGCTTTGTATGTACAGAATGTGTGAAGACCCTACTGTTAATTGGAGATTTAATGTTGTGTGAATGGCAAGAATGCATTGAAAGGGTAGATTCTCAATGTGAAAGGTATTTAAAGACATTCTCTCAAAGCTTTACAAAATTTTTTATTTACAAAATAAAATAATTTGAGTAAGTCGTATAATGTGTAATGCCCTGAGAGTATTGCTCAATGAAGGTAACTTATATGTATTTGAACCAGTAATATTACTAAATTTAACTTCCCTTGTATAACTACATTTTGTATGACTCAATTGCCTACAATGAGGTTTCAAAGCATAGCGACATCTTGCAGCATTGTAGTTAAGATTAGAGTTATACTTCTCCGTTTTAAAAGGAAGCCATAAACTTGAGTGGGTCCTTAGGGTCAGCTTCTGACTCATCTTTAAGGTCACTTTGCCATCATAGATCACATGGTAAGGGGGGACTTTGTGTCTTTCTTTTCTCAGAAGTCTCCAAAGATGGACAACTTAAATTTCTCTCAGACCTAATAGAAATTTAACACGGCCCATAACTCTATATTGGTCTCCAAGCTGCCATTAGCGTGTGGTAGCAGCTAGGACCCTGGAGGAAATAGCGTCAGATGTCATTTACTTTACTGTTCTCTTCTTATCTTTTTCATTTCTTCCCCATCCCTGTCCCCATATCTTTTCATGATGTTTGCTGTCATTGGCAGTGGCTTGAGTGGCCATGCCGCTGAAATATTGATTCCCACCCTCCCTTCTTTCTCCTTTTTTCATCAACCCCCTCTCCTGTTGCATCAGAGGGCTCAAGCTGACGCATGACTGGCCCACTTCTCCGGCAGCTCATCCCCCTTTGTTCTCTCTCTCTCTTTTTCTCTCTCACTTTCATTTTTCCCCCCAACTTGATTCCGACATTTATTCTGTTGGTCTGCCACAGCGCTTCCGACAGCTACACTCCTTTATAGGAGAGGATTTCCCTCCGTTTGCTCTGTTCTTCCCTCCATCCATCAATACCGCAGAGCCTTTGTTCCAGACACTTTGTTGACTGCCTCGCTCACTCACCGTCTTCTCGTTCCTGGCGACAACACACAAATAACAATAAAGTTGGACTATTAGTGTGGTGACAGAAAAGTGAAAGTCTTTTTCAAGCAAAGCATTGACAGAAATTTGGCCAAACAGTGAGGTGCCACTAACGAGAACATAACCGATAAAAGCCTAACATTGGCTAGAAACAACCTGTGAAAGCTGAACACGACAGATGTAGAATCTTAATTTCAGTCGTTTTGCTACAGCAGGAAAATAATCAGATACAGGGAATGTGAAATATTATGTGGTTTATAATTAATGGCCATTTTTGTAGTGGTTGATATATTTTTAAACCTCAAATAAACTATACGTTTAACATTTCCTGCATTGCTGGAAAGTTATCCTGCAAAAGAGTGATTAAATTAAGGTCCACATCTGTAGCTCGAAAAAAAATTGAAAAGCTTAAAATACTAGCAAGAAACAACCCATAAAAACCCAAAGAACACTTTTCCTCCATTTGACTTTACAGGATTACAAAATGTGCAGCTCACCCATTAATAACTACCCACCTAACAGATGCCCAAATACGAGAGCTGAAGGGGATATTAGCATTGTAACTTTACAGGAAGTCATTAGCTGTAAACAAATGCACCTGTCTCTGTTTACTATCTTGGCTATATTGCTTCTGACAACACACAGATACCCAGTCACAAACACAGAAGATGACCCATTCATCTTTATTGCAATTGTAATCACTCTAAACATACCAGAAACAACAGTTTCCCCCACGAACATGGTTCATGGTTCAGGCCTCGTAAACCCATTGGTCTCGAGACAGGAACCCAAGATCCTACGGGCAGTCCACTCTATCATACGTGTTAATTATGTTTCTTGGGCTCCCTAGTATACAGTAGGTGTATTTGACTATGTAAACAGCAGACATGATGCAAACCATGATTAAAATGTGTGTGTGTGTGTGTGTGTGTGTGTGTGTGTGTGTGTGTGTGTGTGTGTGTGTGTGTGTGTGTGTGTGTGTGTGTGTGTGTGTGTGTGTGTGTGTGTGTGTGTGTGTGTGTGTGTGTGTGTGTGTGTGTGTGCTACGGAGGCTACCTGGCTGGAATAATGACTGTTATATTAGGGCTAGGCGTCCCATCAGCGGGACTCCTGACAACAACATCCGGTGAAATTGGAGCGCTCACAATTCAAATAAATAATCGTAAAACTAAACATTTATGAACATACAAGTATCTTATATTGGTTAAAAGCTTAAATTCTTGTTAATCTGCATTGGCTTTACAAATAATTACAATAGGCTTTACAGCAAAAGCCTACCATGCGATTGTTTGAGGATGGTGCCCCACATCAACATATTTTTCAACCAGCACAGACTTCATGAAATCACTAATAGCGAGAGAAAACATATTTCAACCCTGCATGCGCGACACAAAACGCAGAAATAAAAATATAATTAATGCCTTACCTTTAACGAGCTTCTTTTGTTGGCACTCCAATGTGTCCCATAAACATCACAAACAGTCCTTATGTTCAATTAATTCCGTCGATATATATCCAAAATGTCAATTTATTTGGCGTGTTTGAACCAGAAAAACACCGGTTCCAACTTGCTCTACGTGACTACAAAATATCTCAAAATTTACCTGTAAACTTTGCCAAAACATTTAAAACTACTTTTGTAATACAACTTTAGGTATTTTTTTACGTAAATAATCGATAAAATTGAAGACGGGATGATCTGTGTTCAATACAGGAGGAAATCAAACTGTAGCTAGCTTTCTGGTCATGCGCCTCTATCTAACAGTACACTTCTAGTGACCCTCGTTCAAGATGGCTGTACTTCTTCATTACACAAAGGAATAACCTCAAACAATTTCTAAAGACTGTTGACATCCAGTGGAAGAGATAGGTACTGGAATAAGGTCCTTTAGAAAGCTGGATTCCCAACGAAAACTCATTGAAAAGAGAGTGAACTCAAAATAAAATAAAAATCTGAATGGTTTTCCTCTCGGGGTTTCGCCAGCTTCAGTGTGTTTTCTATCCAAATCTACTAATAATATGCATATTTTATCTTCTGGGGATGAGTAGCAGGCAGTTGAATTTGGGCATTTCATCCGGACGTGAAAATATTGCTCCCTGTCACCAAGAAGTTAAAAAAAGTCAAACTACGTTTCTATTTAATCCTCAGGTACCCTAAAATGTAATTAAACTATAATATGTCATATGGAAAGAAGTATGTTCAATAGAAAAGTAAAATTAGCAAGTGTGTGTCCTTTTCATTGCGCGCCCACAGACTGATTTCCAACTATGACTCCTTGTACCTAAACTCAAAATTCTTCATTGTTTTCAAGAAACAAGCCAGAAACCTTGAGCAAAGACTGACATCTAGTGGAAGCCATAGGAATTGCAATCTGGGAGCTGGAATTGCTTTCCATTGAAAGAGCATGGGATCTCAACAACAACAAAAAACATCCTGTTGGTTTTACTTTTGATTTTCGGCTACCATATCAATTGTGTTATAGTCTAATACATTATTTTCTTTCCAATGGTACCAATTATATGCATATCCTGACTTCTGGGCCTGAGTAACAGGCAGTTTACTCTGGGCACATCAGTCAGGCGGAAATTCTGAAAAAAGGAGCCCAGCCCTAAGAAGTTTTAATGGTTGTGAATAAAGGGGGCTGCATTGTGAAGTTGGGAGGCAGGCAGGTGCTGGGCTGATCAACATAGTGGCAATGTGAATGGAGGAAGGCTCAGGGAGGAGCCCTGGATGATGTCTTGATTTTCACTCAGTTCCTTTTCCAATTGTGACCGACCGGCTCAAATCGGTCTTATGTAGCAAAATGTAAAATTGTTATTAAACTCTTCGTTTAGGCTCTGTTTTGTAACCAACAGGGGTGCACATGGCATGCTCACTCACAGGCACACACAGCCACACATACTCTCAAACACACGCACGGACACACATTTTCATCGCGTTTTTTAAGGATAAACCCCTTTGTCAACTTGTAAAGATCATTTTGGTGATTGTTGATGCAGTAAAATATAGTAAAAGATGATAGATCTATAAGATGTAACCATGCTATCCCTTCAGTGAAAGAGGGAGGGAGGGAGATGGTGGAGGGATAAGAGGCTGAAGGATGCTCTCCGTCCTCAGCGAGAGGCCAGGCCAGAAAGGGTCAATTAGAAGTGTCCTTTCCCGGGGGAAGAAAGAAAAAACAACCCCCAAAGCTGACAACCAGCTACACAGTTACTCAAGACAAGGTATAATCTGGTTGATAGAGGGAAAAAAGCCATTTGTTAATTTATTTCATGTCGTCAAGGTTATGATGCATTACATTCATAAGACTCCCCTATTCAAATAAACCAGCTAACCAGCTTTCTGGGCTAAGTCAAAAGCACCACTGTAGGATGTGCACATTTGGGTTCATGTTCTTGACTAAGCAAAGTGTACAGCATGCAAGTGTACAGTGTACACCAAGTGAAACCTAAAATTATGATGTAATGGCAGGGAGAGACGGTGAGTATCATTTTTGTATGAAAAACGTACTCTTAAAATCCAAACCTATCAACACTGTATATCTGCGTTTCAACAGTGTTGACAGTTTTGAAGAAGTCATGCAGTCCTTCACCATCCCATTCCTATGGAGATGCCCTTATATTGAATGCAAACAACAGAACAGACCCCAGTTCTTCATAGATCGTTTCCATAACCTTTCTCAACAGAGGAATAACAGAGCAGAGACACAATCTGCCTACTGCTCCCCCGCTGTCACTCGACATAAACAAGACAGTAACACGGCGCCAGTTACTATGCCGTCAACATAGGAATCTGCCAACTTCTGAGTCCCAATGCATTTCCAAAAAGGTCAACCTGACAGTCGTTCCTCTCCTCAATCTGCAGCTCCATTTCAATCAATCTTCTGTGCAACTCCTGGGTTTCTGCCTAGCATGGGATGAGAAGATTTCCGATTTAGCCATGATTTGCAAAGACGGAGGCGGGGCGGGCTGCTAACTGCTGCCTGTCCACCGGTGGGGGAGCTTCACAGCCATGTTATCACAATGGAAGGTCACAACAAGGCCTCCTCCTGAAACCCCCCGTCAGATCGATCCGGACTGTCTCTTTTTTTCATCTTTATTTATCTCAGTGGACATGGTGAGGTTGGTGTTTTTCGAGGGCAATGGTGAGGGTGAGATTAGGATCTATTCATGTTGTAGATATCCGCCCTCTCTCTCTCTCTCTCTCTCTCTCTCTCTCTCTCTCTCTCTCTCTCTCTCTCTCTCTCTCTCTCTCTCTCTCTCTCTCTCTCTCTCTCTCTCACCCTCCTAAGATAGCCTGGTGAGAGTCCAGAAGCATTCTGTGAGGAAGTAGGAGGTCGCACAGAGCAGGTTGTGCCGTGACACTCCGGGGTCGCCACCATTAGGCCATGTAATTTGCTAACTCGTAGGGAACAGGGAAAAGCTTTTGGCCTTACCTGATAGAAATTGCAAAGCCATTAGGTTGGGTAGAGGGAAAAGAACATCACACAGACCTTTCTGTCATATCCTCTTTGCCTTTTACAGCACAGTATATTAATGACCAGGTTTTATCACCATTTATCATTTGAACAGTGTAATATGGGGTTGCTCACTCTAAATTCGGTAACAAAACAATTGTGAGATAGAGATGCTCTGTTGTGAGATCAGTGCAATACTGACAGAGATAATGTTTCTCTCTGAGCTGATTCAATTAAGAGTTTCCTTGAAGTAAGAGAGAATGAAATGGATGATTCATAGCCTTTTCTCTCTGACGTATGCCTGCACACACTCTTCTGAAAATGTGTGCTTGAACACGCATAAAATTAACACACACACACACACCTCTTCTTTCCTGCCCCATGCACCAAAACATAATCAAATAATTCACCATTGCGCCACCATCATGTTCAATTAGCCCCACACTTTCCTGGCTTTTATCTCTTTAAGCAGAGTCCTCATCTGTTATTTATGTGTCATAGGCCCCAACATGAATTATTCAATGGACAGGGGGAAGTTACTGCTCCTGTCTCTCCCTGGCAAGACCGTAAATCCAGGAAGAGGGGAAAGGGGAGAGGGGGGAGGGGGAGAGAGAGTGGAGTGAGATAGGGCGAGGGTGCATGGGAGAGGGTGCATTGGAGAGGGAGACAGGGGGAAGAGAATTGAGAGAG
Organism: Oncorhynchus gorbuscha; assembly: GCF_021184085.1. Taxonomy (NCBI): domain Eukaryota; kingdom Metazoa; phylum Chordata; class Actinopteri; order Salmoniformes; family Salmonidae; genus Oncorhynchus; species Oncorhynchus gorbuscha. The sequence goes on along the minus strand of NC_060175.1, from coordinate 28,044,493 downwards.
GGGGGGAGGGAGAAAGGGAGAGGGTGGATGGGGAGGGAGAGCGGAGTGGGGTGAAAGGGGGAAAGAGAGAAGGTGCAGGGAGGGAAGTGATCTCAGGAGGGCCATAGGCTCACACAGGCAACATCATATAGTCACCAGTAGTATGCTGTATCTATAACAGTGGACTGCCGGAAGGAGGCTGCAGAGTGAGAAGAGGATTCACCCCTCACACCAACACAAACACCAGCTGAATTTTGGTTAAGGGGCACACACAAACTACACACTACACACACAGACCTATCAAGATGTACCCTGCATTGTACACATAAACAAAGTTTATTATTTTGTAAAAACAAACATCACATAACCCCGCCCCACCCTCCCCCACACACACATTGACATCACCACATACTCATTATAAACTATGCCATAAAACCTACCATTCTCTCTCTCTTTCTCTCTCAGTCTGGTGTTTCAGCAGGACGTCTGCTTCGCAGAATATCAATGGAGTAATGAGGCGAGGGCACTCTGTGACGCGCTGCAACATTGACTCTTTGGGAAAACATTGGGAGCGAAACGACACAGCTAAGATAGAACCCATAACACCCCGGGTATGTCCTAAATGGCACCCTATTCCCTTTATAGTGCACTACTTTTTAAGTTGCAAGCTGTATTTGTCGCATACACAAGTACAGCGAAATGCTTAAATTGCAAGCCCTACCTCTGATGATACAGCATTGCAACGTGCACCGATTAAAAAGGAAATTAATGCTTTACTCAAGCAACGGTCAGAATTTCAGTTACACAGGACTAGGCAAAGGTATTATTTCCATGGCACTCGACACAGTCACCTGCTTGCAAGGAAACTTTGCTGATATATCCTCCATTAAATCTAAAGAGTGTGTTGTTTTATTTGATCCTACTCAAATCAATTCAGTATTTTCTTTATAGTTCCGAAATAGAACATGACAAAAAAAAGTGTGAAGATTTTCTTAAGTATGTTAATCTCCCACATCTATCTAACATTGATTCGGATGCCATTGATGCACAGATTTCCCTTGTAGAAGCCGTACAAGAAATGCAAAGAGGGAAGTCTCCAGTGTTGGATTGCCTTCCCCCTGAGTTTTTCCTTATGTTTTGGGAACTTTTGGGCCTTTTACTGTTGAACATGATACAGTTTTCCATTAATGAAGGCTCTTTCTTTAGGAACGTTAATATTGCACTTATCTCTCACCTATTGAAAAAAGGGAAGGACCCAACTGAATGAGACAATTTTAGACCTTTGTCCTCGCTCAACTCCGATGTTACGATCTATGCTAAGGTACTCTCTAGGCACATCCAAGCCCTCTTGTCCATTGCGATCAGACTGGCTTTATTAGGAATCGCTTGGCTTCTGATGATGTTATAAGATTGCTCCATATTATAAATGCTGCTGCAAATATGACATATTCTTACGCAGTACTTTTACTGGATGCAATGAAGGCATTTGACCATCTTGAATGGCCATATCTATGGTCTGTTCTTGAGGCTATAGGCTTTGGTACCGGGTTCATTTTGATGATAAATATATAAATATACACCCTCTAGTCACATGGTTTGATTCTTGCTCTACTGTGTCATCATGGTGTGCTTTGGAGGAAAGCTTGGTGCACCCTTGGAGACTCCAGATGTTTCTATCAAGCAATGCAAGCTACGTTTTGGTGCCGTTGTAACACAGCTGGCACACACAGCTGGTCTAAGGCACTGTATCTCAGTGCTATAGGGGTCACTACAGACACCCTGATTTGAGACCAGGCTGTACAACAACAACAACAAGCATTTCAAAGATCCTGGAGTGGCCTAGCCAGTCTCCAGATCTCAACCCCATAGAAAATATTTTGAGGAAGTTGAAAGTCCGTGTTGCCCAGCAACAGCCCCAAAACATCACTGCTTTAGAAGAGATCTGCATGGAGGAATGGGCCAAAATACCAGCAACAGTGTGTGAAAACCTTGTGAAGACTTCTGACCTCTGTCATTGCCAACAAAGGGTATATAACAAAGTATTGAGATAAACTTTTGTTATTGACCAAATACTTATTTTCCACCATAATTTGCAAATAATTTGCAAATAAATTTATTAAGTGACTAGTGACATATTTATTATATCAAATGATTAATTATTAAATTGGCTAGAGATTTGAGTCTGTATGTTGGCAGCAGCCACTCAATGTTAGTGATGGTTCAGGCCCAGAACGTAGGATATGCATGTAATTGGTAGATTTGGATAGAAAACACTCTAAAGTTTCCAAAACTGTTAAGATAAGTATAACAGAACTGTATACGTATACCAGAACTGATTTGGCAGGCAAAAACCTGAGAAAGATCCACCCAGGAAGTGGATTTTTTAACTGTTTGTAGTTTTCTATTGAATGCCATTACAGTATCCATTGACTTATGACTCAAATTGCACTTCCTATTGCTTCCACTAGATGTCAACAGTCCTTAGAAATAGTTTCAGGCTTGTATTCTGCAAAATGAGGGAGTAAGAACACTCTGAATGAGTGGACCCTACAGCGTCCTAGAGATTTTTCATGTACACGCCCGAGAGCACGCCTTTCTTGTTTACCTTTTATATTGATGACCGGTTGAAATATTAATAGATTATTTATGCTAAAAACATTTATTATAAACATCATTCATAAACATCGTTTGACATGTTTCTATGAACTGTACGGATACTATTTTCGCCTGCCTGTTGTGACTGCGTTTGAGCCTGTAGATTACTGAACAAAACACGAACAAAACGAAGGTTTTTGGATACAAAGAAGGACTTTAAATTGAATCTTTAAACCGATGTATAACACTTGTATGTTTTATGAATTGTTATAATGAGTATTTCTGTTTTTGAATTTGGCGCTCTGCAATTTCACTGGATGTTGGCCAGGTGGGACGCTACCGTCCCCTAGTGAGATTAACGGTCTGATGGCCTTGAGATAGAATCTGTTTTTCAGACTCTCGGTCCCAGCTTTGATGCACTTGTACTGACCTCGCCTTCTGGATGATAGTGGGGTGAACAGACCCAAACTACCTGCCCTCCTGTATTGTCCTTGATGATCTTTTCGGCCTTCCTGTGACATCGGATTATGTATGTGTCCTGGAGGGCAGGTAGTTTGCCCCCGGTGATGCGTTGTGCAGACTTCACTACCCTCTAGAGAGCCTTACGGTTGAGGCCGGAGCAGTTGCCGTACCAGGCAGTGATAAGCCCGACAGGATGCTCTTGATTGTGCATCTGTAAAAGTTTGAGTGTTTTTGGTGACAAGCCAAATTTCTTCAGTCTCCTGAGGTTAAAGAGGCGCTGTTGCGCCTTCTTCACCACACTGTCTGTGTGGGTGGACAATTTCAGTTTGTCCTTGACGTGTATGCTGCGCAATTTAAACTTTCCACCTTCTCCACTACTGTCCTGTCATTGTGGATAAGGGGGTGCTCCCTCTGCTTTTTCCTGAAGTCAACAATCATCTCCTTTGTTTTGTTGATGTTGAGGGGAGGTTATTTCCCTGACACCACACTCCAAGGGCCCTCACCTCCTCCCTGTAGGCCATCTCGTCATTGTTGGTAATCACGCCTACCACTGTAGTGTCGTCTGCAAACTTGATGATTGAGTTGGAGGCGTGCATGGCCACGCAGATATGTGTAAACAGGGAGTACAGGAGAGGGCTGAGTACGCACCCTTGTGTGGCCCCAGTGTTGAGGATCAGTGGGGTGGAGATCTTGTTTCATACCCTCACCGCCTGGGGGCGGCCCGTCAGAAAGTCCAGGACACAGTGTCACAGGGCGGGTTGAGACCTAGGTATTCCTCTTGTCCAGATGGGTTAGGGCAGTGTGATTGCGATTGCTTCTGGTTGGTTTTAAAAGTCGCCGTGGGTACAACAACAACATCTCACTCTATTCATCAATGGATCCTCACTTTTTTGGATGTAATATATATGGAGCATTCTACCACTCGCATTTATGGAGCTAAAGAAGACACTGAACCAATAGCTAGTTGTCGCTGAAACACTTTGATTAGTTATTAAATGTTTTATGTTGAACCATGTGTGTTCATGTTTATTGAATTTGATCCTTCACATCCTTGGGTAGAGTGCGATTGGGATGGGAGGATGGGGGTGTAACTTTTGTATATGTGTATTCATGTTTGCTGACTATTATTACTAAATAAACATTTGATCACAAAAGTTGAAAGACCTACCCAACAATGCAGTATTCAATATCAAAACACTATTACTAATAAAAAAGGAAATGATAGAGGATACATTTAGTGCAAAAAAGTAAGAAATGCCAAAATAATAACAAAATAACAAAGTTGGCTCGTTGCTCGGAAGATGGCAGCCATACAGTAGTTATTGCTTCAGGGGCAGCAGGTAGCCTAGCAATTAACTTCTTATGGATGGGGGGGGGGAGTATTGAGTTGCTTGGATGAATAAGGTGACCAGAGTAAACTGCCTGCTACTCAGGTCCAGAAGGTAAGATATGCATATTATTTGTAATAAAACACTCTGGCGTTTCTAAAGCTGTTTAAATGATGTCTGTGAGTATAACAGAACTCATATGGCAGGCAAAAACCTGAGAAAGAAATCCAACCAGGAAGTGGGAAATCTGAGGTTTGTAAGTTTAAGTATTTGCCTATCAAAGATACAGTGTAAATTTGGTCCAATTGCACTTCCTAAGGCTTCCACTAGATGTCAACAGTCTTTAGAACCTTCAGGCTTCTACTGTGAAGGGGGAGTGAATAAGAGCTGTTTGACTCAGAGGTCTGGCAGAATGCCATAAGCTAAATCATGCTCTTGGCCGTGAGAGCAAGCTGCGTTCCTTTTCATTTCTAAAGACAAACGAATGGTCCAGTTGGAATATTATTGATATAAACATCCTAAAGATTGATTCTATACATCGTTTGACATGTTTCTATGATCTGTAATATAACTTTTTTGACTTTTCGTCTGGACTAAGTGCCTGCGGTATTTGGACATAAGTGATGGACTTTATCGAACAAAACAAAAATGCATTATGGAACTGGGATTCCTGGGAGTGCATTCCGATGAAGATCATCAATGGTAAGCAAATATTTATAATGCTATTTCTGACTTCTGTTGACTCCACAACATGGTGGGTATCTGTATGGCTTGTTTTGGTGCCTGAGTGCTGTACTCAGATTGTTGCATGGTGTGCTTTTTTCATAAAGCTTTTTTGAAATCTGACACAGCGGTTGCATTAAAATAGTGTCTGTGAGTATAACAGAACTGATTTGGCAGGCGAAAACCTGAGAAAAATCCATTCAGGAAGTATTTTTTTTGGTGGGGGATTGTAGTTTTCTATTCAGTGCCATAACAGTATCCATTGGCTTAGGACTCAATTTGCAGTTTCTATGCCTTCTACTAGATGTCAACAGTCTTTAGAAATGGTTTCAGGCATGTATTCCAGTCTGAATGAGTAGACCCTGACGTGTCACAGAGCTGTTTCATGTGCAATCCCGAGAGAGTGCATTTCTTGTTTACCTTTTATATGGACGACGTTATTGTCCTGTTGAAATATTATAGATCATTTAGGCTAAAAACAACCTGAGGATTGAATATAAACATTGTTTGACATGTTTCTATGAACTTTACGGATACAATTTAGATTTTTTTGTCTGCCTGTTTTGACTGCATTTGAGCCTTTGGATTACTGAAGAAAACACGTGATCAAAACGGAGGTTTTTGGATATGAAGAGACTTTATCGAACAAAAGGAACATTTATTGAGTAAATTCATGTCTTCTGAGTGCAATCATATGAAGATCATCAAAGGAAAGGGATTTGTTTTATCTCTATTTCTGAGTTTTGTAACGCTTCTGCTTGACTGGTTACTGTTTGTAATAATTTGTCAACTGGGCTATGTTCTCAAATAATTGTAAGGTATACTTTCGCCGTAAAGCATTTTTTAAAAATCTGACACCGTGGTTGGATTCACAAACAGTTCATCTTTATACCTATGTAAAATGTTTTGTTTTCTGAATATTTATAATGAGTATTTCTGTTTTTGATTTTGGCACTCTGCAATCTCACTGGATGTTGGCCAGATGGGACGCTAGCATCCCACATACCCTAGAGAGGCAAACCTGTTTGGGGTAGGGGGCAGCATTTTTACTTTTGGATAAATAGCATGCCCAAACTGAACTGCCTCCTACTCTATGCATATTATTATTAGTATTGGATAGAAAACACTCTAACGTTTCTAAAACTGTTTGAATCATGTCTGTGGGTATAACAGAACTTATTTAGCAGGCGAAACCCCGAGGAAAAACCATTCAGATTTTCTTTTTGTTTATGTCACTGTCTTTTCAATATATTTTCATGGGGAATCCAGAATTCTAATCGACTTTGCTGCCGTTCCTACCGCTTCCACTGGATGTCACTAGTTTGTAGAAATTGGTTGAGGTTTTACCTTTGTGTAATGCAGAAGTACCATAGCTCAGAACAAACGTCACTTCATGTGTACCTTTTGATAGAGGCGCGTCACCAGAAAAGTGACGTCAGTTTGTTTTGCTCCTGTATTGAACACAGATCATCCCGTCTTCAATTTGTTCGATTATATACGTTTAGAAATACCTAAAGTTGTATTACAAAAGTAGTATGAGATGTTTTGGCAAAGTTTACAGTAACTTTTGAGATATTTTGTAGCGACGTTGCGTAAGTTGGAAGCGGTGTGCAGAGTTGAAATATGCTACTCTCATTGTTTACTGTTGTGCTATCATCAGATAATAGCATCATATGCTTTCGGCAATGTATTTGTATTTGGCGCTCTGTATTTTCCCTGGCTATTGGCCATGTGGGACGCTTGCGGAAAATATGGTGCTGTACAACAGTCGGCAGTACAGTACTGAGCTATTTAGCTAAAGAATCCCACAGGGCACAAGGAATGAGTAGGCTGTCCTTGTAAATAAGAATTTCTTCTTAACTTCTTATGGCTGCAGTCCCGTTAACCGGAGCGATTTGACAACAGGGCGACATTTTCAAAACATAAAAAATCTCATAATTAACATTCCTCAAACATACATATATATCATACCATTTTCAAGCTATTTTCTTTGATAATGCCACCACTGTGTCCGATTTCAAATATGCTTTATAGCAAAAGCACCACAAAAGATGACAGTGCCTTTTGAAAGTATTCGGCCCCCTTGAACTTTGACCTTTTGCCACATTTCAGGCTTCAAACATAAAGATATAAAACTGTATTTTTTTGTGAAGAATCAACAACAAGTGGGACACAATCATGAAGTGGAATGACATTTATTGGATATTTCAAACTTTAACAAATCAAAAACTGAAAAATTGGGCGTGCAAAATTATTCAGCCCCCTTAAGTTAATACTTTGTAGCGCCACCTTTTGCCACCTTTTTAACATATTCACTTTTTTAGTACACAAATTATCGATTTTATTACACAGTATGCCTACCCATTGATAGGCTATATACACACATTTAAATAAAAAAAATGCCAGGAAACCAAAATACCTTTAGTTTTGGTGATCCTCTCAGCTCTGGCTCATTTTCAAGTCCTCAGGTGGTTAGTCCTAACCCTGGAATGGGTAGCACTATAGAAAGAAGCTGGCTTGATGAAAACTGTCCATTTCGTCTGTTTTCTTTGGTCACAATGTCATCAGTGAAGAGGCGACTCCAGGATGCTGGCCTTCTAGGCAGAGTTGCAAATAAAAAGCCATATCTCAGACTGGCCAATAAAGGAAAAAGATTCAGATGGGCAAAAGAACACAGACATTGGACAGACATATGACATTTTCTTTGCAACTCTGCCTAGAAGGCCAGCATCCCGGAGTCGCCTCTTCACTGTTGACGTTGAGACTGGCTCAAACTCCATGTGTGGGGTGCAATTTCTCGCCAGGGACCAGGCCCATATTTGATTTTTGATGGTAAGTTTGGCTATTTACAAAGCAAAATGTACATAAAATATTGTAGCTGTATTGTAGCTGTTCCACAGCAATTCACTCTTGCCTCGTTTTCAGGTATCATAGCTCAAGATTTCTTTGAGGAAGAATGCTGGACCCTATGTCAGAGAGGTGTTTCTGAGTACACATTGTTTCTTTAAAGGTAGGATTATAGCAATGTTTTGTTATGTTTAGGCCTATTTACTTTTACATTTCTAGTATTGTACCTAATTTTGTCTGTTAGTGTCATGTTTTGTCATTGATTGTCATGTCTTGTCCCTGTGCTTCCCCTTCTATTCGTTTCCCCCTGCTGGTCTTATTAGGTTCTTTCCCTCTTTCTATCCCTCTCTCTCCCCCTCCCTCTCTCCCTCTCTCTCTCTCTCTCTCTATCTTCCGTTCCTGCTCCCAGCTGTTCCTCATTCTCTTAACTACCTCATTTACTCTTTCACACCTGTCCCCTATTTTGCCCTCTGATTAGAGTCCCTATTTCTCCCTCTGTTTCCGCTTCTGTCCTTGTCGGATCCTTGTCTGATGTTTGCTGTTCTGTGTCCTTGTTCCGCCCTGTCGTGTTTTTGCCTTCTTCAGATGCTGCGTGTGAGCAGGTATCTATATCAGCTACGGCCTGCGCCTTCCCGAAGCGACCTGCAGTCTGTGGTCGCGTCTCCAGTCGTTCCTCTCTACTGACGAGAGGATTTCAGTTTTCCTGTTTTGACTTTACCTGAGATAATATCCAGGAGTATCGTTTTTGTTAAAGACTGGAATAAAGACTCTGTTTCTGTTAAGTCGCTTTTGGGTCCTCATTCACCAGCATAACAGAAGGATCCGACCAAGAATGGACCCAGCGACTACGGATTCTCTCTACTCTGCTGTCGAGTTCCAGGGAGCGATGCTAGGAAGACACGAACAGGAATTGTCTGCTGCTCGACATGCCGTTGAGACCCTGACCGCCCAAGTCTCCGGCCTCTCGGAGGAGATTCACAATCTCCGCCTCCATCCACCGGTTACCTCCTGGGCTTCCGGGTCTCCGGAGCCCAGAATTAATAACCCACCGTGCTACTCTGGGGAGCCTACTGAATGTCGCTCGTTCCTTACCCAGTGTGATATAGTGTTCTCTCTCCAGCCCCACACGTACTCCAGGGGTATTGCTCGGATCGCCTACGTCATATCACTCCTTACTGGACGGGCTCGGGAGTGGGGCACAGCTATCTGGGAGGCAAGGGCTGAGTGTACAAACGAGTATCAGAACTTTAAAGAGGAGATGATACGGGTTTTTGATCGTTCTGTTTTTGGGAAAGAAGCTTCCTGGTCCCTGTCTTCCCTATGTCAAGGTAATCGATCCATAACGGATTACTCTATAGAGTTTCGCACTCTTGCTGCCTCCAGTAACTGGAACGAGCAGGCGTTGCTCGCTCGTTTTCTGGAGGGACTCCACGCTAAGGTTAAGGATGAGATTCTCTCCCGGGAGGTTCCATCCAGCGTGGATTCTTTGATTGAACTCGCTATTCGCATTGAACGACGGGTAGATCTTCGTCACCGAGCTCATGGAAGAGAGCTCGCGTTAACTGTGTCCCCCCTCTCCCCGACACTACCATCTTTCCCCACTGACTCAGGTGTTGAGCCCATGCAGCTGGGGGGTATTCGCATCTCGACTAAGGAGAGGGAACGGAGAATCACCAACCGCGTCTGTCTCTATTGCGGTTCCGCTGGTCATTTTGTCATTTTATGTCCAGTAAAAGGCCAGAGCTCATCAGTAAGCGGAGGGCGACTGATAAGCGCTACTACTCTGTCCTCTCCGTCAAGTACCTGTACTACCTTGCCGGTCCATCTACGCTGGACCGGATCGGCAGCTTCCTGCAGTGCATTAATAGACTCTGGGGCGGAGGGCTGTTTTATGGACGAAGCCTGGGCTCGGGAACATGACATTCCTCTCAGACAGTTAGGGGAGCCCACGGTCATGTTCGCCTTGGATGGTAGTCCTCTCCCCAGTATATTATGTGAAACACTACCTTTAACCCTCACAGTATCTGGTAACCATAGTGAGACCATTTCTTTTTTGATTTTTTGTTCACCTTTTACACCTGTTGTTTTGGGTCATCCCTGGCTAGTGTGTCATAATCCTTCTTTTGATTGGTCTAGTAATTCTATCCTTTCCTGGAACGTTTCTTGTCATGTGAAATGTTTAATGTCTGCTATTCCTCCTGTTTCTTCTGCTCCCTCTTCACAGGAGGAACCTGGTGATTTGACAGGAGGGCCGGAGGAATATCATGATCAGCGCACGGTCTTCAGTCGGTCTAGAGCCACCTTCCTCCTCACCGGTCGTATGATTGTTGTACTGATCTCCTCAAGAAGCGTTTTGCATCCGCTCCTATCCTTGTTGCACCTGACGTCACTAAACAGTTCATTGTCGAGGTAGACGCGTCGGGGGTGGGCGTGGGAGCCATTCTGTCCCAGCGCTCCCATACTGACGATGGGGTCCACCCTTGCGCGTATTTTTCTCATCACCTGTCGCCGTCGGAACGTAACTATGATGTGGCTAACCGCGAACTGCTCGCCATCCGTTTAGCCCTAGGCGAATGGCGACAGTGGTTGGAGGGGGCGACCGTTCCTTTTGTCGTTTGGACTGACCAAAAGAACCTTGAGTACATCCGTTCTGCCAAATGACTCAATGCGCGTCAAGCTCGTTGGGCGTTGTTTTTCGCTCGTTTCGAGTTCGTGATTTCTTATCGCCCGGGTACTAAGAACACCAAGCCTGATGCTTTATCCCGTCTCTTCAGTTCTTCTGTAGCGTCTACCGACCCCGAGGGGATTCTCCCTGAGGGGCGTGTTGTCGGGTTGAATGTCTGGGGAATTGAGAGACAGGTCAAGCAAGCACTCACTCACACTCCGTCGCCGCGCGCTTGTCCTAGTAACCTTCTTTTCGTTCCTGTCTCTAATCGTCTGGCTGTTCTTCAGTGGGCTCACTCTGCCAAGTTAGCTGGCCACCCCGACGTTCGGGGTACGCTTGCTTCTATTCGCCAGCGGTTTTGGTGGCCTACTCAGGAGCGTGACACGCGCCGTTTCGTGGCTGCTTGTTCGGACTGCGCGCAGAATAAGTCCGGTAACTTTTTTTCTGCTTCTGCTCCTGGCCTTGCTGTGTCTCAGTCTGTCCCCTGCCACCGCATCTCTCCTGGTCCTGCTCCTGCACTTGCTGTGTCTCAGTCTGTCCACAGCTACCGCCTCTCTCCTGTTCCTGGTCTTAGCCTTGCTGTGTCTCAGTCTGTCCCTAGTTGTTACTCTCCTGGCCTGTTTGGTCCTGATTGCTCTAACGCTTACAGTTCTCTACCCGTGTCTCATTTTTATAAGCGTAATAGCCCTAGATTCCCTCTTCATCGTCTCCCGTTACGGTCCTGAGGAGAGGAGTTGGGTTCTTTCTCGGGACGTGCTGGACCGTTTGTTGATCAATGATTTCCTCCGTTGCTGCCAGGGTTCCTCCTCGAGTGTGCCAGGAGGCGCTCGGTGAGTGGGGGGGTACTGTCATGTTTTGTCATTGATTGTCATGTCTTGTCCCTGTGCTTCCCCTTCTATTCGTTTCCCCCTGCTGGTCTTATTAGGTTCTTTCCCTCTTTCTATCCCTCTCTCTCCCCCTCCCTCTCTCCCTCTCTCTCTCTCTCTCTCTCTCTATCGTTCCGTTCCTGCTCCCAGCTGTTCCTCATTCTCTTAACTACCTCATTTACTCTTTCACACCTGTCCCCTATTTTGCCCTCTGATTAGAGTGCCTATTTCTCCCTCTGTTTCCGCTTCTGTCCTTGTCGGATCCTTGTTTGATGTTTGCTGTTCTGTGTCCTTGTTCCGCCCTGTCGTGTTTTTGCCTTCTTCAGATGCTGCGTGTGAGCAGGTATCTATATCAGCTACGGCCTGCGCCTTCCCGAAGCGACCTGCAGTCTGTGGTCGCATCTCCAGTCGTTCCTCTCTACTGACGAGAGGATTTCAGTTTTCCTGTTTTGACTTTACCTGAGATAATATCCAGGAGTATCGTTTTTGTTAAAGACTGGAATAAAGACTCTGTTTCTGTTAAGTCGCTTTTGGGTCCTCATTCACCAGCATAACAGTTAGGCTAAATTAATTTTTTTCTTCTCCAAATGCAGACTTTGACCCATAACACACTGCCACCCGGGTTTGCATTGCAAATGAGGGCATAAACTGGTTCAAGACGCCAGCAGAGTAAGTAGACCTTTATGTAGTAAAATAAAGGTTGAATTAAAGACCTACAACACCTTCGGTAGGCCTACAGTCTATCTACAAATATTTTTTTTATTTCTACTTATAGGTCTTCTGATTTAAACCCGATCTAACTTGTTTGGAATCAACTGAAAACATTAATCCTTACCTCTGCCAAGCCAACAAGCAAAGACAAGTAATTATGGTAGCTTAGTAAACAAACACCCCCCTCAGGAAGAATATTTTCTATTGAGAACTTAACTATCTTGGAGTAGCAGCACATGAGCAAAAGTATGGACACCTGCACGGTTATTTAAGGCCATCAAGATGTTTTGGCTAGAGAAATTGACGATACAACAATGCAACAAATACATTGATCATCTCAGCAAGGTCTTACCTGTGGTCGTGGAGCTGGGTGGAAGTGTGACTAAAATGTAGTTTATATAAACATCCGCAATTTGAATGTCTTTTTTTCTCATTATTTTATTAACGAAAGCATAAAGATGTTGATGAAGAAATACCGTCCTGCTGTTTTGAGTTAGGAATGTAATGCTTTAGAGTACTTAAGCATCGAGTTTGGTACACCTGCTATTGGATATGACAGAAAACAACTTGTTAAATAGCGATTTTTGTAAATTAACTTTATGACAAAGAAATATGCACAATCGTTTGTCTCTACATTAATGAACATTTTCCTCTCAATTGTACATTTTTAGTTTGACTCGTTATGATGTTATAATTACTTAAATTAAGTTCCACCATAATGTTTTGTCAGCCATCTTTGTTGAAGAAAGTCACTAGGGATGGGTGGCTCGCGTCAAATTCGTCATTGGAATCACTCAATATGATTGGTCATATAAAAACTTGGAACCCAAATGCATAATAAGTGCTCTAACTCCCCCTTGCGTGGGTCTGGAGCAATGAAGCCGTGACCCTGGGTCCCGCGGTGTAAGATCGCAACTTTTAAAGGAGGAACCACTGTATCAACCTTCTCCCGGATATCGCCTCGGGGGCAACTTTATCCCTGTCGGGTCCGGAGACCAAAACGATAGAAGGGTATATTAAGGACTCTCTTGTTGCAGGGATTATGTGTCCATCTTCCTCCCCCGCCGGCGCAGGGTTCTTCTTTGTGGAGAAGAAGGACAAGACCCTGCGCTCGTGTATCGACTACCAGGGTCTTAATGACATTACAGTTATAAACCGTTACCCGCTACAACTCATCTCCTCAAGTTTCGAGCCTCTCCAGGGGGCGATCATCTTCCCCAAGTTGGATCTTTTGAATGCCTACCATCTGGTTCGGATACGGGAAGGAGATGAGTGGAAGACTGCCTTTAACACGGCTAGTGGGCACTACGAGTACCTGGTGATGCCGTTCGGACTGACCAATTCTCCCGCAGTGTACCAGGCCCTGGTCAATGATGTACTACGAGACAAGTTGAACCGATTTGTGTTTGTCTACCTCGACGACATCCTCATCCATTCCCGGTCAACTCAAGAGCACGTCCTCCATGTCATACAGGTCCTCCAGCATCTCCTGGAGAACCAGCTTTTTGTGAAGGCAGAGAAATGTGAGTCCCATCGCTCCACCATCTCCTTCCAAGGTTACGTCATCGTTGCAGGGAATATTCAGATGGACACTGACGAGGTGAGAGGACCCTTAACCCCTTTGAGAGGAACTATGATGTGGGAAATCGAGAATTACTCACAGTCAAGATGGGGTTGGAGGAGTGTTCGTGGTAATTACACACACTAAACAAATATTTATCCAGTCGTGGTTGGTTTCATTGCAATCCTCTGGTTGTTACTAACACAACCATACATGATGGTTCTTTTCCTGGGACGTATTTGCCGAAACAAACTGATTTGAAGACACCGATCAATGACCTCATTGCGCACCAATGGTAGGACCGGTCTATCGTTGATTGACTGTATTTTGGCCCAATGACCACTGATCATCTTGAAGCCAATGATCTGCTGTAAACAGCAATATGTAATGGTTACACGTTCGAAGACCAGCCTTTGTCGTAAACTCTGGCGTAAAAGAGGTTAATTCGCCATTGCAAATCTTACTTGATGAAGCCACGAGTGTTACGCATAGCAGTACATATTCAACAGCATTTTCAACAAGTTTATATATTTAAATCATGGCGAATAAATCAGGAAAAGCTCAAACAAAGTCTAGGTATACAGATTTAACCCAAATTATAGAGGAAATTGATCGAGACAGCGAGACAGAGATGAATCTTTCAGCAAAGCTAGTTTTGCTAGTTTTGACTCCCAGGCGGAAGTAATGTTTCTGCACGGCGAGGAAGCCATGCTGGATTGGTAAATTCTAATGCTAATGTCATTGTTTGAAATTAATATGAAATATTATTCATTTGAGATAAAAAAATAAAATAAAAATTGTATTTGCACCATAAAAATATAATCTGTAATGAAATGTGTAAAGTACACATTGGCAATATTGTGTGTCTGTGATATATTTTTTAAATTCATTTTACATAAACTTGGAATGGAACAGCACTTCACCATCGTGATTATGTTCCCTGTACTCTATATATACGTATCTGTTTATTTTACGTGTTGATACATACAGGGCTCATACGTGAAAGTATTGTTCCTGATTTTTTAAATCTTTCACAGTGGCAGTGATTCTGATTATGAGCCGCCAATATCTAGGAGTCCATCTCCCTCTGAAGCTGGTTCATCCAGCCGGACCCCCGCTGTCTCCGGCTCCACACCTACCAGGCCATCTAGAGATGTGAAGTCAGTGACAAAGAAGAGGAGGTGGGGAAGAGAGAAACCTGCAGACAGAGGGCCAGAGGGTCGTTGGCACTCTGTGTTAGAAGATGATGTGGAACCAAATCCATCAGTTTTTAGACCCAAAAGGCAGCCGGGACCTCAACTAGACATGACTGCAAAGTACAGCCCCCTTCAACTTTTTCAACTGTTCTTCACCTCGTCAGTTGTTGATTCCCTGGTGGCGAACACCAATAAGTATGGGGCTAAGAAGCAGGCAGGAAAGAAAGAGGCATGGAAGACCATTTCCATGTCAGACCTTTTCTGCTACTTTTCAATGGTCATTTACATGGGGCTGGTGAAGTTGAAAACTCTCAGGGACTACTGGAAAACGTCAGCTCTCTATCAACTGCCTTTCCCCTTGACTGTCATGTCTTGTAAAAGGTTTCTGATCTCACGGGCGCTTCATATCAGTTACCCAGAAGTTGATGGGGATAATGACAAAAAGAGAGGCACACCAAGGTTTGATAGGCTCTGTAAAATAAAACCTCTCTACCCCAGCATCGTTGATGCCTGCAAGACTTATTTTCAGCCCGCCCCGAACCTGCCAATCGATGAGAGGATGGTAGCCTCAGAGGCCAGAATCAGCCTCAAACAATACATGCGTAACAAACCAACCAAATGGTGTTACAAGCTGTTTGTTTTGGCTGATTCTGTGTGTGCCTACACTTGCAATTTTTTTGTTTATGAGGGGAAAAACAGTTTTGCTACCGGTAATGGACTGAGTTATGATTCCATTATGGAGTTATTGGATTTTCAACTGCTGGGGAAGGGCTACAAACTGTTTGTGGACAACTTCTACACAAGCCCTACCCTGTTTACAGAGCGGAGGAAGCGGGAGGTGTCGGCTTGTGGCACCATTCTTACCAACAGGATGGGATTTCCGAAGACCAAGGTGAACGACATGCCTAAGCGGGCTGAGCGGGGTACCATGCGATGGATCCGTGAAGATGGCCTGCTGTTTGTGAAGTGGATGGATACCAGAGAGGTGGTCATGTCCTCCAGTATCCACAAGTCCTTCAGTGGAGATCACGTTGTCAGGCGTGTGAATGACGGTGCCGGTGCATGGACCACAAAAAATGTCCCCATTCCAGCTGCTGTGAAGGACTACAACAAGAGCATGGGAGGTGTAGACCTGTCAGATGTACTGATAGGGTAATACAATGTTCTTCACAAGACCATGAAATGGTACAAAACATTTTTCTATCATTTCATTGACATTGCTATGGTGAATTCCTTCATCCTCCAGAAGGAAATGGCCAAGAGCTATGGACAGCCCCCCATCTCACAGCTAGCCTTCAGGGACTGCTCATCCAGGAGCATGCTAGCTACAGCAAGTCCACTGCAGCACCTTCTGCTCCAACCAGTGGTGTTCACCTTCCCAGATTCATCTCTGCAGACATTAATGTGCCTCAGGGCAAAAAGGGCACAGTAGGGAGACGTCCTTGTCACAGGAAATGCCCCATCACCTGCACCACCTATTCAGTAAGCCTCTGCTTTACTGCAGAAAGCAACTGCTATGGGCCATGGAATCAGCAGCAAAATATTGTGTAGAGGACTGAGGGTCTTCACAATATTGTAAATAGAACATGTGTAAATAGTTACCCTTGTTATTTGTTTGTTTATTTTTCTTTTTTTTCATATATATATATTTACTTTTTTGGTGGGGGTGTTAGAATAGCATTTATGTACTTTGTATATAGTTCTTTCCTTCAAAATGTATCACTGTACCAATTCGGCCACTTGGGTACATTTGGGTACATTTATGTGGGACACCTGGGTGACTTCATGCTCAATGTCCTATAGCTCGCTAACGCTTCTTGAGGAGATCAAAAGCTCCCTGGGCGTAACCGGACCACTTAAAGCACGTCTTGACAGAAGTAAGAGCTGTGAGAGGGGTAGCCACTTGACCGAAATTACGAATGAAACGCCGATAGAAATTAGCGAAACCGAGAAAGCGCTGCAACTCGACACGTGACTTAGGAACGGGCCAATCACTGACAGCCTGGACCTTAGCGGGATCCATCTGAATGCCTTCAGCGGAAATAACAGGACTGAGAAATGTGACAGAGGAGACATGAAAGGCGCACTTCTCAGCCTTCACGTAGAGACAATTCTCTAAAAGGCGCTGGAGTACACGTCGAACGTGCTGAACATGAATCTCGAGTGACGGAGAAAAAATCAGGATATCGTCAAGGTAAACGAAAACAAAGATGTTCAGCATGTCTCTCAGTACATCATTAACTAATGCCTGAAAGACAGCTGGAGCATTAGCGAGACCGAACGGCAGAACCCGGTATTCAAAATGCCCTAACGGAGTGTTAAACGCCGTTTTCCACTCGTCCCCCTCTCTGATGCGCACGAGATGGTAAGCGTTACGAAGGTCCAACTTAGTAAAGAACCTGGCTCTCTGCAGAATCTCGAAGGCTGACGACATAAGGGGAAGCGGATAACGATTCTTAACCGTTATGTCATTCAGCCCTCGATAATCCACGCAGGGGCGCAGAGTACCGTCCTTCTTAACAAAAAAAACCCCGCTCCGGCGGGAGAGGAAGAAGGCACCACGGTACCGGCGTCGAGAGAAACAGACAGATAATCCTCGAGAGCCTTACGTTCGGGAGCCGACAGAGAGTATAGTCTACCCCGAGGGGGAGTGGTCCCCGGAAGGAGATCAATACAACAATCATACGACCGGTGAGGAGGAAGGGAGTTGGCTCTGGACCGACTGAAGACCGTGCGCAGATCATGATATTCCTCCGGCACTCCTGTCAAATCACCAGGTTCCTCCTGAGAAGAGGGGACAGAAGAAACAGGAGGGATAGCAGACATTAAACACTTCACATGACAAGAAACGTTCCAGGATAGGATAGAATTACTAGTCCAATTAATAGAAGGATTATGACATACTAACCAGGGATGACCCAAAACAACAGGTGTAAAAGGTGAACGAAAAATCAAAAAGGAAATGGTCTCACTGTGGTTACCAGATACTGTGAGGGTTAAAGGTAATGTCTCACATCTGATACTGGGGAGAAGACTACCATCTAAGGCGAACATGGGCGTGGGCTCCCCTAACTGTCTGAGAGGAATGTCATGTTTCCGAGCCCATGCTTCGTCCATAAAACAACCCTCAGCCCCAGAGTCTATCAAGGCACTGCAGGAAGCTGCCGAACCGGTCCAGCGTAGATGGACCGACAAGGTAGTACAGGATCTTGATGGAGAGACCTGAGTAGTAGCGCTCACCAGTAGCCCTCCGCTTACTGATGAGCTCTGGCCTTTAACTGGACATGAAATGACAAAATGTCCAGCAGAACCGCAATAGAGGCAAAGGCGGTTGGTGATTCTCCGTTCCCTCTCCTTAGTCGAGATGCGAATACCTCCCAGCTGCATGGGCTCAGTCTCTGAACCGGTGGGAGGAGATGGTTGAGATGCGGAGAGGGGGAACACCGTTAACGCGAGCTCTCTTCCACGAGCTCGGTGACGAAGATCTACCCGTCGTTCTATGCGGATGGCGAGTGCAATCAAAGAGTCCACGCTGGAAGGAACCTACCGGGAGAGAATCTCATCTTTAACCTCTGCGTGGAGTCCCTCCAGAAAACGAGCTAGCAACGCCGGCTCGTTCCAGTCACTGGAGGCAGCAAGAGTGCGAAACTCTATAGAGTAATCCGTTATGGATCGATCACCTTGACATAGGGAAGCCAGGGCCCTGGAAGCCTCCTTCCCAAAAACTGAACGATCAAAAACCCGTATCATCTCCTCTTTAAAGTTCTGATAATCGTTAGTACCCTCAGCCCTTGCCTCCCAGATAGCTGTGCCCCACTCCCGAGCCCGACCAGTAAGGAGTGATATGACGTAGGCGATCCGAGCTCTCTCTCTAGAGTATGTGTTGGGCTGGAGAGAGAACACAATATCACACTGGGTGAGAAAGGAGCGGCACTCAGTGGGCTGCCCAGAGTAACATGGTGGGTTATTAACCCTAGGTTCCGGAGACTCGGAAGACCAGGAAGTAGCTGGTGGCACGAGACGAAGACTCTGAAACTGTCCTGAGAGGTCGGAGACCTGAGTGGCCAGGGTCTCAACGGCATGACGAGCAGCAGACAATTCCTGCTCGTGTCTGCCGAGCATAGTTCCCTGGATCTCGACGGCAGTGTTGCGAGAATCCGTAGTCGCTGGGTCCATTCTTGGTCGGATCCTTCTGTTATGCAGGTGAATGAGGACCCAAAAGCGACTTTACAGAAACAGAGTTTATTCCAAGTCAAAACAGGAATACTGAAACCCTCTAGACAGTAGAGGGGAACAACTGAAAATGCGACCACAGACTGCAGGTCGCTTCGGGAAGGCGCAGGCCGTAGCTGATCTAGACACCTGCTCACACGCAGCATCTGAAGAAGGCAAAAAACATGACAGGACGGAACGAGGACAAGAACAGCGAACATCAAACAAGGATCCGACAAGGACAGAAGCGGAAAACAGAGGGAGAAATAGGGACTCTAATCAGAGGGCAAAATAGGGGACAGGTGTGAAAGAGTAAATGAGGTAGTTAGGAGAATGAGGAACAGCTGGGAGCAGGAACGTAACGATAGAGAGAGAGAGCGAGAGAGCGAGAGAGGGAGGGGGAGAGAGAGGGATAGAAAGAGGGAAAGAACCTAATAAGACCAGCAGAGGGAAACGAATAGAAGGGGAAGCACAGGGACAAGACATGATAATCAATGACAAAACATGACAGAACTAGGACTTTAATGGAGTGGGGGCCACGGAACCGCCACCATGGACAGACGCCCATCCGGACCCTCGCTATGGTTTTGAGGTGCGTCCGGGAGTCCGCACCTTAGGGGGGGGGGGGTTCTGTCACGCCTTGGTCATTGTATTTTGTGTTTTCGTTATATATTTGGTCAGGCCAGGGTGTGACATGGGTTTATGTTATTGTATTTTCGTATTGGGGTTTGTAGTATTTGGGATCGCGGCTGATTAGGGGTGTTGTATAGGCTTGGCTGCCTGAGGCGGTTCTCAATCAGAGTCAGGTGATTCTCGTTGTCTCTGATTGGGAACCGTATTTAGGTAGCCTGAGTTTCGCTTTGTATTTCGTGGGTGATTGTTCCTGTCTCTGTGTAGTTTCACCAGATAGGCTGTAATTAGATTTCACGTTCCGTTTGTTGTTTTGTATTTTGTAATAGTTATTTCATGTATCGTTCCGTTTTCCTTCATTAAAGATCATGAGTAACAACCACGCTGCATTTCGGTCTGACTCTCTTTCCACAAACGAAGAACTACGTTACACAGGTAGTCAAGTTGAGAACAAGTTCTCATTTACAATTGCGACCTGGCCAAGATAAAGCAAAGCACATACAACGACACAGAGTTACACATGGAGTAAAACAAACATACAGTCAATAACACAGTATAAACAAGTCTATATACGATGTGAGCAAATGAGGTGAGATAAGGAAGGTAAAGGAAAAAAAGGCCATGCTGGCAAAGAAAATTTGTTGGATGTTGTCAAATCAATCCCGTTACCGGGATCTGAGCGGGAAAGGATCATTAAGTTAAAAGTGCTGAATGGTTTCCCGTAGTGCTGTCTGTTTTGAATAGTGTTCAGTAAAGTCCAGTGAGGAGGTTAATGTAAAACAAATTGTTACATGAAATGGCATCTATTTTAATCCTCAGCAGTTAAATCCAGTTTATAGGTCAGGGACTGAGAGATGACGATGTAGGCTAATAGAAAGAGACCGCCCATTATTCCATTGTTAGAGATGCTTCCTGCTTTTGTGTTCAATATAAATGTTCCTCTCTTATATGAAGAAGTCGTCCCTCGCTGGATATGAACAGAGTGAGGAAAGGAGAAGTCCCCACTTCTCCTTTCCTCACTCTGTTCATATCCAGCGAGGGACGACTTCTTCATATAAGAGAGGAACATTTATATTGAACACAAAAGCAGGAAGCATCTCTCCCCACAGTTTCTCTTGTCTAATCAAACTTTCAATCCCAATGACTTCCACCTGGAGAGACAGGGCCAGGTCCCTTGGAGACCAGACGGGAGCTCGCTACAGCTCAATTCTGAGGGGAGCGCTGAGAATCAGGCTGCTGCAACCCCCCCCCCCCCCCCCCGCTGGAGGAAATTGAATGCTGTCATGGATGGATTAGCCCCGTAATGGCGGGACACATATCTTGAGCCGACGAGGCTGGCAAAGAAACGTTGACTAAATGAGGAAGGGGAAAAAAGGAATGAAATTCATTTCATAGCTTCTCAAGCACACTCACCCGAGGACTGCCCCTACGAGTGCCTAAGCCCAGACAGTACTGACTTTTTGGGGAAGCTTTTATTCAAATGTTCTGTGAATATTAGTGCAATATGCAACATGATGCCTGTATGATGGTGTCATGAGCTAAAACTATAAGTTATATGCCACAAACTGCTTTTGCCAATTATACCACAACCTGTTGGCAGCAATACAAGCTATGAGACAATGAGACATGACATGACTATAAATATATGATCTCCATGATAAGGCTATACAGGCTTTGTGGGTGCATAAAGAGAAGCATATGACTGTGAACAGTGAGAACACTGAGAGCAGTGCTTGGGAGTGAATTATTGGGCTGTATTTAAGAAACATACTTACAGCACCACAAAATATCCAGGCCCAATGTTACTTTGTTACAGAGAGCAGGTGTTAAAAGACTGGCAAATAAGGTAAAGGCAACTGATAACCTTTTAGGTTATCGAAATGTGTTTATATTTGCGTAAATACTGTATCAGTAATATATCAGGGTAAAATCTATAAGCAGTCCACATTCCACCATATGTTTGAAACCACCTGGGGACCGACAATTTACTATAAGTAATTTGAACCTTGGCAGAGCCCTGTTAACACTGTGAATCTAACCTGGAGCGATTTGCTTGGATAATTGTTAAGAAGTTGTTAGAAGTGTAGGCCCTCACCCGTGAAGTGCACAACTCAGTCCTATTTAACAGTTTACAATGATTGCACTTTCCCAAAGCGGAATAACTGCCAACTCTGAAGATTTTTATAGGACATATTTTATTGAACAATTCCGCTCAAGCAGATACCTCGATCAGGGTTTTGTAAAAACCATAAAGCGATTTATCAGATTCGAGAACAAATGTATATTTAAAGCCTAATAACAGCATTATATACACACAACATAATGTTTATAAATGATGCCCCAGTGTAGCTCCCATCACTGACCTGCAGTGACATGATAACACAGGGACCCTTACCCTAACTCTTTGTGATTAAGCGAAAGCGTTGATACGGAGCACACAGAGTGTATGTAATAATTCAAACTGATCTTAATAAGGACGGATGAGTCGTCCCCTCCGCTCTACTAACAGACATGATGGGATGCGCAAATGGCACGCTATTCCCTATATTGTGCACTACTTTTTACTAGGCCCCAATGGTACCCTTTTTCCCACATACTGCACGACTTATGATCAGAGCCTTATGTGTCCTGGTCTAAAGTAGTGCACTTTAAAGGTAATAGGGTGCCTTTTTGGATGCAGACTTGGAATTGAACCGTTCACAGCTTTCAGGAGAAAGCATCTTCAAAAACTTCCATCTTTGGATTCTCCTCCGACAGCAGTTTCATTCAACTTGGACTTTTCCTGACTCAATGTACACTATCATGGTCCTGTCAGCAAAATCATGTCCCACACAACCTGTGGTCGCTGTGATGATTGGTCTCTAAAAAGATATATAAGATACAATATTGCAGACCCTAAAAGTAGGCCTAACATGCGCCTCAAGTTTGGAATTTGATGGCTTTCCTGTTCCCTGTTATCTAATTCATTTAGTGCAGAAACTGGTAGTCTGGCGGTGGTCTGCGATAAGTGTTAATCTTGGTCAGCAGCAGTGTGTGGAGCACAGCCTAATTTCACAACACAGTGGTTGGGAATGATAACATAATAACAGGCAAGGCAGGGAAAGAAATAGGGAGACCTTTATCGCACATGTGCCAGTATACAGTATCCAAGTGACCAAGCGTTCTATCAAATCAAATCAAACATAATTTTTTTCACATGCACCGAACACAACAAGTGTAGTTTTGTCTTTCCATGGTTAAATCCCCGTGCGGTAAATTGGTCAATAGACCAATAAGAAAGAGTTCCAAAGCTCTCTGCCCATAACAGCTAGTTTTCCTTTTCCCCTCCCCACTCAGATCACTCCCAGACACTCCCAGAAATTCTTGCTTGACGAATATTTTTTTTATACAGCTATTTTTTGCCATTATTTAAGAAAATCTATTATGTGAGGTAGGCCTATTTAATTTCTACCCAGAAATGATTGGATATTGTTATAAAAACAGCTGCATTTGGGCCTTTAAGTTTACAAAAAAAGGTAACGGTATTAATATTCTATAAGAAAACATCATAGGTTCAGATTGGAACTTGAGATCTGGTGGTTACAAGATCTGATGTCATTGGAGATGAAATGCATAAGAAACAGGGCCATGAAAAACCATTAATGCGTTTGAATTCCATACCCTTTTCCGAAAAAGTGTGTAGTTGCTCACTCCTCCATTGTGGATTCAAACAAAAACATTTTATTTATGTAATTATGTAAGCATGATTCCTTGATTCCATAAGGGGAGGGAACTTGGGGGTAGAAGACTAGAGAATGAGACCACTGCCATGATAGGTATACAGAGAAGAGCAGACTTTCTGTGACTTCCAAGGGTTAGGGCATTAGACATCCTGAACTGCTACGCTGAGCCACAAAGATAGCAGGGTAATTAACACAGAGGGCTTTGTGGCCCTATGCTCCCTACTCTTGTTGGCTATTGTTTAGCTATGATTACAGCTTAAAGGCTTATTACTGTCCGCATGCTAGCTGAGCTAGCCAGCTGAATCACTGAGTAGCTTCGAGGTCTTCACTGTCAGGGAGTAATGGCAATAAGACTATCTAACAGAAAGTATCCTCTAGTCTAAATTAAAGCTTGCGGACAGGTATCCATTGCCGTGTTTTTTTTTAACACAGCACACTTTCTGTATAGGCGAAGTACATTTTTGTGAACAGCAGCAGACAATACAAGTATCTAACCCTATCAAATTCCATTCAACAGATTGGGAAATACTGCTCAAAATGAAATAAGGACTGAGCAGTGTATGTTAAAATGAGCTCAGTTAACAAGCATCTGAAATTAAACCTTTAGGTGTCTCTCTGTTAGTATTGAGTGGGATTATCTGATTTCCTACCGCTTAAAAAAAGTCCCATTATCCCATTTAAAATGATGCTGTGGAATGGAATCACAGGTTGAAGAGATGTTAAGGTTTGGGGAATGTGTTTTTACTCCTTGCCCCTCAGAGTATTGCATTATATCAAACATCTTTAAAGCCTTGCTTTTAGGATGCTGAAGGACTCAATGGGCAGGCAACGTTTTCACAGTTGAGATTTTTCTTACTTTAGTCCCAGAAAATCAATAAACATTTCACATTTTTAAAAGAGGACCTTGAAAAGTAAACCATTTAGTGCTCATTGTTCCAAAAAAACAGATAAGTGAGAACATTATATATTTCTTTTAGACAAGACATGTGCATTTGAAAGGAGGACTTGATGGAAGGAAACCCATGTATTCATAGAAAGTGAATGCAGAAACTAAAGAGAAAGCCAAAGGACATGAAGAGAAAAATATGACATTTGTCAACTGCTGCAAAGGTACTAATAAATTAACTGACAATTAGCTGGCTACGTCACATAAAAGCTCCCTGACAGCACCATTTAAGGGTTCTATGTTAAATGGAAATACTTGGAAGTCATTATTCCTGCTCAAATTAAATAAGTATGCCCATGCATTTACATTTACATTTAAGTCATTTAGCAGACTCTCTTATCCAGAGCGACTTACAAATTGGTGCATTCACCTTATGACATCCAGTGGAACAGTCACTTTACAATAGTGCATCTAAATCTTAAAGGGGGGGGGTGAGAAGGATTACTTATCCTATCCTAGGTATTCCTTAAAGAGGTGGGGTTTCAGGTGTCTCCGGAAGGTGGTGATTGACTCCGCTGTCCTGGCGTCGTGAGGGAGTTTGTTCCACCATTGGGGGGCCAGAGCAGCGAACAGTTTTGACTGGGCTGAGCGGGAACTGTACTTCCTCAGTGGTAGGGAGGTGAGCAGGCCAGAGGTGGATGAACGCAGTGCCCTTGTTTGGGTGTAGGGCCTGATCAGAGCCTGGAGGTACTGAGGTGCCGTTCCCCTCACAGCTCCGTAGGCAAGCACCATGGTCTTGTAGCGGATGCGAGCTTCAACTGGAAGCCAGTGGAGAGAGCGGAGGAGCGGGGTGACGTGAGAGAACTTGGGAAGGTTGAACACCAGACGGGCTGCGGCGTTCTGGATGAGTTGTAGGGGTTTAATGGCACAGGCAGGGAGCCCAGCCAACAGCGAGTTGCAGTAATCCAGACGGGAGATGACAAGTGCCTGGATTAGGACCTGCGCCGCTTCCTGTGTGAGACAGGGTCGTACTCTGCGGATGTTGTAGAGCATGAACCTACAGGAATGGGCCACCACCTTGATGTTAGTTGAGAACGACAGGGTGTTGTCCAGGATCACGCCAAGGTTCTTAGCGCTCTGGGAGGAGGACACAATGGAGTTGTCAACCGTGATGGTGAGATCATGGAACGGGCAGTCCTTCCCCGGGAGGAAGAGCAGCTCTGTCTTGCCGAGGTTCAGCTTGAGGTGGTGATCCGTCATCCACACTGATATGTCTGCCAGACATGCAGAGATGCGATTCGCCACCTGGTCATCAGAAGGGGGAAAGGAGAAGATTAATTGTGTGTCGTCTGCATAGCAATGATAGGAGAGACCATGTGAGGTTATGACAGAGCCAAGTGACTTGGTGTATAGCGAGAATAGGAGAGGGCCTAGAACAGAGCCCTGGGGGACACCAGTGGTGAGAGCTTGTGGTGAGGAGACAGATTCTCGCCACGCCACCTGGTAGGAGCGACCTGTCAGGTAGGATGCAATCCAAGCGTGGGCCGCGCCGGAGATGCCCAACTCGGAGAGGGTGGAGAGGAGGATCTGATGGTTCACAGTATCGAAGGCAGCCGATAGGCCTAGAAGGATGAGAGCAGAGGAGAGAGAGTTAGCTTTAGCAGTGCGGAGCGCCTCCGTGATACAGAGAAGAGCAGTCTCAGTTGAATGACTAGTCTTGAAACCTGACTGATTTGGATCAAGAAGGTCATTCAGAGAGAGATAGCGGGAGAGCTGGCCAAGGACGGCACGTTCAAGAGTTTTGGAGAGAAAAGAAAGAAGGGATACTGGTCTGTAGTTGTTGACATCGGAGGGATCGAGTGTAGGTTTTTTCAGAAGGGGTGCAACTCTCGCTCTCTTGAAGACAGAAGGGACGTAGCCAGCGGTCAGGGATGAGTTGATGAGCGAGATGAGGTAAGGGAGAAGGTCTCCGGAAATGGTCTGGAGAAGAGAGGAGGGGATAGGGTCAAGCGGGCAGGTTGTTGGGCGGCCGGCCGTCACAAGACGCGAGATTTCATCTGGAGAGAGAGGGGAGAAAGAGGTCAGAGCACAGGGTAGGGCAGTGTGTTCATGGCAGTTTCCATAAAAAGGGACATCCCATCACAGTGAGTTAAGCCCAAAGTTAAGCCTTCCCAAAATATGTCAGGACTTCAAAAATCATTCATAAGCAAGGCTCATTATTAAGCTGATCTGAATGTTCTGTAAAACACTTAAAGTGAAACCAAGTTTGGCATTGAGATGGAAGGTTTATTTGTACCTTTGTATTTTTGTTGCATTTTAACCAATGCAGCAAATACAAATTATTAATTTGATTTCAGTGTATATATTTGTATTTGTTTTGGCATTAATCTGCTTCCACAATATAATATGCCTTCTCTTGCTGTATGTGGATAGGTGGCATATATAACCTTCAGACGTAGGACATGTGATTGACGTTTTCGAATATAAGTTGGGATGTCTGCTTCAATAATTTTCCCCAACCTTCCCCTCTGACTTCGTTCTACCACAGGACCTCCCTTCTCTGTTTACCTGTCTATTCCCTCTCTTCTCTTCTGCTCACAATCCTATCCCCACATTATACCCTGACAGTCTCCTAAACTCCTCATTCTCTCACTGTATTTCCTTCCCAACTTTTCCTTCCATACCTTTCCCCTCAGTTTCTTTCCTTTCAAATCCCCTGTCTTTCTCTCAAAGAACACACACATACTCTCCTCTCTCTCTCTGATGGGTTTCATTACTGTACTCAATCTCAGCCCCGTGACAGCTTCTCCCAGGCGGTGTGCACCTCAATATAATCCATTTAATTAAAGGACTTGCACCCTGGTCACCGCTGCCCTGCGCCTGCCTCTGCCCTTACTCACACGTCCCCAGCCTTTTGTTCGCCCAGCACTCACCCACTCATTTCATGTCAAGCCATGCTCTTGCCATTTGAAAGGAGGAGGCGTCACCTTTGTCTCTTTCCCTTTATGTGGCCTTAAACTTCCGCCACTGCAATATTGCAGAGTGTGTGTGTGTCTCAGTGTGTGTGTGTGTGTCTCTCTCTCCTTGTGTGTGTGTCTCTCTGTGTGTGTGTGTGTATGATTGGGATGGTGGATTGGGAGTTCATCCAGATCAGGGCTCATCAGGGTTAAATCAGCTTTTAACAGAGCTTGATTTCCTCTGATTGGCCGCTGATAAGAGGGCAAAGGGTTGAGCTGCCATTTAGTTGAACTTTTCTGCAGATTCCCACATCAATTTTCCATTATTAAAGTCACATTCCACCTCGTAAGGCTGTCAGGCTCATAACATAACTTCATAGCTTCCCCCTGTATAGGAGTGGTTGTTCCAAATTATGTTGGTGATAAATGTTATCTGCCTTTATATTACATCTACCCAGAGACAGAATTATTAACTCTAAACCTCATATGTGAGCTTTGTCTTGAATGTGTTTTTCTAGTTGGGCAGGTATGTGTTTACTGGTAGATTAAGAAAGTGGGTTTCTGTAACAACTGATCACAACCCCTTTAAATTGAGGTCAAAGGAGTGCAGATAGTAGATCTTGTTTTAGACACATTTAAACAGTCATGTTTTAGGTTTTCAGCTGTTTTGTTCCATTGGCCAAAGCACTGGCAACCCTGTCACACAGCTCTTCATGACACCAGTGACAGAAACCTAAAAGGCTCAATGCCCAGGTGTATTTACTTATCACTAGCCTTAATGCCCTTTCCAGTCTTGTGCACCCCCTCTCAATTTCAAGGCTATCGAAGGAGCTGTATTCCCCCCAGGTGGCTACCGCTTGTCTTCTCCGATCCTCCTTGCCCGCTGATTGATAAAAAAGTATTTAAACTTCCCTGACTCGCCCTTGACCCGTCTCCATGCACTATTCATTGGGGTTTTTAAAAGTCACATTGGGCTTGCTTTGGATGATCCTCTGCTATATCGGAGGGCGTTATCAATCTCTCTCCGGAGTCCCACCGTCTTTTATGCATGCGCCCTCGGTTGCGAGAGTGAGTGCACCCTGGCCCAGCCAGACAGGACATTTATTCACTCCGCTCTCCACTTCTTGAGCGGTCAGGCAGATAGCTCCGGCTCTCTCCACTCCGGCCCAGCCGCTTCGCTCACTGCCCTGGCAAAGCCGCTGTCTTTCACCCTGTAGCGTTAGCATGCACAACATGCTGCTCCTTTGCCTTTGACGGGCAAACAGAGGGTCGGAAGTCAGGAGTGGAGGGCAGATGGGAGGGTTGAGTTGTGCCCCGATGAGGTTGGTGTGCTCTGTCGGGTTTGGGAATCACGCAGGAGGTGGCCAGGTATTGAGTTTAACGATCGTGTGCCTGGATGTTAGAGGCCAACCCATCTCTGGGAAGAAGGGTAGATGGGAGTCAGAGGAGGGAGGGGAGGCATCAGGGCAGGAGAAGGTGTGGTAGTAATGCTAGGATTGGCACATTGGTTGACCTTCCATATCATTCACAAATCATGGTCCTGCATGTTGTCTCGCATTGTGTACTAATCGATCCGGGAGACAATTATTCACAAGCGCCACTAGGGGTCAATATGTTTTTCCTGTCTAGGCTTTAATGAGAGACCTTTCTATACTCTCATTAAATTGAATTTCATCGAGGCCTCCACATTTAGCCATATCTTTTTGTGACGACCCATTAACGCATGTTTGTACACCCTCGGGAGATGCTCCAACAACAACCCAAACAAAAGAGATGGAATTCAGCCAGCCCTCAGATGCTCGACTCTCATACCATTTTTTTCCCACCCTCTTGTGGGCGAAAGAGTTAACTTCCCATCTCTGTGTTTTCATTTCCTGTTTGTCTGAGGCTCATGGTGGAAGGTGTTTATGGGGGAACTCCATTTCTCACTTATTACATTGCAGATGACACATCTAGCTCTATGACCCCTGTGGCTGGGTTAAACAAAGGAGAGATTTGAAGCGTCGACCTACTCACAGACTGCAGGTGACACAACAGTGCTGGAGGAGCATGTGGAAAGCAAAATGCCAGTAAAAGGAGATGATATCCCTAAACTAGGTTTACAATGAAAGTGAGAGTGGACAGATACACAAAAGAAAATACTTTTTCATATTGGATGGTTCTCTACATGGCCCCATGAAAATACTTATCTTTATATCCACAATACATTGAATATATTTACCAGTACCATAGGTTTAGTCATTTTTGCTATTCTCAATCTGTTTGTATGCATCTCAGAGGCAAGGCAACGCGATTGTATGATGGTCTAATGACGACTAAGGTCCCAATATCAGGCATTGTACAGGAAAAGCTACTGTAGAAATTGTACAGAGCTGCCATTGATATTATTGAATACACAGGGGATACATCTCAATAGTCAAAAATGGCTTCCTTGGACTACCATCCTCTGCTGTGATCTAAGGTGACAAACCAGAGGCGTGGACTTGAGTCACTTGACTTGGACTCGAGTTTGACTTGAGTCACACATTTGATGACTTGAGACTCAACTTGACAGAAAATAAAACTTGACTTGAGACTTGACATGGACTTGGTGCCTCAAGACTTGGGACCCAACTTTGACTTGAGACTGATGATTTGAAATGATCTGGCCAGGTTTTGTAACGTTTTGTCACTCATTTTGTGGCACAGAGTTTCCTTGGATTAGGCCTACACGCCACGCAACCATAGACAGTACCACACAAGAAACTGATTGGCTAGTGAAATGCACTCTCTGGACTCCGATTGGACCAACAAACTGTCAATCAACACAGTTCGGGTGAGCTAGCACAGTGACAAGGTTTTGGGCGATTACAGGTGTGAAAGTGAATGGTAAAAAAATAAAATTAATCATACAGTACCAGTAAAAGTTTTGGACACACCTACTCATTCCAGGGTTTTTCTTTATTTTTACTATTTTCTACATTGTAAAATAATAGTGAAAACATGAAAAAACTATGACATTCTATGAAATTCCAAACTATGGCGTCGTCCCCACATTGATCGTACATACATATCTCAACCAGAAGCCATGGATTACAGGCAACCTCCGCACATGAGCTAAAGGCTAGAGCTTCCGCTTTCAAGGAGTGGGACTCTTATAATAAATCTCGATACAACCTCCGATGAACCATCAAATAGGCAAAGCGTCAATACAGCACTAAGATCAAATCCTACTCCCCCTGATTACAAAGGGAAACCCTACCGTGAGTTGCCCAGTGACGCAAGCCAACCAGACAAGCTAAATGCCTTCTATGTTTGCATCGAGGCAAGCAACACTGAACCATGCATGACAGCACCAGCTGTTCTGGATGACTGTGTGATCATGCTCTCCATAGCCGATGTGAGTAAGACCTTTAAAGAGGTTACCATTCACAAGGCTGCAGGGCCAGATGGATTACCAGAACGAGTACTCAGAGCATGTGCTGACCAGCTGGCAAGTTTCTTCACTGACATCTTCAACCTCTCCCTGACCCAGTCTGTAATACCTACAGTACCAGTCTGCAATGCCTACAGTACCAGTCAAAAGTTTGGACACACCTTCTCATTCAAGGGTTTTTCTTTATTTTTACTATTTTCAACATTGTAAATAATAGTGAAGACATTAAAATTGTGAAAGAACACATAGAATCATGTAGTAACCAAAAAAGTGTTAAACAAATCCAAATATATTTTATATTTGAGATTCTTAAAAGGAGTCACCCTTTGTCTTGATGACAGCTTTGAACACGATTGGCATTCTCTCAACCAGTTTCATGAGGTAGTCACATGGAATGTATTTCAATTAATTGTGCCTCTTTATAAGTTAATTTGTGGAAATGTTTTACTTCTTAATGCTCATGAGCCAATTAGTTGTATTGTGAAAAGGCCAGGGTTGTATATAGAAGATAGCCCTATTTGGTAAAAGACCAACTGATAGGTATTTTATGGCAAGTCCATATTATGGCAAGAACAGCTCAAATAAGCAAAGACAGATGAAAGTCAATCAGTACTTTAAGACATGAATGTCAGACAATCCTGAAAATTTCAAGAACTTTTCAGTTTTTTTCAAGTGTAGTCGCAAAAACCATCAAGCGCTATGATGAAACTGGCTCTAATGAGGACCCCCCACAGGAAAGGAAGACCCAGAGTTACCTCTGCTGCAGAGGATACATTTATTTGAGTTACCAGCCTCAGGAAGTGCAGCCCAAATAAATGCTTCACAGAGTTCAAATAATAGACACATTTCAACATCAACTGTTCGGAGGAGACTGCGTGAATCAGGCCTTCATGGTTGAATTGCTGCAAAGAAACCATTACTAAAGGACACCAAAGGACACTTGCTTGGGCCAAGAAACACTGTGGAAATCTGTCCTTTGGTCTGATGAGTCTAAATCTGAGATGTTTGGTTAAAAACATGAAGGAGGAGGTGTGATGGTGTGGGGGTGCTTTGCTGGTGACACTGTCTGTGTTCTATTTAGAATTCAAGGCTCACTTAACCAGCATGGCTAACACAGCATTCTGCAGCGATATGCCAACCCATCTGTTTTGGGCTTAGTGGGATTATCATTTGTTTTTCAACAGGACAATGACCCAACATACCTCCAGGCTGTGTAAGGGCTATTTGACCAAGAAGGAGCGTGATGTAGTGCTGCATCAGATGACCTGGCCTCCACAATCACCTGACCTCAACCCAATGGAGATGGTTTGGGTTGAGGTGGACCGCAGTGTGAAGGGAAAGCAGCCAACAAGTGCTCAGCATATGTGGGAACTCCTTCAAGATTGTTGGAAAAGCATTCCAGGTGAAGCTGGTGGACAGAATGCCAAGAGTGTGCAAAACTATCATCAAGGCAAAAGGTGGCCACTTTGAAGAATCTAAAATCTCAAATATATTTAGATTTGGTTAACACTTTTTGGTTAGTACATGATTCCATTTGTGTTATTTCATAGTCTTCACTATTATTCTACAATGTAAAAATAAAGAAAAACCCTTGAATGAGTAGGTCTGACCAAACTTTTGACTGGTACGGTGTATGTTTCAAGCAGACAACCATTTTCCATGTGCCCAAGAACGCCTAGGTAGCCTATCTAAATTACTATCGCCTCGTTAAGACGCACATGTGTAGCCATGAAATGCTTTGAAATGCTGGTCATGGCACACATAAACAACATTATTCTAGAAACCCTGGACCCCACACCCAATTTGCATACCACACCAACAGATCCACTGATGACTCAACCTCTATTGCACTCCACACAGCCCTTTCCCACCTGGACAGTACTCAGCAGTACTGTATCATTTTAATCATTTTAGTCAATAAGATTCTTGCTACGTAGCTTAACTTTCTGAACATTCGAGACGTGTAGTCCACTTGTCATTCCAATCTCCTTTGCATTAGCGTAGCCTCTTCTGTAGCCTGTCAACTATGTGTCGGTTTATCCCTGTTCTCTCCTCTCTGCACAGACCATACAAACGCTCCTCACCGCGTGGCCGCGGCCACCCTACTCTGGTGGTCCCAGCGCGCACGACCCACGTGGAGTTCCAGGTCTCCGGTAGCCTCTGGAACTGCCAATCTGCGGTCAACAAGGCAGAGTTCATCTCAGCCCATGCCTCCCTCCAGTCCCTCGACTTCTTGGCCCTGACGGAAACATGGATCACCACAGACAACACTGCTACTCCTACTGCTCTCTCTTCGTCCGCCCACGTGTTCTCGCACACCCCGAGAGCGTCTGGTCAGCGGGGTGGTGGCACCGGGATCCTCATCTCTCCCAAGTGGTCATTCTCTCTTTCTCCCCTTACCCATCTGTCTATCGCCTCCTTTGAATTCCATGCTGTCACAGTTACTAGCCCTTTCAAGCTTAACATCCTTATCATTTATCGCCCTCCAGGTTCCCTCGGAGAGTTCATCAATGAGCTTGATGCCTTGATAAGCTCCTTTCCTGAGGACGGCTCACCTCTCACAGTTCTGGGCGACTTTAACCTCCCCACGTCTACCTTTGACTCTTTCCTCTCTGCCTCCTTCTTTCCACTCCTCTCCTCTTTTGACCTCACCCTCTCACCTTCCCCCTACTCACAAGGCAGGCAATACGCTCGACCTCATCTTTACTAGATGCTGTTCTTCCACTAACCTCATTGCAACTCCCCTCCAAGTCTCCGACCACTGCCTTGTATCCTTTTCCCTCTCGCTCTCATCCAACACCTCCCACACTGCCCCTACTCGGATGGTATCGCGCCGTCCCAACCTTCGCTCTCTCTCCCCCGCTACTCTCTCCTCTTCCATCCTATCATCTCTTCCCTCCGCTCAAACCTTCTCCCACCTATCTCCTGATTCTGCCTCCTCAACCCTCCTCTCCTCCCTCTCTGCATCCCTTGACTCTCTATGTCCCCTATCCTCCAGGCCGGCTCGGTCCTCCCCTCCCGCTCCGTGGCTCGATGACTCATTGCGAGCTCACAGAACAGGGCTCCGGGCAGCCGAGCGGAAATGGAGGAAAACTCGCCTCCCTGCGGACCTGGCATCCTTTCACTCCCTCCTCTCTACATTTTCCTCCTCTGTCTCTGCTGCTAAAGCCACTTTCTACCACGCTAAATTCCAAGCTTCTGCCTCCAACCCTAGGAAGCTCTTTGCCACCTTCTCCTCCCTCCTGAATCCTCCGCCCCCTCCCCCCTCCTCCCTCTCTGCAGATGACTTCGTCAACCATTTTGAAAAGAAGGTCGACGACATCCGATCCTCGTTTGCTAAGTCAAACGACACCGCTGGTTCTGCTCACACTGCCCTACCCTGTGCTCTGACCTCTTTCTCCCCTCTCTCTCCAGATGAAATCTCGCGTCTTGTGACGGCCGGCCGCCCAACAACCTGCCCGCTTGACCCTATCCCCTCCTCTCTTCTCCAGACCATTTCCGGAGACCTTCTCCCTTACCTCACCTCGCTCATCAACTCATCCCTGACCGTTGGCTACGTCCCTTCCGTCTTCAAGAGAGCGAGAGTTGCACCCCTTCTGAAAAAACCTACACTCGATCCCTCCGATGTCAACAATTACAGACCAGTATCCCTTCTTTCTTTTCTCTCCAAAACTCTTGAACGTGCCGTCCTTGGCCAGCTCTCCCGCTATCTCTCTCTGAATGACCTTCTTGATCCAAATCAGTCAGGTTTCAAGACTAGTCATTCAACTGAGACTGCTCTCCTCTGTATCACGGAGGCGCTCCGCACTGCTAAAGCTAACTCTCTCTCCTCTGCTCTCATCCTTCTAGATCTATCGGCTGCCTTCGATACTGTGAACCATCAGATCCTCCTCTCCACCCTCTCCGAGTTGGGCATCTCCGGCGCGGCCCACGCTTGGATTGCGTCCTACCTGACAGGTCGCTCCTACCAGGTGGCGTGGCGAGAATCTGTCTCCTCACCACGCGCTCTCACCACTGGTGTCCCCCAGGGCTCTGTTCTTGGCCCTCTCCTATTCTCGCTATACACCAAGTCACTTGGCTCTGTCATAACCTCACATGGTCTCTCTTATCATTGCTATGCAGACGACACACAATTAATCTTCTCCTTTCCCCCTTCTGATGACCAGGTGGCGAATCGCATCTCTGCATGTCTGGCAGACATATCAGTGTGGATGACGGATCACCACCTCAAGCTGAACCTCGGCAAGACGGAGCTGCTCTTCCTCCCGGGGAAGGACTGCCCGTTCCATGATCTCGCCATCACGGTTGACAACTCCATTGTGTCCTCCTCCCAGAGCGCCAAGAACCTTGGCGTGATCCTGGACAACACCCTGTCGTTCTCAACTAACATCAAGGCGGTGGCCCGTTCCTGTAGGTTCATGCTCTACAACATCCGCAGAGTACGACCCTGCCTCACACAGGAAGCGGCGCAGGTCCTAATCCAGGCACTTGTCATCTCCCGTCTGGATTACTGCAACTCGCTGTTGGCTGGGCTCCCTGCCTGTGCCATTAAACCCCTTCAACTCATCCAGAACGCCGCAGCCCGTCTGGTGTTCAACCTTCCCAAGTTCTCTCACGTCACCCCGCTCCTCCGTTCTCTCCACTGGCTTCCAGTTGAAGCTCGCATCCGCTACAAGACCATGGTGCTTGCCTACGGAGCTGTGAGGGGAACGGCACCTCAGTACCTCCAGGCTCTGATCAGGCCCTACACCCAAACAAGGGCACTGCGTTCATCCACCTCTGGCCTGCTCGCCTCCCTACCACTGAGGAAGTACAGCTCCCGCTCAGCCCAGTCAAAACTGTTCGCTGCCCTGGCCCCCAATGGTGGAACAAACTCCCTCACGACGCCAGGACAGCGGAGTCAATCACCACCTTCCGGAGACACCTGAAACCCCACCTCTTTAAGGAATACCTAGGATAGGTTAAGTAATCCCTCTCACCCCACCCCCCCTAAGTTTTAGATGCACTATTGTTAAGTGACTGTCCCACTGGATGTCATAAGGTGATTGCACCAATTTGTAAGTCGCTCTGGATAAGAGCGTCTGCTAAATGACTTAAATGTAAATGTAAATGACAAGAGGAACAACTATGTGAGAATGCTGTTGATTGAATACAGCTCAGCGTTAAACACCATAGTGCCCTCAAAGCTTATCACTAAGCTAAGGACCCTGGTACTGAACACCTCCCTCTGCAACTGGATCCTGGACTTCCTGATGGGCCGCCACACTGACCTTCAACACGGGGGCCCCTTTAGGGGTGCATGCTAAGTCCCCTCTTGCAATCTATTCATATCGAGCGGGCTGTAGTGGAGTGGGTCGAGAGCTTCAAGTTCCTCAATGTTCACATCACTAAGCATATATCATGGTCCACACACACCAACACAGTCTTAAGAGGGCACGACAATGCCTCAGGAGGCTGAAAAGCTTTGGCATGGGCCCTCGTATCATCAAAAAGTTATACAGCTGCACCATCGAGAGAATCTTGACTGGCTGCATGACCGCTTGGTATTGTAACTGCTTGGCATTCGACCGCAAGGCACTACAGAGGGTAGTGCCTACTGCCCAGTACATCACTGGGGCCGAGCTTCCTGACATCCAGGACCTCTATACCAGGCAGTGTCAGAGGATGGCCCTAAAAATAGTCAAGGACTCCAACCATAGACTGTTCTCTCAGCTACTGCACAGCAAGTGGTACAGATGCACCAAGTGTGGAACCAACAGGACCCTGAACAGCTTCGACCCCCCCAAGCCACAAGACTGCTAAATAGTTAGTTAGTTTATTGAGGGAAGATTAACTTACTATGAATGCGATATGTGGTTGTCCCACCAAGCTATCTTAAGATGAATGCAATAACTATAAGACACTCTGGATAAGAGCTTCTGCCAAATTACTCAAATGTAAATAGTTAACCAAAAACCTACCTGAAATATCTGCATTGCCCCCTGATGCACTAACTTTTTTGACTCATCACATATTCTGCTGCTACTGTTTCTTATCTGTCACTTTATTCCTAGTTAAATGTTCATAAAGTATTCACCTCAATTACCTTGCACCCCTGCACATCGACTCGGTAGTGGAACCTGGTGTATATAAGTTATTGTCACTCATAGTGTATTTATTACTACTTTTATTATTATTAATTTATTTCTCTCTGCATTGTTGAGAAGGGCCCGTAAGTAAGCATTTCACTGTTGTTTATGAAGCATGTGATAGATTTTTTAAAAATTGATAGCCAACCTTTTGTGAGAAGGAATACAACAAGCAAAGTGACCATGCAGTTTGTATGTGGCTGCTATGAAAGTGAACTATGTTTGCGTGTGATCACGCCCCCCCCCCCCTGCGGGACAGTTGAGCTAATATAGGTAATTTGCAGGACATAGACATATCTGATATGGGCAAAAAGCTTAAATTCTTGTTCATCTAACTGCACTGTCCAATTTACAGTAGCTATTACACTGACGTAATGGCATGCTAATGTTTGAGGAGAGTGCACAGTTATGAACTTGAAAATGTATAAATAAACCAATTAGGCACATTTGGATAGTCTTGATACAACATTTGAACAGAAATGCAATGGTTCATTGAATCAGTCTAAAAGGTTCCACATACACAAAATCTAAATTTCGCCTAACTTTATGGCCTTTCGTTTTTCTTTTTCACCTTTATTTAACCAGGTAGGCCAGTTGAGAACAAGTTTACAACCGTGACCTGGTGTAATGGCTGTTGGTGGAAGAAGGTGAGGACCAAGGTGCAGCGTGGTACGTGTCCATCATTATTTAATAGAACAGAACACCGAATGACAAAACAACAAAGAACACAACCAAAACAGTTTTGTCTGGTGCAGACACAAAAACAGAAAGCAACTACCCACAAAACCCATGTGGGCAAGAGCTACCTAAGTATGGTTCTCAATCAGAGACAACGACAGACAGCTGTCCCTGATTGAGAACCATACCCGGCCAAAAACAAAGAAATACAAAAACATAGAAAAAGAACATAGAAATCCCACCGTAGTCACACCCTGGCCTAACCAAAATAGAGAATAAAAAGCCTCTCTATGGCCAGGGCATAACACCTGGCCAAGATAAAGCAAAGCAGTGTGACAAAATCAACAACAGAGTTACACATAAACAAACATAAAGTCAATAACATAATAGAAAAATCTATGTACAGTGTGTGCAAATGTAGAAGAGTATGAAGGTAAGGCAATAAATAGACCATAGAGGCGAAATAATTACAATTTAGCATTAACACTGGAGTGATAGATGTGCAGATGATAA
Source organism: Oncorhynchus gorbuscha (assembly GCF_021184085.1). Lineage (NCBI taxonomy): Eukaryota > Metazoa > Chordata > Actinopteri > Salmoniformes > Salmonidae > Oncorhynchus > Oncorhynchus gorbuscha. Next base: position 28,006,419 of record NC_060175.1, on the reverse strand, counting down.
TGTGCAAGTAGAGATAATGGGGTGCAAAGGAGCAAAATATTGAATCACAATATGGGGATGAGGTAGTTGTGTGTGCTATTTACAGATTGGCTGTGTACAGGTACAGTGATCTGTAAGCTGCACTGACAGCTGATGCTTAAAGTTAGAGAGGGAGATATAAGACTCCAGCTTCAGTGATTTTTGAAATTCGTTCCAGTCATTGGCAGCAGAGAACTGGAAGGAAAGGCGGTCAAAGTAAGTGTTAGCTTTGGGGATGACTGTGAAATATACCTGCTGTAGCGTGTGCTACGGGTGAGTGTTGCTATGGTGACCAGTGAGCTGAGATAAGACGGGGCTTTACCTAGCAAAGACTTCTAGATGACCTGAGGCCAGTGGGTTAGTTGATTAATATGTAGTGAGGGCCAGCCAACGAGAGCTGTATGGGGCTTTGGTGACAAAGCGGGTGGCACTGGGATAGACTAACCAAAATTGGCCGGGTATGGTTCTCAATCCAGTTTACTGAGTAGAGTGTTGGAGGCTATTTTGTAAATGACATCACCAAAGTCAAGGATCGGTAGGATAGTCAGTTTTACAAGGGTATGTTTGGCAGCATAAGTGAAGGAGGCTTTGTTGCAAAATAGGAAGCTGATTCTAGATTTAATGTTGGATTGTAGATGCTTAATGTGAGTCTGGAAAGATAGTTTACATTCTAACCACACACCTAGGTATTTGTAGTTTTCCACATATTCTCATATAAGTCAAAACCGTCCAGAGTAGTGATTCGGTCGGGCGGGCAGTGCGGGCCGCAATTGGTTGACGAGCATGCACTTAGTTTTACTAGCATTTAAAAGCAGTTGGAGGCCATGGAAGGGGTGTTGAATGGCATTGAAGCTTGTTTGGAGGTTTGTTAGCACAGTGTCCAAAAAAGGGCCAGATGTATACAGAATGATGTCGTCTGCGTAGAGGAGGATCAGAGAATCGCCTGCAGCAAGAGCGATAATCATTGATATATACAGAGAAAAGAGTCAGTCCAAGAATTGAACCCGGTGGCACCCCCATAGAGACTGCCAGAGGTCCGGACAACAGGCCCTCCGATTTGACACACTGAACTCTATCTGAGAAGTAGTTGGTGAACCAGGTGAGGCAGTCATTTGAGAAGCTAAGGCTATTGAGTCTGCCGATAAGAATGTGGTGACTGACAGAGTCGAAAGCCTTGGCCAGGTTGATGGCTTCCAGTTGAAGCTCGCATCCGCTACAAGACCATGGTGCTTGCCTACGGAGCTGTGAGGGGAACGGCACCTCAGTACCTCCAGGCTCTGATCAGGCCCTACACCCAAACAAGGGCACTGCTTTCATCCACCTCTGGCCTGCTCGCCTCCCTACCACTGAGGAAGTACAGCTCCCGCTCAGCCCAGTCAAAACTGTTCGCTGCTCTGGCCCCCCAATGGTGGAACAAACTCCCTCACGACGCCAGGACAGCGGAGTCATTCACCACCTTCCGGAGACACCTGAAACCCCACCTCTTTAAGGAATACCTAGGATAGGATAAGTAATCCCTCTCACCCCCCCCCTTTTAAGATTTAGATGCACCATTGTAAAGTGACTGTTCCACTGGATGTCATAAGGTGAATGCACCAATTTGTAAGTCGCTCTGGATAAGAGCGTCTGCTAAATGACTTAAATGTAAATGTAAAAATGAAGACGGCTACACAGTACTGTCTTTTATCGATGTTGGTTATGATATCAACAGTACAAACTCTGAAGATAGATGTTGGGCAATCAATTCACATATGGTGTCCAAGGCAAAGCTGTGTGCTGAAGGGGGTCTATAACAAGTGGCAACGGTGAGAGACTTGTTTCTCGAATGGTGGATCTTTAAAAGTAGATGCACAAATTGTTTGGGCACAGACCTGGATACTATGACAGAACTCTGCAGCCTATCTCTGCAGTATATTGCAACTCCATCCGCTTTGGCAGTTCTTTCTTATCGGAAAATGTTGTAGTTAGGGATGGAATTTTCAGGATTTTTGTTGGCATTCTTAAGCCAGGATTCAGACACGGCTAGGACATCCGGGTTGGCAGAGTGTGTTAAAGCAGTGAATAAAACAAACTTAGGGAGGAGGCTTCTAATGTTAACATGCATGAACCCAAGGCTTTTACGGTTACAGAAGTCAACAAATAAGAGCGCCTGGGGAATGGGAGTGGTGCAGGGGGTTGCGGGGCCTGGGTTAACCTCTACATCACCAGAGGAACAGAGGAGGAGTAGGATAAGGGTAAAACTAAATGCTATAAGAACTGGTCGTCTAGTGCATTCGGAACAGAGAGTAAAAGGAGCAGATTCAGGGCATATTGTACAGACAAGGGTATGGTAGGAGGTGAGTACAGTGGAGGTAAATCTAGGCATTGAGTGATGATGAGAGAGGTTTTGTCGCTAGAGGCACCAGCTAAGATAGCTGTAACATCTGCACTTCCTTCAGTGCTTATCGGATGAAGATGTCAAATATATTATTATTATTATTCTAGGGAATTAATTACGACATTTGTGAGGAAGAAAAGGGTACAAACAGATAATTATTTCCATCCGATCCTGCAACCACTGAATACAGGTAGACCATATGATACTGCATGATCTGGACTCTGTGACATAATATCCCTAGTTAATATTGACTGCTTACATGAATGACTTTCATCTCAAATTGCAGGTGTAAAATGCAGTTTTAAATCAAAATCAAATCCAATTTATTTTTAAAGCCCTTCTTACATCAACTGATATCTCAAAGTGCTGTACAGAAACCCAGCCTAAAACCCCAAACAGCAAGCAATGCAGGTGTAGAAGCATGGTGGCTAGGAAAAACTCCCTAGAAAGGCCAGAACCTAGGAAGAAACCTAGAGAGGAACCAGGCTATGAGGGATGGCCAGTCCTCTTCTGGCTGTGCCAGGTGGAGATTATAACAGAACATGGCCAAGATGTTCAAATGTTCATAGATGACCAGCAGGGTCAAATAATAATAATCATAGTGGTTGTCGAGGGTGCAACAGGTCAGGACTTCAGCAGTAAATGTCGGTTGGATTTTCATAGCCGATCATTCAGAGTATCTCTACCGCTCCTGCTGTCTCTAGAGAGTTGAAAACAGCAGGTCTGGGACAGATAGCAAGTCCAGTGACAGGTAGAAGATTTGAAACTGGAGCAGCAGCACGGACAGGTGGACTGGGGACAGCAAGGAGTCATCAGGCCAGGTAGTCCTGAGTCATGGTCCTAGGGCTCAGGTCATCTGAGAGAGAGACAGAGATTGTGCATATTTCTGTATCTTGCATTTTGAAAAGGATTCACCATTTATTCCTGTAATGACTGGCTACATTTACACAGCGATTGTGCGCACGTTTTCACCCTATGAGCGTGTGCATGCGAGCGAGGGGGATACAAGCTTTGAACAACTCCTTTTTGGGGGTCGCTGGTCAGAAATGTTGAGCTAGCGAACAGATTGCTGATTTGCTGTACATGTATATGATCGGGTGCAGTGCAAACGCCAAATTGTAAGGAGAGAGGATTGCCATAAATGAATATGCAGCTCAAAAAAAAATTGGTGATCAAGAATATGAACTGTTTACTTTGCAAACTCATTGGGGCATCAAGCAGAAATTTCTACCATAGACATAATGGTCTTTTGGTATGTCAAAATGTATCATTTACTTATGAAGCTTGCATTTGAATTTGTAAAATGTATTACTACAAATTCAAAATGCATTGTAGACACAATAATGAAGATAAACAAAGATTTGTAGTTGAGCAAGTCATTGCCTGTATAGATTTGATCTTACATGACTTGAAACTTGACTTAAAAATCTTGCAACTTAGAATGCACGACTTGGACTTGAGTCGAGACTCAACCGGTTGTACTTGGGACTCAACTAGAGAATTGGACCTTGTGAATTGAGAATTGCTTGTGACTCGAATAATTGTGATTTAGTCCCAGCTTCTGTACAATCTTCCCCTGTTCCTGTTGATACCGGACACCTCTAACGAACACCATTCTTGGTTACTGTTCTGTATTGTATTGGTTTTGTTGCACTTTGGTCCTACAATATGAATTGGAAGAGAGTTGTGGAGTTAGGTAAATTTACAAAGGAACTAAGGTTGCAAGTAAATGTAAAAACTTTTTTTTAAAGAAAGTGGGACATAATCAGCAATCATGAACATAACTCAAACAAGCTAGTTGGCCACCGTATGTACAAAGGCTAGCATAGACACTCTGCTATAGGGTGGTCTCCTGGTGTGTAGGCCAGGTCAATGGCAGCTAGCGGCTAGCTAGTGAGGTCTCTGGAGAGAGCTAATCACAGAGCGTGACTGCACAACACTAACTGATGTTTCTGACCATAGAATGTCACAGTGTGCCTCCAATTTGCCTCAATGCCCCAGATAGTCTGTACTGTTAATACATTAATACACATTCATCTGAATTACAAACACCAAATTATATTCCAAATTCTTTAATTCTGGATAAAGCAATATTTCTTAAAATTCATGAATGGAAAGTTGAAAAAAATAAAATAATTAATTGAACCTCTGATAAGGCAAAGGCATTGTGTTGCTGGAGGAGAGTCCTGACACATTTTCTTTCCTTCAGTTTTTTTCTTCTTCAGAAATAAACATTTGCTGATAACAAAAAGTCATGCAAAATACATGCCACCCAAGAGTACTAAAAATGGAGGGAAAAGAGGTTGATAGAAGCAAATAATGAGGAGAAATATGCATACTGGCAGCTACGGCTAATTCGTTTGGAACACCAGGATTATGAGTAATATAAAATGCATTAAGTGCCACAGAGTAATTTGGAATGCGAGACAGTTTGCAACTTTAAGGCATTCCTTTTGGGACCTGTTTTTTAATGAATGGAATTTGTGTTTGCACACATTATTGTTTTAATTAAACAGCGTAGCTTGGCATCGAGCTGATTGCACCCACATTGAGCTGCCACATAAACACAGTCATTAGTATGGGGCTTCAGCTATAAAAAACTACCCATGGTCAACTGTCCGAGCTAGGCTAGGAAACTTGGACATTTACGTAGCCCTTAGAGAGACCTAGCCAACAACACTACTGTCAACAACAGGTACTTTAATAAGCTTAGAGGCAGGCTTTAAATTCTTGGCCTTGAAAGATGGTCCCAATCAATACCATTGTTACTTGGTCTTTCATGGAAGGGCTACTTCGCTAAATGGCTAAATGCACTAACGAGTATGAACTTTGGGGTTGACACTAACACTTCCATCCACACTGTTGCATGCTGCTGAGCTCAATAGCTGCCATTATGTATGGATGTTTCACACCTGTTTCGTCCCTTCTTACCTGTTTCGAAATATACATTCAGTCGTGAATTGATTATCTGTCAGACAAGCTCCACATGAAGCTAAAGATGAAGTCCACGGCGGATTTGACCTTGTGCCAGGCTTCAAACTCGGCACAGCCAATAGTTGATGAGGTGCTTCCTACTCTATGTTTGCTATTCTGATCCAGGGATTGATATCGGTTGAGGAGAGTAATTGTGCACATAATGTCAAGGACTGTTGTCAGGATCCATATATCATGCCACCAGGGTGTATACATGACTGCGTTAAATATACATGCTATAATGAAATATGCATGACCGTATCACACCGTATGCATGCATATCCACACTCTCGGATGCATCTTGAAGGATCTAGCCCCTCCGGAGGAAACCCGTGTCCTCTTATCATTGGAATCACAATGTCACACCCTGTTTAATATGAGGAATTGTTCAAATATGTCTCCATAAGCTTTGAATCAGCTGTTGTCACTTACAGTTAGATTGTATACCCTCAATCACGTCATCCCATGTGATTAAAACATATACTTACTGGTACACATTTATACCCAAGGAAAACAAGACAGTATAATGAATGCATAGCTGATAAATTACAAATAGATCATTATCCCAGATATCAATTTGATTTGGGAATTGAAACGTTTAATTTAGAGCTGGCACAAATACCGTATAATCTTGTAACCGACAATTATGGACAGCAACCGTCAACTAAAAAAAAGGAAATCTTAATAATCATCTTAATACCCACTGGGCACACAACATAATTTCAACATGGATAATTGGGTAATATTGGTTTAGACATTGATCAATGAGAATACAACCTATATTCACCCACTCAAAAGGATAAGTTAGTTAGTTGAAAAAGTTAGTTGAATTTTCAATGTGATATCACTATGTTTTCAACCATCTAAAAGCACAACCAAATTCCAATGGAAAAACAATGTATATCACTGTGGTTTCAACAATTTAAAAGCACAGCAAAGTTGAAATGGGAGTACAGTCAGATATTTTGTTTATTTAAACAACATTTACATTCACATTAAATAATATAACAGACACTCTTATCCAAAGCGACTTACAGTAGTGAGTGCATACATTTTTTTCTTCTTCATACTGGTCCCCATGGGAATCGAACCCATATCCCTGGAGTTATAGATATATGTATTTATTTTACGTTTTAAAACAACCGCATGTGTGGATAATGCAATTACAATCATAGAGGATAACACAAAAAAGTTGTAAAACGTACTTACATTTTGTTCCTCTTAAATAAATGGATAAAAAAATGTACACACATGAAAATTTGAATCAAATCAAACTTTTACTTGTCACATGCACCGAATACAACAGGTGTAGACCTTACCGTGAAATTCTTACTTACAAACCCTTAACCAACAGTGCAGCTCAAGAAGACTTAAAAACATTTTTACCAAAGAAACTCAAGTAAAAAATAAAAAATAATAAAAAGTAACACAATAACATACAGTTGAAATCAGAAGTTTACATACACTTAGGTTGGAGTCATTAAAAGTCGTTTTTCAACCACCACAAATTTCTTGTTAAAACAAACTATAGTTTTGGCAAGTCGGTTAGGACATTTACTTTGTGCATGACACAAGACATTTTTCCAACAATTGTTTACAGACACTATGTTGACTGTGCCAAACACCTGAAGGTACCACGTTCATCTGTACAAAAAATATAAACACCATGGGACCACGCAGCCGTCATATTGCTCAGGAAGGAGACACGTTCTGTCTCCTTGACATGAACGTACTTTGGTGCGAAAAGTGCAAATCAATCCCAGAACAACAGCAAAGGACCTTGTGAAGATGCTGTAGGAAACAGGAACAAAATGATCTCTACGAGTCCTATACCGACATAACCTGAAAGGCCGCTCAGCAAGGAACAAGCCACTGCTCCAAAACCTCCATAAAAAAGTCATCCTTTGGTTTGCAACTGCACATGGGGACAAAGATCATACTTTTTGGAGAAATGTCCTCTGGTCTGAAGAAACAAAAACAGAACTGTTTGGCCATAATGACCATCGTTATGTTTGGAGGAAAAAGGAGGAAGCTTGCAAGCCGAAGAACACCATTCCAACCGGGTGTGGCAGCATAATGTTGTGGGGGTGCTTAACTGCAGGAGGGACTGGTGCACTTCACAAAATAGATGGCATCATGAGGAAGGCAAATGATGTGGAAATATTGAAGCAACATCTCAAGACATCAGTCAGGAAGTTAACCTTTTGCGTGTAGGGGGCCGTGTTTTCGTTTTTGGCTCAAAAACGTACCCATTTGAAACTGCCTATTTCTCAGCCCCAGAAACGAGAATATGCATATAATTGTCAGATTAGGATAGAAAACACTCTAAAGTTTCCAAAACTGTAGAAATATTGTCTGTGAGTATAACAGAACTGATATTGCAGGCGAAAGCCTGTGGATAATCCAGTCAGGAAGTGCCTCTTATTTTGAAACTCTGTGTTCCTATGCGTGCCTGTCCTCCATTTAAAGGGATATCAACCATTTTCCTTTTTCTGTGGCTTCCCTAAGATGTCAACAGTCTTTAGACATAGTTTCAGGCTTTTATTTTGAAAAATGAACGTGAAAGATCACATTGCGTAAGTGGAGAGGTGGGGGCTCTCAGAGTGAGATGGTGCGCAATTGAGTGAAGCGGCCATTGTTCCTCCCGCTGTTATTGAAAAAGCTACACACTCGGTTGATATATTATCGAATATATATTTTAAAAACTACCTGAGGAATGATTAATTTAAAAAAGTTTGACATGTTTCTGTGGACATTATGAAGACTATTTGGAATTTCCGTCTGCGTTGTCGTGACCGCTCTTTCCTGTGGATTTCTGAACATAACACGACAAACAAACGTTGGTATTTTGGGTATAAAAATAATCTTTATGGGACAAAAGGAACATTTGCTGTGTAACTGTGAGACTCGTGAGTGAAAACATCCGAAGATCATTGAAGGTAAACGGTTAATTTGACTGCCTTTCTGATTTTCGTGACCAAGCTTCCTGATGCTAAGTGTACTTAATGCTATGCTAGGCTATCGATAAACTTACACAGACGTTTGGATTGCTTTTGCTGTAAAGCATAATTTCAAAACAACAGGGTGATTAACAAAAGGCTAAGCCGTGTTTCAAAACATTGCACTTGTGATTTCATGAATATGAATATTTTCTAGTAATATTATTTGACTGTTGTGCTATGCTATTCAGCGGTTGCAGACGAAAATTATCCCGCTACAGGGATTGGTAGTGTCAAGAAGTTAAATAAAGTTTGATTTGATTTAGTCCTTTTTTAAACTTAGATATTTGGTGTGGGGACTTGAATCCAACATATCAATAATGAATTTACAGACAAACTGGAATAATACCAGTCAGTGGCACAGATGGAGCTATCCTAATGAAGATACATCTACATCAAATGTTGATATTTGGTGTTGGTAGACCAAAGCGTAGCTGTAGATAGATAAATTCTCCAGTAGGAGGTGCTGCCCAGCCTATTTTGTTCTCCTGATAGTGGATATAACATATTTTACACAAGGTTTGTTGGTTTCCATGGTGAAATACTTTTTTCAAATTCAATGTATTCATGTAGATTCCACGTCATAGTACGTTGACAAATTAGGTTGAACATTGATTCAAACAGTTTGTGCCCAGTGGGTTACACACACACACACACACACACACACACACACACACACACACACACACACACACACACACACACACACACACACACACACACACACACACACACACACACACACACACACACACACACACACACACACACACACACACACAGTGGGCAGGGTTAATCTCCTGGAAAGAGGGTCCTCTATTATCAGGGGTTGGGAGTGCTAATAAAACCCAGGAGCTGCAGGGGTCCAGAAGTCAAAAGCATATGTAATGAATGGAGAAATTTAACTCATCCAATTATAGGGAGGCAAGGCAAAAATCTATACTGCTACTCTGGGCAGACTGCCCAAATGCAAAACTAATAATGTCAAGCAAAGCCCCAGCTTTGTGTGTGTGTGCGCGTTCAAAAGATGTGAAATAAAGACTGTGGAGGTGGGGGGTGGGGAGTGTGTTGAAAGAGAGCTATGGTAACTGTGTGTGTGTGTGTGTGTGTGTGTGTGTGTGTGTGTGTGTGTGTGTGTGTGTGTGTGTGTGTGTGTGTGTGTGTGTGTGTGTGTGTGTGTGTGTGTGTGTGTGTGTGTGTGTGTGTGTGTGCTCGTGCAAGTGATTTCCTGAGCAGCTGCATAACAGGCCTCCACTCAGCAAACAATTTTGAGAGCCTGCCGTTTTCCTGAAATATCCTGCATACTAAAATGGAAGGTCGATTACAATGTACTGTAATAACAGGAGATGGTATCTCCCATGCCAAATTTGGCCCAAATTGTTGCCTGACTGGAAATAAGATGGAAACCAACAATATACTGAAATTACAGTGGACGAAAGATGGTTAGAGGAAAGCTACTATCTCGAGACTTTAATATAAACTTTCAGGGCTTTTTTCTCAATTTCCGCCTGACTGTCGTGCCCAAAGTAAACTCCCTGTTGCTCAGGCCCTGAAGCCAGGATATGCATATAATTGGTACTTTTGGAAAGAAAACACTCAGAAGTTTGTAGAAATGTTAAAATAATGTAGGAGACTATAACACAATAGATGTGGTTGGAGAAAATCCAAAGAAAAACGAACCAGACATTTTTTGTTTTTCCGAGCCCATGCTCATCCAATAGAACTTATGGGGAAATAATTAAATCTAGCTCCCATTATGCAATTCCTATGACTTCCACTGGATGTCAGTAGTCTTTGTTCAGGGTTTCAGGCTTGTTTCTTCCAAAATGAGTAAGAAATTACAGTTTTACTACAGGGACACAGACTTGGAAATCCGCGATGAAGAGGACTCGTACCTGCTTATATCGCTTTCCTATTGAAAATACTTATTTCCGTATGGAATATTATAGATTAATTACATTTTAGGGTATCTGAGGAATCAATAGAAACATATTTTGACTTGTTGAAACAAAGTTTAGGCGTAAATTGTTGGATTCCTATCTTGGCATGTTTAACGAGTGGATTACTTAAATCGATGGCACCACCTAAACAGACTTTTTGGAATATAAAGAAGGATTTTATCTACCAAAACGACACTCCATGTTATAGCTAGGTAAGTGAATATTTAATCGCTATTTGTGAATTTATGAAATCTCTGCCAATTTTATTTTTAATGTGGGACGCTGTCCTCAAACAATTGTACGGTATGCGTTCGCTATAAAGCCTACTGTAAATTGGACAGTGCAGTTAGATTAACAAGAATTGAAGCTTTTAAACAATATAAGAAACTTTTATGTACCTAAATGTTTAATATTCATAATGTTTATGATTATTTATTTGAATTACGCACCCTCCAGTTTCACCAGAAGTTTCAACCACCCCCCAAGGAGGTTTAAAAAGTTTGGCATGGGCCCTCAAATCCTCAAAAAGTTCAACAGCTGAACCATTGAGAACATTTTGTCTAGCTGCATCACTGCCTGGTATGGCAATAGCACCGCCCTCAATCACATGATGCTACAGAGGTTGGTGTGGCAAGTCCAGTACATCACTGAGGGACGAGCTCCCTGCCATCCATGACATCTATATCAAGCGGTGTGGTAGGAAGGCCCGGAAATCGTCAAAGATTCCAATCACCCAAGCCATAGACTATTCTCTCTGCTTCTGCACGGCAAGCAGTACTGGTGCATCAAGTCTGGCACCAACAGGCTCTTGAACAGTTTATATCCCCAAGCCTGATAAAGACTGATAAATAGCTACACAGACTATCTGAGTTAACCTTGTATCTTTATGTATCTTGACCTTTTATTTTTATGCACACTCGCAGGGCCCTACACACACACTCACACACTCACTCACTTCATCATCTGCTCACAAACACATAAAATGCACGTACATTTATACTGACTCTACACACATGCACACCCTCACATACAAGCCACTGCTACTCTGTTCATCTTATATCCTGTTGCCTAGTCACCTTACCCCTATACATATCTACCTCCAATCACTCCAGTATCTCTGCACATCGTAAATATTGTATTGGAACTGACCCTGTATGAAGTATGCTTACTTACTTATTTAATGTGTTCTTCGTATTTCTTCATTTCTTATTTTTCTAGTATTACATTATTATTGATTATTGCATTGTTCGGTTTTGAATTTGCAGGAAATGCCTTTCACTGTACTTGTGCATGTGACATTAAAACTTGAAACTTGATGGCGGCGGATGAATGGCACAACAATGGGCCTCAGGATCTCGTCATTGTATCTCTGTGCATTCAAATTCCCATCGAAAAAATGCAATTGTGTTCATTGTCCATAGCTTATGCCTGCCCATACCATAAGCCCACCACCACCATGGGGCACATCAATGACAATGCTAGAGGGACGCCTATCCCAGAGAAGTTATTAATATAAAAGCATAAGATATTACAAATACATATGTGTTTCAATGCAGTCTTTGTAATTGTATTTTTTAATCATCACTCTATGTCTAATAAATCAATGTGTTTATTTAATGAAAATAACTCCAAATATATGTAATAATTTATTTCCCTGAGCATTATTTTGCCTTTGAAATGCTCTTTCTGATCATGTGGGTGTGTTGATACAAATGTAAATATATTTACATACATAGCTCTGATTGGCGGATAGGATCGTATAGACTTTAGAACCTACCCCATTTACCCCTTTAAAGTAGGAGGATACATTACAAATAAAAGATGACTGGTCATTGGTCAGAATAATATCAGATTGTGATGTCATGATCTGGGCCAAAAACTTGAAAATCCAGCATTTTCTTTCAAAAAGCTCTTACACAAAAAGTGCATTATCATAATTTTCACAACTGTAGTGTTATTTCGACCTCATTGTGTGGAAATATTATTAAAAAACTGGATATCCCATTTTTGACTGCACTCCTCCTTTAGTTAATTAGACAAGGAATTTTCAATGTGCTTATTATAATGCTCTTATCAATCACACATACTATTTAGGATAGATGTTAAAAATATCATTTGTAAGAAATATATTTTGTGAAGCACCCACTTTTGCCTTTCAGTTAGATTCTCAATAGAACACTGTCAATTTTCATAGGGAGTAATTTATATAAATCTATGCTTTTTGAAGTTAAGCATATTTTTTTTCGAAGTAATCAAAATAGAAAACAATTGTTGTTTACAGAATGTCTGCCATGTCTACCATCATTTAAAGGCCAGTTCCCCCAGACCTCCCAATACAACACATTATGCCCATGCACCTCAATCCAATACTCCACTTCACAAAACGGAAACTCATAAAACGCCCGCTTATTTGCAAAAGCAAGCTGCCGAAGGAACACTTTAATTAAACTTCCTTATTTATATGTTAACTGAAAATAGGAAGAAATCGAAATCACATTCTTAATTTTTTCCTCTCCCTGTGCCCATACCCCAAGGACGCAAGTCATTAGGCCTTATACATAACCATCGCCACCGCATTAAAATCACATTACACAACAACGATAATCATTGCGTTCAATTACACGTGGTAATAAATGCCTACACCATCTCGAGTAAATCCATTAGCACTGCCATTGTGGGAGAGAGAGTGAGACAGGCTGAAAACTCGGGCTCCGGAGTCACTAGCTGATCCAAACCAACTCCTGTCTCAGCAGCATGGCCACTGATGGTTGATTCCCAGCCCCTTGGCAACACCCACTGATGGTTGACAGCCCTCTGGCCACACCCACTGATGGTTCACAGCCCTCTTACTGTACATTAACAATACGTTTCAAAAAGTCCTACCTGTGTGGTGAGCTGTACTTCAAAAGTTATTAATTTGTGTCTAAATTCCTCAAGGTGGGCGTTTGATGATGATGATTTTTTTTTAAAGGTCTTGCAGAAATGCCTTCATCAACATGTGAACTTTCATTTGTCTTAAAGGAGTAGTTCACTATTTTACAACTTGATGTTAGATGGTTCCTCAACCTGAAAGTGGTCTATGGACCAGGAGAAACTGTAATCCATGGTTAAATTTTCATTAAACACAAAGTATATGTGTTGGAACACGGTAACAACTTGTTTTTTTTTAATGACAAAATAAAAAGAATACGCTATCCACCAAAGTACACTGTCAGGAAGACGGGCAGTCAAGTGGACTTGGCGCTTTTATTTAACTTTTTATTTTGCTACTTATATTTCTTATTTTTTAGGTATTTTTCTTAAAACTGTGTTGTTGGTTAAGGGATTATAAGTAAGATTTCACTGTAAGGTCTACACCTGTTACGCCCTGATCTGTTTCACCTGTCCTTGTGCTTGTCTCTGTCAGGATTTGGCCAGGGTTGTTCCGGTTTTTGGTCACTAGATGCCCCCATTGTGCTTTTTGACCTTTTGTTTTCCCTTGATCCCCATTATTATTTGCACCTGTGCCTCATTTCCCCTGATTGTATTTAAACCTTTAGTTTTCCTCAGTTCTTTGCTCTGTGTTTGTATGTTAGCACCCAGCCCTAGTATTCTGTGAACTCTTGTTGATCCCGGTGGACTCTCTTGTGGAATTCTGTTTTTTGTTCTTGTTTATTTATTTTTGAGTATCTTTTGAGGCTTTTTATGCTATACCTACCACCTTGTGGATTTACGTTTTTGTCTTGGAGGATTACCTTTGTTGTTGTGGAATTCCTTTTGAGGTTGTGGAGTTACATGTTTTCCTGAAGGACTTCACTTTTTACTTCATTAAATACACCGTCTCAAGTACTGCTGTGTCTGCCTCGTCTTCTGGGTTCTGCCGACTATTCGTGGCTCAGTTGGTTAAGTGACTGTTTCCACCCCCCTCCGGGTGTCGCCCATCTACCCCACTTATCCCCTGGCTATTTACCTGTGTTTTCAGTCTGTCTGTGCCAGTTTGTCTTGTTTGTCAAGTCAACCAGCGGTTTGTCACAGCTCCTGGTTTTCCCCAGTCTCTCTTTTTCTCATTCTCCTGGGTTTGACATTTTCCTGTCCTAACTCTGAGCCCGCCCGCCTGCCTGACCAGTTTGCCTACCCCTGACACTGCCTGCCGTCCTGTGCCTTTGTCACTACTCTGGATCACCAACCTATAGCTGACCTGATCCTGAGCCTGCCTGCCGTCCTGTGCCTTTGTCACTACACTGGATTATCTACCCCTGCCTGCCTTGACCTGTCGTTTTCCTGCCCCTGTTGCTATAATAAACATTGTTACTTCAACGCAGTCTGCATTTGGGTCTTACCTGAAACCTGATAACACCTTTTTGTGTTTTCATGCAATGGGATCTGTTGGATTTAATTTAGCTGTTATCATTTGTCCTAACAGTTTACATGAATCTTCATAACTTTCACTTGCTTGACACACTTTGACATACCTTTGTTTGGTTATAGTGGTTTTCTCTTGTGTCCCCATCTTGTCATTCTTCAGCACCATTGCAGAGTACAACTGCTTTATTTTGCGCAGAGAGAGGGAGCTACAGTCTCACTTTGTTAATGGTGCCGGACAGTCTTTTTTTTCTTTACAAGTAACTTGTTCGCCAATGACAGTGAATTGAAGAAATTGTCCATATTGACATTTCTCCCCTTGCCAACATAAGGTTCCAGAAGTCTCATCACCAAATTATCTGACACTCGCTCACCTACTGCCCAATGTGTACATTTTACTAGTTATTGAAAGCCATTCAGCATGTACAATTACATACCCTCTCACTGTGTAGTCTACTCCAAATAAGCTAAACCAAGTTTATAATTTTAAAGGGTTAATTGATCATCTCTCCTTCCTCTTCTCTCCTCTCGCCTTAGCTAGGCCAGCTCTACACCTCTGCTTGTTTGGCCTCGCTCTTTCTCGGGCTTCAGATGGATCCCAGCTGTAATGAACTGTTATGTGCAATTGATTGTGGACAGCTGACCAATTGACCAGCTTCATTATAGAGTCCCTTCAAAGTGGGATTCCTTGTCTGCCAATACTCGCCAGTTTTTTTCAGCTGACCGGTCGATAGTTAATGTATTATTTGTATATTGTTTGCCCCGAATTCCTTTAGCCCATTGCGCCATTGGTTTGCTCTGTGTATCCCTCTCCTGCCATCCACCTCCCTAGTGACCCTAGTGCTTGGTGATGCTGGTCTATAAGCAGGGGCCTGTTTATGGCTTCTTTGTCCATTTTATACTAAGGCACACATATTCTACACAATACCAAACCAAAGGCTGAAATCACAACGTATAATACTCTGCTCCCCTGTAGAACCATGGGCATTAAGGCACCCGTACACTCTTCCACTGACACACAGGGTGGCTCTCTGATGAGATATAATTTTGTCATTTAGCACGCTTCGCAACAAGATCTATCTCCCCATCAATGCATCAGCACAAGCTTTTTGTCCTTGTCTGGCATTTCCCTCAAGGCTACATTCACACCAGAGGAGTGACACATAGAGGGAGATGGAGGGGAGCATGGCTGCAACATTATAAATTCTCTCTCTCTCTCGCCCCCTCTCAGATTTTGGTGACAGAGAGTTGAGTACAGGGGTTCTCAACCTTTCTTTATTTGATTTCTATTTCTCCTTTACCCACTATGCGTCTCACACCAATGTATGGTATATGGGTTTATCCAGACATACACTACAATTCAAAAGTTTGGGGTCACTTAGAAATGTCCTTGTTTTGGAAAGAAAAGCACATTTTTTGTCCATTAAAATAACATCTAATACAGAAATACAGTGTAGACCGTGTTAATGTTCTAAATGACTATTGTAGCTGGAAACGGCTGATTTTCAATGGAATATCTACATAGGCGTGCAGAGGGCCATTATCAGTAACCATCACTCCTGTGTTCCAGTGGCACATTGTTAATCCAAGTTTATCATTTTAAAAGGCAAGTTGATCAGTAGAAAACCCTTTTGCAATTATGTTAGCACAGCTGAAAACTGTTGTTCAGATTAAAGAAGCAATGAAACTGGCCTTCTTTAGACCAGTTGAGTAGGGGGGATTAGTAAACTACACTGAGCAGAAATATAAAATGCAACATGTAAAGTGTTGGTCCCATGTTTCAAATCCCAGAAATGTTCCATATGCACTTAAAGGTTATTTCTCTCAAATTCTGTGCATAGATTTGTTTACATCCCTGTCATTGAGCATTTCTTCTTTACCAAGATAATCCATCCACTTGATATGTGTGGCATATCAAGAAGCTGATTTTTTTTACACAGGTGCACCTCATGCTGGGGACAATTGAAAGGCCACTTCAAAATGTGCTGTTTTGTCACGATGCCACAGATGTCTCAAGTTTTGAGGTGTGCAATTGGCATGCTGATTGCAGGAATGTCCCCAGAGCTGTTGCCAGATAATTAAATGTTAATGTATATACCATAACTGCCTCCAATGTCGTTTTAGAGAATTTGGCAGTACGTCCAACTGGCCTTACAACTGCAGACCACATGTAACCACACCAGTCCAGCACTTCCACATCCAGCTTTTCACCTGCAGGATTGTCAGAGGGTGCAGGGTGGGGTGCGGAGGAGTATTTATGTCTGTAATAAAGCCCTTTTGTGGGGAAAAACTATGTTTGGCTGGGCATGGCTCCCCAGTGGGTGGGCCTGGCTTCCAAGTGGGTGGGCCTATTCCTTCCTAGGCCCACTCATGGCTGCACCCCTGCCCAGTCATGTGAAATCCATAGATTAGGGCCTAATTAAATTATTTGAACTGGGTGAATTCCTTATATAAAATGTAACTCAGTAAAATCTTAGAAATGTTTGCATGCTGCACACATTTCTTTAATCAGTATATATGGAATTGTTTTCAGTGGTGTAAAGTGCTTAAGTAATTTACTTTACTATTTATATTTTTGACAACTTTTACTTCACTACATTCATAAAGAAAATAATGTACTTTTTACTCCATACATTTTCCCTGACACCCAAAAGTACTCGTTAAATTTGAATTTCTTAGCAGGACAGAAAATGGTCCAATTCACACATTTATCAAAAGAGCATCCCTGGTCATCCCTAATGCCTCTGATCTTGCGGACTCACTCAACATAAATGCTTATTTTGTAAGTTATGTCTGAGTGTGAGAGTGTGCCCCTGTCTATCCATAAAAAAATTAAACTAGTAAATTGTGCAGTCTGTTTTGCTTAATATAAGGATTTTTTTATTATTCATACTTTTACTTTTAATTTTGATACTCAAGTATATTTTAGCAATTACATTTACTTTTTATACTTAAGTGTATTTAAAACCAAATACTTTTACTCAAGTAGTGGTTTACTGGGTGACTTTCACTTTTTCTTCAGTCATTATCTATTAAGGTATCTTTACTTTTACTCAAGTATGACAATTGGGTAATTTTTCCACCACTGATTGTTTTAAGAGAGTCTTACCAAGGATCATTTAGCTATATTATGTTTTATTTTAGTAACCCTTGAAGTATAATTTTTTTTTTTGAGAATTGGCCTTATTGCTATTAGCCCATACAAATGCAATGCATAACAGATTCACTACATAGAACAACAGATAGTCCTCCCCAAAAAACGGTACAGATGATTTTGAGAAAAGATTTCTGTGATGTCTCATGGTCTGGAAAACACTGTTCTAGGTCTTTCACCGTTCACTGCAGATGCGGAAGTATGACGCAAAGAAACATGTATCTAGCTTAAACTGAGAGATTTTTATGTGGATTTGTTAATTATGCTAATTAGATATCCACAGGGGCGTGAACATTGTTTTTAGGGGGTTAATTGACATCCACATCATCAGCGCCCAGGGAGCATTGTTTTTAGGGGAACTTCTTCGGATAGGGAGAAGTATTCGGAAGTTTGGATGAATGAGGTGCCCAAAGTAAACTTGCTGTTACTCAGGCCCACAAGCCAGGAGATGCATTTAAGTGATAGTATTGGATTGAAAACACTATAAAGTTTACAAAACAGGTAAAATAATATCTGTGAGTATAACAGAACTGATATGGCAGGCGAAACCCTGAGAATCCATCCAGAATTAGTTTTTTTCAGCTCACCACTGATTACAATGGCTGGCAATGGGAATATAAAAGTAATACCTCCCAGATTGCAGTTCCAAGGGCTTCCACTAGTTGTCAACAGTCTTTAGAAAGAGTTTCAGGCTTGTTTTTTGAATAATAAGCTAGAATTGGTAGTTTTTGTAAGTGGCTCCCATTTTGGCTGTAGTGTTTGTAGAGCGTTCCAGTGAGGGCGTGCACTTTGTTATTTATCACCGGTAATTAATATACTATTCTCCGTCTTAAATTGTATTGTTTCTTTACATATTAGGGTACCTCAGGATTGATTAGCAATGTTGTTTGAATTGTTTGGAAGAAGTTTATTGGTAACTTAGGGGGATTCATTTGTATGCATTTTGAACGAGGGAAACCGGTGGATTACTGAGTCAAGCGCGCCAATTAAACTGACTTTTTTGGGATATAAAGAAGGACTTTATCGAACAAAAGGACAATTTGTCATGTATCTGGGACCCTTGTGATTTCAACCAGATGAAGATCTTCAAAGGTAAATTATTTATTTGATCTCTATTCCTGACTTTTGTGACGCCTTTGCTTGGTTGGAAATGTATGTAATGCTTTTGTGTGCGGGCGCTGTCCTCAGATAATCGCATGGTGTGCTTTCGCCGTAAAGCCTTTTAAAAATCTAACAAAGCAGCTGGATTAACAAGAAGTTAAGCTTTCAAATTATGTATTACACTTATATTTTCATGAATGTTTAATATTATGATTTTTGTCATTTGAATTTCTCGCTCTGCAATTTCACCGGATGTTGGCCAGGTGGGACAGTAGCGTCCCACTGACGCCAAAGAGGCTAATCTTCCTTGCTCAAAGGCAGACTGGCAGATTTTTAAATTTTGCTAGGTTAGGGATTCAAACCAGCGACCTTTCAGTTATTGACCCAATGCTCTTAACCGCTAGGCTACCTGCCACCAGTGAAGCATGAGTACCGTACAATGCAAAGTATTATACAAACTAATACAATACTGAAGTATGCTTGTTGTAAAACAGAAAAACATGCTGGTGACACTTTCATGGTTGCCATTCATGCCATTCAAAAATAATACTTTTTATATGTTGTTTGTTGAAAATGGCCACATCTGCAGTCCTCATGCCTTTTTGGCACGTTCACGCAGATGAGCAGGGACCCTGGGCATCTTTCTTTTGGTGCTTTTCAGAGTCATTAGAAAGGCCTCTTTGTGGCCATAATTGCCTACTGTCTGTAAGCTGTTGGTGTCTTATTCACCGTTCCACAGGTGCCTGTTCATTAATTGTTTATGGTTCATTGAACAAGCATAGGAAACAGTGTTTAAACCCTATGCAATGAAGATCTGTTTAGTTATTTTGATTTTTACGAATTATCTTTGAAAGACAGGGTCCTGAAAAAAGGACATTTATTTTTTTGCTGAGTTTACGTATACTTGCTATCTACAGTATATGCCTGCTTTGGTGGGTATATTCTATAGCTTCCCTGCTTCTCAGTGTTTGATATATCAAAGTAAAACACAACTGGTAAGACATTCAATAAAAAAAACAAAATAAAAAGAGATCAAATATATATAGGCATAGGTGTGACCAAGTCACTATTTTTTGAGTCATAAGCAAATCACAAGGTGAAGTCTCAAGTTGAGTCCCAAGTAAATCCGATCGAGCCACGAGTCAAATCCAAGTTGTGCATTCTAAGAGCAAGAAACTAAAAAAATATATACATATACAGGCAATAACTTGTTCAACTACAAAACATTGTCTATTTATTGAGGCTACCAGACAGCCCTTTTGTCTAAAACACATTTAGAATATTTAATAATGCGTTTTACAAATTCCAAATGCAATCTTCATAAGTAAATTATGACACACCAAAAGATCAGTAGGCCTATGCTTGTAATAGTAGCTTTATGCCCCATTGCTTGTGAGCTTACAAAGTACAAGGTTCATATCTAGATCATCAGATAATTTTTGGAGCTACATTTATGGCAATCCTCTCTCCGTGCAATTGAATGTTTGCGCTGCACCCGATCCTATAGCTGTACAGAAAAATCAGCAATCTGTTTGCTAGCTCAGTGGTTTTAAACTGTTTGACCAGGCGACCCTCAAAACTGAGAAGTTTAAAGCTTGCAAACCCCTAGCACACACATGCACGCGCACACTGGGCAAAAAAGCATGCACAATCGCTGTGTAAAAACAAGATACAGAAATAAACTGCATTTTACACCTGCATTTAGAGTGAATGGAATGTCATCACAGGCATGATCAAAAAGTGGTCACTGCTCAATAGAACTCTGTGGCACTGCTCCGCGGCAGTACGGCGCTAACTTCGAACTTCAGTTGACAAGCTAACTAGAGGCTGCAGGTTTGTGAGTGTAAACATTGGCTTTTTCTACACTGAACAATAAAATGCCACTCTAAACTGTCACACAACACGATGCCACAGATGTCTCAAGTTTTGAGGGAGCATGCAATTGGCATGCTGACTGCAGGAATGTCCAAAAGAGCTGTTGAAAGAGAATTTCATGTTAATTCCTCTAAAATAAGCCTCCTCCAATGTCGTTTTTGAGAATTTGGCAGTACTTCCAACTGGCCTAGCAAACACAGACCATGTGAATGGCGTCATGTGGGTGAGCGGTTTGGTGATGGCAACATTGTTAACAGAGTGCCCCATGGTGGCGGTGGTGTTATGTTATGGGCAGGCATAAGCTACGGACAAGAACACAATTGCATTTTATCAATGGCAATTTGAATGCACAGAGATACCGTGATGAGATCCTGAGGTCCATTGTGAGGACCATTTTTTGGGTATCTGGTATCTGTGACCAACAGATGCATATCTGTATTCCCAATTCATGTGAAATTCATAGATTAGGGCCTAATTTATTTATTTCAGTTGACTGATTTCCTTATATTAGCTGTAACTCAATAAACATTTTTAAATTGTTGCATGTTACTTTTATATTTTTGTTCAGTATAAATGAAATCCACTGATTACAAAACTAAATAGGGGCTGCACTCACACAGACAGCATCGTGAAGAAGGCGCAGCAGCGCCTCTTCAACCTCAGGAGGCTGAAGAAATTCGGCTTGTCACCAAAAGCACTCACAAACTTCTACAGATGCACAATCGAGAGCATCCTGGCGGGCTGTATCACCGCCTGGTACGGCAACTGCTCCGCCCTCAACCGTAAGGCTCTCCAGAGGGTAGTGAGGTCTGCACAACGCATCACCGGGGGCAAACTACCTGCCCTCCAGGACACCTACACCACCCGATGTTACAGGAAGGTCATAAAGATCATCAAGGACATCAACCACCCGAGCCACTGCCTGTTCACCCCGCTATCATCCAGAAGGCGAGGTCAGTACAGGTGCATCAAAGCTGGGACCGAGAGACTGAAAAACAGCTTCTATCTCAAGGCCATCAGACTGTTAACAGCCACCACTAACATTGAGTGGCTGCTGCCAACACACTGACACTGACTCAACTCCAGCCACTTTAATAATGGGAATTGATGGGAAATGATGTAAATATATCACTAGCCACTTTAAACAATGCTACCTTATATAATGTTACTTACCCTACATTATTCATCTCATATGCATACGTATATACTGTACTCTATATCATCGACTGCATCCTTATGTAATACATGTATCACTAGCCACTTTAACTATGCCACTTTGTTTACATACTCATCTCATATGTATATACTGTACTCGATACCATCTACTGTATCTTGCCTATGCTGCTCTGTACCATCACTCATTCATATATCCTTATGTACATATTCTTTATCCCCTTACACTGTGTATAAGACAGTAGTTTAGGAATTGTTAGTTAGATTACTTGTTGGTTATTACTGCATTGTCGGAACTAGAAGCACAAGCATTTCGCTACACTCGCATTAACATCTGCTAACCATGTGTATGTGACAAATAAAATGTGACTTGATTTGATTTGAAATAAATATTTATTTACAAAGCTAACAGACTGAATTTCATTATCCACCCTCCACAAAGACAATCTGTTTCTTTTTTCATTGTGTATTTCTGAGTCTTTCCCTTTAAATCGCCATAGAAACGGCCCCTCTCAACTTAGATTGAACGCCAATATAGGCAATGAAAGCCAAGATCAGGATGTAATAATGACAAAGGTTTCAAGTTGATGTTGATTTGTCCAACCAGCAGAAACACCTCCAAATGGTACCACCTTAGAACACCAAAGAGTCTAAACCAGCAGCAGACACAGGAAAGTAACATTCTTATTTCATCAACACTGTAAAGTACAAGTCTATTAAGTGTATAATATTGTAGAGAACATTCTAATGATTAACTTTATGTAATTTATAAAGAAAATAAAATGTTGACAAATTTCATAGCACCCTCTTGAAATGCCCTGTTTTTCTTTACCCTGTATAGAAGTGAGTGAACGCCCTACTACCTATATGCAGCAATCGGATGAAAAGCATGATCTGCCTTTTTCTTCCTCACAAGTACCGTAATTAATATGCCAGAATATGTTACATCTTCATCCCTCAAGTATTGAAGGTAGTGAGATGTTTCAGCTATCTTTACACATATAGCCAATACCACCACAGAGGTATATGATTATAACCTACCAAAACTAAGCCAAACTGAAATAGACCATTTAGTATGTGACAACATGCCAGAGGGCAGGGGAGTGTGATTGTTAATAACTCCTCTGCACATGACACGATTAAAATAAAACAACTAATGTTCATCGTATCAAATGAATCACAGGGCAGCAGGACAACATTCATAGAGATGGATTTTACAGTCGGAAAAGGGGGAGAGATTCATTTGGATTCTATTTGTCACATGCTGCTATGAGACACATGGTAAAAGAGAACCAATGTAGGTTTCAGTTAGGCCAATCAATGAGTAGGCCACCTTAAAGAGAAGCAAAGATGTGATCTTCCTGTCTTGGTTGGCGCCCCCCCTTGGGTTGTGCCGTGGCGGAGATCTTTGTGGGCTATACTCGGCCTTGTCTCATGATGGTAAGTTGGTGGTTGAAGATATCCCTCTCATTGTGTGGGGGCTGTGCTTTGGCAAAGTGGGTGGGGTTATATCCTTCCTGTTTGGCCCTGTCTGCGGGTCTCATCGGATGGGGCCACAGTGTCTCCTGACCCCTCCTGTCTCAGCCTCCAGTATTAATGCTGCAGTAGATTATGTGTCGGGGGCTAGGGTCAGTTTGTTATATCTGGAGTACTTCTCCTGTCCCATCCGGTGTCCTGTGTGAATTTAAGTATGCTCTCTCTAATTCTCTCCTTCTCTCTTTCTTTCTCTCTCTCGGAGGACCTGAGCCCTAGGACCATGCCTCAGGACTACCTGACATGATGACTCCTTGCTGTCCCCAGTCCACCTGGCTGTGCTGCAGCTCCAGTTTCAACTGTTCTGCCTGTGATTATTATTATTTGACCATGCTGGTCATTTATGAACATTTGAACATCTTGGCCATGGTCTGTTATAATCTCCACCCAGCACAGCCAGAAGAGCACTGGCCACCCCACATAGCCTGGTTCCTCTCTAGGTTTCTTCCTAGGTTTTGGCCTTTCTAGGGAGTTTTCCCTAGCCACCGTGCTTCTACACCTGCATTGGTTGCTGTTTGGGGTTTTAGGCTGGGTTTCTGTACAGCACTTTGAGATATCAGCTGATGTACGAAGGGCTATATAAATACATTTTATTGTTGCATGCTGTATAACTTTATAATCTCACATACACACAATGCCTACTAAGGTTGAATATCTGTACATGCACTCACTTTTTCCTTTGAGATTAATTAAACTACTTCATATGACTAATGGGAATATGTGATGTTGGTAGAAATATGTATGTCTGTTAGATGTATAAAATTGAGATGAGTTATTGATACAGCTTGATAGTTTGAAATAATGTGGTGATATAACTATCATAGTCTGAGTTTCCTGGATCTGGGTATGAATTTCAATATTCATGAGCAGTCTGTTCTTGTACAAACTGTTCAGAAGACTGAACGAGTAACTTTGGGAGGAAGGCTGTCAAAACACTATCATGTCAAGATGAAATGGAGGAAAGATATCTATTCAATTCTGACATTTCATTAATGATTTATTTTCCCATGCATAAATATTAATAGATACAATTAATCAGTTAAATCATTGATGTGAACCAATCTCAAAGGGGAAGTTCTACTTTTCAGCTCTGTGCGCATTCTGATTCTAATTTTATGATATTTCCTACAAATTAATATTCAGATGAGTGTCATTATTTGCAGACCTGCACAATTTCAAATAGTTTTCCATGCACCTTCTTTCCTCATCTTGAAAAAATAATTTGATTACGTAATTATTTTATCTCAGCGTTATTCGTTTTTTGGATAAGAAACAAATCTTACCGAGACAACCGACTCATTCCATCGCCATGAAAAATATCCTTTTGCTTGACATTGGTTGCATAGATGAGCATGTGCCAAATGAGTTATCCCCCACCCCCAAATAACACTAATAGGGAAATCATTAAATACTCCTCATTTGACCTTTTAAAATGCTGGCTCCAAATTTATTTTGCTAAATCCCCAACTTATTGACTTGGCAGCTTCCGTTGCTCTTAAAGGGCACGCCTGCCCAGGACCCCCACACCCGGCTTCTTCACCTGCGGGATCGTCTGAGACCAGCCACCGGGACAGCTGATGAAACGGTGGGTTTGCACAACTGAAGAATTTCTGCACAAGCTGTCAGAAACCATTTCAGGGAAGCTCATATGCTCTTTGTCCTCACCAGGGTCTTAACCTGACTACAGTTTGACGTCGTAACTCACTACAGTGGGCAAATGCTTACCTCCGATGGCCACTAGCATGCTGGAAAAGTGTGCTCTTCACGGACGAATCACGGTTTCAACTGTACCGGGCAGATGGCAGACATAGATTATGACGTTGCGTAGGAGGGCAGTTTGCTGACGTCAACTTTGTCAACAATGTGCCCCATGGTGGTGGTGGTGGGCTTATGGTATGGGCAGGCATAAGCTATGGACAACGAACACAATTGCATTTTATCGATGGCAATTTGAATGCACAGAGATACCGTGACAAGATCCATTGCTGTGCCATTCATCTGCCGCCATCAAGTTTCAAGTTTTAATGTCACACGCACAAGTACAGTGAAAGGCATTTCCTGCTAATTCAAAACCGAACAATGCAATAATCAATAATAAAGTAATACTAGAAAAAAAAGAAATGAAGAAATATGAAGAACACAATAAGTAAGTAAGTAAGCATACCTTATACAGGTGTCACGTTCTGACCTTTATTCCTTTGTTTTGTCTTTATTTAGTATGGTCAGGGCGTGAGTTGGGGTGCGAGTGGTTGGAGCGAGTGGTCGCATCTGCACATCGCTCCAACGGGTAGTATAACTTTTTCATTATATTTCATTATATCACAACGGTTTGATTTGTCTTATCCTAGCAATTTCTTCTCAGCTAGCTACATAGCCGTCTTTGTATCAAAGATAATTGCGTAATTATCGTATTTCGCCGTCCTAACGTAGTCTTCACTAGCCAGCTAGCTAACGTCCACTGATTAGCTGCACTGGGAAAACTATTACACTCAACTGAACGACTTGATTAGTTTAGTGTTAGCTAGCTACATAGCTGTCTTTGCTGTCTTCGTATCATCGTATCCAAGATAATTGTGTTGTTTAGGTTTAGAGTGTGTAGTCTTAGAGTGATTATCTTAATTTACCGAGGTTAGCTAGCCAGCTATTTGTCGTCCTTAACGTAGGTGACTCTGCTAGCTAGCCAACAGCTAGCCAACGCTAGCCAACGTCTTCTGTATAGAACTCAACTACCTGGGTCCTGTGTAGCTCAGTTGGTAGAGCATGGCGCTTGTAACGCCAGGGTAGTGGGTTCGATCCCCGGGACCACCCATACGTAGAATGTATGCACACATTACTGTAAGTCGCTTTGGATAAAAGCGTCTGCTAAATGGCATATATACATATATATACATATACCCGGTCGCATTCACAGGTTGTATCACATTTTCATTTCATTACAGTACAACGGTTTGATTTGTTTGATCGTAGCTAGCTACTTAGCTAGCTACATAGCCGTCTTTGTATCAAAGATAATTGTGTAGTCTAGAGCGATTTTCTAGGTTCGCTAGCCATCTATTGTCGTTCTTTTAACGCAACGTAACGTAAACAACACTGCTAGCTAGCCTGCTAGCCCCGAATAGCAACACTGCAGAAACTATTACACTCAATGGAACGACTTGATTAGTGTAGTGTCAACAACGCACCCACTGCCAGCTGGCCTACTTCAGCAGTACTGTATCATTTTAATCATTTTAGTCAATAAGATTCTTGCTACGTAGCTTAACTTTCTGAACATTCGAGACGTGTAGTCCACTTGTCATTCCAATCTCCTTTGCATTAGCGTAGCCTCTTCTGTAGCCTGTCAACTATGTGTCTGTTTATCCCTGTTCTCTCCTCTCTGCACAGACCATACAAACGCTCCTCACCGCGTGGCCGCGGCCACCCTACTCTGGTGGTCCCAGCGCGCATGACCCACGTGGAGTTCCAGGTCTCCGGTAGCCTCTGGAACTGCCAATCTGCGGTCAACAAGGCAGAGTTCATCTCAGCCTATGCCTCCCTCCAGTCCCTCGACTTCTTGGCACTGACGGAAACATGGATCACCACAGACAACACTGCTACTCCTACTGCTCTCTCTTCGTCCGCCCACGTGTTCTCGCACACCCCGAGAGCGTCTGGTCAGCGGGGTGGTGGCACCGGGATCCTCATCTCTCCCAAGTGGTCATTCTCTCTTTCTCCCCTTACCCATCTGTCTATCGCCTCCTTTGAATTCCATGCTGTCACAGTTACTAGCCCTTTCAAGCTTAACATCCTTATCATTTATCGCCCTCCAGGTTCCCTCGGAGAGTTCATCAATGAGCTTGATGCCTTGATAAGCTCCTTTCCTGAGGACGGCTCACCTCTCACAGTTCTGGGCGACTTTAACCTCCCCACGTCTACCTTTGACTCTTTCCTCTCTGCCTCCTTCTTTCCACTCCTCTCCTCTTTTGACCTCACCCTCTCACCTTCCCCCCTACTCACAAGGCAGGCAATACGCTCGACCTCATCTTTACTAGATGCTGTTCTTCCACTAACCTCATTGCAACTCCCCTCCAAGTCTCCGACCACTGCCTTGTATCCTTTTCCCTCTCGCTCTCATCCAACACCTCCCACACTGCCCCTACTCGGATGGTATCGCGCCGTCCCAACCTTCGCTCTCTCTCCCCCGCTACTCTCTCCTCTTCCATCCTATCATCTCTTCCCTCCGCTCAAACCTTCTCCCACCTATCTCCTGATTCTGCCTCCTCAACCCTCCTCTCCTCCCTCTCTGCATCCCTTGACTCTCTATGTCCCCTATCCTCCAGGCCGGCTCGGTCCTCCCCTCCCGCTCCGTGGCTCGATGACTCATTGCGAGCTCACAGAACAGGGCTCCGGGCAGCCGAGCGGAAATGGAGGAAAACTCGCCTCCCTGCGGACCTGGCATCCTTTCACTCCCTCCTCTCTACATTTTCCTCCTCTGTCTCTGCTGCTAAAGCCACTTTCTACCACGCTAAATTCCAAGCATCTGCCTCTAACCCTAGGAAGCTCTTTGCCACCTTCTCCTCCCTCCTGAATCCTCCGCCCCCTCCCCCCTCCTCCCTCTCTGCAGATGACTTCGTCAACCATTTTGAAAAGAAGGTCGACGACATCCGATCCTCGTTTGCTAAGTCAAACGACACCGCTGGTTCTGCTCACACTGCCCTACCCTGTGCTCTGACCTCTTTCTCCCCTCTCTCTCCAGATGAAATCTCGCGTCTTGTGACGGCCGGCCGCCCAACAACCTGCCCGCTTGACCCTATCCCCTCCTCTCTTCTCCAGACCATTTCCGGAGACCTTCTCCCTTACCTCACCTCGCTCATCAACTCATCCCTGACCGTTGGCTACGTCCCTTCCGTCTTCAAGAGAGCGAGAGTTGCACCCCTTCTGAAAAAACCTACACTCGATCCCTCCGATGTCAACAATTACAGACCAGTATCCCTTCTTTCTTTTCTCTCCAAAACTCTTGAACGTGCCGTCCTTGGCCAGCTCTCCCGCTATCTCTCTCTGAATGACCTTCTTGATCCAAATCAGTCAGGTTTCAAGACTAGTCATTCAACTGAGACTGCTCTCCTCTGTATCACGGAGGCGCTCCGCACTGCTAAAGCTAACTCTCTCTCCTCTGCTCTCATCCTTCTAGATCTATCGGCTGCCTTCGATACTGTGAACCATCAGATCCTCCTCTCCACCCTCTCCGAGTTGGGCATCTCCGGCGCGGCCCACGCTTGGATTGCGTCCTACCTGACAGGTCGCTCCTACCAGGTGGCGTGGCGAGAATCTGTCTCCTCACCACGCGCTCTCACCACTGGTGTCCCCAGGGCTCTGTTCTTGGCCCTCTCCTATTCTCGCTATACACCAAGTCACTTGGCTCTGTCATAACCTCACATGGTCTCTCTTATCATTGCTATGCAGACGACACACAATTAATCTTCTCCTTTCCCCCTTCTGATGACCAGGTGGCGAATCGCATCTCTGCATGTCTGGCAGACATATCAGTGTGGATGACGGATCACCACCTCAAGCTGAACCTCGGCAAGACGGAGCTGCTCTTCCTCCCGGGGAAGGACTGCCCGTTCCATGATCTCGCCATCACGGTTGACAACTCCATTGTGTCCTCCTCCCAGAGCGCCAAGAACCTTGGCGTGATCCTGGACAACACCCTGTCGTTCTCAACTAACATCAAGGCGGTGGCCCGTTCCTGTAGGTTCATGCTCTACAACATCCGCAGAGTACGACCCTGCCTCACACAGGAAGCGGCGCAGGTCCTAATCCAGGCACTTGTCATCTCCCGTCTGGATTACTGCAACTCGCTGTTGGCTGGGCTCCCTGCCTGTGCCATTAAACCCCTTCAACTCATCCAGAACGCCGCAGCCCGTCTGGTGTTCAACCTTCCCAAGTTCTCTCACGTCACCCCGCTCCTCCGTTCTCTCCACTGGCTTCCAGTTGAAGCTCGCATCCGCTACAAGACCATGGTGCTTGCCTACGGAGCTGTGAGGGGAACGGCACCTCAGTACCTCCAGGCTCTGATCAGGCCCTACACCCAAACAAGGGCACTGCGTTCATCCACCTCTGGCCTGCTCGCCTCCCTACCACTGAGGAAGTACAGCTCCCGCTCAGCCCAGTCAAAACTGTTCGCTGCCCTGGCCCCCCAATGGTGGAACAAACTCCCTCACGACGCCAGGACAGCGGAGTCAATCACCACCTTCCGGAGACACCTGAAACCCCACCTCTTTAAGGAATACCTAGGATAGGTTAAGTAATCCCTCTCACCCCACCCCCCCTAAGTTTTAGATGCACTATTGTTAAGTGACTGTCCCACTGGATGTCATAAGGTGAATGCACCAATTTGTAAGTCGCTCTGGATAAGAGCGTCTGCTAAATGACTTAAATGTAAATGTAATGTAATGGGTGGCAGTCTATGTTAGTTTTTCTATATTTTCTATTTCTGTGTTTGGCCTGATATGGTTCTCAATCAGAGGCAGCTGTCTATCGTTGTCCCTGATTGAGAACCATACTTAGGTAGCCTGTTTTCCCTTGTGTTTTGTGGTTATTTTCAGTCTTTGTGTGTCTGCACCACATAGAACTGTTTCGGTTGTCACTGTGTTGTTTTGTATTTTTGAAGTGTTCAGTTGTTTATTAAAAAGATGAACACTAACCATGCTGCACTTTGGTCCTCTCGTTCTTCCACCTAAGACAGCTGTTACAACAGGGTCAGTTCCAATACCATATTTACAATGTGCAGGGTTACTGGAGTGATTGGAGGTTGATAATAGGGGTAAGGTGACTAGGCAACAGGATATAAGATAAACAGAGTAGTAGCAGCTTGTATGTGAGTGGGTGTGCATGTGTGTAGAGCCGGTATAAATGTATGTGCATTTTATGTACGTGTGAGCAGATGATGGAGTGAGTGAGTGTGTGTAGGGCCCTGCGAGTGTGCATAAAAATAAAAGGTCAATAAAGATACAAGGTTAACTCAGTCTGCGTAG
This sequence comes from Oncorhynchus gorbuscha, assembly GCF_021184085.1. Classification (NCBI taxonomy): domain Eukaryota; kingdom Metazoa; phylum Chordata; class Actinopteri; order Salmoniformes; family Salmonidae; genus Oncorhynchus; species Oncorhynchus gorbuscha. Next base: position 27,975,919 of record NC_060175.1, on the reverse strand, counting down.
CTATTTATCTTGCTTAGGGATAGAAGCTGTTAAAGAGCCTGTTGGTGCCAGACTTGATGCACCAGCACCGCTTGCCGTGCAGAAGCAGAGAGAATAGTCTATGGCTTGGGTCATTGGAGTCTTTGACGATTTCTCAGGCCTTCCTACCACACTGCTTGATATACATCGCAGGGAGCTCGGCCTCAGTGATGTACTGGACTTGCCACACCAACCTCTGTAGCGCCATGCGATTGAGGGCCATGCTATTGCCATACCAGGCAGTGATGCCTGGTAGACAAAATGTTCTCAATGGTTCAGCTGTTGAATTTTTTGAGGATTTGAGGGCCCATGACAAACTTTTTCAACAGTCTTCGTGACTGTGTGTGTGTTTGGACCAATTTAATAAGGCTAGGCGTCCCGCTAATGGGACAAATTCCGTTGAAACTGTAGGGTGCGCATTTCAAATAAATAATCATAAACATTATGGATATTAAACATTTAGGTACATTTAGGTACAAGATTTACAGTAGGCTAAACAGTGAAAGTATGCAATGTAATTGTTTGAGTACTGCACCCCACATCAAAATATTTTTCCACCGGCACAGGTTTCATAAATTCACAAATAGCAATTAAATATTCACATACTTTTTGAAAATCTTCCTCTGATTTGTCATCCAAAGGGTCCCAGCTATAACATGTAGTGTCGTTTTGTTAAATAGAATCCTTCTTTATATCACAAGAAGTCTGTTTAGTTGGCGCCATCGATTTCAGTAATCCACTCATTCAACATGTCAAGATAGGAATCCGAAGATTTACCCCTAAACGTTGTTTCATCAAGTCAAAATACGTTTATTTTGTATCCTCAGATACCCCAGAATGTAATTAAACTATAATATTTCATATGGAAAGAATTATGTTCAATAGGAAATCGATATTAGCAGGTGAGCGTCCACAAGTCTGTGTCCCTGTAGTAAAAATGATATTTCTTACTTGTTTTGGAAGAAACAAGCCTGAAACCTTGATCAAAGGCATAGGAATTGCATACTGGGAGCTAGATTTCATTATTTCCCTATACGTTCCATTGAAAGAGCACGGGCTCTCAGAAAAAATACATTCTGGTTGGTTTTTCTTTCGATTATCTCCCTCCATATCTATTGTGTTAGAATCTCCTACATTTAAAAAAAATTCTACAAACTTCAGAGGGTTTTCTTTCCAATGGTACCAATTATATGCATATCCTGGCTTCATGGCCTGAGCAGGCAGTTTACTTTGGGCATGTCAGTCAGGTGGAAATGTAGAAAAATAGACCCTAGCCTGAAGAAGTCTTTAGTGATTTGGATACTGAGGAACTTGAAGCTCCCCAGCTCATGTTTCAGCATGACAATGCGCATCCCAATGTCGCAAGGATCTGTACACAATTCCTGGAAGCTGAAAATGTCCCAGTTCTTCCATGGCCTGCATAAGCACCAGACATCAAATTTTATTTATCATATGCGCTGAATACAACAGGTGTAGACCTTAGTGTGAAACGCCTACTTACAAGACCTTATCAGCAATGCAGTGTCACCCATTGAGCATGTTTGGGGTGTGCACATAACTTGAAGAGAAGTTGAACAACATTCCACAGCCCACAATCCACTGCCTGATCAACTCTGCGAAGGAGATGTGTTGCGCTGCATGAGCCAAATGGTGGTCACACCAGATACTGACTGGTTTTCTGATACATACCCCTACCTTAAAAAAAATATAAAAAAACACAAATCTGCGACCAACACATGCATATCTGTATTCCCAGTCATATGAAATCCATAGATTGGGGCCTAATGAATTTATTTGAATTAACTGATTTCCTTATATTGATTCAAGTGGGCCTAATGAATTAGATTGGACCCTAATGAATTGATTTTAATTAACTGATTTCCTTATATTGATTAAAGTGTCCTCCATGTAGTAAATTGCATTTTGTTAAAGAAAGGACAAAGCTTTTTGGTAATGCAATTCACAACCAAAAAATACCTGTATCTGCTTGACTGGGTAATTAACCTACTAGTTTACCAAACTGGGTATTTTTTTAAATAAATAACACATTACCGTTGTTCATGAAGCCATCTATGTCATCAGGGCAGAAACTCGGGTCAAGCTAACTCTAGGTCGTCACTAGTTATTACAGCCACAACGTCATACAGGCCACCTATTTGTACAATTTCTCTTCTTAACATGTGATTCAAACCGTAACCCTTTCCTTAACAACTAGCCTGCTAACCTTATGCCTAACCCTAACCATAAATTAAGTGTCACGCCTTGGTCTTAGTATTTTGTGTTTTCTTTATTATTTGGTCAGGCCAGGGTGTGACATGGGTTTATGTTATTGTATTTTCGTATTGGGTTTGTAGTATTTGGGATCGTGGCTGATTAGGGGTGTTGTATAGGCATGGCTGCCTGAGGTGGTTCTCAATCAGAGTCAGGTGATTCTCGTTGTCTCTGATTGGGAACCGTATTTAGGTAGCCTGGTTTCGCTTTGTATTTCATGGGTGTTTGTTCCTGTCTCAGTGTAGTGTTCGCCAGATAGGCTGTATTTAGGTTTCACGTTCTGTTTGTTGTTTTTGTTTCTAATAGTTATCGCTTTTGTTTTTCTTCATTAAAGACATGAGTAACCACCACGCTGCATTTTGGTCCGACTCTCTTTCTACAAACGAAGAACGCCGTTACATTAAGACAAAAGAATATTGAATCTTTACAATTTGTGAGCCTTTACAAAAAAAGTACTTCACAGGAGAGGCATTATAATGTAAAAAAAAAAACATTTTTAATCAACATTCGTGAACTTCATGTGCCTTAATTACAAACTGGTATGTAATCTGTAAATATAGATAAAATGTGAAACCACAAAGTTGTTCAGACACAGAGAAAGTACATAATCTTGCCTAGCCATGATTGGTTGAGACAATGAGAGGACTGGGACATTCACGAGAAAGAGAGTGCATTCGGTCACTCAAAGCTTCTCTGTCAAATTGCATTTCCTGCTCTCTGCTACCGCGGATATTTGAAAGATCCATTCGATTTACTAATATTTTCAACATGCAAAGTGTAGCTACATTTTTCAATACCAGGTTGAAGTTGTTTGAAACCAAGTGGGAAGGATTATTTTGAAAGTGTTTCTGTCTGCTGTGAATCATCATAATCCATACACCGGTAACAGCATCCTTCGTCCTGCAACAAGCCATTGTTTACAGACGGCTGATTGCGGGACGAACCAACGTTAAGACAGTTAGCTGAGCTGGCTAGTTGCATTCTGCTGTTAATAAGGATTGCTGATGTAATAAGGCATGCATTACATTATAATATCCTTTTTCATGTTTGCCAGTTAGTCATGTTTAACTACCCTTTTAAGTTGCCCTTTGTCCTTTGAGCTTAGTGCTTGGAAGTCAATGAATCTTATTTCTGGTATGCAATGTCTTGTCTAATTTTGCCTGCTTTCCTCCTTTATACTGTAGCTTTAATTGTCTGGATCCTGGTGTTGTTGTGGCCAAGGAGCTTTCACTCAGACGGAACCAGGTTCCAGCTGGTGTGCAATGTTGACGTCCCTCCTCCCAGAGATGTGAAAGCATCCCCTGGACTGGACACAACCTGGCAAACATATTTTTGAGATGATCACAAATTTTTGCAATGAAAAGGCCATGGACATGACAAGGCAGGACAGAAATATGATCTCAGGCTAGATTCCTTTGTTCATATCATAACCTGAACCAAAGTTACTCAAAGGATCTTATGATATAGGCCTGGGTCTAGATATTGTTTTTACCTCATCCTTTATGTGTTTGTGTGTTTTAAGTTTTTCTTAATTGTAGGCTACTATCTTTAGCACTTGAAGTTCATAAAGTATTTTATTGTTGAAATCTTTTATTTGTTTTTTAAGCAATAGTAGCTGTTCAATTATTATACAACAATAGGCTATGTAATACTGTAAATGGATTGCCTTATTTATTTATTTTTATTTCACCTTTATTTAACCAGGTAGGCTAGTTGAGAACAAGTTCTCATTTGCAACTGAGACCTGGCCAAGATAAAGCATAGCAGTGTGAACAGACAACACATAGTTACACATGGAGTAAACAATTAACAAGTCAAAACACAATAGAAAAAAAGGGGAGTCTATAGACAATGTGTGCAAAAGGCATGAGGAGGTAGGCAAATTATTACAATATTGCAGATTAACACTGGAGTGATAAATGATCGAATGATCATGTACAGGTAGAGATATTGGTGTGCAAAAGAGCAGAAAAGTAAATAAATAAAAACTGTGGGGATGAGGTAGGTGAAAATGGGTGGGCTATTTACCAATAGACTATGTACAGCTGCAGCGATCGGTTAGCTGCTCAGATAGCTGATGTTTGAAGTTGGTGAGGGAGATAAGTCTCCAACTTCAGCGATTTTTGCAATTCGTTCCAGTCACAGGCAGCAGAGTACTGGAACGAAAGGCGGCCGAATGAGGTGTTGGCTTTAGGGATGATCAGTGAGATACACCTGCTGGAGCGCGTGCTACGGATGGGTGTTGCCATCGTGACCAGTGAACTGAGATAAGGCGGAGCTTTACCTAGCATGGCCTTGTAGATGACCTGGAGCCAGTGGGTCTGGCGACGAATATGTAGCGAGGGCCAGCCGACTAGAACATACAAGTTGCAGTGGTGGGTAGTATAAGGTGCTTTAGTGACAAAACGGATGGCACTGTGATAAACTGCATCCAGTTTGCTGAGTAGAGTGTTGGAAGCAATTTTGTAGATGACGAAGTCGAGGATCGGTAGGATGGTCAGTTTTACTAGGGTAAGCTTGGCAGCGTGAGTGAAGGAGGCTTTGTTGCGGAATAGAAAGCCGACTCTTGATTTGATTTTCGATTGGAGATGTTTGATATGAGTTTGGAAGGAGAGTTTGCAGTCTAGCCAGACACCTAGGTACTTATAGGTGTCCACATATTCAAGGTCAGAACCATCCAGGGTGGTGATGCTAGTCGGGCATGCGGGTGCAGGCAGCGATCGGTTGAAAAGCATGCATTTGGTTTTACTAGCGTTTAAGAGCAGTTGGAGGCCACGGAAGGAGTGTTGTATGGCAACGGTGTATGGTGTAATTTGGTGAGATAATGTTCAGAGAATCCATTTGGGCAATTTGGTGAAAGTATAACTTTTTCTACATATATGTTTCCCAAGGATTAATGTAGAGCAAGTGTGAAAATCGCAGAAAAATGTTTGAATGTCATTTTCTCTGGATTATAGGTTTGTTAATTTTAAAAGCAGCATTACTGCCCCATGTTTCCTCCAACTACAGTGTATGCCATTTTGAAGCTCTGATTCTGTCATTTTGGAACATAAGACTGAAATGAGACAGTGGGTCACATATAGCCAATTTTGACTATGTGGCTGTAGTAACTAGTGGAAACCCTTCAAATGAAATGGATTTATAAAACGTATTGCATATTTAGACTAAAGTCATATTCTATTCTATTGTATTCTACTGATGCAATAAAGTGCAAGTCTGAATATAATTGTTTTTCTCCTTAAGATAGACCCATGGTCGGCTATACACACACACGTTTCTCTTTGATAGTTGTGCCTCATAGCATTCATAAATCATTCATTTGGGGTCAAATCCTAACTTCAGATACAGATATGCGTAACAAGAATTATGTCACAAATCCTTTACGGCCATCAATGCCTTATATATACAGTCACATGTATTTTAAGTAAGAGGTGGACAGACAGAGAAATATTTCCGTGATAAGCATTCAAATCAGACAGATCTTCTCAGCTCTTACTCAAATATCTGCTGCTATCGCATGCAAGCTTAAACTTGATTTAGATTCCTATTTAATGTGACTATTAAATATATTTTAAGTCAGTGTATATTAAGACAAACATAATTACTTTCACATTTTCAATTACATTTATAATTGATTAATTTGCACAATTAATTGATTAATGTTTAAGCTGTTAAAACCCCTCTTAAAGTCAACACTGAATTGACTAAATAATGTCAAAAATGGGGTTAAGGCGAGGGTCTTTTAACTCTGTTGGTGCCCTAATTGTGGGCCCAAACCCTTACCATTCACGTTTTATGTTTTGTGTTAGAACACAAAGATGCTTGGCTGTTTCCCCCTGCCTATTTATCATTTCTCTGCACACAGTGGGTCGACCGTTTTACTAATGATGCCAATTAATTGAAAACATTAGTGCATCTCAAAGATGAACATTCTCTGTGCTTTAATGGGAGTAGGGAGGAAGGAGAAGAGGAGGGGGAGGCTGTGCACTGTCTTACAAACGCATGGATCTCAAAGCCCAAATAAGAGGCTAATTGACACCCAGTTTGCCTCACTCTAATTAATAGGGGAAACAGGTTAAAGTCTATGGAGAACTGGAGATACCACGATCAAAGCACCCTGTGTTCCGGGGAAGAGAATAAATGTAGTACTCCATTTGAATGAAAGGAAGTATGCATATAGCTTGTAACTTGTAACACTTCTACTGCTGCAGTCCGATTGCCAAGTAAGGCTTTTAAGCTTGTCTATATTGCTTATACAAGTTTTAGGGTTTTGATGTCAGGGCTCACTTCAGAAATCAATAATGTGCTTTTGGAATCATTTTATTGATAAAACACTATTTGAAACAAGATAATTTCGAAGAATGTTCCTTTCACAAAGGCTGGCTGAAAAAAATGACACCATTTTGCTAGGGGAAGTGTGTGTATAAATGATGAAATTCAGTTATGATTCGTACCTGCATTTTATAAATAAGTCTGCTTGGCCTCAGGATATTCTAGTCTTTTCCATGAGTACGACTTTCCAGAGAACTGATTATCAGAGAGTTTTCTCATCAGAAACGTGGCACAAAATATTAATTTAATGGGCATGTGAGCATATGCCAAGTCCATATGTCTGAAGTCATGGCCATAAAATACACATGAGGAGAAACTTAGACTTGGCAGGAGAAACCATGACACATGCCTGGTGGATGAGGGGAGATGTGAGCACTGCCTTCCAGGCCAAACTCCCGATCAGCCAGGTGCCCATGGATGGGCGATGGGGGGGTGAGCAGCCCCTGCCAAGCACGGGATAGTACTCCCTCTAGTGGTGTGGGGGCTGTGCTTTGGCAAAGTGGGTGGGGTTATATCCTTCCTGTTTGGCCCTGTCCGGGGGTGTCCTCGGATGGGGCCACAGTGTCTCCTGACCCCTCCTGTCTCAGCCTCCAGTATTTATGCTGCAGTAGTTTATGTGTCGGGGGGCTAGGGTCAGTTTGTTATATCTGGAGTACCTCTCCTGTCCTATTCGGTGTCCTGTGTGAATCTAAGTGTGCGTTCTCTAATTCTCTCCTTCTCTCTTTCTTTCTCTCTCTCGGAGGAGGACCTGAGCCCTAGGACCATGCCCCAGGACTACCTGACATGATGACTCCTTGCTGTCCCCAGTCTACCTGGCCATGCTGCTGCTCCAGTTTCAACTGACCGGAGCCCTAGGACCATGTCCCAGGACTACCTGACATGATGACTCCTTGCTGTCCCCAGTCCACCTGGCCATGCTGCTGCTCCAGTTTCAACTGTTCTGCCTTACTATTATTCGACCATGCTGGTCATTTATGAACATTTGAACATCTTGGCCATGTTCTGTTATAATCTCCACCCAGCACAGCCAGAAGAGGACTGGCCACCCCACATATGCTCTCTCTAATTCTGTCTTTCTTTCTCTCTCTCAGAGGACCTGAGCCCTAGGACCGTGCCCCAGGACTACCTGACATGATGACTCCTTGCTGTCCCCAGTCCACCTGACTGTGCTGCTGCTCCCGTTTCAACTGTTCTGCCTTATTATTATTCGACCATGCTGGTCATTTATGAACATTTGAACATCTTGGCCATGTTCTGTTATAATCTCCACCCGGCACAGCCAGAAGAGGACTGGCCACCCCACATAGCCTGGTTCCTCTCTAGGTTTCTTCCTAGATTTTGGCCTTTCTAGGGAGTTTTTCCTAGCCACCGTGCTTCTACACCTGCATTGCTTGTTGTTTGGGGTTTTAGGCTGGGTTTCTGTACAGCACTTTGAGATATCAGCTGATGTACGAAGGGTTATATAAATACATTTGATTTGATTTGATTTGGATAGGGGGGACAACACTGAGTGCACAAAACATTAGCAACACATGCTCTTTCCATGACAGACTGGACAGGTGATGGTTCTTCTGTAGCTCAGTTGGTAGAGCATGGCGCTTGTAACGCCAGGGTAGTGGGTTCAATTCGCAGGACCACCCATACGTAGAATGTATGCACACATGACTGTAAGTCGCTTTGGATAAAAGCGTCTGCTAAATGGCATATATTATTATTATAAAGCTATGATCCCTTATTGAAATCAAATTCAATCAGTGTAGACGAATGGGAGGAGACAGGTTAAAGAAGGATTTTTAAGCCTTGAGACAATTCAGACATGGATTGTGTATATGTGTCATTCGGGGGGGTGAATGGACAAGACAGAAAATTCAAGTTCCTTTGAATGGGGTATGTTAGTAGGTGCCAGGCGCACCGCTGCTGGGTTTTTCACTCTGAACAATTTCCTGTGTGTATCAATAATGGTCCACTACCCAAAGGACATCCAGCCAACTTGACACAACTGTGAGAAGCATTGGGGTCAACATGGGCCACCATTCCTGTAGAATGCTTTCAACACCTTGTAGTCCATGCTCTGACAAATGAAGGCTGTTCTGAGGGCAAAAGGGTGTTCAACTCAATATTAGGAAGGTGTTCCTAATGTTTTGTACATTCAGTGTATATCATGTTACAGTTTTGTAAGTTATAAATAAATAGGACAATCACTGAAGCTACAGAATCTGGGGATGATAGAAGCGTGATGGGATGCTTGGCTGAGTGGCTACATACTATTATATACTGTAACTATGTGGTTAGATACTTTATATAAATGTATGCATACTGTTAAAACAGCCAGCTGATTCTAGCCATCCCTTCTGGTTAGTTGGTCAGCTTTGTCTCCGATTTAGAAGACCCCCACTTTTGTTAGTGTCTTATTGGCAAGTAGGTTAAGAACAAATTTACAATGACAGCATACCCCGGCATACCCCGGCCAAACCCTAACGACGCTGGGCCAATTGTGCACCGCCCTATAGGACTCCCAATCAAGGCCAGATGTGATACAGCCTGGAATCGACCAGTATCTGAAGTGACGCCTCTAGCACTGAGATGCAGTGCCTTAGACCGCTGCGCCACTCGGGAGCCCCAATGATGACCTACCTGTCAAGGTCACGTCAATTACTTATCCATACATCTCCTTCAGCCTATCAGTGGCCTTGTTTCCCGTGATTTCTGTTTCAGTTGGTCTATGACCCCAGCACACTGTGTGGTCAGAAATGGGCTTTCCCCATCCTGATGAGCGCTACCACAGTTCTCTCCTGCTGAACTTTTTTTTCTTCTGTGGACTGAATCCCTGTCTGTCTGATGTTTAATTGGGCATGGATCTGAATGTAAGTGCCTTGAGGTCTGTGTCATATTATGTGGAGCTAAGTTTTGTGGTCTATTGTGTATAATTACTGTGTGTGTTAAGCTTGTTAATTATCCTGTGCTCCCTCTAGTTTTAGCACTATTGATAGCACTACAGTTAGTATTTTTCATTGGACTGCATGAGCATGTTTGCATGACTGTTAGGGATTAGCCATTTATTGGCATTGTTCATTTTATAGCACTATGCTATTTTATATTATTACTACATTAATGATATGTACTCATTCTATCTTCTTAAAGAATATGAGTTATAAATGCCTAATGAGTTCATCTGTCCTACCCCATCAGTATTGAAAATATAAGCTTGTTTTACTCCAATTTTTCCGAACAAATGACATGTAAACAAACACTATATAGCCTTAAAACACTATCATTTTTATATCATTGATGGTCAGGCCTTACATCCATAGCTCTTTGAATATGATTGTGGTTACATTTCTCCGGCCACACCACTCAGCTTTATATAGAAACCGGGGCAGTGAGTACACTTTATTGTTTCAACTGCTTTAAGCTCCCATAGAGAAATCCTGTCACATTTACACCTTCCTGCCTCTTCGTTTGAGTTGGGCTCTGGTAGTCATCCCGCCACTCGACACCAATGTAGCCAACTCCCCAGTCCCCCCACCGAACAGGAACTAGAACATGGGTGAGTTGGTGCTTTGGGAAATGACATGAGGGGATATAACTCAGCAAGGCATCTCATTATGGCTGCACAGTATTTCCTGTGATGTTTGCGCCCAGACTTGGAGAAAGCGTGGGGAAGAGGAAAGGGGAAATTGTAGGAGCCTGGTTCCAGGCTTGTACTGTGCTGCCTACACGGTACAAGCCTAAAATACACGGTACAAGCCTAAAATATTTGTGTGCGAGAGAGAGAGATAGGGAGTCTGAAAGAGAGTGGTGGGGATCTCCTCGGGATTGGAACTGTTTAGCGGATGAAAAAGTGAAAAGCAGATGTGAAGTTAGGTTGAGTCTGGAGCGGCTGGCGCAGATGGAGGTGCCAAACAAGGGAGATGGCTGATCAGGGTTTGAGTCGGGTTGAATCCACATGGTAAGCCCTTCCCTTCCCCTGAGGCTGGCTGTGTTAGAGGACTTGCTCTTGAATGGGTGACAGGGAGGGCCCCCATGCCATTTCATTACGAAAAGTGTATGTCCAGAAGATGGGAAAATAATTATTCCCCAAACCTGATTTATTGGAGAGGCTGAACTCACAGTGGGGAAGTGCTACATAGGTGGAGGTTACAATGTAGCTTCATTCACATCTCTCCCTCCCCCCCTGCTTCATTCTCTAAGGGATGTGTGCGTGTGTGTGTGTGATGATTCTCTGAGGAGAATTGTGAGTATGGGGTGTTCTGTCCGGCTTTCACATCTGCCCAAACGATTGAATGTGAATGTTTGTGTGTAATGGTTGTGTTTGAGTGTGTATGTGTGCACATGTCATTAAGCATGTGCATATGGGACTGTGTGTTCAGATATCATAGGCCAAATTAAGTGTTTTTTACAGAACTAGTTATTTCACTAACTAGGAAGAGGCACAGAGAAACTGAGTATCATTGTGCTGATTTAACAGTTAAAAGGAGAATTACATAGAGCCACCAGACACAACCACTTAGGAGACACAAGACACAAATCCTGATTGTGAGGAAACGGAGCGCACCTTCATAGAAATATGTAAATCATCGCACACTCACACACAGTTTCGAGAGAACAGCTGAGGAATGGAAAACGGAGAAAGAATCTCAATTTGAGCTCATGTGCTGTGTTTGGGCCTGGGGGCACTTGCAAAACAATGATGGAGACACAAAGGAATGCCATAGAGATTTGCATTTAACAAACTAATGTCTACTCACCTGTCATGTAATATTAATGTTTGGGAAGATGGCTGGTGTTCTCACCTGTTTTAGTGTGGTAATAAGAAAACTGTCTCCTTACAGAAAGCCAATTTCCTTCGATATTGGATGAGATGAGTGTCACACTCTCTGGCTGAGACAAGACACCACGTCTTCTTAATCCTCCAACCCATGCTCAGGTAATTCCTTCCATTACCACTATTTTACAGTTATCATCGTACTGCTACAGCTAACCATATTCCCATTGGTATTGTCAGTAATAATCGTGTGACAATAATGCTAAATTCCACTGTTAGTTCTGCTGTTAGCCGAAAATGGGAAGTCCACTGAGGTAAGCTCGTCCAGTGCTATTATGTCCAGTGTTCTTATTTCAAATACCATAAATATGCATACACCTGCTGTCTGCAGAAAGAATGGGATCTCAGCTATGAACTTACACATTGCTTTTGAAAAATCTCTTTTGGTAACTGAACTACAATAAGTGAAGTAAGATTTACACCCGGTGACAGTACACTTGATCTGAACTAAAACAGAAATGCATAATTGTGGATATGAATGTAATTATCTTCATGGTGATGTATCCTAAATGGGTACACAAAGGTATACTGTACATATGCAATATCCTCCTTTGCATATTTGGGTATTATTCTACACACTGGCTATTATTTTAACTTCTTGCGTCGAGCCATCCCGGATCCGGGATCGTGAATACAGCCTCAAACTCATTACCATAACGCAACGTGAACTATTCATGAAAATCGCAAATGAAATGAAATTAATCTATTTGCTCTCAAGCTTAGCCTTTTGTTAACAACACTGTCATCTCAGATTTTCAAAATATGCTTCTCAACCATAGCAAACTAGCATTTAGCGTTTAGCGTTTAGCGTTAGCATTTAGCGTTAGCATTTAGCATTAGCATTTAGCGTTAGCAATAGCAGACAACATTTTCACAAAAACCAGCAAAAACATTCAATAAATCATTTACCTTTGAAGAACATCGGATGTTTTCAATGAGGAGACTCAGTTAGATAGCAAATGTTCAGTTTTCCTGAAAGATTAGTTGTGCAGGAGAAATCGGTCCGTTTTCTGCGTCATGTTTGGCTACCAAAAAAAAACGAAAATTCATTCATCCAAACGCCAAACTTTCTTCCACATTAACTCCATAATATCGACTGAAACATGGTAAACGTTGTTTAGAATCAATCCTCAAGGTGTTTTTCACATATGCTCTACTGTGTACTGTACTGAACTCTACGGCACTGAACTGTACTTTTCTTCTTTATTGGACTCTATATTCTATTGTGCTGTGCTGTACTGTACTGAACTATACTCTACTTTTCTTTGCCGTACTATACTGTGCTGTACTGTTCTGTGCTGTCCAAACTGGTGAACCCAACTGTGGTTTGTGACTACTATGATTTTCCATTGTAGCCAATTCAATTGCGGAAATCTAGTTATGGATTTTTTGGAAAGTCACTTATCGATTTTAATTACTTAATAATAATACAAAATATTATACCAGTAAAAACACTAACTAATTGATACGTCTACCTTTACTTGTTACGTCTGTGAACTTTCATTATCCTCCCTCCACATGAGGGAGAGAAATCTGAAAATATCTTAAAGATACAGTATGTGGGTTTTTGGTAACGAAATGTCGAGGCACAAGGCAATGTTTTTTTTTTACTTACAGAAGGCAGTAAATTGGTAGCCTAGTGGTTACAGCATTGGGCCAGTAACGAAAGGTTGCTGGATTGAATCCCCGAGCTGACAAGTTAATAATCTGTTGTTCTGCGCCTGAGCAAGGCAGTTAACCCACTGTTCCCTGGCTGCCGAAGACGTGGATGTTGATTATGGCAGCCCCCGCACCTCTCTGATTCAGAGGGGTTGTGTTAAATGTGGAATACACATTTCAGTTGAATGCATTCACTTGTGCAACTGACTAGGTATCCCTCTTTCCCAATTCTTCAGCTGGACCTGTAACCAAGAAAAAGCTACATATGGACAGTACCAAAATAGATTATGTAATGATTCTGCCTCTTTGCAGCAAAATCTGCAGAGCAGGGAAGGTTGTATTGCCCATATAAATAACACTATTGGTTGCAAGAATTCTGTATAATAATTTAAATAGAAAAATGTAGAGTCTGGCGTTGTTTTGCGTATCTCTTCATAAACCACGTGCCATGGAATCGGTACGTCAAAAATCTCTTCCGAACTGTTGTACAATCTATATGGCACGGCTGTCAATTTCTTGAGCCTTAAATGAAACTGGTATACTTTTTTATTTATCACAAATTTCTGTAACCAATTATGGTCTTTAATGCAGGGCCGACAGACAAGTTCCTTACTTTTTCCCCCTTCCACTTTCCTCTTCCATTTTTGCAGTAATACTGCAATTAGTTATTTTGGGTAGAACAGACATTTCCATGTTTTCATTAGCTGCATGTATGACATAACTCCACCAGTCGTATTTATGATATCATTTATGAAGATTATACCTTTTATTTTATTTTACATTATTTAGATGTTTTTTCATCAATTAGTATATTTGACAACAATATTTGTTGTATTATTTGTTCTGTCTTTTCTAGTGGATTATATTGAAGTTGCAACCAACTTTCTATTGCTTGTTTTAAAAAGTGATATTTGGGAGATCATTTCCTTTTGAAATAACTGAAAGTGAGAGGTTGTAATGTGAATGAAGGCTAAAAGGCCTTCCTCGAACATAGGGTGAGACATTCTTACTAATTTGCTAGAGAACCAGTTTGGATTTCAGTATAACTTTTGTAGGACTGAAATCTTTAGTGAGAGGTGTAATGCTCTAATATTTAATAATTTTGTCCCTCCAAATTCATATTCATTATATAAATAGGCCCGATAAATTGTCTAGCTTGCCGTTCCAAATAAAATATTTTATTTCTCATGTCATTTCAAAAAACTGTTCGCAAATAGGGCCAAGAAACAAGTTTTTACATACACGACTGGTCAAAAGTTTAGAACCCCTACTCATTCAAGGGTTTTTCTTTATTTCTGCATTGTAGAATACATCAACACTATGAAATTATACACATGGAATCATGTAGTAACAAAAGAAGTGTTTAGCAAATCAAAATATATAGCCACCCTTGGCCTTGATGACAGCTTTGCACACTCTTGGCATTCTCTAAATCAACCTGCCACCTGGAATTCTTAATGCGTTTGTATCAGAATAAGGTAAGACCCAGAAGCAGACCGTGACGAAGTAATGTTTATTACAGCAACAGAGGCAAAGGTATACAACGGCAGGCAGGGTCAGGGTTCAGGTCAGGCAGAGTGGTCAGGCAGGCGGGTTAAGGGTCAGGACAGGCAATGGTAAAAAACAAGGAGTGCAAGAAAATTAGATGCTGGGAAAAGACAGGAGATGACAGGACAAACGCTGGCAAGCTTGACAAACAAGATGAACTTGCAACAGACAAACAGAAAACACAAGTATAAGTACACAGGGGATAATGGGGAAGATAGGCGACACCTGGAGGGTGGAAACAAGCACAAAGACAAGTGAAACAGATCAGAGCGTGACAGTTTGAGCCAATCAGTTGTGTTGTGACAAGGTAGGGGGTGTAAGCAGAAGATAGCCTTATTTGGTAAAAGACCAAGTCCATTTTATGGCAAGAACAGATCAAATAAGCAAAGACAAATGACAGCCCATCATTACTTTAAGACATGAAGGTCAGTCAATCAGGAAAATCTGAAGAAGTGCAGTCGCAAAAACCATCAAGTGCTATGACGAAACTGGCTCTTATGAGGACCGCCACAGGCATGGAAGACTCAGAGTTACCTCTGCTGCAGAGGATAAGTTCATTAGTGTTACCAGCCTCAGAAATTGCAGGCTAAATAGATTTGTCACAGAGTTCAAGTAACTGACACATCTCAACATCAAATGTTCAGAGGAGCCTGTGTGAATCAGGCCTTCATGGTCAAATTGCTGCAAAGAAACCACTACTAAAGGACACCAATAATAAGTAGAGACTTACTTGGGCTAAGAAACATAAGCGATTGACATTAGACCGGTGGAAATGAGCATTCATTTGTGATTTATTTATAATTCAAGGCACACTAAAGTATTTTGCTTCCTCTTTCAAAATATAATTTGGTGCATCATAGGCGACTCCGTCATTTGTAACAAGTTTTAATAAATTATTTTTGGTAGCATTTCTATGTTGAAGATTTAAAAAAAATGTGGTGCATTTTTCCCCATATTCCATCCAGTTTGCTTTATGCACTTGTTCCTCCATACAATTTCTTTTTGTTTTTACTTATTCTGAGCATCTACCGTACAGTTTTTATTGCTATCTATCTGTTCTGTTAGACCTTCTTTTTCCTTTGTTAGTATGGACTCCTTTGACCTAAATTGCTTTCCATTGTTGCCTATTTTGCGTGTTATTTTGGCATTAATACGTGTCACATATAAGTTTGCAAACAATGTAAAAAAATATATATAACTGAGTTAATAAAGCTGCATACAAACGTTGTCTCTCTTTTGTTTTCTTGAGTAAGGCAGCTCTAAAATGCAGGTGTTTCAGCCTAGCTCAGGGCTTTCTGTGGTTGTGATGCAAGCCAGCAGAAAATACGATGCATTGCACCGTCATTGGCTCAGTGTTCTGTCACTCATGGGGAAACTACGTCGCCGCGAAATGTGAGGGGAGACCTTGAAAATTCTAGCCCTTTGGCTGCTGACAGAGCATTACATTAGAAGTGTCCACCCAAGAAGGCTCAAGGTCATTGGCCACAGATAAAATTATGTCAAATCACATTTTATGTACAGTAGCTTGATTGGTCAGATCATGTCAACATCATACTTTCAAAATCTTAGCGAGCAGTCATCATCATGAATCAAGTCGACAATCTACTGGCAAATCCTTATAATTTGAAGATAAATAATGAAGATAAATGATAAATAAAACGTATCGGTGCTCATCGGCCATTGGACAACAACATTACACAACAATAAGTGGTTTGGAAGGAAGTGAGCACAGCACAAGGTGAATCCAAAAATGTATTGTATGCTGCTGCATAAATGATATAATATGCCGGGGAGATATGTATACTGTAGCTAAGAAAGTAATAACGTTAGTAAGTGTATGTTTTGTAGTAAGCTGTTAGTAGCCCATGTGCCTCACGCTAATAATTGTGTGCCTTAAGCCCTCTTAATTAGGCATTGCTGGCAATATATATATTTTGCCCCACCAGGATTGACATGCTAAAATTGCAACTGCATGACATTGATGATTACCTTTAGAGCATGTGGGTGATTTCCTATACGGTCTATTGAGGTATTTAAAACTGTATTATAATCTCCCACCATAATAATAGAGTCTTGTATTGCTTGCAGGGTTGATAATTTATTATAAATATTTTCAAAGAAGCATGGATCATCATTATGTGGTCCGTAAAGGTTAATGAGCCATATCTGTTTATGGTCCAATAACATTTAAAATCATCTATCTACCTTGTGGATCTGTTTGGACAATTTGCACATTCAGATACATTTTCCACACAACTTCATATACAATTGTTGAATGGAGTTTCCTGGAAACAATGGACGTTATATTCCTTCTCTTTGAGCCAAGAAAATATTGTTCTTCTTTTCTCATTATCTGCTCAGCCTTTACAATTATAATTGGTTATATTTATTTCACCATTTAAAATAATGAGATACAAGTTTAAAATCTATTTATCATCATTTATGTTTGTAAATTTACCATTAAAAAGTACCATAGTGATTGAGTGTCCATATACTGTAGTTGTACCATGATATTTGCATTGCTACTAAGTAACACTCCAATTGTTCTTCACTACTCCACCCAATAAAGCTCCTCCCAAGTTGGGTTGTCATCCCAGTGACCAGCAGACCACCACCTTCCCCCCGGATCCCTAGGCCCCCTGCGAGGCCTGGACCCATCCTTCAAAAAGAGCACACAGTGCCACCCACAGAACAGAAGCAGATCAACTGCTAAAAGTATTTCCAATGCTCTCACCTAAATTGCTTTAGCAATTAATAGCAATTAATTAAAAAATTTAACAATTAATATGCGTAATAATGTCGGCAGTTTGTGCAAAGGATTGTTACCTATAACCAGGATTGCCATTGCATTACATTACATTTTTGTCTAGCAATTATTATTTTAGTAAACATCTTTACCCCCTTGCAACAGATGTGGGATACATACACAAAAAAAATATATATTTTATAGGGCCCTACAGAAGATTGCGTCGTCTTTTCCTCATTTCTTTATTTTTCTTTCATAAATGTGTCTGAAATCTAAAATGTGTCTGAAAACTTTAAAAGTCTGTTGATTGGGGTGCAGGGGTCTGTAATTTGCAATTAATGAACGACTCGGGTATCTGATTTGGGTCGAGGTCCTCATTTACATAGTGTAGGAAGAAAGATTCCGTGAGGGCTACATCATGGTCGGCGATGGAGCTGCCATGGACTGCTTCACTCAGTTTACTTCTTCATCTCTCTCATCACACTCTCTCATCACACACTTACCTGTAATGAATGCAGAGCGTGAGCCACAGATTTCTATTGCCTTGTCTCAATTGCTTGTTAATGGTGGGGTCATTAGGCCAGGGCTGGCTGTTCACTTCCAGTCTCTGGGGGTGGGTGGTGATGTCGGGCAGCACCGTTGGCAAGTTCTGTGCAGAATGCTGGGCAATGCTTTATTGACATAATACTTCATTACCTGACATAAAGCGTACATAACAACTACTGGAAGCATCCACCAATGAGGAGATACTACCAAGTAGTAAAAGTAGATTTCTAAAATAGCTAAAATCGTTCTGTGATTTGACTAACAGTGTTATGTCAGTTGTTATAACTGTAAGGTCATGAACTCTAATAATATTTTATGAATGATTTCTTTAACTCTTAAGCACACCTGAATAGACTCCAGTGCTACTTACTTTTAGTACAACTTAATTAACCATATGTTTCTTAGAGCTGGGGAGCATCCAGGGACAAGACATGATAATAAATGACAAACATGACAAGTACGGTCAAACTTAATTAACCATATGTTTCTAGGTTCTGGAGCTGAATTGCTCTGGAACTGTCCGCCCCGGAAGTCGAGAGAGAGAGCGGACGTAAGAGCATGTTTTTTTCATGGTTATTTTTCTTACAACTTTCACACAACTTTCTAGGAATGGTTTTGGAACATTCTCAGCACATTTAAGGAACTTGACAAAAAAAAAAATTTTGCGTGGCAATCTAGGCAAACAATTAATATCTTGATTGTTTTTCTTTCTATTTTTTTATATAGTTCTGGAAACTACAACATATCCTAAATTCAGATATGTTTAAATCAGAGAGACATCTCTATCAGAACCCGAGTTCTGAGCTTTAAAAGTTGACTTCAGCCAAAAAAAGTTACAACTGGGAAAACAGCACTCAAAGAACCCTAATTCCAAGCATCACATCTGGAAGAAACCTGGCACCATCCCTACGGTGAAGCATGGCAACATTATGCTGTGGGGATGTTTTTCAGCAGCAGGGACTGGGAGACTAGTTAGGATCGAGGGAAAGATGAACGGAACAAAGTACAGACAGATTCTTGATGAAAACCTGCTCCAGAACGCGCAGAAGCTCAGACTGGGTCAAAGGTTCACCTTCCAACAGGACAATGACCCTAAGTACACAGATAAGACCAAGCAGGAGTGGTTTCGGGACAAGTCTTTGAATGTCCTTGAGTGTCCCAGCTAGAGCCCGGACTTAAACCCAATCGAATATCTCTGGAAAGATCTGAAATAGCTGTGCAGCAATGCTCCCCATCCAAACTGACAGAGCTTGAGAAGATCTGCAGACAGAAAAGAATGGCAGAAACTCCCAAAATACAGGTGTGCCAAGCATTTAACGTAATATTCAATAAGACTTGAGTCTGTATCGCTGACAAAGGTCCTTCAACAAAGTACTGAGTAAAGGGTATGAACACTTATGTAAATGTAATATTTCGCAAAACCCAGTCTCAACGTCAACAGTGAAGAAGCGACTCCGGGATTCTGGCCTTCTAGGCAGAGTGGCAAAGAAAAAGCCATATCTCAGACTGGCCAATAAAAATAAAAGATTAAGATGGGCAAAAGAACACAGACACTGGACAGAGGAACTCTGCCTTAGAAGGCCAGCATCCCGGAGTCTCCTCTTCACTGTTGACGTTGAGACTGTTTTTTTGTTGGTACTATTTAATGAAACTAACAGTTGAGAACTTGTGAGGCATCTCTTTCTCAAACTAGACACTCTAATGTACTTTTCCTCTTGCTCAGATGTGCACCTGGGCCTCCCATTCCTCTTTCTATTCTGGTTAGAGCAAGTTTGACCTGTTCTGTGAAGGGACTAGTTCACAGCGATGTACGAGATCTTCAGTTTCTTGGCAATTTCTCGCGTGGAATAGACTTAATTTCTCAAAACAAGAAAAGACTGACAAGTTTCAGACTAAATTTTGAGCCTGTCATCAAACCCACAAATGCTGATGCTCCAAATACTCAACTAGTCTAAAGAAGGCCAGTTTTATTGCTTCTTTAATAAGGTTTTCAGCTGTGCTAACATAATTGAAAAAGGGTTTTCTAATGATCAATTAGCCTTTTAAAATTATAAACTTGGATCTGCTAATACAATGTACCATTGGAACATAGAAGTGATGGTTGCTGATAATGGGCCTCTGTACGCCTATGTAGATATTCCATTAAAAAAAATCAGCCGTTTCCAGCTACAATAGTCATTTACAACATTAACAATGTCTACTCTGTATTTCTGATCAATTTTATGTTATTTTAATGAACAAAAATGTGCTTTTCTTTCAAAAACAAGGACATTTCTAATTGACCCCAAACTTTTGAAAGGTAGTGCATATCGGACAGCAGCCTCTAGGTGCAGGGTGGCGTAACCAAGTGGAAGCTGGATGGTGATGGCTATTTAACAGTCTGATTGACTTGAAATAGAAGCTGTTTTTCAGTCTTTCTGTCCCAGCTTTGATGCACCTGTACTGACCTCGCCTTCTGGATGATGACGGGGTGAACAGAACATGGCTCGGGTAGTTTATGTCCTTGAGGATCTTTTTGGACTTGGAGAACAGGAAAGGGCTGAGCATGCAACCTTGTGGGCCCCTGTGTTGAGGATCAGCAACGTGGAGGTATTGTTTCCTACCTTCACTATCTGGGGTCGGCCTTCAGGAAGTCCAGGACCCAGTTCCACAGGGCGGGGTTAAGACCCAGTGCCTGAGCTTACCCTCTTGAACCTCTGGGGGCAGTATTTCATTTTTGGATGAAAAACATTCCCGTTTTAAACAAGATATTTTGTCACGAAAAGATGCTCGACTATGCATATAATTGACAGCTTTTGAAATAAAACACTCTGACGTTTCCAAAACTGCAAAGATATTGTCTGTGAGTGCCACAGAACTAATGCTACAGGCGAAACCAAGATGAAATTTCATACAGGAAGCGAGGCAGATTTTTGAGGCGCTGTGTTCCAAAGCGCTGTGTCTCCTTATATGGCTGTGAATGCGCAAGGAGAGAGCCTACACTTTCTGTCGTTTTGCCAAGGTGTTTGCAGCATTGCGATGTATTTGTAGGCATATCATTGGAAAATTGACCATAAGAGACTACATTTACCAGGTGTCCGCTCGGTGTCCTCCTCAAAACTATTGCGTAATCTCCAGGTGCGTGCATGTTTCCATTTTGAACAGAGGAGAAACCAAACTGCCACGAGTGACTTATCATCGAATAGATATGTGAAAAACACCTTGAGGATTGATTCTAAACAATGTTTGCCATGTTTCTGTCGATATTATGGAGTTAATTTGGAAAATAGTTAGCGTTTTAATGACTGAATTTTCGGGGATTTTTCTCAGCCAAACGTGATGAACAAAACGGAGCGATTTCTCCTACACAAATAATATTTTGGGAAAAACTGAACATTTGCTATCTAACTGAGAGTCTCCTCATTGAAAACTTCCGAAGTTCTTCAAAGGTAAATGATTTTATTTGAATGCTTTTCTTGTTCTTGTGAAAATGTTGCCTGCTGAATGCTAGGCTTAATGCTATGCTAGCTATCAATACTCTTACACAAATGCTTGTGTAGCTATGGTTGAAAAGCATTTTTTGAAAATCTGAGATGACAGTGTTGTTAACAAAAGGCTAAGCTTGTGAACCGATATATTTCTTTCATTTCATTTACGATTTTCATGAATAGTTAACGTTGGCTATAATTACGCTCCCGGATACGGGATTGCTCGTCGCAACAGGTTAATGATGAGCTTGGACGGTACTATGGTGTTGAATGCTGAGCTATAGTCAATGAACAGCATTTTTACATAGGTATTCCTCTTGTCCAGATGGAAGAGGGCAGCGTGCAGTGCGATGGGGATTGCATCGTCTGTGGATCTATTGGCACTTAAGCAAATTGAAGTGGGTCTAGGTTGTAAGGTAGATGTGATATGATCCTTAACTAGCCTCTCAAAGCACTTTATTATGACAGAAGATAGTCATTTAGTTCAGTTACCTTTACTTTCTTGGGTACAGGGACAATAGTGGACATTTTGAAGCAAGTGGAAACAGCAGACTGGGATAGGGAGAGATTGAAAATGTCCATAAACACTCCAGCCAGCTGGTCTGCACATGCTCTGGGGATGTGGCTAGGATTGCGGTCTCGGCCGGCTGCTTATGCTAAAATATCTTACTCACATCTGCCACTGAGAAGGAGAGTTTTTATTTTATTTTACCTTTATTTAACCAGGCAAGTCAGTTAAGAACATATTCTTACTTTCAATGACGGCCTGGGAACAGTGGGTTAACTGCCTGTTCAGGGGCAGAACAACAGATTTGTACCTTGTCAGCTCGGGGGGTTGAACTCGCAACCTTCCGATTACTAGTCCAACGCTCTAACCACTAGGCTACGCTGCCGCCCCACAGTCCTTGGTAGCGAATCGCTTCGGTGGCACTGTGTTATCCTCAAAGCAAGACTATGGTGTCCGCGATCACTCCATGAGTTGTTCATCAGGAAACATACACCCCTGCATTTCTTCTTCCCGGAGAGATCTTTATTCCTGTCTGCACAATGTACTGAGAAACCCTGCTGGCTGCATGGACAGGTTACATGTTTCCGTGAAACAGAGTATGTTACAGTCCCTTATGTCTCTCTGGAAGGAGATCATCGCCTTGAGCTGGTATACTTTGTTATCCAGAGACTGAACGTTAGTAAGTAATATTCTCGGAAGTGGTGGATGGTGTGTACGCCTCGTGAGACGGATTAGAAGTCCACTCTGAAAACCTTTCCTCCACCAGCGCTTTTTGGAGCAGCCTCTGGAATAAGGTAAATTGCCCTGGGGGTACGAACTCAGGTTCCAACTCGTGAAAGTCGTATTCCTGGTCGTAATTCTGGTGAGTTACTGCTGCTCTGATATCCAAAAGTTATTTCTGGGCTGTATGAAATAACACAAAAAAATACTGCAAAGTTGTTTAGGGATTAGAAGTCGAGCTGCCATATCTGTCGGTTAGCTGCTCTACAATACATATCCCCGTTAGCTGCTCTACAATACATTCACAGATTTCACAACACACTGTGTGCCCTCAGGTCCCAACTCCACCACTGCCACATATCTACAGTACTAAACCATGTGTATGTATAGTGTGTGTGTGTGTGTGTGTGTGTGTGTGTGTGTGTGTGTGTGTGTGTGTGTGTGTGTGTGTGTGTGTGTGTGTGTGTGTGTGTGTGTGTGTGTGTGTGTGTGTGTGTGTGTGTGTGTGTGTGTGTGTGTGTGTGTGTGTGTGTGTGTGTGTGTGTGTGTGTGTGTGTGTGTGTGTGTGTGTGTGTGTGTGTGTGTGTGTGTGTGTGTGTGTGTGTGTGTGTGTATGCCAATGTCTGCCATCCCGTTAACGGGATAATTGTCATCAACAACTGCTGAATTGCATAGCGCCACATTCAAATAATATTACGAAAAATATTTATATTCATGAAATCACAAGTGCAATATAGCAAAACACAGCTTAGCCTATTGTTAATCCACCTGTCGTGTCAGATTTTGCAAATATACTTTACAGCGAAAGCAATCTAAGCGTTTGTGTAAGTTTATCGATCGCTCAACAAAACATTATGTACACCTAGCATTAAGTAGCTTGGTCACGAAAATCAGAAAAGCAATCAAATTAATCGTTTACCTTTGATCTTCGGATGTTTTCACTCACGAGACTCCCAGTTCCACAATAAATGTTCCTTTTGTTCCATAAAGATGATTTTTATATCCAAAATACCTCTGTTTGTTTGGCGCGTTATGTTCAGAAATCAATCAACAGGAATGAGCGGTCACGACAACGCATATATATTTGCTATGTAACCCCTAAATAATATCTGGTGCAAACAATTACCTTCAGAAGTCACATAATTAGTTAACTTCTTGCGTCGAGCAATCCCGTATCCGGGAGTGTAATCATAGCCTCAAGCTCATTACCATAACGCAACGTTAACTATTCATGAAAATCGCAAATTAAATGAAAGAAATATATTCACTCACAAGCTTACCCTTTGGTTAACAACACTGTCATCTCAGATTTTCAAAATATGCTTTTCAGCCATAGCTACACAAGCATTTGTGTAGGAGTATTGATAGCTAGCTTAGCATTAAGCCTAGCAGTCAGCAGGCAACATTTTCACAAAAACAAGAAAAGCATTCAAATAAAATAATTTACCTTTGAAGAACTTTGGATGTTTTCAATGAGGAGACTCTCAGTTAGATAGCAAATGTTCAGTTTTTCCCAAAATATTATTTGTGTAGGAGAAATCGCTCCGTTTTGTTCATCACGTTTGGCTAAGAAAAAACCCCGAAAATTCAGTCATTACAACCCCAAACTTTTTTCCAAATTAACTCCATAATATCGACAGAAACATGGCAAACGTTGTTTAGAATCAATCCTCAAGGTGTTTTTCACATATCTATTCGATGATAAATAATTCGTGGCAGTTGGGTTTCTCCTCTGAAGCAAATGGAAAAATGCAGATTGGAGATTACGCAATAATTTTGATGAAGGACACCAAGCGGGCATCTGGTAAATGTAGTCTCTTATGGTCAATCTTCCAATGATATGCCTACAAAAACGTCACTATGCTGCAGACACCTTGGGGAAATGACGGAAAGTGTAGACTCATTCCTGGCGCATTCACAGCCATTTAAGGAAACATTGGAACACAGCGCCTTCAAAATCTGGGGCATTTCCTGTTTGAAATTTCATCTTGGTTTCACCTGTAGCATCAGTTCTGTGGCACTCACAGATAATATCTTTGCAGTTTTGGAAACGTCAGAGTGTTTTCATTCCAAAGCTGTCAATTATATGCATAGTCGAGCATCTTTTCGTGACAAAATATCTTGTTTAAAACGGGAACGTTTTTTTCATCCAAAAATTAAAAGAGCGCCCCCTATATCGAAGAAGTTAAATAAAGTCCATCTGTGTGCAATCTAAGTGTCAAATGAGCTGTCACATGATCTCAATATGTATCATCACCCCGAGAACACCATCCCCAAAGTGAAGCACGGTGGTTGCAGAATCATGCTGTGGGGATGTTTTTCGTCGGCAGGGACTGGGAAACTGGTCAGAATTGAAAGAATGATGGATGGCGTTAAATACAGAGAAATTCTTGAGGGAAACCTGTTTCAGTCTTCCAGAGATTCACCTTCCAGACGGACAATTGCCCTAAGCATACTGCTAAAGCAACACTCGAGTGGTTTAAGGGGAAACATTTAAATATCTTGGAATGGACTAGCCAAAGCCTAGACCTCAATCCAATTGAGAATCTGTGGTATGACCTAAAGATTGCTATACACCAGCGGAACCAATCCAACATAAAGGTGCTGGAGCAGTTTTGCCTCGAAGAATTGGCAAAAATCCAAGTGGCTAGATGTGCCAAGCTTATGGAGACATACCCCAAGAGACTTGTAGCTGTAATTGCTGGAAAAGGTGGCTCCACAAACGTCACGATCGTTGTTAAAATAACTGGACCAAGGCACAGCATGCGTAGAGTTCCAAATGTTTTAATAAATGAAACTCACCAAAAACAATGCGGAACAAACGAAACATGAGTAAAGTAAATGCAGTGTTCACAGGCATAACACAAAAACAAGATCCCACAAACAACAGGTGGGAAAAGGCTGCCTAAATATGATCCCCAATCAGAGACAACGATAGACAGCTGCCTCTGATTGGGAACCATACCAGGACAACAAAGAAATAGAAAACATAGATTACCCACCCTAGTCACACCCTGACCTAACCAAACAGAGAATTAAAAGGATCTCTAAGGTCAGGGCGTAACAACAAATGATTGAGTATGGGGGGGGGGGTGAATAGTTCTGCACGCTCAAGTCTTCTGTTTTTTGTCTTATTTCTTGTTTGTTTCACCCCCCAAAATACTGAGCATTTTCAAAGTGGTAGGCATGTTGTGTAAGTCAAATGATACAAACCCCACAAAAAAGTCCATTTTAATTCCAGCTTGTAAAGGCAACAAAATAGGTAAAAAGCCAAGGGGGTGAATACCTACGCAAGCCACTGTAGTCCTCTCTGAATCTCTGCAACTAAAGTGGTGTCATGTTTTGTCATATATTGTCTTGTCCTTGTGCTTTCCCTTCTGTTCGTTTCCCCCTGCTGGTCTTATTAGGTTCGTTCCCTTTTTCTATCCCTCTCTCTCCCCCTCCCTCTCTCTCTTCTCTCTATCGTTCCATTCCTGCTCCCAGCTGTTCCTCATTCTCCTAACTCACTCATTTAGTCTTTTCACACCTGTCCCCTATTTTGCCCTCTGATTAGAGTCCCTATTTCTCCCCTTGTTTTCCACTTCTGTCCTTGTTGGATCCTTGTATGATGTTCGCTGTGCTGTGTCCTTGTCTCGCCCTGTCGTGTCTTGTCTCCTTCAGATGCTGCGTGTGAGCAGGTGTCTTAGTCTGCTACGGTCGGTGCCTTCCCGAAGCAACCTGCAGTCAATGGTCGAGTCTCCAGTCTGTCCTCGTTACTACGAGTGGATTTAAGTTTTGTCCTGTTTTGTTTTCTTCTTTAGTGTTCCAGGATTATTACTTTTGCCATTTACTGGAATAAAGACTCTGTTTTCGCTAAGTCGCTTTTGGGTCCTCATTCACCAGCATAACAAGTGGGGGGGGAGTACATATTATGTCTGTCGACTTGACAGACATAACTGCAGGACTACATATCAGCATGTTATCCTGTGTAAATATTAGCATATCAGCATGTATTTACCTTCTGTAATGCTAATTTCTCACTAATCACATTAGGCTACAGCCCTATGACAGATGGAAGCAAAATCACCATTTTTGGCTGTGGTGCCTGGCCTTAATTGACTACAGCTCAGTGTTCAACACCATAGTTCCCTCAAAAATCATCACTATGCCAAGGACCCTGGGACTGAACACCTCCCTCTGCAACTGGATCCTGGACTTCCTGATGGGCTGCCCCCAGGTGTTAAGGGTAGGCAACAACACATCTGCCACGCTGATCCTCAACATGGGGTGCCCCCAGGGTTGCGTGCTTAGTCCACTCCTGTACTCCCTGTTCACTCAAGACTGCATGGCCAAGCATGACTCCAACACCATCATTAAGTTTACCTTCAACACAACGGTGGTAGGCATGATCACTGACAACGATGACACAGCCTTTAGGGAGAAGGTCAGAGACCTAGAAATGTGGGGCCAGGACAACAACCTCTCCCTCAACGTGATCCAGACAAAGGAGATTAAGAAAGTTGTGAAGTGGGCATGACAGTGCCTATTCCCCCTCAGGAGAGTGAAAAGATTTGGCATGAGTCCTCGGATCCTCAAAAGGTCCAACAGTTACACCATCGAGAGCATCACCGCCTGGTATGATAATTGCTTGGCCTCCAACCGCAATGTGATACAGAGAGTAGTGCGTACGGCACAGTACATCACTCGGGCCAAGCTTCCTGCCACCCAAGACCTCTATACCAGGTGGTGTTAGAGGAAGTCCCTAAAAATTGCCAAACACAGCATGGCTGTGTTACTGGAGCTCCATGTTTAGGTCCAACAGGCTTCTTAAACAGATTCTACCCCCAAGCCATAAAACTGCTGAACAACTAATTGAATGGTTACCCGGACTATTTGTATTGAAACCCCACCCTTTTTTTATGCTGCTACTCGCTGTTAATTGTCTATCTATGTATAGTCACTTTACCCCTACCTGCATGTACATATTACCTCAATTTCCTCGACTAACCTGTACCCCCGAACATTGATACCACCTGTATATAGCCTCTTTATTGTTGCTCTATGATTCTTTTCTTTAGTTTATTTAGTAAATATTTTTCTTACAACTGTATTGTTGGTTAAGGGCGTGTAAGTAATACAGTTACAGGTGTTGTATTTGGCGCATGTGACAAATAAAACAAAATATTCCACAAAATACTTTCATATAAATGTTAAATTCAATCATTAGGACATACAACGCCAAGTCAACACACTACCCAAGTTAGCAAGCTAAAGTTGGATGATATATCGTCATTTTTACAATAACTTTAGTGACTCCCCATTCAGGGTCCGTGAGCGTAATCATCGACTTGACACTAATTAGTATAGCGCAACGGACATAAATATTCCTAGAAAATGTTCCTATTCATGAAAATCACAAGTGAAATATATTGAGACACAGGTTAGCCTTTTGTTAATCACCCTGTCATCTCAGATTTTCAAAGTATGCTTTACAGCCAAAGCTAGACAAGCATTTGTGTAAGTTTATCGATAGCCTAGCATAGCATTTTGTCCAGCTAGCAGCAGCTAACTTGGTCACGGAAATCTGCAAAGCAATCAAATGAAATCGTTTACCTATGATGAGGTTCGGATGTTTTCACTCACGAGACTCCCAGTTAGATAGCCAATGTTCCTTTTTTCCCAAAATATTATTTTTGTAGGTGAAATAGCTCCGTTTGTTCTTCACGTTTGGCTGTGAAATCTCCCGGAAATTGCAGTCACAAAAATTCCCAATTAGCTCCATAATATTGACAGAAACATGGCAAACGTTGTTTATAATCAATCCTAAAGGTGTTTTTCAAATATCTATTCAATAATATATCCACCGGGTCAATTGTTTTTTCAGTAGGACCGATTGGAATAATGGCTACCTCTGTATTTTACGCGAGAATCACTCTGGGAGCCATCAGGTGACCAGTTGCGCAATGTAGCCGCTTACGGGCATTCTTCAACATAAATGCTTAAAACTACATCATGATGCTGTAGACACCTTGGGGAATACGAGAAAAAGTAACCCTTGTTGATAGCCCATTCACTGCTCAGTAGGGACGCATTGGAACGCAGTGCTTTCAAAACATGAGGCACTTCCGGATTGGATTTTTCTCAGGCTTTCGCCTGCAATATCAGTTCTGTTATACTCACAGACATTTACATTTACATTTAAGTCATTTAGCAGACGCTCTTATCCAGAGCGACTTACAAATTGGTGCATTCAACTTATGACATCCAGTGGAACAGTCACTTTACAATAGTGCATCTAAATCCTAAAGGGGGGGGGGTGAGAGGGACCAGACAATATTTTTACAGTTTTGGAAACTTTAGAGTGTTTTCTATCCTAAGCTGTCAATTATATGCATATTCTAGCATCTCGTCCTGACAAAATATCACGTTTAATACGGGAACGTTATTTTTCCAAAAATGTAAATACTGCCCCTTAGTCACATTAACTAATAGCTAGCTAACTTTTAGCTTAGCTGGTGGGCTGACTTGGCATAGTATGTTCTAATGATTGCATTTAACATTCATATGAATCTATTTTGTTTCAACATTTATTCTCGACGGGTCTCCTGATTAATGCGAGGCATATGAGCACGAACCCTGTAAGACCCCAGGGCTTGAGTATAGGATATTACTAGCCTGCTCCCAACTGTTCTTGTAGTCCATGTGGGATTTGAATGATATTAGGAATTTTAGCACGGAACGGATGAAACAGGATTTTGAAGAATTGATTGGGCCTGCTGGATACCAAAAAAACTTTCCTACCATTTCTGGACCCGTGCTCTCGAAGGTAGCGAATGTTTTAGCAGGCTACTAGCACTTCACAACTGGCTATGTGACTACTGCAGCTCCTTGGGTGTAACTTTTACAGACAACTTGGAAACCTTTTGGAATTATAGGATGCTCTATAAGGAGGATAAGGAGGATGGAATCCACCTAGAGCTGTTGCAGTGATCGTACTAACACCACACCGGCGGTCACGCGTCATGAAGGCAGTCAAATTGCTTCTCCAAGCTCTGATGCTGCTGATGGTCATTAGTAGCCTACCAAACTTGCTAACTGCTAACTCTGATGTCAATGCAAATGTCTTTTGAAAAAATCGAATCAAACACTTCATGACAGCCCTTGAGCTCATGTTCGCAACCTTTCAATAGGCTATACAATTGAGTGAGAAAACAGAGGGATGGCCTCTGAGGAGTATCTGTAGGCTAGGCCTATTACATTTATTTCTCAGCTTTCCTAATATTAAGCACATTGCTTATATTTATAAGAGGAGTATAGCCTACTTGGCTGGCATGAAAATAAACCACAGGGAAAAGCATCCTCCATTCGCTAGCATAAGAAACAATGTGTCACGCCTGCTCCCGCTCTCCCTCTCTGGCACTCGAGGGAGCCAGGCTACCATTCACTACGCACACCCATCACCATCATTATGCTCATCAGCACTCATTGGACTCACCTGGACTCCTTCACTTTGTAAAGGGTAGTCTCGTGGTTAGAGCGTGTGACTAGTAACTGCAAGGTTGTGAGTTCAAACCCCCGAGCTGACAAGGTACAAATCTGTCGTTCTGCCCCTGAACAGGCAGTTAACCCACTGTTCCTAGGCCGTCATTGAAAATACAAATTTGTTCTTAACTGACTTGCCTGGTTAAATTAATAAAAAATAAAAAAATGAGTCTACTGTGCAGTCTGACAAGTAAACATAGCCTACAGTACATGGTAAAGTGCCTAAATTTCTGTGACCGCTACAGCCTTGTAATAGCTACTGTAAATTGAACAGTGCAGTTAGATTAACAAGAATTTAAGCTTCCTGCCAATATCAGATATGTCTATGTCCTGGGAAATGTTCTTGTTACTTACAACCTCATGCTAATCACTTTAGCCTACATTAGCTCAACCCAATTGAGATGGTTTGGGATGAGTTGGACCGCAGAGTGAAGGAAAAGCAGCCAACAAGTGCTCAGCATATGTGGGAACTCCTTCAAGACGGTTGGAAAAGCATTCCAGGTGAAGCTGGTTGAGAGAATGGCAAGAGTGGGCAAAGCTGTCATCAAGGCAAAGGGTGGCTGTTTGAAGAATCTCAAATCTTAAATATATTTTGATTTGTTTAACACTTTTTTAACTGTGTTATTTCATAGTTTTGATGCCTTCACTATTATTTTGCAATGTAAAAAAAATGGTAAAAATAAAGAGAAACATTTAAATGAGTAGGTGGGTCTAAACTTGGTACTGGTACTGCATACTGTATACAGATCATGGTTTAATTTTTATATATATTTTTTATATCACCTTTATTTAACCAGGTAGGCTAGTTGAGAACAAGTTCTCATTTGCAACTGCGACCTAAAGCATAGCAGTGTGAAGAGACAACACAGAGTTACACATGGAGTAAACAATTAACAAGTCAATAACACAGTAGAAAAATAGGGGGAGTATATATACAATGTGTGCAAAAGGCATGAGGTAGGCGAATAATTAAAATTTTGCAGATTAGCACTGGAGTGATAAATGAACAGATGGTCATGTACAGGTAGAGATATTGGTGTGCAAAAGAGCAGAAAAGTAAATAAATAAAAACAGTATAAAAACAGTATGGGAATGAGGTAGGTGAAAATGGGTGGGATATTTACCAATAGACTATGTACAGCAGCAGCGATCGGTTAGCTGCTCAGATAGCTGATGTTTGAAGTTGGTGAGGGAGATAAAAGTCTCCAACTTCAGCGATTTTTGCAATTCGTTCCAGTCACAGGCAGCAGAGTACTGAAAGGAAAGGCGGCCGAATGAGGTGTTGGCTTTAGGGATGATCAGAGAGATACACCTGCTGGAGCGCGTGCTACGGATGGGTGTTGCCATCGTGACCAGTGAACTGAGATAAGGCGGAGCTTTACCTAGCATGGACTTGTAGATGACCTGGAGCCAGTGGGTCTGGCGACGAATATGTAGCGAGGGCCAGCCGACTAGAGCATACAAGTCGCAGTGGTGGGTGGTATAAGGTGCTTTAGTGACAAAACGGATGGCATATGATAGACTGCATCCAGTTTGCTGAGTAGAGTGTTGGAAGCCATTTTGTAGATGACATCGCCGAAGTCGAGGATCGGTAGGATAGTCAGTTTTGCTAGGGTAAGCTTGGCGGCGTGAGTGAAGGAGGCTTTGTTGCGGAATAGAAAGCCGACTCTTCATTTGATTTTCGATTGGAAGATGTTTGATATGAGTTTGGAAGGAGAGTTTGCAGTCGAGCCAGACACCTAGGTACTTATAGATGTCCACATATTCAAGGTCGGAACCCTCCAGGGTGGTGATGCTAGTCGGGCATGCGGGTGCAGGCAGCGATCGGTTGAAAAGCATGCATTTTGTTTTACTAGCGTTTAAGAGCAGTTGGAGGCCACGGAAGGAGTGTTGTATGGCATTGAAGCTCGTTTGGAGGTTAGATAGCACAGTGTCCAATGACGGGCCGAAAGTATATAGAATGGTGTCGTCTGCGTAGAGGTGGATCAGGGAATCGCCCGCAGCAAGAGCAACATCATTAATATACACAGAGAAAAGAGTCGGCCCGAGAATTGAACCCTGTGGCACCCCCATAGAGACTGCCAGAGGACCGGACAGCATGCCCTCCGATTTGACACACTGAACTCTGTCTGCAAAGTAATTGATGAACCAGGCAAGGCAGTCATCCGAAAAACCGAGGCTACTGAGTCTGCCAATAAGAATATGGTGATTGACAGAGTCGAAGGCCTTGGCAAGGTCGATGAAGACGGCTGCACAGTACTGTCTTTTATCGATGGCGGTTATGATATCGTTTAGTACCTTGAGTGTGGCTGAGGTGCACCCGTGACCGGCCTGGAAACCAGATTGCACAGCGGAGAAGGTACGGTGGGATTCGAGATGGTCAGTGACCTGTTTGTTGACTTGACTTTCGAAGACCTTAGATAGGCAGGGCAGGATGGATATAGGTCTGTATCAGTTTGGGTCCATGAGGTCAATGTCCTTCC
Source organism: Oncorhynchus gorbuscha (assembly GCF_021184085.1). Taxonomy (NCBI): domain Eukaryota; kingdom Metazoa; phylum Chordata; class Actinopteri; order Salmoniformes; family Salmonidae; genus Oncorhynchus; species Oncorhynchus gorbuscha. Next base: position 27,943,275 of record NC_060175.1, on the reverse strand, counting down.
ATGATACCCGGGCCAGGTCGATTAGAAAGGCCTGCTCACAGAAGTGTTTTAGGGAGCGTTTGACAGTGATGAGGGATGGTCGTTTGACTGCGGCTCCGTGGCGGATACAGGCAATGAGGCAGTGATCGCTGAGATCCTGGTTGAAGACAGCGGAGGTGTATTTGGAGGGCCAGTTGGTCAGGATGACGTCTATGAGGGTACCCTTGTTTACGGATTTAGGGTTGTACCTGGTGGGTTCCTTGATGATTTGTGTGAGATTGAGGGCATCTAGCTTAGATTGTAGGACTGCCGGGGTGTTAAGCATATCCCAGTTTAGGTCACCTAACAGAACAAACTCTGAAGCTAGATGGGGGGCGATCAATTCACAAATGGTGTCCAGGGCACAGCTGGGAGCTGAGGGGGGTCGGTAGCAGGCGGCAACAGTGAGAGACTTATTTCTGGAGAGAGTAATTTTCAAAATTAGTAGTTCGAACTGTTTGGGTATGGACCTGGAAGGTATGACATTACTTTGCAGGCTATCTCTGCAGTAGACTGCAACTCCTCCCCCTTTGGCAGTTCTATCTTGACGGAAGATGTTATAGTTGGGTATGGAAATCTTTGAATTTTTGGTGGCCTTCCTGAGCCAGGATTCAGACACGGCAAGGACATCAGGGTTAGCAGAGTGTGCTAAAGCAGTGAGTAAAACAAACTTAGGGAGGAGGCTTCTGATATTGACATGCAAGAAACCAAAGCTTTTTCGATCACAGAAGTCAACAAATGAGGGTGCCTGGAGACATGCAGGGCCTGGGTTTACCTCCACATCACCCGTGGAGCAGAGAAGGAGTAGTATGAGGGTGCGGCTGAAGGCTATCAAAACTGGTCGCCTAGAGCGTTGGGGACAGAGAATAAGAGGAGCAGGTTTCTGGTCATGGTAGAATATATTCTGGGCATAATGTGCAGACAGGGGTATGGTGGGGTGCGGGTACAGCGGAGGTAAGCCCAGGCACTGGGTGATGATGAGAGAGGTTGTATCTCTGGACATGCTGGTTGTAATGGGTGAGGTCACCGCATGTGTGGGAGGTGGGACAAAGGGGGTAACAGGGGTATGAAGAGTGGAACTAGGGGCTCCATTGTGAACTAAAACAATGATCATTAACCTGAACAACAGTATACAAGGCATATTGACATTTGAGAGAGACATACAGCGAGGCATACAGTAACCACATGTGTTGAATTGGGAGAGCTAGCTAAATCAGTAGGTGAGACAGCAACAGCTAGTCAGCTAGCACAACAAACAGCAGGTAAAATGGCGTTGACTAGGCAACGGGGCCGACAGATAAAACAAACAAGCAGAATGGAGTACCGTGATCAATGGACAGTCCAGCGTGCATCAGCTATGTAGCCAAGAGATCAGTGTCCAGGGGGCAGCGGTGGATAGGCAGGGAAGCTGGACTGGCGAGTGTTATCCAGGTTAAAAAAAAACTAACAATGACTAAATAGCTTGTAGCTAGTTAGCTGGTTAGCGTCTGGAGGTTCTTGAGTGTGTTCTAAAAAATAAAAAAAAGAATAGCAATTCCGTATCACAATGGGTGAGTCAGGTTTCCGGAAGGTATAAACAATTTAAAAATCAAAAAGAGACAGAAAGTAAATATGGGTCCAGAGAGTGTTTGGGACGCGGCGATACAGACGGTTAGCAGGCCTGTGCTAACAAGCTAACAGTTCGTAGGCCCGAGCTAGACAGGGTAGCAGGGGTGTGCTACAGGTGCTATGGCCGGGCTAGCTTCAAAATAAGTGGGTGGAAACGCTAGCCAGGGGTAATCATCCGGGGTTGCAGTTTAGCATGATAGCTAGTTGTGAAGATCCAGCTGAAAAATGTTCCGTTTGCGGTGGGAATCCGGGGATGAAAAATAAATTGGTCCGTTATGCTCTGGTTAGAGTCGCGTTGTTCGAACTGGTGAGAGCTTTCCGGGCTAAAGGTTAGCTGATGACCGGTTAGCTGAAGACCGCTAGCATAGCTGGTGGATTAGCTGGCTAGCTTCAGTTGAGGGGTTTCGGTTCCGAAGTAAATATAAATACATTAGGAAAAATAGCTACATTGGGTGAGGCGGGTTGCAGGAGAGTATTTGGAAGCTTAGATTTAGCAAAATGTATTTAAAGAGGTATGCGAAGAAAAATATGTAAAAAAACGAAAAAGACGCGATATATACAGGGGACAGGACGACTTACTGCTACGCCATCTTGGGTTATCTGTTAAAGAGCAACAGGGGATGCATCTCAATAATAGGAAGTTGTTACTAATGTTTTAGTAACACAAAAGAGAAATCGAATGAAATGTTAAAATAAAGCATATTTCAGTGTTTCTTTGAATTTCGGGTTGCAACCAGTTACATCAATCAAACAGGTCAAAACAAAGTAGGCAGGCGCAGAGTGGGTGATCTCTCTCTCTTTCTCTGCCTGAACTGTTGTTGAACTCTCTCTACTTCCTTCATGAGAGAGCTCAGAGCACCGGGTCCACACCAGAGCTGAATGCACTCTGCCCCCAGTGCCGCTTCGTTCACGTTCTGCATTCCCAATTACTTACACAGCCCCAGCCTTGCCCAGGCACAACAGCCCCTCGGAATGCAAGATCCCATCTTAATTCATTCTGGGGTTTTTTCAGTGATCTCCCCTGGCTGTCTCTGACTGCAGCACCATTCCTACCTGTCAACTTTTCAAAGTCTGCAATCTTAAATAAACAAACAAAATCTCACCTAATATTTATGATCTATGTAAGCTTTTTGGTTTCCTTGCAGAATATGTTCGTTGGTGTTGTGTCCAGTGCGTAGCACCAGCATGTTGTACAATATTCAGTTTGTAAAGTTTCACTAAATAATGTGATTTTGACCACATTATAGCTCAATGATCAACTATCAGCAATTCTATAAAACATTGTGCAATAAATCAACTGTGACTGTTGAAAGGAAAGACAGGATGCCTGGAGTTTATGGTAACAAGCTTGTGCTCTGGGTGTCGTTAGAGATAATACAAATGTATTTATTATGTAACTTTTTGGGCAACCAGACTAAATTCACATGACAACTTGTTTATAGATCTGTCATTCTTCATTGAAAGCAAGTCTAAGACGCTGTATATACACTGCTCAAAAAAATAAAGGGAACACTAAAATAACACATCCTAGATCTGAATGAATGAAATATTTTTATTAAATACTTTTTTCTTTACATAGTTGAATGTGCTGACAACAAAATCACACAAATTATCAATACAAATGAAATGTATCAACCCATGGAGGTCTGGATTTGGAGTCACACTCAAAATGAAAGTGGAAAACCACACTACAGGCTGATCCAACTTTGATGTAATGTCCTTAAAACAAGTCAAAATGAGGCTCAGTAGTGTGTGTGGCCTCCACGTGCCTGTATGACCTCCCTTCAACACCTGGGCATGCTCCTGATGAGGTGGCGGATGGTCTCCTGAGGGATCTCCTCCCAGACCTGGACTAAAGCATCCGCCAACTCCTGGACAGTCTGTGGTACAACGGCGTTGGTGGATGGAGCGAGACATGATGTCCCAGATGTGCTCAATTGGATTCAGGTTTGGGCAACGGGCGTGCCAGTCCATAGCATCAATGCCTTCCTCTTGCAGGAACAGCTGACACACTCCAGCCACATGAGGTCTAGCATTGTCTTGTATTAGGAGGAACCCAGGGCCAACCGCACCAGCATATGGTCTCACAAGGGGTCTGAGGATCTCATCTCGGTACCTAATGGCAGTCAAGCTACCTATGGCGAGCACATGGAGGGCTGTGCTGCCCCCCAAAGAAATGCCACCCCACACCATGACTGACTCACTGCCAAACCGGTCATGATGGAGGATGTTGCAGGCAGCAGAACGTTCTCTACGTCGTCTCCAGACTCTGTCACGTCTGTCACATTTATTTATTTATTTTTTATTTTATTTCACCTTTATTTAACCAGGTAGGCAAGTTGAGAACAAGTTCTCATTTACAATTGCGACCTGGCCAAGATAAAGCAAAGCAGTTTGACAGATACAACGACACAGAGTTACACATGGAGTAAAACAAACATACAGTATAAACAAGTCTATATACAATGTGAGCAAATGAGGTGAGAAGGAAGGTAAAGGCAAAAAAGGCCATGGTGGCAAAGTAAATACAATATAGCAAGTAAAACACTGGAATGGTAGTTTTGCAATGGAAGAATGTGCAAAGTAGAAATAAAAAATAATGGTGTGCAAAGGAGCAAAATAAATAAATAAATTAAATACAGTTGGGAAATAGGTAGTTGTTTGGGCTAAATTATAGGTGGACTATGTACAGGTGCTGTAATCTGTGAGCTGCTCTGACAGTTGGTGCTTAAAGCTAGTGAGGGAGATAAGTGTTTCCAGTTTCAGAGATTTTTGTAGTTCGTTCCAATCATTGGCAGCAGAGAACTGGAAGGAGAGGCGGCCAAAGAAAGAATTGGTTTTGGGGCTGACTAGAGAGATATACCTGCTGGAGCGTGTGCTACAGGTGGGAGATGCTATGGTGACCAGCGAGCTGAGATAAGGGGGGACTTTACCTAGCAGGGTCTTGTAGATGACATGGAGCCAGTGGGTTTGGCGACGAGTATGAAGCGAGGGCCAGCCAACAAGAGCGTACAGGTCGCAATGGTGGGTAGTATATGGGGCATTGGTGACAAAACGGATTGCATTGTGATAGACTGCATCCAATTTGTTGAGTAAGGTATTGGAGGCTATTTTGTAAATGACATTGCCAAAGTCGAGGATTGGTAGGATGGTCAGTTTTACAAGGGTGTGTTTGGCAGCATGAGTGAAGGATGCTTTGTTGCGAAATAGGAAGCCAATTCTAGATTTAACTTTGGATTGGAGATGTTTGATATGGGTCTGGAAGGAGAGTTTACAGTCTAACCAGACACCTAAGTATTTGTAGTTGTCCACGTATTCTAAGTCAGAGCCGTCCAGAGTAGTGATGTTGGACAGGCGGGCAGGTGCATTTGGCGATCGGTTGAAGAGCATGCATTTAGTTTTACTTGTATTTAAGAGCAATTGGAGGCCACGGAAGGAGAGTTGTATGGCATTGAAGCTTGCCTGGAGGGTTGTTAACACAGTGTCCAAAGAAGGGCCGGAAGTGTACAGAATGGTGTCGTCTGCATAGAGGTGGATCAGAGACTCACCAGCAGCAAGAGCGACCTCATTGATGTATACAGAGAAGAGAGTCAGTCCAAGAATTGAACCCTGTGGCACCCCTATAGAGACTGCCAGAGGTCTGGACAGCAGACCCTCCGATTTGACACACTGAACTCTATCAGAGAAGTACTTGGTGAACCAGGCGAGGCAATCATTTGAGAAACCAAGGCTGTCGAGTCTGCCGATGAGGATGTGGTGATTGACAGAGTCGAAAGCCTTGGCCAGATCAATTAATACGGCTGCACAGTAATGTTTCTTTTCGATGGCGGGTAAGATATTGTTTAGGACCTTGAGCGTGGCTGAGGTGCACCCATGACCAGCTCTGAAACCAGATTGCATAGCAGAGAAGGTATGGTGAGATTCTAAATGGTCGGTAATCTGTTTGTTGACTTGGCTTTCAAAGACCTTAGAAAGGCATGGTAGGATAGATATAGGTCTGTAGCAGTTTGGGTCAAGAGTGTCCCCCCCTTTGAAGAGGGGAATGACCGCAGCTGCTTTCCAATCTTTGGGAATCTCAGACGACACGAAAGAGAGTTGAACAGGCTAGTAATAGGGGTGGCAACAATTTTGGCAGATAATTTTAGAAAGAAAGGGTCCAGATTGTCTAGCCCGGCTGATTTGTAGGGGTCCAGATTTTGCAGCTCTTTCAGAACATCAGCTGAATGGATTTTAGAGGAGAAATGGGGAAGGCTTGGGCGAGTTGCTGTTGGGGGTGCAGTGCTGTTGACCGGGGTAGGAGTAGCCAGGTGGAAAGCATGGCCAGCCGTAGAAAAATGCTTATTGAAATTCTCAATTATGGTGGATTTATCAGTGGTGACAGTGTTTCCTATCTTCAGTGCAGTGGGCAGCTGGGAGGCGGTGTTCTTATTCTCCATGGACTTTACAGTGTCCCAGAACTTTTTTGAGTTAGTGTTGCTGGAAGCAAATTTCTGCTTGAAAAAGCTAGCCGTGGCTTTTCTAACTGCCTGTGTATAATGGTTTCTAGTTTCCCTAAACAGCTGCATATCACAGGGGCTGTTCGATGCTAATGCAGAACGCCATAGGATGTTTTTGTGTTGGTTAAGGGCAGTCATATCTGGGGAGAACCAAGAGCTATATCTGTTCCTGGTTCTAAATTTCTTGAATGGGGCATGTTTATTTAAGATGGTTAGGAAGGCATTTTTTTTTATATCCAGGCATCCTCTACTGACGGGATGAGATCAATATCCTTCCAGGATACCCCGGCCAGGTCGATTAGAAAGGCCTGCTCGCTGAAGTGTTTCAGGGAGCGTTTTACAGTGATGAGTGGAGGTCGTTTGACCGCTGACCCATTACGGATGCAGGCAATGAGGCAGTGATCGCTGAGATCTTGGTTGAAGACAGCAGAGGTGTATTTAGAGGGGAAGTTGGTTAGGATGATATATATGAGGGTGCCCGTGTTTAAGGCTTTGGGGAGGTACCTGGAAGGTTCATTGATAATTTGTGTGAGATTGAGGGCATCAAGTTTAGATTGTAGGATGGCTGGGGTGTTAAGCATGTTCCAGTTTAGGTCACATAGCAGCACGAGCTCTGAAGATAGATTGGGGGCAATCAGTTCACATATGGTGTCCAGAGCACAGCTGGGGGCAGAGGGTGGTCTATAGCAGGCGGCAACGGTAAGAGACTTGTTTTTAGAGAGGTGGATTTTTAAAAGTAGAAGTTCAAATTGTTTGGGTACAGACCTGGATAGTTGGACAGAACTCTGCAGGCTATCTTTGCAGTAGATTGCAACACCGCCCCCCTTGTCTGAAAATGTTGTAGTTTGGAATTAAAATTTCTGAATTTTTGGTGGTCTTCCTAAGCCAGGATTCAGACACAGCTAGAACATCCGGGTTGGCAGAGTGTGCTAAAGCAGTGAATAGAACAAACTTAGAGAGGAGGCTTCTAATGTTAACATGCATGAAACCAAGGCTATTACGGTTACAGAAGTCGTCAAAAGAGAGCGCCTGGGGAATAGGAGTGGGGCTAGGCACTGCAGGGCCTGGATTCACCTCTACATCGCCAGACGAACATAGGAGGAGTAGAATAAGGGTGCGGCTAAAAGCAATAAGAATTGGTCGTCTAGAACGTCTGGAACAGAGAGTAAAAGGAGGTTTCTGGGGGCGATAAAATAGCATCAATGTATAATGTACAGACAAAGGTATGGTATGATGTGAATACAGTGGAGGTAAACCTAGGTATTGAGTGATGAAGAGAGAGATATTGTCTCTAGAAACATCATTGAAACCAGGAGATGTCATTGCATGTGTGGGTCGTGGAACTAATAGGTTGGATAAGGTATAGTGAGCAGGACTAGAGGCTCTACAGTGAAATAAGCCAATAAACACTAACCATAACAGCAATGGACAAGATATATTGACATTAAGGAGAGGCATGCTTAGTCGAGTGATCAAAAGGGTCCAGTGAGTGGAGAGGTTGGTTGGGGGTCACAGCGATTTAGACAGCTAGCCAGGCCATCGGTAGCAAGCTAGCATAGGATGGAGGTCTGTTAGCCACCTCTTGTTTTTCCTTCAGTAGATTAGTGGGGTTCCGTGTGGTAGAGGGAGTTAATCCAAATCACACAACAACAACAAAAACAATAGATATAGTTATAAAGGCCCAAGAAGAAAACATAATAATAATAAAAAATAAATACATTTTCCGATGTGTGCTCATTGTGAACCTGCTTTCATCTGTGAAGAGCACAGGGCGCCAGTGGCGAATTTGCCAATCTTGGTGTTCTCTGGCAAATGCCAAACATCCTGCACGGTGTTGGGCTGTAACCCCCACCTGTGGACGACCCTCATGGAGTCTGTTTCTGACCGTTTGAGCAGACACATGCACATTTGTGGCCTGCTGGAGGTCATTTTGCAGGGCTCTGGCAGTGCTCCTCCTGCTCCTCCTTGCACAAACATGGAGGTAGCGGTCCTGCTGCTGGGTTGTTGCCCTCCTACGGCCTCCTCCACGTCTCCTGATGTACTGGCCTGTCTCCTGGTAGCTCCTCCATGCTCTGGACACTACGCTGACAGACACAGCAAACCTTCTTGCCTTCGAGCCATCCTGGATGACCTGCACTACCTGAGCCACTTGTGTGGGTTGTAGACTCCGTCTAATGCTACCACCAGAGTGAAAGCACCGCCAGCATTCAAAAGTGACCAAAACATCAGCCAGCAAGCATAGGAACTGAGAAGTGGTCTGTGGTCACCACCTGCAGAACCACTCCTTTATTGGGGGTGTCTTGCTAATTGCCTATAATTTCCACCTGTCTATTCGATTTGCACAACAGCAATCCGTGTTGCTTCCTAAGTGGATTTCACAGAAGTGTGATGGACTTGGAGTTACATTCTGTTATTTAAGTGTTCCCTTTATTTTTTTTAGCAGTGTGTACGTTCTATGTGCAATATTTCTATGCTTCCGAGCTTAAGTTTTGTTTGAGTCTTTTTACATTTGGTTGGGTACACCAGCTTCAAGCAGTTGAAAATACAATATTTTGGGTTATGGAAAAAAAATGAACAGCGGTTTAGATGGTACAATGATTATCTACTATCTATATTTGTTTTGTAAAAAAAAATGAAATTAAGTGAACTATTCAAATTTTAACCAGGACATGGTGCAGCAATTTCTGCATAGTGTAAATAAAAGTAGGCAAAAATTGTAAGCAAATCAGGTTAGCTCCTTTAAAACTTCTTGTGACTCCCAAACCCACATGGGGGAGCGTAATCATCGCCTGAAACGAATTAGCATAACGCAACGGACATAAATATTCCTATATTGAGACACAGCTTAGCCTTTTGTTAATCACCCTGTCATCTCAGATTTTCAAAATATGCTTTACAGCCAAAGCTCGACAAGCATTTGTGTTTATCGATAGCCTACCATAGTATTATGCCTTGCTAGCAGCAGGCAACCTTGACACGAAAATCAGAAAAGCAATCAAATTCAATTGTTTACCTTTGATGAGCTTCAGATGTTTTCACTCACGAGACTTCCAGTTAGATAGCCAAAGTAAATTTTTTCCCAAAATATTATTTTTGAAGGCGAAATAGCTCCGTTTGTTCTTCACGTTTGGCTGAGAAATCTCCCGGAAATTGCAGTCATGAAAACGGCGAAAAATATTCCAAATTAGCTCCATAATATCGACAGAAACATGGCAAACGTTGTTTATAATCAATCCTCAAGGTGTTTTTCAAATACCTATTCCATAATATATCCACCGGGTCAATTGGTTTTTCAGTAGGACCGATTGGAATAATGGCTACCTCTGTATTTTACGTGAGAATCACTCTGGGAGCCATCAGGTGACCAGTTGCGCAATGTAGCCGCTTAAGGGTATTCTTCAACATAAATGCGTAAAACTACGTCACAATGCTGTAGACACTTTGGGGAATACGGAGAAAAAGTCATCTGGTTGATAGCCCATTCACTACTCAATAGGGACACATTGGAACGCAGCTCTTTCAAAACCTAAGGCACTTGTGTATCAGGATTTGGCCAGGGTTGTTCCGGTTTTTGGTCACTAGATGCCCCCATTGTGCCTTTTGACCTTTTGTTTTCCCTTGATCCCCATTATTATTTGCACCTGTGCCTCGTTTCCCCTGATTGTATTTAAACCCTTTGTTTTCCTCTGTTCTTTGCTCTGTGTTTGTATGTTATCAAATCAAATCAAATCAAATGTTATTTGTCACATACACATGGTTAGCAGATGTTAATGCGGGTGTAGCGAAATGCTTGTGCTTCTAGTTCCGACAATGCAGTAATAACCAACAAGTAATCTAACTAACAATTCCAAAACTACTGTCTTATACACAGTGTAAGGGGATAAGGAATATGTACATAAGGATATATGAATGAGTGATGGTACAGAGCAGCATACAGTAGATGGTATCGAGTACAGTATATACATATGAGATGAGTGTGTAGACAAAGTAAACAAAGTGGTATAGTTAAAGTGGCTAGTGATACATGTATTACATAAGGATGCAGTCGATGATGTAGAGTACAGTATATACATATGCATATGAGATGAATAATGTAGGGTAAGTAACATTATACAAGGTAGCATTGTTTAAAGTGGCTAGTGATATATTTACATCATTTCCCATCAATTCCCATTATTAAAATGGCTGGAGTTGGGTCAGTGTCAATGACAGTGTGTTGGCAGCAGCCACTCAGTGTTAGTGGTGGCTGTTTAACAGTCTGATGGCCTTGAGATAGAAGCTGTTTTTCAGTCTCTCGGTCCCAGCTTTGATGCACCTGTACTGACCTCGCCTTCTGGATGATAGCGGGGTGAACAGGCAGTGGTTCGGGTGTGTTACGAATCCCTTTTGGCCCGACAGTCTAGGGGGGATGGTAATGAGACCCGTAACATAACTCATGCAAATTATTATTGTGACAAAGTAAAAGTGTGCACGAAATAACCACGACAACAGAAATCTACCGTCAAACTCTAGGTTTATTTATAAACACACGTTAATGGGGGGAGCAGGAAAAGGGGCTGAGCTGGACCCAAGGAAAGAAACAATAAATATACAAAAACACACCCCTAAGCTAGACTAGCCTACTTTAACAACAACTAACTAACTAACCAAAAATACAGTGGGTGGTCCGCCCAGTTCTAACTAGTGTATTTAACAAAGTTCACCTACGGGTAGTGTATGCCCATGGGCGACTTGTCTTGGTTTCCCCCTTTTCCCACGAGCAACAAACAAACACCATAACCAAAAACAATACTCACAGGTGATGACAAAGTGCTATGGAGGTGCTTTAAACAAAAGAGAGGTTTAAGACACAAAGCGAGAGTGAAACACAGAGACCTACAGACATGGCATTTACAGAGAGATTGAGCTAGAGATTGAGCTGAGCTGAGCTCATGAACAAACAAATGATGGGGTTTTTAAACCATGGGGAAGGAACTGTGATAGGTCAGGAAATAGGAGGAGGTGTGTCTTCTGATTGATGATTGATTGTTGACTGATTGGGGAGTGATGATTTTCACCTGTGAGGGGAGAAGGAGAGAAAAGAAACACACACAGGATACACACACACACAGGATAACTGTATCCGTAACACTCCCACCCTTAAAAGAGCAACCCTAGGGGTTGCGACTACAGTATTTCAATGAATACTCACAACAAAGCAACAACCTTGCAAAACATACAGAAATCATTTTCACACACGAGACAAAGCATCTGCCAACACATTATCAGAACCCTTTTTGTGGCGGATCTCCAAATTATAATTTTGTACAATCAGCGCCCAACGCATAAGGCGCTGGTTCTGGTTGTACATTCGGTGGAGAAAAACTAAGGGGTTATGGTCAGTATATACAATCACGGGTAGGGCACTGGAACCAATATATACTTCAAAGTATTGCAGAGCCAACAACAAAGCAAGAGCTTCTTGTTCTATTGTTGCATAGTTTGTTTGACATTTATTAAATTTACGTGAAAAATAACAAACGGGATGATCCACTCCACTCTTGTCCTGCTGCAGTAGAACAGCACCAGCACCTCTGGCACTAGCATCTACCTCGAGTTTGAACGGTTGTTCAAAATCTGGAGCAGCAAGTACAGGTGTACTACATAAGAGTGCTTTCGCTGATTCAAAAGCTCTCTTACAATCAGCGGACCACACAAATGATCTAGCCGGACTAAGCAAATCGGTCAATGGAGCAACTACCGCAGATACATTTTTACAGAAGCTACGGTAGTAGCCAACCATCCCTAGAAAGCGGCGTAGCTCTCGTCTGGTGGTAGGTGCAGGGAATGCAGTTATAGCCAAAACCTTGGCACCAACAGGGCGCACCTGTCCATGGCCAACCTCTTTACCGAGATAGGTAACAGTAGCCTTCCCAAACTCGCACTTTGCCAAGTTCAGGGTTAGAGAAGCAGCTGCCAACCGTTCACATACTACCCTTAGCGAGTCAACATGATCTGACCACTCAGACGAATAAATCACTAGGTCATCAAGGTATGCACTACAATTAGGAACGCCAGCTAGAATCATAAAACACGGGACGAGATGTTAAAAACTGTCCATTGTGCCAATAGATGGAATTCACTCGCATGAGATTTGCTGTGATGTTGACAGAGTGGCATGGGAGGTTTATTTCTTAGACTGGGGTAAGATGTCAATTTTTGGGACACATCCTCAGTAGTGTGCCTTCGAATCAGTGGGTGTTTCGGCCTTTAATCACTAAACACCCTCATCAAAGGTGGCCAGCTAAAGGGTGATCAAGCCTTAGCTTGTGTCCCATGCCCAATTAAGATGTCCCACAGGACTGTGCAAGGCAGGGGCGTCCTCTTCCCTGAGCCAGCCATACAGCTGACTGCATACCTCATATGCCCTCCTCAAGTTGGAGAGATCTGAATTGAGTTCTCAGGTGGGGGTGAGGGGTCATGAAGTTATAGCCCAGCAAGGGTCCTTCCGTTTGATCCAGATCCACTGGCTACCTCTTTCAGCTGCTTGAGAAACTGCTCTGACGGTCTGCCGCAGAGCCTGTCCATGGATTCCAAGTTCTTTCAGCAACCTGATGATGGAAGAAGCCACGAATCCTCTGCATCCCACTTCAACTGGCCAGACTTTTGCATTCCAGCCACGCTGAGTTGCGTCTGCTGCCAACTCTGTGTAACGCACGGGACTGTGAGCTCTATGATGTACACAGCCTTTCGTGAAGGGGACCAGAGTACCATGTCTGGCCTAAGGTTGGTAGAAGCAATCTCAGGTGGAAAAATGAGTTGCTGGCCAATATCGACAAGCATCTTCCAGTCCCGGGCCATGGCTAGGTGTCCAGTTTCTGGCTTTGTAGGAGGATACTTGGGCCTTTTCTGTCCCTCCCGGATGAATGTTGTTGTTTTGACGGGATTGCTTGTTTTTGGAGGTAATGAATTGGTTGCACTCCTCTTGGTCTCAAGTGCTGCAGCCAGGCTCTTGAGGACCTGATTGTGCCTCCAGGTGTAGCGGCCTTGTGAGAGGCTGGTCTTGCAACCTGTCATTATATGCCTGAGAGTCGCTGGAGCTGGGCAGAGGGGGCAGGTCGAGTCCTCGCCATACCATTGATGTAGATTTTTTGGTGATGGAAGCACATCATAAACAGCTCTTATGATGAAGCTGATGTTGCTTGCCTCCATTTGCCAAAGCTCACTCCAGTTGATCTTTCTCCTCTCCAGGCCTTCCCACCGCGTCCATTGCCCTTGTTTAGCAAGAGAGACAGCCTTTGCACTTCTTGCAGTCTCCTCCTGTCTGCGCACCTCCTCGACCACCAGCTTCCTGCGTTCAGATGTTGTTGCCTTATGGAACGTTGGTTTGCTTGCTGCCAGGCCAAAGCCTCCTCTTCCATGCTAGATATTCCCCACAATGTCTTGGTGTCTCAGGGCTGATGTTGCTTGCTACACAGCCTTGGATGATGTCCATTTCCGTCCAGTTTGTAGGGGAGGTGCAGCCTTGCTAATGGTCTGGTCTTTGGAGTCCTTCAATGTCATCTGAAGTCTTACTTTAGAGCACTTGTACTCCTCCGTTAGACTTGTAAGAGGTAGTTCAATGACCCCTTTGCCATAGAGGCCGATGTTACTCAGGCATCGTGGGACACCCAGCCATTTCTTCACGTATGAGGTAATGGTTCGCTCCATCTTCTCCACTGTTGTTATTGGGACCTCATAGACGGTGAGTGGCCACATTACCCGGGGGAGAAGTCCAAACTGTAGGCACCAGAGCTTGAGCCTCCCAGGCAGTAGGGTCTTGTTGATGTTCTCAAGACCGTCGGCGATGTCCTGCCTTACTTGCTGCACTTGATCTTTATCCCGGAGGCTTTCGTTGTACCATCTACCCAGGCTCTTGATGGGTTGCTCAGACACCGTTGGTATCGGGTCATCTCCAATGCAGAACCTCACATCTTTAAGCTGTCCCTTGACTATGGAGATGCTTCGAGATTTGCTTGGCTTGATTTTCATCCGTGCCCACTTGATGTTATCCTGCAGTTTTGCAAGTAGCCGCCTGGTGCATGCTGCAGTGGTGGTCAGTGTAGTCATGTCATCCATGTATGCTCGGATAGGTGGGAGACGGAGCCCTTCCTTAGTTCTCTCACCGCCGACCACCCATCTCGATGCCCTGATGATGACTTCCATGGCCATAGTGAAGGCCAGAGGAGAAATTGTACAGCCTGCCATTATGCCTACTTCCAAGCGCTGCCATGTTGTTGTGAAGTCAGGTGTTGTGAAACACAATTGCAGGTCTTGGAAATAGGCCTTTACCAGTGTAGTGATGGGTTCTGGTACGTGGAAAATGTTGAAGGATTCCCAGAGGAGTTCATGGGGAACTGAGCCAAAGGCATTGGCCAAGTCGAGGAAGATGACATAGAGGTCTCTCTTGTCCTTCTTAGCTCTTTGGATCTGGTGCCAAATCATACTAGTATGTTCCAGGCAACCAGAGAAACCAGGAATGCCTGCTTTCTGTACAGATGTATCAATGTACTTGTTCCTTTCCAGATAAGTGGACAGCCTCTGTGCTATTATACTGAAAAAGATCTTCCCTTCGACGTTGAGCAGGGAGATTGGTCGGAATTGACTGATGTCTGTCGCATCCTTCTCTTTCGGGATTAGCACACCACCAGCCCTTCGCCATGCCTTTGGTATTATTTCCTTCTGCCACACTATCCTCATGAGCCTCCAAAGAAAGCGTAGAACATCCGTGGCGTTCTTGTAGAGCTTGTATGGTACTCCATTAGGCCCAGGAGCCGAGGCCGCTCTTGCTCTTCGGACAACGTTCTCTACTTCCCTCCATTTTGGAGGGTCAGTGTCCAGATTGAATCCTGGTGGTTGAATAGGTGGGATGTCATGTGGGATGATTATCTGCTCATGCCTTTTCATGTCCTGGTGGACCTTTTCCAGATGTTCTTCCAGTTCAGGCTTTGTAGTTTTTAGGATTCTGCACTTTTCCTTTGCGAAGAGATCTTTGACAAACTTAAAGGGGTTTTTATAGAACCGTGTTCTTGAGTGTTCCTTCTTCCTACGAAGTTTCCTTAAGTTTTCCGCTCTTCGCAAGGTTGCCAGCCGACATTTAATGTCTGCTTGGAGTAGCATGAGACCTTCTCTCTCTGCATCAGAGGCCTTCTTCCACTGCTTCCTCAGCTGCCTTCTCTCTCTGACAAGTATCTCGATCTCCTGCTGTCTCCTAGATTTGGCTGGCGCGGGAGGTGTCTTGCCACTTCTCCTTTCGTTTACGCCAAAGCGCTCTTCTCCGTAGTGGTAGATAATGTCTCCCATCCTTTCAAGCTTTTTCTCTGCTGTTCCTACCTGTTGTTCCAAGATTTTTGTCAGGTCGTTGTTGATTGTTTCCCACTCTCTCTTTTCAACGGCTTTGGGCCACTTCACCCTCGGTCTGTGCCCTTTGATCTTTTCCTCTTTTAGAGGTCTCTGTGGTTGGGTGAGTTCATCCACCGGCATTTCTGTGCTTGTGTTATCCTCCTCAGTTACAGGGGTGCTGATGCTCTGCGAACTTTGGTTTGCGTCCCGTCGCTGTGCTTCATTCGACTGATTTGACTGGCTGCTTCATAAGAAGTACTGGTCAATGCGAGGTCCCTGTCTCTGCTTCTCTAACAAGCACCTTTTCCTCCCTTGATGGATCCTTAACCTCCTTGCCGATGTTACTCTCTCCCAACCACAGCTGCACACCTGAAGTGTGTGTCCTGTTGCTGTTATGGTTGTCTCATGTGCTGTGTTCCTACTCATAGTCGTTTCCGTTCCTGGGTCCGTAACCGTGTGATCAGTCGTTGAGCCATCTTGCGCCCCAGCTCTCGCAGGCTCTAGGGGTATGTTCCTTTGTTGACTTTCAGTAGCACTTAGCGGGTGTCTCCAACATACTGAAACAGCGTCGGAGACTGCCAACATGGGTAGCTAACCCATGACAGCCCCAGTGGGGTCTATTCCCTCCGGTCAGCTGTCTCTCCAAGCTGTCACACAGACTTTCCTATGTTGTCAGCTGTCCTTTCACAGCAGTCACTGGACTGGTCCAGATAATCAGAATCATAAAACACGGGACGAGATGTTAAAAACTGTCCATTGTGCCAATAGATGGAATGCACTCGCATGAGATTTGCCGTGATGTTGACAGAGTGGCATGGGAGGTTTATTTCTTAGACTGGGGTAAGATGTCAATTTTTGGGACACATCCTCAGTAGTGTGCAGAATTTACCTTCGATAATCCGATACAGCATGCCATCAGGTTTAGGAACCAGTAGGAGAACTCCAAGGGCTTGAACTTGGCTTAGCCAGGTCATTCTCAACAAATATCTCAAATATCTCACGATATGGATGTTGCTCATTTCCAACATTAATGTCATCTTCAGTAGGAACGTCATTAAAGAACACGAAGCACAATGTGCCTTCGAATCAGTGGGTGTTTCGGCCTTTAATCACTAAACACCCTCATCACATCAAAGGTGGCCAGCTAAAGGGTGATCAAGCCTTAGCTTGTGTCCCATGCCCAATTAAGATGGAGTTAACCAGTCGTTGGAAAGTGGCTGGTGCATTTCGCATCCCAAAAGCCATGACTGAGTACTGTAGGAAGTTGTCTGGGGTCACAAAGGCAGAAATCTACACAACTCTTGGGACAAGAACTGTTCTTTAAGGACTTTCATTGGTCCTCTCACTGTGTGACCAAACACCAGTTTAGCCAGGGCTGAAACCTAGGGACTCCTGTTCCAACACAGTTTCGAGTAGGAACGTCATTAAAGAGACATGGAAAACTGTGTAGTAACAAAATTGGCCTGTCCATCCGTTAAATGAACCAGAACTAGACCCATTTCAGTTGGGCAATCTAACACACTGCTGCTTTCTCAGCCATCAACATCATCAATATGACAGTCCACTATCATAGCAGTAGTAGCAGAAGAGACAGCAGTACCTTCCTCTGTTTTTGAACTCTCTAACTGTGTGATGGGTAGACTTTCAACATGTTAATGTCTGATTGCGTTGTCATCAGGAGTTTCATAGTCAGTTTCACTTATTTTCTTTTCAATTAAATGAGACAGTGAAGATCCTGGGGTAATAACACCAGACTTGGTCACCTGGCTGTAGTGGACGAGAAACAGCCTCTTTATCATTGACAGCGACTAACGTAGTCCAACACATTCTCATCTCTGGTACACAACTCTTGGGACAAGAACTGTTCTTTAAGGACTTTCATTGTCCTCTCACTGTGTGACCAAACACCGCTAGGGACTCCTGCACAGTTTGCAAACAAAACAATCTTTCTCAGATTCCAAACAATATTTACGTAGCATAGGATGCCATCTTTCAAGTGCACCCTGAGACAGGCGCTTGACACACAGGATAACTGTATCCGTAACAGGGTGGTTGAACCCAGCCCTAGTACTCTGAGAACTCTTGTTGATCCCAGGTGGACTCTCTTGTGGAATTATGTTTTTTGTTCTTGTTTTTTGTTTTTTTGAGTATCTTTTGAGACTTTTTGTGCTTTACCTTCCACCTTGTGGATTTACCTTTTTTTGTCTTGGAGGATTACCTTTGTTCTTGTAGGATTCCTTTTGAGGTTGTGGAGTTACATGTTTTCCTGAAGAACTTCACTTTTTACTTCATTAAATACACCGTCTCAAGTACTGCTGTGTCTGCCTCATCTTCTGGGTTCTGCTGACTATTCGTGGCTCAGTTGGTTTAGTGACTGTTTCTCACTCCGGAGACCCGGGTTCGTAACCGGGTCCTGACAGAAACACAGAGCCAAAAATGAACCCAGAGGCAGCCAGTTCCCAGGACCTTGTTGCCATGCTGTCCCACCACCAGGAGACTGTCCAACGCCACGAAGCCGCCCTGGTTCAGCAAGAGGCCTTAATGGCTAGATATTCTCATCTTCTGTCGGAGATGCTGACTTCCATAAAGCAGATATCTGATCGACTTACCCCGGCAACAGTTCCCGTCCCAGTACCTCACATTCACATACCCATGCAGTTAACCTCGTCTTCCACCTCCCCAACGGTTCTCAGGTGATCCAAGTGCTTGTAAAGGGTTTCTCACCAAATGTTCTCTCTCCTTTGAGCTGCAACCCTCGTTGTTCCCCACTGACCGGTCTAAGATCGCATATATCATCACCCTGCTGTTGGAAAAAGCCCTGGCCTGGGCTTCTGCTGTGTGGGATGCCCATAGTTCCTGCTGTGCCAGCTACTCTGCCTTTGCTGAGGAATTCAAACGAGTGTTTCAAGGCCCAAGCAGTGGTCCTGACTCAGCCAAACAGCTCCTGACTCTCCACCAAGGTTGGCGCAGCGTGATGGACTATGCCATCCAGTTCCGCACGGTGGCAGCAGCAGAGTGGCTGGAACAACGAGGCGCTCACGGTGTGCTTTCTGAAAGGCCTTTCCGACACTATCCAAGATGAACTGACCACTCGGGAACCACCAGACAATCTCGAGTCCCTGATCAAGTTGGCCTCACGCATTGACCAGCGTCTGAGAGAGAGAGAACTCAACCGTAGACCTCTAGCCCCTATCAGTCCCAGCTCCGAGTCCCCACGTTTATCCTCGCTGGTGCCACCGGAAGCCATGCAGATTGGACGCATCTCCCAGGCTGAGAGAGACCGCCGGATGAGGGAGCGACGCTGTCTATATTGCGGCAAACCGGGCCATTTCCGTTCCACGTGTCCCGGGCTCCAGGGAAACGCTCTGTCCCGTACAGACCGGGGGGAACTGTAACGGGAAACATAACCTCCTCCCATCCGTCCAACTCCCGTCTGCTCATTCCAGTCACCCTTTCCTGGGACAACCACAAGCTTCACCTTCAAGCCTTGGTAGACTCTGGAGCCGCAGGTAACTTCATGGATGGTGTCTGGGCGAAGGAGAATGGCGTTCCCTCTGAACCTCTAAGTGACCCCATGAGGGTTACTACATTGGATGGAAGCCCTTTGGGATCTGGACTTATCACTCATGTCACTACCTCCTTGTGACTTTCAGTTTCACAACACCAGGAATTGATGAACTTTCATTTGATCTCCTGTTCTGAGTTCCCTCTCGTCCTTGGATACCCCTGGCTTCACAGCCATAACCCTCACATCGACTGGTCTGTGGGCACTATCAAGCAGTGGGGTCCTACGTGCCAAGCTACTTGTATTTTCCCGAATTCCCCGAGTTCTACTCCCGAGTCTTTAGAATCCATCGACCTGACCCGAGTTCCAGAGTGTTACCATGACCACAAACTGGTATTTACGAAACAGAGAGCCACCATGCTACCACCCCATAGACCTTATGATTGCCCCATCGAACTGTTTCCGGGCACTTGCCCCCCCAGGGGTCGGATCTTTTCCCTATCTCCACCCGAACAAGCTGCTATGGATACCTACATCAAGGACGCTCGAAGCAGGCCTCATGCGTCCATCCACCTCCCCGGTGGGAGCAGGGTTTTTCTTTGTGGCCAAGAAAGATGGTGGATTACGTCCTTGCATCGACTACCGGGGACTCAATGCCATAAACGTGCGTAACCATTACCCGCTACCCCTTATGGCCACAACCTTCGAGCTGCTCCAGGAAGCAGTTGTTTTCACTAAGCTTGACCTGCGGAATGCATACCATCTTGTGCGGATCAGACCTGGTGACGAGTGGAAGACCGCTTTCAACATGCCTACTGGTCACTATGAATACTTGGTGATGCCCTTCGGCCTGACCAACGCCCCAGCGGTGTTCCAAGCGCTCATAAACGATGTGCTTAGGGATATGCTTAACATATTTGTGTTTGTTTACTTGGATGACATCCTCATCTTTTCGAGCTCTCTTCAAGAACACACTAAGCATGTCAGACAAGTACTCAAACGCCTCCTAGACAGCCATCTGTACGTTAAGCCGGAAAAATGTAAATTCCATTCATCCCGAGTACAATTCCTGGGATTTGTAGTGGAACCCGGTCGAGTCCAAATGGACCCCAGGAAGGTAGGGGCGGTAGCGGATTGGCCCACCCCCAAATCCGTTAAGGAAGTTCAGCGTTTCCTGGGCTTCACTAACTTTTACCGCAAGTTCATCAAGAACTTCAGCTTGGTGGCAGCCCCTCTCTCAGCTTTAACCAAGGGTGGCAATGCAAGGTTTTTGTGGGGAGGAGAAGCTGAGACGGCCTTCCAAGGACTCAAGCAGCGCGTCCTCTCTGCTCGCATCCTGATACTACCGACTACGGATGAACAGTTTGCTGTGGAGGTAGACGCCTCAGAGGTTGGTGTTGGAGCTGTCCTGTCTCAGAGGGGTGAAGACAAGAAGCTTCATCCGTGCGCTTTCTTCTCACACCGGCTTACCCCGGCTGAGAGGAACTACGATGTGGGGGATCGTGAACTCCTAGCGGTTAAGTTGGCATTGAAGGAATGGAGACACTGGCTCGAGGGGGCTTCTCACCCGTTTCAAGTGCTTACGGACCACAAACATCTGGAGTATATCCAGCAGGCGAAGCGGTTGAACTCTAGACAAGCTAGATGGTCTCTTTTCTTCAATCGATTCCAGTTTATCCTCACCTATCGGCCCGGGTCGAAGAATCTCAAACCGGATGCCCTGTCCCGAGTCTACGCTCCTGCCATTCGAGATGACACGGACATGCCTGTCCTTCCTGCTGCTAAGATCGTGGCTCCGATCTCGTGGCAAGTTGAGGATACCATGAGACGAGCTCAAGCTATTGAACCGGACCCGAAAGGAGGTCCTGCCAATCGGTTGTTTGTCCCCAAGGCAGTGAGGACTCAGGTCCTTCTGTGGGGGCACTCCTCTCGCCTCACCTGTCACCCGGGCGTAGGTCGCACCTTGGAGTTCATCCAGCGTAAGTTCTGGTGGCCTACCCTAAGAGAAGACGTTGCCACTTTCGTCAATGCCTGCCCCGTGTGCTGCCAGGGCAAATCTTCTCACCTCCGCCCGCAAGGACTCCTTCACCCTTTACCTGTTCCCCACAGACCCTGGTCCCATATCTCGTTGGACTTCATTACTGGCCTTCCTCCATCCCATGGCAATACTACTATCCTAGTCATTATCGACAGGTTTTCAAAGGCGGCCAGGTTCGTCCCTCTGACTAAGTTACCTTCTGCCAAGGAAACGGCTGAGTTGGTAATTAATCATGTGTTCTGAGTCTTCAGCATTCCTCAATATATGGTTTCTGATAGAGGTCCCCAGTTCGCCTCTAGGTTTTGGAAGGCCTTCTGCCAACTCATGGGGGCTTCTGCCAGTCTATCTTCAGGGTACCATCCGGAGTCCAATGGCCAAACTGAGAGGATGAATCAAGAGCTGGAAACCACCCTCCGATATATGACTCGTAACAACCCGTCCACATGGTCGTCCTTCATTGTTTGGGCTGAATACGCGCACAACACCTTGCGCTCCTCCTCCACTGGTATGTCCCCGCACGAGTGTCAGTTTGGCTATGCCCCTCCATTGTTCCCGGACCAGGAGGCAGAAGTCAGAGTGCCTTCAGCCTTGAAGTTCGTCAGACGCTGTCGGCTTATGTGGAGGAAGACCCGTCTTAATCTTATGCGTTCCTCACAGAGGTACCAACAACAAGCCAACAGACGTCGCCGTCCCGGGCCTACCCTGCTCCCCGGCCAGAGAGTTTGGCTCTCCACAAGAGACTTACCACTACGGGTGGAGTCTCACAAGCTGTCCCAAAAATACATCGGTCCCTTTAAGGTTGCCAGGAGAGTTAACCCAGTTTCGTATCGCCTGCACTTACCCAGATCCCTTAAGATTAATCCCACGTTTCACATTTCCTTATTAAAACCTGTTGTTTTTTCTCCCCTTGTCCCGGCAGACAGACCTCCCCCTCCGCCTCGTTTCATTGGAGGCCAGCCGGCTTATACTGTCCATCGGATACTGGATTCCCGCCGGGTGCAGCGGTCCTGGCAGTATCTGGTGGACTGGGAAGGCTACGGTCCCGAGGAGCACTCCTGGGTTCCTGCCAAAGACATACTGGACCCTGACCACATTCATCAGTTCAGGGCCCTCCACCCTGAGAGAGCTGGTAGGAACGTCAGGAGCCGTCCCTGGTGGGGGGGATTCTGTCAGGATTTGGCCAGGGTTGTTCCGGTTTTTGGTCACTATATGCCCCCATTGTGCCTTTTGACCTTTTGTTTTCCCTTGATCCCCATTATTATTTGCACCTGTGCCTCGTTTCCCCTGATTGTATTTAAACCCTTTGTTTTCCTCAGTTCTGTGCTCTGTGTTTGTATGTTAGCACCCAGCCCTAGTACTCTGAGAACTCTTGTTGATCCCAGGTGGACTCTCTTGTGGAATTCTGTTTTTTGTTCTTGTTTGTTTGTTTTTTGAGTATCTTTTGAGGCTTTTTGTACTTTAACCTTCCACCTTGTGGATTGACCTTTTTTTGTCTTGGAGGATTACCTTTGTTCTTGTAGGATTCCTTTTGAGGTTGTGGAGTTACATGTTTTCCTGAAGAACTTCATTTTTTACTTCATTAAATACACCGACTCAAGTACTGCTGTGTCTGCCTCATCTTCTGGGTTCTGTCGACTATTCGTGGCTCAGTTGGTTAAGTGACTGTTTCTCTCTCCGGAGACCCGGGTTCCTAACCAGGTCCTGACATTGTGGATTGGATTTTTCTCCGGCTTTCACCTGCAATATCAGTTCTGTTATACTCACAGACAATATTTTTACAGTTTTGGAAACTTTAGATGGTTTTCTATCCTAAGCTGTCAATTATATGCATATTCTAGCATCTTGTCCTGACAAAATATCCCGTTTACTACGGGAACATAATTTTTCCAAAAATGAAAATACTGCCCCCTATTCACAAAAGGTTAAATAGCAAATGTTCCTTTTTTCCAGAAATATTGTTTTCGTAGCCAAAAATAGCTCCGTTAGTTCTTCACGTTTGGCTGAGAAAACGACCGGAAATTGCGGAAATTGCGGTCACGACAAATATTCCAAATTAGCTCCATAATATCGACAGAAACATGGAAAACCTTGTTTATAATAAATCCTCAAGGTGTTTTTCAAATACCTATTCGATAATATATCAACCGGGAGAGAGCTTTTTTCAGTAAGACCGGGTGGAAAAATGGCTACCTCTGTCTTTTGCAAGAGAAATACACAAAGAGCCATCAGGTGGACACTGACTCAATGTTGTCGCTCAGGCTCATTTTTCAAAATAAAAGCCCGAAACTATGTCTTGTGATACTAGGCACATTAAGGAAGCCATAGAAAAAGGAATCTCGTTGATATCCCATTCACTGCTCAATATGGAAGCATAGGAAGTGACTCTTATTTAGAAACCGCTGCGTTCCTGATTGGATTTTTCTCATTATTTTGCCTGCAATATCAGTTCTGTTATACTCTCAGACAATATCTTTACAGTTTTGGGAACTTCAGATTGTTTTCTATCCTAAGCTGTCAATTATAAGCATATTCTATATTTTGGTCCTGAGAAATAGCCTGTTTACTTTGGGAATGTTATTTTTCCAAAAATAAAAAAATGACCCCTAGATTCAACAGGTTAACAACCCTCCAGACGAGCTTCAATGCCATACAACTCTCCTTCCGTGGCCTCCATCTGCTCTTAAATACAAGTAAAACTAAATGCATGCTCTTCAACCAATCGCTGCCTGCACCTGCCTGCCCGTCCAGCATCACTACTCTGGACGGTTCTGACTTAGAATATGTGGACAACTACAAATACCTAGGTGTCTGGTTAGACTGTAAACTCTCCTTCCAGACTCACATCAAACATCTCCAATCCAAAGTTAAATCTAGAATTGGCTTCCCATTTCACAAGAAAGCATCCTTCACTCATGCTGCCAAACATACCCTTGTAAAACTGACCATCCAACCGATCCTCGACTTCAGCGAGGTCATTTACAAAATAGCCTCCATTACCCTACTCAATAAATTGGATGCAATCTATCACAGTGCCATCCGTTTTGTCACCAAAGCACCATATACTGTACGCTCTCATTGGCTAGCCCTCACTTCATACTCGTCGCCAAACCCACTGGCTCCAGGTCATCTACAAGACCCTGCTAGGTAATGTCCCCCCTTATCTGAGCTTGCTGGTCACCATAGCAGCACCCACCTGTAGGACCTGCTCCAGCAGGTATATCTCTCTGGTCACCCCCAAAACCAATTCTTTCTTTGGCCGCCTTTCCTTCCAGTTCTCTGCCGCCAATGACTGGAACGAACTACAAAAATCTCTGAAACAGGAAACACTTTTCTCCCTCACTACCTTTAAGCACCAGCTGTCAGAGCAGCTCACAGATTACTGCACCTGTACATACCCCATCTATAATTTAGCCCGAACAACTACCTCTTCCCCTACTGTATTTATTTATTTATTTTACTCCTTTGCACCCCATTATTTTTATTTCTACTTTGCACATTCTTCCTCTGCAAATCTACCATTCCAGTGTTTTACTTGCTATATTGTATTTACTTCACCACCATGGCCTTTTTTGACTTTACCTCCCTTATCTCACCTCATTTGCTCACATCGTATATAGACTTATTTTTCTACTGTATGTTTGTTTTACTCCATGTGTAACTCTGTTGTTGTATGTGTCGAACTGCTTTGCTTCATCTTGGCCAGGTCGCAATTGTAAATGAAAACTTGTTCTCAACTTGCCTACCTGGTTAAATAAAGGTGAAATAAAAAATATATATTAGCCATTACTGAGACTCACTTAGATAATTCATTTGATGATACAGGAGTAGCAATACAAGGATGTAACATTCATAGATGAGACAGGAATGCTTATGGGGTGGGGTTGCTATATACACTACCGTTCAAACGTTTGTGGTCACTTGGAAATGTCCTTGTTTTTTAAAGAAAAGCACTGTTGACGTTGAGACGGAGGGTACTAATTAATTAATGTAGCTGCCAGTTGAGGACTTGTGAGGCTTCTGTTTCTCAATCTAGACATTCTAATGTACCTGTCCTCTTGTTGTGCACCGGGGCCTCCCACTCCTCTTTCTATTCTGGTTAGGGCCAGTTTGCGCTGTTCTGTGAAGGGAGTAGTACACAGCGTAGTGTGAGATCTTCAGTTTCTTGGCAATCTCTCGCATGGAATAGCCTTAATTTCCCAGAACAAGAATAGACTCATGAGTTTCAGAAGAAAGTTCTTTGTTTCTGGCTATTTTGAGCCTGTAATCAAACCCACAAATGCTGATTCTCCAGATAATCAACTTGTCTTAAGAATGCCAGTTTTATTGCTTCTTTAATCAGGACAACAGTTTTCAGCTGTGCTAACATAATTGCAAAATGGTTTCCTAATGATCAATTAGCCTTTTAAAATGATAAACTTGGATTAGCTAACACAACGTTCCATTGGAACACAGGAGTGATGGTTGCTGATAATGGGCCTCTGTACGCCTATGTAGATATTCCCCCCAAAAATCAGCAGTTTCCAGCTACATCAGTCATTTACAACATTAACAAAGTCTACAACGTATTTCTCATCAATTTGATGTTATTTTAATGGACAAAAAATTAGCTTTTCTTTCAAAAACAAGGACATTTCTAAGTGACCCAAAACCTTTGAACGGTAGTGTACATTCAGAGCCATATTCCTGTAATGCTTAGCGAAGATCTTATGGCAAGTGTTATTGAAGTGTTGTAGTTGCAGGTTCACCTGGCACATCTAAAGCCATTTATTTGGGGGTGTTGCTATAGACCACCATGTGCTAACAGTCAGTATCTAAATAATATGTGTGAAATGTTTGATAGTGTATGTGATGTAAACAGAGAGGTCTACTTTCTTGGGGACCTGAATATTGACTGATTTTCATCAAGTTGCCTGCTCAAGAGGAAGCTTCTCACCAGACACCAGTCACCAGTTCCTGTATTCAGGTTATTAGTCAACCTACCAGGGTGTTTATAGGGTGTTTATATGCATATAATTGGTAGTACTGTATAGAAAACACTCTGAAGTGTCTAAACCGTTAAAATAATGTATGTGAGTATAACAGAACTGATATGGCAGGTAAAAACCCGAGGAGAATCCATACAGAATATTATTTTTGAGGTCACCACCCATTGAAATGTTGTCTATGGGAAATTCAAAGGAAATCCTATCAGATTGCAGTTCCTATGGCTTCCACTAGATGTCAACAGTCTTTAGAAAGGGTTTCAAGCTTGTGTTTTGAAAAATGAACTAGTAGTTGCAGTTTTTCAAGGTGGATCTCATTTCAAATGTAGTCTTGTGGCGCGCGTGGCTGAGGGCACGCACCTCATTATTTATCTCCGGTATTGAACATATTACATTCTGTCTTAAAACTTGTTAATTAAGGCAAGGTGTTCCCCCCAGGGAACTCCAACCCCCCCCCCTGTTCAGCTGAAAAGGTGGCGCAGGGAATGCAAAAATATTATTTAGAAATATTTATCCTCCACACATTAACAAGTCCAATACCTCAAATGAAAGATAAACACCTTATTCATCTACCCAGCGTGTCAGAATTTAAAAATGTTTTACAGCGAAAACACAACACATATTTATGTTAGACCACCACCAAACCAAATAAAAATTATAGCCATTTTTTCCAGCAAAAGATAAAATCACAAAAGCAGGATAAAAAAATAAATAAATCACTAACCTCTTAAAAATCTTCATCAGATGACAGTCATATGACATGTTACACAGTACATTTATGTTTTGTTCGATAATATGCATTTTATATCCATAAATCTCAGTTTACATTGACGCCATGTTCAGAAAATCCTCCAAAATATCCGGAGGAATTATAGAAAGCTACACCAGATAACATAAATACTCATCATAAACTTTGACTAAAGATACATGTTCTACATATAATTAAAGATACACTGGTTCTTAATTAAAACCACTTAAGCCTACCCCTTACTTTTTCGAACATTCTGTTAAAAATCGCGCAACATTTCAGCGTCCTGCTACTCATGCCAGGAATATAGTATATGCATATGATTAGTATGTGTGGATAGAAAACCCTCTGACGTTTCTAAAACTGGTTAAATCATGGCTGTGACTGTAACAGACCATGTGTTTCATCGAAAAGCACAAGAAAAACTGATCACCGAAAACTGGGAAAAATATCCATGCGCCACTTGCATGTATTGTCTATGGGAAAGCAAATTACATGGGGCTGAGATTGCAAGTCCTACAGCTTCCACACGATGTCACCAGTCTTGTCAATTGCCTGGGCTTTGTTTCTTGGTCAAACGAGTAAGAGAGAGCCCATTCCTTCCGTTCACCGACAGGATGTTTTGGAGGAGAAATTTCCGACCATGATTTGAATACACATCGAATACACATCGCCCCGTGATCAATTTGATATATTATTAACGTTTACTAATACCTAAAGTTGGATTACAAAATTATTTTGAAGTGTTTTGTGAAAGTTTATCGTCAACTTTTTTAATTTAAAGAAATGACGTTGCGTTTTAAAACTGTGTTTTTTCCTGGATCACACACTTTGCATAGATCGATATTTAGGGTATATATGGACCGATTTAATCGGAAAAAAATACCCACTAGGAGTGCCAACAAAGAAGCTCGTCAAAGGTAATGAATGTTTTATATTTTATTTCTGCGTTTTGTGTAGCGGCGGCTATGCTAATTATTTTGTTTACGTCCCCTTCAGGTATTTCGGGGTGTTGTATGCTATCAGATAATAGCTTCTCATGCTTTCGCCGAAAAGCATTTTAAAAATCTGACTTGTTGGCTGGATTCACAACGAGTGTAGCCTTAATTCAGTACCCTGCATGTGTGTTTTAATGAAAGTTTGAGTTTTAATGAGTGCTATTAGCATTTAGCATAGCGCATTTGCATTTCCAGATGGCTAGATGGCACGCCTGCGTGTCGGGTGGGCTTAAGAGGTTAATGCAACCGCTGTGTCACATTTTTTTTTTACGTTACGGAAAAAGCCTAACATTGCAATAATCTGAGACGGCACTCAGACGTAACAATATTTCTCTGAACAGAAGTACAAAATTACAACATAAATATTCCCTTACCTTTGAGGATCTTTCATCAGAATGTAGTGCAAGGAATCCTAGTACAACAGTAAATCGTTTTGTTCCATAATGTTCAATTCTAGTACCAAGTAGCAGCATTTGCTATCACATTCAGCTCAAATGCCCAAAAAATGACTTCTGGTCCAGGATAACTTTGCATGAAAACTTCCAAAAGACATATTACAGGTCGAAGAAACTGGTCAAACTAAATGAAGAATCAATCTTCAGGATGTTATAATCATATATATCCAATAACATTCCAACCGGATCATTCGTTTTCATCTGGGGCTGATTGGAACAGCCGTAGCACTCAAAGAGAGATGCACCACAACAAAATGGCATTCTCTTGCGACACCGACTACTTTCCCTCCCATTAGGTCAAAGTTCACAGCAAATGCTCCATTACACTTTCTACTGAATGGGGACATCTAGTGGAAGACGTAGGAAGTGTTTCCAGATCCATAACTTGTTGGGAAGGGAGGGGGCGATGACGTCAAAGTTGCCCCAACTTTCAGGATTTCAAAACTTGTTTGGAAGATTGCATGCCCTGTGAGTTCTGTTATACTCACAGACATAATTCAAACGGTTTTAGAAACTTCAGAGTGTTTTCTATCCAATATTAATAATAATAAGCATGTATTAGCAATTTAGGACAGATTTTGATGCAGTTCACTATGGGCACGCAATTCATCCAAAGTGGAAATACTGCCCCCTATCTCTAACTGGATTAACTTCTTGACGCTACCCATCCCTTTAGAGGGATAATTGTCATCAACAACCGCTGAATTGCATAGCGCCACATTCAAATATTATTACAAAAAATATTATATTCATGAAATAACAAGTGCAATATAGCAAAACACAACTTAGCCTTTTGTTAATCCACCATCGTCTCAGATTTTGAAAATATGCTTTACAGCAAAAGCAGTCCAAGCGTTTGTGTACGTTTATCAATCGCTCAAAAAAACATTATGAACACCTAGCATCAAGTTGCGTGGTCACAAAAATCAGAAAAGCAATCAAATCAATTGTTTACCTTTGATGATCTTCAGATGTTGTCACTCACGAGACTCACAGTTACACAATAAACATTAGAGTTTCCAAAACATAAATACATGTTGATGATTTAATCCCTGTGCTGTTTGTAACTACCCTGGTAGGTTGAATGACAATGTGATCCAGGTTGTAGGCACTGGTTACAGTTTTAAGGTTTTTCCTGGGTGGGCTGCTTGATGATAGCCAATCAATATTTAAATCCCCCAGAAAATATACTTCTCTGTTGATATCACATAGATTATCAAGCATTTCACACATACTGTATTATCCAGATACTGACTGTTAGCACTTGGTGGTCTTTAACAGCTTCTCACAAGAATGGGCTTTAGGGGAACCTGTAGATGAACCTGTAGACAGAGATGAACCTGTAGACATATTACTTCAAAAGTATTTAACATTAGATCGTCTCTAAGCTTTACAGGAATGTGGTTCTGAATGTAGACGGCAACACCGCCCCCGTTGGCATTTCTGTCTTTTCGGTAGATGTTATAACTATGTATTGCTACCTCTGTATCATCAAAGGAATTATCTAAGTGAGTTTCAGAGATAGAATATGAATGTAATCTGTTACAAGCAAGTTATTGACTTCATAGAACTTGTTTCTTCGGCTACATAAATTAATATGGGCTATTTTTAGTACTTTTCTGGGTTGCTTGATTGTTTTTAATGCTTTACTGGGAAGCTTATCAGAGGTGTCCTTACTCATGTTATTTACATTGGAGCTGATAGTGCAGGGTGAGCTGCATAAAGTGGTCTTCCTACTATTGTACACCACCTCAGTGCTAAGTTTAACTCTGGTTTATAGGTTCTTGATTACTGCTTACAATAGCTGTAGGATAAACAGATGTATTTGGTGCAATTAGCTGTCATAAATTGAATTACTTACATTGTGTTTGCCAATGCCCCTAAGATCATGTACATTTGATAAAGCATTATAACTCATTGTCACAATGGTCGGATTATCTGAGCTGGTCTTGGATCATTTACCAGTCATTGTTTCAACGCAGCCTTGAAAGGTGTGGACAGAGTCCAGGAGCCAAGATGATTTGGATGGACTCCGTCATTTCTGTAGAGCATCTTCTGTTTCCGGAAGGTGTCAAATTTATCAATATAAGTGACTCCAGCAGAGCTACAGTAGTCTTTTATCCAGATGTGTAATGCCAGCAGTCTGCTGAATCTTTTACACCCGCAGCCCAACGATGGTCCTGGACCTGAAATTATTGGCCATTTTCTGGAGTCTTTTAATGCTAAAATCAGTTCTTTAAAATCCTTTTTCAAATGTATATGTCCCCTGTTAGCTCTGTGCTATCTAAGCCTAAGTATGTTGATCCTGGTTAGCTCATGGTATATACAGTGGGGCAAAAAAGTATTTTTTTAAATATATATAATATAAAAATATGAATTTATTTGCAAATTATGGTGGAAAATAAGTATTTGGTCAATAACAAAAGTTTCTCAATACTTTGTTATATACCCTTAGTTGAAAATGACAGAGGTCAAACGAGGTTTTCACACACTTTTGCTGGTATTTTGGCCCATTCCTCCATGCTGATCTCCTCTAGAG
The DNA here is from genome assembly GCF_021184085.1 of Oncorhynchus gorbuscha. Lineage (NCBI taxonomy): Eukaryota > Metazoa > Chordata > Actinopteri > Salmoniformes > Salmonidae > Oncorhynchus > Oncorhynchus gorbuscha. The sequence continues at coordinate 27,912,528 of NC_060175.1, read as the reverse complement.
CAGTGATGTTTTGGGGCTGTTGCTGGGCAACACGGACTTTCAACTCCCTCCAAAGATTTTCTACAGGGTTGAGATCTGGAGACTGGCTAGGCCACTCCAGGACCTTGAAATGCTTCTTACGAAGCCACTCCTTCGTTGCCCGGGCGGTGTGTTTGGGATCATTGTCATGCTGAAAGACCCAGCCACATTTCATCTACAATGCCCTTGCTGATGGAAGGAGGTTTTCACTCAAAATCTCATGATGCATGGCCCCATTCATTCTTTCCTTTACATGGATCAGTCATCCTGGTCCCTTTGCAGAAAAACAGCCCCAAAACATGATGTTTCCACCCCCATGCTTCACAGTAGGCATGGTGTTCTTTGGATGCAGCTAAGCATTCTTTGTCCTCCAAACACGATGAGTTGAGTCCCAGCTCTCTGCAGGTCATTCACTAGGTCCCCCCGTGTGGTTCTGGGACTTTTGCTCATCGTTCTTGTGATCACTTTGACCCAAACCAAGCTTTTTGACTCAAACCAAGCTGCTTACCTATTGCAGATTCAGTCTTCCCAGCCTGGTGCAGGTCTACAATTTTGTTTCTGGTGTCCTTTGACAGCTCTTTGGTCTTGGCCATAGTGGAGTTTGGAGTGTGACTGTTTGAGGTGGTGGACAGGTGTCTTTTATACTGATAACAAGTTCAAACAGGTGCCATTAATACAGGTAATGAGTGGAGGACAGAGGAGCCTCTTAAAGAAGAAGTTACAGGTCTGTGAGAGCCAGAAATCTTGCTTGTTTGTAGGTGACCAAATACTTATTTTGCACCATAATTTGCAAATAAATTCATTAAAAATCCTACATGTGATTTTCTGGATTTTTTTCTCATTTTGTCTGTCATAGTTGAAGTTTAAGTTGGAGAACTCGCACAATTGGTGGCAGACGAAATACTTTTTTGCCCCACTGTAAGCTTGTGTATGCTGTCCCAGGCTACCTCCATGGTATTTAAACCAGAGTTTGCTGTCCCAGGCTAGCTTCATTGTATTTAAATCAGAGCTTGCCATCCCAGGCTAACTTAATTGTATTTACAAAAGAGCTTGCCATCCCATGCTAGCTCCATTGTATATGGCTGGTGGCCTGTAGTTTGTTTAGGCCCTATAACTTGGGCCTTGCTGTGCATTGTTTGTTTAGGGCCCCTGCTCGGACACAGAGATGCAGATGGTGCAGAGAGCAGCCCTGGAGTGCCTTTCAACACACTCTTGCTGAGTGCAGGGTCATGTTCTCTCCCCGAGTACAAGACAGGAAATCCATTTAATTACCTGTGAAGCAGAAGATGGGGCGTGGGGGCCTGACAGGGCAGGACTGTGTTCCAGAGAGCACTAGAGAGGTGAGACGGAGAGCGAGAGAGAGAAAGAGAGAGGTGGAGAGAGATGGGGAAAAAGTAGTTACCTCTCCAGCTCCCACTCTCTCTTTCTCGCTAGCCTCACCTGTCCTCCATCTCGCACTACCCTATGGCCTTATTTCATTCTCATACAAACATCCCTTGTCCTTCCCTTTCTCGTGTCTTTCTCTTTTGTTTAGCGCCCGCTGTCCTTCTCGTGCCTTTTCTCCACTGTGTCCTTTGCAGTCTCTCTCGTCAACCAGTGTCATATTGCCCATTTCCTTTCACTTGCCCCACACATTTTTATGTCTGTTCTCATTGTCCTCTCAAAAGTTACCTTAGATCTTCTTCGCCAGACCTTATCCTAGTCTCCTTTTGGATCATGTCTTTCCATTTTCCTAACTGTTTCTTTTAACAACTATGGAGTAATGCTGCAAGTAAGTGATTGAAAAGATAAATGCTAGGGCCGGCCATGCTGTTTTGGGCGCACAAGTAGAGTGATTGCAAAATTGATAGGGTTAATGCCACACGGTCAAGGTTAGGCTTGCACAGATCGGGAGGACCTCAGGAATGTTCCTGAGGTCAAATTGTGTTTCTCACCCTAAAGGTTCTCCCACTGTCACCCAAAAGCAAATTAAATTTAGGGCCAGGCTTAATTCGCTGCACTCAGAGCGAGCTACTGTCAAGCGGGGCATCTTGTTGAGCTCGGCACGGCCTAGAGAATATGGAAATGCCATTGCATGCTCTGTGTGGCACCGCACTTTGTCACTCCATCCTTGTGTGTGTGTGTGTGTGTGTGTGTGTGTGTGTGTGTGTGTGTGTGTGTGTGTGTGTGTGTGTGTGTGTGTGTGTGTGTGTGTGTGTGTGTGTGTGTGTGTGTGTGTGTGTGTGTGTGTGTGTGTGTGTGTGTGTGTGTGTGTGTGTGTGTGAGCTTTTCTTTGACATCTGTTGGGAGAAATGACTGATTTACAGTTCACGAGGGTTGCCTAATAACACATATGAAGTTTTGAAAAGATCAGACCTTTTTAACCCTTCGAAACATCACCTATGACACCATTTTAAGGCACTTCCGGTTGATACAGGAAGCTGAAAGTGAACACATGTCCTCCTTTGGGTAGGCACTTATAGAATATTGAGTTTTAAGTCTTTATGTTAAGAACTGACTTATTTACAGAGGGTTGAATGAGTGTGTGTTATTTCAGAAAATCACAGAAATCTTGCATAGATCGGAAACACAATTCCAAACAATTCGTCTGAACACGCTGCAACTGGATCTGTAACTTTAAAAAAACTACATTTTTTTGAACATCACCAATTTCACATTGTACGATTTATCTTAAATTACGATAGATAAATGGCTGGTTCTTTTTTTATTGACAACGTAGGTTAATTTACTTTGTCGTGAAGTGGAAAAATTATTGCTCTATTTTCCATTTTGACCTTTAATTCCAGAAAAATGGCCATAACTCAAAAACCGTTGAGGCCTGGATGCCATCTTGTTCGGGACCAACTGTTTACACACACTTAGGTTGGAGTAATTTTGTGCCCAGTCCCGTTCCATGGCTGGAGTCTTCCTCTGTGCCAGTGCCCATTCCAGACACGGAGCCCAGTCCAGCTCCATGGCAGGAGCTTCCCTCCGCGCCGGTGCCCAATCCAGGCATGGCGTCCAAACCAGATCCATGGCCGCAGTCACGCCCTGACCATAGAGAGCTCTTACTTCTCTATGGTGTAGTAGGTCAGGGCATGACTAGGGGGTGATCTAGTATAGATATTTCTATGTGGGTGCTAATATGGTTGCTAATGAGAGGCAGCTGTTTATCGTTGCCTCTGATTGGGGATCATATTTTGGTAGGTTGTTATTTTGTGTTTTCTGCATGTGCACTACGTAGTCACATTTCGTTGTAAGTTTATTTGATATATTGTTATGTTTTGCTAAGTTTCACTTTATAATAAACATGTAGAACTCAACATCCGCTGCGCCTTGGTCCGTCTCTCCTGACGTTCGTGACAGAATATCCCATCAACCTAGGACCAAGCAGCTTGAACATGAGGTGAGGCAGTTTTGGACTTGGAAGAACACGAGAGGATGCGAAACCCATCCTTGGTGGCAGACGGAAAGAAAAAATGGAGGACAGCGACGATGCCAGGGTTCACATCCACAGAAAGCCCAAGGACAATACCAATATTTTTGGGGGGCGGGCACGAGGGGTGGTCGGCGGAGCTAGCGGTCGAGCGGTGGAGAGTTCCAGAGCCTGTGAGGAAGTCGCTAGAGGAATTTTATGAGAGATACCGGAGAGAGGTTCTGGCAAGGAGTATGCTGCAGCGCAGGTGCTAAAGAGCGCCTTGTCAGCCCGGTACCATCTGTGGTAGCTCCACCCACCAGGCCGCCTACCCAGCCCGGTACATCCTGTGCCTGCTCCCTGCACTCACCCTGAAGAGCCAGAGACTGTCAGGGAGGCAATGTGGAAGTTGGGAGAGAGAGAGATGAGAGAGATGTTGTGCAAGTGTGTTCTGCTCAACATCCGACCAGAGGATCCGGTTAGCAGTCTGGTGCAACTTGGGCCGGCTCCACGCTTCTGGCCTCCAGAGTGCCTCCCCAGTCCGGTGCATCCTGTGTCTCCTCCTCGCACTCGCCCTGAAGTACGTGTCCCCGGACCGATATGTCCTGTGCCTCCTCCCCGCACTCGCCCTGCATGTCACCAGTCCGGTACCACCTGTGCTAGCTCCACACTCCAGGCCTCCAGTGCACCTCCCCAGTCCGGTATGTCCTATTCCTGCTCGCCGCACTCGCCATGCATGTCACCAGTCCGGTGCCACCTGTTCTGGCTCCACGCACCAGGCCTCCAGTGCGCCTTCCCAGTCCAGAGCTTCCGGCGATGGTTCACAGTCCAGAACCTCCTGCGACAGTCCACAGTCCGGAACCTCCTGCGACGGTCCACAGTCTGGAACCTCCTGCGATGGTCCACAGTCCGGAACCTCCTGCGATGATCCACTCCTCAGGAGCTCTCCTCTGCAACAGTGCCCAGTCCAGACAAGGCGACCAGTCCTGCTCCCATGGCTGGAATCTTCCTATGCACCAGTGCCCAGTCCAGACACGGCGCTCAGTCCCACTCGATGGCAGGATCCTTCCTCTGCACCGGTGTCCAGTCCAGGCATGGCGTCCTGTCCCGCTCCAAGCCCGGAGCCTTCATCTGCGCTGGTGCCCAGTCCAGGCACAGCATCCAACCCAGCTCCATGGCCGGACCCCTCCTTGGCGCCAATGCCCAGTCCAGGCATGGTGTTCAGCCCGGGGCCATGGCCGGATTCGGGGTCTGGGCAGGGGCTACGACCTGCACCGGAGCCGCCACCGCCACTAACCCCCTTCCCTCCCCATTTGGTTTCAGGTTTTGGGGGGGGGGTGACTAGGGGGTGATCTAGTATAGATATTTCTATGTGGGTGCTAATATGGTTCCCAATTAGAGGCAGCTGTTTATCGTTGCCTCTGATTGGTGGATCATATTTTGGTAGATTGTTTCCCCACTTGCATTTGTGGGATATTATTTTTTGTTTTGTGCATGTGCATCACGTAGTCACGTTTCATTGTTAGCGAAACAAAACAATAAATCAAATAAACTAAGTTTCACTTTATAATAAATATGTCGAACTCAACATCCGCTGCGCCTTGGTCAGTCTCTCCTCACGTTCGTGACACTTTGTGACATCAGCTGATGTAAGAAGGGCTTTATAAATCAATTTTGATTGAATTTGATTGGTTGATCTTGTCTCCTTATTAACTTTAGGATACATTTTCTGGCTTGCACAAACAACCCATCGTCGGATTACTTTCGATTTCTAGAAAGTGTCTTACTCAATTATTTTGATCAATGGTGAGCTCACCTGTGATGTGATTCATTACAAATAGTATTTGCTATTATTCAATTAATATTGTAGTTTCTGTCAACTGAGAGTTATAAACATATGACGGCTTGTGTTATGTCAATCTTTCCTCAGTTAGTGCTAGGACAAATGTAGCCTACATTTTCTGGTTTGGATGATTGTGTTATGCTGTAGTTACGTCTGTGAATGTCTGAACATTGTATCCAAAAATAAACTGACCACATTCTGGACATAACTTTGTAAGGACCATGTTTGTGCAAAATGTTTCTGTGAAAAAAAGTGTTGCCAGCTCAAATGCTGAATGTTGCGTCAATCAAAAATGGACGTTCTAATCAAGCGTTCTAATCACACCGGTTTGATTGTACACAACAGGGAGCACTATAGAATGGTCACACTCGTTTGTTGATACATGTGAAAAGGTTAAAGAGATAATCCAGTCTGATTGTATTATGTGTATTTGCTATTCATGGAGATATAAGCCTACTTTCAACTTCAACCCTGAATAAATCTGTCACTATATTAATAAAAAGTTTATTGTCCATGCACATGTGGAACATTATCTTCGGCTTCACAAGGCAGGCGAGACAAATATAACAACACTTCTTAAGGATGTAGCAGAATACAGTTCCCTGGCAGGAGCGGAGTTTCAGAGCGCCACCTATAGTTTTTGATAAAACTCAAACTGTCATTAAACTTTCATTAAAATACACATTCAAGGTAGTGAATTAAAGCTACACTCGTTGTGAATCTATCCACCAAGTCAGATTTGTAAAATGCTTTTCGGCGAAAGCATGAGAAGCTATTATCTGATAGCATGTAACACACCAAAAGACCCGCAGGGGACGTAAACAAAATAATTAGCATAGTCGGCGCTACAGAAACCGCACAAATAAAATATAAAACATTCATTACCTTTGACCATCTTCTTTGTTGGCACTCCTAGATGTCCCATAATCACTATTGGGTATTTTTTTCGATTAAATCGGTCCATATATAGCCTAGATATCGATCTATGAAGAGTGTGTGATCAACGAAAAAAATAGCGTTTTTTAACGTAACGTCATTTTCTAAAATTAAAAAAGTCGACGATAAACTTTCACAAAACACTTCGAAATACTTTTGTAATGCAACTTCAGGTATTAGTAAACATTAATAAGCGATCAAATTGATCACGAGGCAAATTATATTCTATAGCTGTGCGTCTGGAAATAATGTCCGGGTAAATCTCAACCAAAATATCCGGTCGGAGACCGGAAGAACTGCTTTGCCTTGTGTCTGTTTGACCAAGAAAAAAATAGTAGGCAAATGACAAGACTATTGACATTGTGTGGAAGCTGTAGGTATTGCAACCTCGGCTACATTTAATAGGGGTCACTTTTAACAATTGGTTGAAGTTGCGCATGGATATATTTTTCCATTTTCAGTGATCAGATTTTCCTGCACTTTTCGATGAAACGCACGTTCTGTTATAGTCACAGCCGTGATTTAACCAGTTTTAGAGAAGCCTGAGTGTTTTCTATCCACACATACTAATCATATGCATATACTATAGTCCTGGCATGAGTAGCAGGGCGCTGAAATGTTGCGCGATTTTTAACAAAAAGCTGCGAAAATTCGCAGCTTCCTTGAGAGGTTTTAAAACGCCATCATAATAATTTGTTGTCAGGAGCACTTCTTATTTCCAGGTAGTTATCCATCATGGAGATGAGCCTTGTATCATAGACTGGGTAGTTTATGGGTATTTTTTATGTGTAACACACGTTAATATATTCAGTCACAAATGCGTACAAGGCAAGCAACACATTAAATGGCATTGTAATAGGGTTGAAGGATGGGATCAGCATAGAAATGCACACACACACACACACACACACGTTATGCTCTATTTAGATGTTCACTGTTGAAAAAGGCAGAGGAGTGCCCCTCGCTACACTTAAGGCGAGCAACAGAGTCTTAAATATGATGCATGCAGCCGCAGAATGCCAATGGAGGAGTGGTGTGACCTAAGAGAACGGTTTAACAACAGATATACTGCTGTAGGAGTTGCAGTAGGGTTCAAGAGCAGTGAGGTTGACTCAGAATGGATAGGCCTGTGGAAACAGTGGGAATAAAATACAAATATTGAATCAACTGCGCCAAACACACCAAAACAAGACCAATACCATGTTACTTATCAATATTATCAAGATATTAAGTCACTCAATAAAAGAAGGCAAGAGTGCCACATGGTGGAAACCAAGCCAATAGCACCTGGTTGCAATTCTTAATGATGTGCAAACTTCTTCCCTGTGTGTTTGTGAATCGGTGCATGTAGTGTTTCTGCACTTTAATGTGCCATCATCAGTTTTACATTTTAATAATAACATTGATCAACTTGTCACCGGATTACTTTAAATCGGTCATTTCATGCTTCATTTTTTTCTCAGAACAATACCTTACCCTAGGTAGCCTACATATTTTAATAACTTGGTTTACCATCTATTACATAGATTACTTCGTTTGAACCATTATCATAACATACAGTTGAAGTTGGAGTCATTAAAACTCATTTTTCAACCCCTCCACAAATTTATTGTTAACAAAACTATAGTATTGGCAAGTCGGTTAGGACATCTACTTTGTTCATGACAATTTTTCCAACAATTGTTTACAGACAGATTATTTCAATTATAATTCACTGTATCACAATTCCAGTGGGTCAGAAGTTTACATACACTAAGAAGATGATGTCATGGCTTTAGAAGCTTCTGATAGACTAATTGACATAATTTGAGTCAATTGGAGGTGTACCTGTGGATGTATTTCAGGCCTACCTTCAAACTCAGTGCCTCTTTGCTTGACATCATGGGAAAATCAGCCAAGACCTCAGAAATAAAATTGTAGACCTCCACAAGTCTGCCTCATCCTTGGGAGCAAATTCCAAACGCCTGAAGGTACCACGTTCATCTGTACAAACAATAGTAGCAAGCATAAACACCATGGGACCACGCAGCCGTCATACCTCTAAGGAAGGAGACGCATTCTGTCTCCTAGAGATGAATGTACTTTGGTGTGAAAAGTGCAAATCAATCCTAGAACAACAAATGACCTTGCGAAGATGCTGGAGGAAACAGTACAAAAGTGTCTATATCCATAGTAAAAAAGAGTCCGATATCGACATAACCTGAAAGGCCGCTCAGCAAGGAACAAGCCACTGCACCAGAACCACCATAAAAAAAGCCAGACTACGGTTTGCAATTGCACATGAGGACAAAGATCGTACTTTTTGGAGAAATGTCCTCTGGTCTGATTGAACTGTTTGGCCATAATGACCATCGTTATGTTTGGAGGAAAAAGATGGAGGCTTGCAAGACTAATAACACCATCCCAACCGTGAAGCACGGAGGTGGCAGCATAATGTTGTGGGGTGCTTTGCTGCAGGAGGGACTGGTGCACTCCACAACATAGCGGATATATGTATGGCTTGTTGGCTTGTTTTGGTCTCTGAGCACTGTACTCAGATTATTGCATGGTTTGCTTTTCGGTAAAGCTTTTTTGAAATCTGACACAGCGGTAGCATTAAATTGAGGGAAGGCATGCAATGGAACAGGGAGCTTTCAAAATAAGAGGCACTTCCTAGGTGGATTTTCCTCATGTTTTCGCCTGCAATATCAGTTCTGTTATACTCACAGACAATATTTCGACAGTTTTGGAAACTTTAGAGTGTTTTCTATCCTAATGTGCATATTCTAGCTTCTGGGCCTGAGAAATAGGCAGTTTACCTTCTTGACGCACACATCCCTTTAGCGGGATCATTTTCATCAACACCCGCTGAAATATAGCGCGCCAAATTCAAATTAAATTACTAAAAACATTTAGCAATATAGCAAAACACAGCTTAGCTTGTTGTTGATCCACCTGGCGTGTCAGATTTCAATACAGCGTTTCGGCGAAAGCATTACAAGCGTTTATGTAAAAACAACTCTCTCAGTAGACAAAATATTACAAACACTAGCAGCCAAGTAGATTGGTAACGAAAGTCAGAAAAGCAATAGATTAAATCGCTTACCTTTGATGATCTTCGGATGTTTTCACTCACGGGACTCCCAGTTACACAATAAATGTTCCTTTTGGTCCATAAAGATTATTTTAATATCCAAAATACCTCCATTTGTTTGGCGCGTTATGTTCAGAAATCCACAGGCTCAAGCGGTCACGACATTGCAGATGAAAACTCCAAATAGTACCCGTAATGTCCACAGAAACATGTCAAAAGTTTTTTATAATCAATCCTCAGGTTGTTTTTAGAATATATAATTGATAATATATATATATTGTGGAAAACGGTGACCAGAGCCAACACGTTCCATCCGGTGGAGGCCGCGATGGTCCGGAACTCCAGGGTGAACTCCAAGACGGCCCTAGATCCCTGGCGTAGTCGAAGTAGACGCTCACCCTCCTCTCGGCCCTCCACAGGATGATCAAACACCGAGCTGAAGTGCTCGAAGGACTCGACTTCAGGTCCACCCGCACCCCAGTCCAGAGCCCGTCTGGTCAGTGTCGAGATGACGGTGGCAACCCTGTCTCCTCCGGAAACAGCCCCAGTGTAGTGAGCGAGGTACTTTCCCTACAATGGTTGCCAGCTCGGCCTTTCCTGCTGTCTCCATTTTGCGGTTCCGTCATGCTGGTATAAAGGATTTGGAGACAAAACAAACACGTATACAAAAACACTGGGATGTACCCAAACATAAGAGCGAGGGTATGTTGAATGACACGGAACGATACCCGTAATACACAATATATAAAGCACGCAGCATAACAGCTGCACCAACGCATAGGTACTCACACGACCAACGGACATGGGAACAATAAAACCTACAAAGCCAGAGGGAACAGAGGGCACATACAGTGGGGAGAAGAAGTATTTGATACACTGCCAATTTTAAAGGTTTTCCTACTTACAAAGCATGTAGAGGTCTCACTTCAACTGTGAGAGATGGAATCTAAAACAAAATCCAGAAAATTGTATTGTATTGTAATCATTGTATGATTTTTAAGTAATTAATTAGCATTTTATTGCATGACATAAATATTTGATCACCTACCAACCAGTAAGAATTCTGGCTCTCACAGACCTGTTAGTTTTTCTTTAAGAAGCCGTCCTGTTCTCCACTCATTACCTGTATTAACTGCACCTGTTTGAACTTGTTACCTGCATTAAAGACACATGTCCACACACTCAATCAAACAGACTCCAACCTCTCCACAATGGCCAAGACCAGAGAGCTGTGTAAGGACATCAGGGATAAAATTGTAGACCTGCACAAGGCTGGGATGGGCTACAGGACAATAGGCAAGCAGCTTGGTGAGAAGGCAACAACTGTTGGAGGAAGAAGAAGGATGAGTACAACCCCAAGAACACCATCCCAACCGTGAAGCATGGAGGTGGAAACATCATTCTTTGGGGCTGCTTTTCTGCAAAGGGGACAGGACGACTGCACCGTATTGAAGGGAGAATGGATGGGGCCATGTATCGCGAGATCTTGGCCAACAACCTCCTTCCCTCAGTAAGAGCATTGAAGATGAGTCATGGCTGGGTCTTCCAGCATGACAAGGACCCGAAACACACAGCCAGGACAACTAAGGAGTGGCTCCGTAAGAAGCATCTCAAGGTCCTGGAGTGGCCTAGCCAGTCTCCAGACCTGAACCCAATAGAAAATCTTTGGAGGGAGCTGAAAGTCCGTATTGCCCAGCGACAGCCCCGAAACCTGAAGGATCTGGAGAAGGTCTGTATGGAGGAGTGGGCCAAAATCCCTGCTGCAGTGTGTGCAAACCTGGTCAAGAACTACAGGAAATGTATGATCTCTGTAATTGCAAACAAAGGTCTCTGAACCAAATATTAGGTTCTGCTTTTCTGATGTATCAAATACTTATGCCATGCAATAAAATGCAATGAAGTACTTAAAAATCATACAATGTGATTTTCTGGATTTTTGTTTTAGATTCCGTCTCTCACAGTTGAAGTGTACCTATGATAAAAATGACAGACAGGAAAACCTGCAAAATCGGCAGTGTATCATATACTTGTTCTCCCCTGTCATGTTTGTCATTTATTGTCATGTCTTGTCCCTGTGCTCCCCATGCTATTCGTTTCCCTCTGCTGGTCTTGTTTGGTTCTATCCCTCTCTCTCCCCCTCCCTCTCTCACTCTCTCGCTCTCTCTTCTCTCTGTCGTTCCGTTCCTGCTCCCAGCTGTTCCTATTCCCCTAATCATCATTTAGTCTTCCCACACCTGTTCCCGATCCTTTCCCCTGATTAGAGTCCCTATTTATTCCTTTGTGATCCGTTCCTGTTCCGTCGGTTCCTTGTATTGTATTCACCATGCTGTGATTGCGTTTCGCCCTGTCCTGTCGTGTTTTTGCCGTGATTGTGTATCACCCTGTCCTGTCGTGTTTTGTGCCTTCATCAGACGCTGCGTGTGAGCAGGTGTCTCAGTCGACTACGGCCTGCGCCTACCCGAAGCGACCTGCAGTCTGTGGCCGCTTCTCCAGTTGTTTTCCCTCTACAATCTAGAGGATTTCTGTTATTCCGTTTTGAACATTAATAAACTCTGTTTCTGTTAAGTCGCGTTTGGGTCCTCTTTCACCTGCATGACAGAAGGAACCGACCAAGGAATGGACCCAGCGACTTCAGACGCTCGTTACACTGCCGTCGAGATCCAAGGAGCCATGCTCGGCAGACACGAGCAGGAATTGTCTGCTGCTCGCCATGCCGTGGAGAACCTGGCCGCTCAGGTTTCCGACCTCTCTGGACAGTTCCAGAGTCTACGTCTCGTGCCACCTGTTACTCCCTGGCCTGCCGAGCCTCCAGAACCCAGGGTTAATAACCCACCTTGCTACTCCGGGCAGCCCACTGAGTGCCGCTCCTTTCTCACGCAGTGTGAGATTGTGTTCTCTCTCCAACCCCACACATACTCTAGAGAGAGAGCTCGGGTTGCTTACGTCATTTCACTCCTTACTGGCCGGGCTCGAGAATGGGGCACAGCTATCTGGGAGGCAAGGGCTGATTGCTCTAACAGATTCCAGAACTTTAAAGAGGAGATGATTCGGGTTTTTGACCGTTCAGTTTTTGGTGGGAGGCTTCTAGGGCCCTGGCTTCCTTATGCCAAGGTGAACGGTCCATAACGGATTATTCCATTGAGTTTCGCACTCTTGCTGCCTCTAGTGAGTGGAACGAGCCGGCGCTGCTCGCTCGTTTTCTGGAGGGACTCCACGCAGTGGTTAAGGATGAGATTCTCTCCCGGGAGGTTCCATCAGATGTGGATTCTTTGATTGCTCTCGCCATCCGCATAGAACGACGGGTAGATCTTCGTCACCGGGCTCGTGGAAGAGAGCTCGCATCAACGGTGTTTCCCTGCTCCGCATCGCAACCATCTCCCTCCTCTGGCTTTGAGACTGAGCCCATGCAGCTGGGAGGGATTCGCATCTCGAATAAGGAGAGGGAACGGAGGATCACCAACCGCCTGTGCCTCTATTGCGGAGTTGCTGGACATTTTGTTAATTCATGTCCAGTAAGAGGCCAGAGTCCATCAGTAAGCAGAGGGCTACTGGTGAGCGCTACTACTCAGGTCCCTTCATCTAGATCTTGTACTACTATGTCGGTCCATCTACGCTGGACCGGTTCGGGTGCTACATGCAGTGCTTTGATTGACTCTGGGGCTGAGGGTTGTTTCATGGACGAAGCATGGGTTCGGAAACATAACATTCCTTTCAGACCGTTAGACAGGCCTACGCCCATGTTTGCCTTAGATGGTAGTCATCTTCCCAGTATCAAATTTGAGACACTACCTTTAACTCTCACAGTATCTGGTAACCACAGTGAGACTATTTCTTTTTTGATTTTCCATTCACCGTTTACACCTGTTGTTTTGGGTCATCCCTGGCTAGTATGTCATAATCCTTCTATTAATTGGTCTAGTAATTCTATCCTATCCTGGAACGTTTCTTGTCATGTGAAGTGTTTAATGTCTGCCATCCCTCCCGTTTCTTCTGTTCCTACTTCTCAGGAGGAACCTGGCGATTTGACAGGAGTGCCGGAGGAATATCATGATCTGCGCACGGTCTTCAGTCGGTCCCGAGCCAACTCCCTTCCTCCTCACCGGTCGTATGATTGTAGTATTGATCTCCTTCCGGGGACCACTCCTCCTCGAGGTAGACTATACTCTCTGTCGGCTCCCGAACGTAAGGCTCTCGAGGATTATTTGTCTGTGTCTCTTGACGCCGGTACCGTTGTGCCTTCTTCTTCTCCGGCCGGGGCGGGGTTCTTTTGTTAAAAGAAGGACGGTACTCTGCGCCCCTGCGTGATTATCGAGGGCTGAATGACATAACGGTTAAGAATCGTTATCCGCTTCCCCTTATGTCATCAGCCTTCGAGATTCTGCAGGGAGCCAGGTGCTTTACTAAGTTGGACCTTCGTAACGCTTACCATCTCGTGCGCATCAGAGAGGGGGACGAGTGGAAAACGGCGTTTAACACTCCGTTAGGGCATTTTGAGTACCGGGTTCTGCCGTTCGGTCTCGCCAATGCGCCAGCTGTTTTTCAGGCATTAGTTAATGATGTTCTGAGAGACATGCTGAACATTTTTGTTTTTGTCTATCTTGACGATATCCTGATTTTTTCTCCGTCACTCGAGATTCATGTTCAGCACGTTCGACGTGTTCTACAGCGCCTTTTAGAGAATTGTCTCTACGTAAAGGCTGAGAAGTGCTCTTTCATGTCTCCTCCGTTACTTTTCTCGGTTCCGTTATTTCCGCTGAAGGCATTCAGATGGATTCCGCTAAGGTCCAAGCTGTCAGTGATTGGCCCGTTCCAAGGTCACGTGTCGAGTTGCAGCGCTTTTTAGGTTTCGCTAATTTCTATCGGCGTTTCATTCGTAATTTCGGTCAAGTTGCTGCCCCTCTCACAGCTCTTACTTCTGTTAAGACGTGTTTTAAGTGGTCCGGTTCCGCCCAGGGAGCTTTTGATCTTCTAAAAGAACGTTTTACGTCCGCTCCTATCCTCGTTACTCCTGACGTCACTAGACAATTCATTGTCGAGGTTGACGCTTCAGAGGTAGGCGTGGGAGCCATCCTATCCCAGCGCTTCCAGTCTGACGATAAGGTTCATCCTTGCGCTTATTTTTCTCATCGCCTGTCGCCATCTGAGCGCAACTATGATGTGGGTAACCGTGAACTGCTCGCCATCCGCTTAGCCCTAGGCGAATGGCGACAGTGGTTGGAGGGGGCGACCGTTCCTTTTGTCGTTTGGACAGACCATAAGAACCTTGAGTACATCCGTTCTGCCAAACGACTTAATGCCCGTCAAGCTCGTTGGGCGTTGTTTTTCGCTCGTTTCGAGTTTGTGATTTCTTACCGTCCGGGTAGCAAGAACACCAAGCCTGATGCCTTATCCCGTCTGTTTAGTTCTTCTGTGGCTTCTACTGATCCCGAGGGGATTCTTCCTTATGGGCGTGTTGTCGGGTTAACAGTCTGGGGAATTGAAAGACAGGTTAAGCAAGCACTCACGCACACTGCGTCGCCGCGCGCTTGTCCTAGTAACCTCCTTTTCGTTCCTGTTTCCACTCGTCTGGCTGTTCTTCAGTGGGCTCACTCTGCCAAGTTAGCTGGTCATCCCGGTGTTCGAGGCACTCTTGCGTCTATTCGCCAGCGCTTTTGGTGGCCGACTCAGGAGCGTGACACGCGCCGTTTCGTGGCTGCTTGTTCGGACTGCGCGCAGACTAAGTCGGGTAACTCTCCTCCTGCCGGTCGTCTCAGACCGCTCCCCATTCCTTCTCGACCATGGTCTCACATTGCCTTAGACTTCATTACCGGTCTGCCTTTGTCTGCGGGGAAGACTGTGATTCTGACGGTTGTCGATAGGTTCTCTAAGGCGGCACATTTCATTCCCCTCGCTAAACTTCCTTCCGCTAAGGAGACGGCACAAATCATTATTGAGAATGTATTCAGAATTCATGGCCTCCCGTTAGACGCCGTTTCAGACAGAGGCCCGCAATTCACGTCACAGTTTTGGAGGGAGTTCTGTCGTTTGATTGGTGCGTCCGTCAGTCTCTCTTCCGGGTTTCATCCCCAGTCTAACGGTCAAGCAGAGAGGGCCAATCAGACGATTGGTCGCATACTACGCAGCCTTTCTTTCAGAAACCCTGCGTCTTGGGCAGAACAGCTCCCCTGGGCAGAATACGCTCTGGTCGCTTCCTTCGTCTGCTACCGGGTTATCTCCGTTTCAGAGTAGTCTGGGTTACCAGCCTCTGTTCTCATCCCAGCTTGCCGAGTCCAGCGTTCCCTCCGCCAAGCGTTTGTCCAACGTTGTGAGCGCACCTGGAGGAGGGTGAGGTCTGCACTTTGCCGTTACAGGGCACAGACGGTGAGAGCCGCCAATAAACGCAGGATTAAGAGTCCAAGGTATTGTTGCGGCCAGAGAGTGTGGCTTTCCACTCGCAACCTTCCTCTTACGACAGCTTCTCGTAAGTTGACTCCGCGGTTCATTGGTCCGTTCCGTGTCTCCCAGGTCGTCAATCCTGTCGCTGTGCGACTGCTTCTTCCGCGACATCTTCGTCGCGTCCATCCTGTCTTCCATGTCTCCTGTGTTAAGCCCTTTCTTCGCACCCCGTTCGTCTTCCCTCCCCCCTCCCGTCCTTGTCGAGAGCGCACCTATTTACAAGGTACATAAGATTATGGACATGCGTTCTCGGGACGGGGTCACCAATACCTAGTGGATTGGGAGGGTTACGGTCCTGAGGAGAGGAGTTGGGTTCCGTCTCGGGACGTGCTGGACCGTTCGCTCATCGATGATTTCCTCCGTTGCCGCCAGGATTCCTCCTCGAGTGCGCCAGGAGGCGCTCGGTGAGTGGGGGTACTGTCATGTTTGTCATTTATTGTCATGTCTTGTCCCTGTGCTCCCCATGCTATTCGTTTCCCTCTGCTGGTCTTGTTTGGTTCTATCCCTCTCTCTCCCCTCCCTCTCTCGCTCTCTCTTCTCTCTGTCGTTCCGTTCCTGCTCCCAGCTGTTCCTATTCCCCTAATCATCATTTAGTCTTCCCACACCTGTTCCCGATCCTTTCCCCTGATTAGAGTCCCTATTTATTCCTTTGTGATCCGTTCCTGTTCCGTCGGTTCCTTGTATTGTATTCACCATGCTGTGATTGCGTTTCGCCCTGTCCTGTCGTGTTTTTGCCGTGATTGTGTATCACCCTGTCCTGTCGTGTTTTGTGCCTTCATCAGACGCTGCGTGTGAGCAGGTGTCTCAGTCGATCACGGCCTGCGCCTACCCGAAGCGACCTGCAGTCTGTGGCCGCTTCTCCAGTTGTTTTCCCCTCTACAATCTAGAGGATTTCTGTTATTCCGTTTTGAACATTAATAAACTCTGTTTCTGTTAAGTCGCGTTTGGGTCCTCTTTCACCTGCATGACATCCCCACTGTACATAACATACTAATCAGGGGAATTGGGAACCAGGTGTGTGTAATCAGACAAGACAGTCTGGGGTTGAAGATAATGAATCCCGTTCAGTGTAGCATAGAAAGCCGGTGACCTTTGCCCCCCAAACCTTGTGTTGTGACAAGGTAGGGATGGTATACAGAAGATAGCTATTTGGTGAAATATCAAGTCCATATTATGGCAAGTACAGCTCAAATAAGCAAAGAGAAACTATCCATCATTACTTTAAGACACTGTCAGTCAATCCGGAAAATGTCAAGAACTTTGAAAGTTTCTTCAAGGCCTGTCGCAAAAACCAAGTGCTATGATGAAACTGACTCTCATAAGGACCGCCACAGGAAGGGAAGATCCAGAGTTACATCTGCTGCAGAGGATAAGTTCATTAGAGTTAGCAGTTTCAGTTGTGAAATATTTTTACGTAGTTACGAATCAAGGTTATATTGTAACTTAATTTTCACAGATCGTAGTTTTATTTGTTATGTTGAATAAACACACGGATCGTGGTAGACATATTAATAGAATAAAGAAACAATTCTCACTCAATACAATTACTATGACCAAGTTGTCGGCAGCTGTCAAATGTCTATAAAACAAACCGGGGAATTTTGAAAACCATAAAACAATGTCAATGGAGAATCGTTATTTCCAAGCCATTATTTCCACAGAATCATTTGAATGTTAGTATAGTCTCATCTCTAGAAGTAAAGTCCTGAGACAGAAGAGATTTCTTTATTTCGTTTAATTTTGTATTATTTGTGTACCTGTTTGACATTTTACTGCATTGTTAGGAGCTAGTAGTATAAGCATTTCACTGCACCCGCTGCAAAACTGTGCACGTGACCAGTAAACTTTGATTTGAGATGTACAAATGTCTACACATGTAACGCGATTCGTCTTCCTCTGACGAGGAGTGTAAAAGATCGAACCAATGTGCAGCGTGGTAAGTGTTCTTAATTTTTAATGAAAAGTCACTGAACACGAAAATACAAAATAACAAAGTGAAAGACAGAAACGAAAAATGAAACAGTTCTGTATGTAGGAAACACAGACACAGAAAACAATCACCCACAACTCAAGTGGGAAAAACAGGCTGCCTAAGTATGGTTCTCAATCAGAGACAACGATTGACAGCTGCCTCTGATTCAGAACCATACCAGGCCAAACAGATAGAAAACCAAAACTAGAACAACACATAGAATACCCACCCCAACTCACGCCCCAACCAACCTAAAATATAAACAAAAACAAGGAACTAAGGTCAGGACGTGACAACATATGTTGAAATACCTAAATGATTTTGAAATCTTGTCAGTTTGTAATGCATACAGTAAACACTTTCAGTCAAGCCTGATCACTTTAACAGCCATTTCTGTGGGAAGAGTTCAAACAACTCATGCATGATTCCACCTCTTCTTCCGATCTCCTTTCCATTTGAAACAAACATTCGAGAGCATGCACATCGGATCCAATTGCCTACACACAAAAGAATTACACCCCACCACCAACGAAAATGGTCCGCTCTATAAATCACAAAACGGGAGGCAAGAGATACCAAACAAGGTGTTTGCAGGAGATAGAGTTGGCTGTGGGAGCGTTGGAGCGTGAACCCGGGCCGGGTGGCGGGCAACGAGGAGTCGTGACACCCCTGTCCCTGGCCACCTGTGTGTGGGGTTGAGTGTGGGGGTGTGTGGAGGTGAGTGCCGGAGTGGGTGGCAGGCTGCCAATGGCAGGTGAAGAAACCTCCAGTTGGCACCTCAGGCACAGCAGAGGTGCACAGGGAGGGGGTTAAGAGGGGCTTAGTGCTGTGAGTGTGTGTGTGTGTATATCTGTGCCACTTATCCTTCATCTGCTCAGTAGAGGAATGAAGAAGTGTGTTTGTCAAATCATATATAGTTCCACTATGACAGAAAGAGCACCATAACAACAAGTCTAACTTTATCTAATTCAAACAATGATCGTTAATTTTTTAACTCATCACTGTGGCTGCACTGGTTCATTTGTTCGGGTCCTTGGCGTTAAACACACTCTAAATAGTCATTAATAGGTGAGGTTTTGATGAATTCGTTGCAACATAATTCTCGCAGGGCCTGTTGTTTTTTCACAGTGTATTACCGTAATATGCCACACACAAAAGCTATTGTTTCTTAATCACACTGCCTGAATCATATGACCTTGGGAGATGTACAGTGATGATGTACCTGAATGTCTGTCTCTGTGTGATGTTGTTGTGTTATACTTCTATACTACAGTATACTACCTTAATACTGGAACAGTGTCCAGAAATCGGGACAGTGTTACGCAATATTTGACAAGAATGGTGTTGTAAACAACAGCCAACTTTCCGTGACATAGACATGTCTTATATCGTCAGAAAGCTTAAATTATTGTTAAGATGAATGCAGTAACTGTAAGTAACTAAATGTCTAAAAGGTTTAAAAAAACTGAGGATACATAGTGAATTCTCCACACCCTGTGTTTCCAATCCAATAGTTACCATTCACAGCAGACCGCGCCCCCACCCCAAACTTGTTAGTATTGACATTTTTCGACTGTGCACTTTCACAAATCGCCTGAGGAGATATGGGACACCTGCACTATGGTATGCTGCGTAATGGTATGCTGCTTCACCTGCCTTTACACAAAACCTTGCCCCAAGTCCTTGGCGGGCGTTAGCAGTGGTCACCCTCTCGCTACGTTCCCCCCTCTGTGCCTACGTGGCTAACAGCGCCCCCCAGGCAAGGACTGGCCCCATGATTGGCTAGATGCCCTCTGGAGAGGATCTTGTGACACTTTATGAGTCTCAAATAGCACTCTATTCCATATATAGTGCACTACTTTGACCAGGGCTGTGCACTATATACGGAATAGGGTGCTATTTGGAATACAGACACTGCCTGCTGGGTACAAAATACTATGATGGTCAAAACACGCTGTTGGTGGGAACTGTGTGTCTTCACTTCAAATAGGAAACCTATGGGAAGAATATTTGTGAAAAAAGGGCATGAGGTGGCGTTTTAAGAGGGTTATTAAGCAAGAGAAAAGGGGGAGGTATTTGCCCTTCAAGCCGGACTGTTTTCATGCACTGAATGCAAGCCTTTTCATCACACAAAGAACTAGACAAGCACCTTCATGTCACGCAAAAGACAGAGAAAAGGAGTAAAAACACAAACGACTTTGAGGTGGTAAAAAAACAGTAGTAGTGATGAATTCTCTCCCAGAGTGCTTTCATTCAGGATGCTCTCTCTCTCTCTCTCTCTCTCTCTCTCTCTCTCTCTCTCTCTCTCTCTCTCTCTCTCTCTCTCTCTCTCTCTCTCTCTCTCCCCTCTCCCTTGCGGGGATAAGATATTCCACAAACAGCCAGTCAGTCAGTTTACCAGACATTAGCTTTGCGGTCATGCGAAGGGCAGATGCTACTGAGGGGGAGATAATTGGTCATGAGGTGTCTGAAATGTGTAATTAGATAGGACAAGACACTCCTCTCCCATCCCCTCTTCCTTTTCATTGGGTCATCTAAGCATCTTAGCGTCAGCTTTGATCTCAGTTAAAGTTCTCTGAGCATTTCAGATAGGATCAATTTTCTTTAACACAGATCACTCTTTTGCTCTCTCCCACCCCCACCCACACACCCACCCACCCTCCAACCCCTCCGGCAATATGTAGTTGTTTACAACAACCTCAGTAGCATCCAAAATAGCAGGAGGTTGACTTTCTCTCCCTCCGCTGTTCTTGATTCCTCTCGTGGTTGGCATTCCAACGGATGTGTGCATCTGTACTCTCTCTGAGTTACATTCTGAACGAGTAAACTGTTCCAGTATGATAATTGCCCTGCAATGGATATGTGACATAAATTATCATTGATGTAAATGCAACAAGCTCCACACTATCATTACATGTAGTACACAACGCCATCTTGCTCATTCCGTCTTATAGGCAGAAACTCAAACAGGATGTACCAGTGATGACCAGTGACGAGAACCATTCAACGCTGGTCTGACCAATCGGAAGACACGCTTCAAGATTGTTTGATCGTGTGGACTGGAAAATGTACTGGTCAGCCTCAGAGAACAACATTGACCTATACGCTGACTGAGTGAGTGTGTTTATTAAGAAGTGCATTGGAGATGTTGTACCAACTGTGACTATTAAAACCTACCCTAACCAGAAACCGTGGATGGATTGCGACATTTGCGCAAAACTGAAAGCGCGATCCACCGCATTTAACCATAGAAAGAGGTCTGGAAACATGGCCGAATTTAAACAGTGTAGTTATTCCCTCCCTAAGGCAATCAAACAAGCGAAATGCTGGTACAGGTACGAGGTGGAGTCGACTCAGACACAAGACGTATGTGGCAGGGTCTACAGGAAATCACGGACTACCAAAACAAAAACAGCCACATTACGGATACCAACGTCACGCTTCCAGACAAACTAAACAATGTCTTTGCTCACTTTGAGGATAATTCAGTGCCACCGTCGCGGCTCACTAACAAAGACTGTGTCCCCCTTCTCCTTCTCCATGGCTGATGTGAGTAAAATATTTTAACTTGTTAACCCTCGCAAGGCTGCTGGCCCAGATGGGATCCCTTGCCGCGTCCTCAGAGCAGGCACAGACCAGCTGGCTGGTGTGTTTACGGACATATTCAATCGCTCCCTATCCTAATCTGTTGTCCTCACATGCTTCAAGGTGGCTACCATTGTTCCTGTACCCAAGAAAGCAAAGATAACTGAACTAAATGACTACCGCCCCATAGCACTTACTTCTGTCATCATAAAGGGCTTGAGAGGCTAGTCAAGGATCATATCACCGCCACCTTACCGGCCACCCTAGACCCACTTCTGTTTGCAAACCGCCCCAAAAGGTCCACAGATAACGCAATCACCATCACACTGCACTCACCCTCTCCTGTACTCCCTGTTCACCCACGACTGTGTGGCCATGCACACCTCCAACTCAATCATCAAGTTTGCAGATGACACAAGAGTAGTGGGCCTGATCACCAACGACGACGAGACAGCCTACAAGGAGGAAGTGAGTGGACTCTGAGTATGGTGTCAGGAAAACAACCTCCCACTCAACGTCAACAAAAACAAAGGATATGATCATGGACTTCAGGGAACAGCAGAGGGAGCACCCCCCTATCCACATCGAAGGGACAGCAGTGCATAAGGTGAAAGTTTTCAGTTCCTGGGTGTACACATCTCAGACAAACTGAAATTGTCCACCCACACAGTGAAGAAGGTGCAACACCACCTCTTCAAACTCAGGAGGCTGAAGAAATGTAGCTTGTCACCCAAAACCCTGACAAACTTTTACCGATGCATAATCGAGAGCATCCTGTCAGGCTGTATCACAGCCTGGTACGGCAATTGCACCGCCCTCAACACATCACTGGGGGCAAACTACTTACCCTCCATGACACCTACAGCACCTGATGTCACAGGAAGGCCAAAAAGTTCTAGGACAATAACCACCCGAGCCACTGTCTGTTCACACCGCTATCATCCAGAAGGCGAGGTCAGTACAGGTGCGTCAAAGCTGGGATCGAGTGATTGAAAAACAGCTTTGGACTGCTAAACATGCAAAGCTGTCTAAGAGCAGGTTTAACCTCTCTACTGTTAGAAAACCGGATCAACTCAGAATACCTAAGAGTGAATTAAACTATTTTGAAAAAGCAATTAAGGGAATAAACTGGAATGATCTCTTGTCCTATACAGACGTGGAAGCTGATAG
This sequence comes from Oncorhynchus gorbuscha, assembly GCF_021184085.1. NCBI lineage: Eukaryota > Metazoa > Chordata > Actinopteri > Salmoniformes > Salmonidae > Oncorhynchus > Oncorhynchus gorbuscha. Next base: position 27,890,102 of record NC_060175.1, on the reverse strand, counting down.
TCAGGTTTTTCTATCCACAATCCAGACTACAATAAATGGCTTCCTAAAGAAAATCAAATCCAAACCTGACCAAAAGAGCACTCTTCCTTGGCTAAATGGAGAAATCTGGAAATTGATGAAAGAACGAGATTATGCTCTAAAAATAGCCCTAACATCTCAATTAGAGCATGACAGACGTAGGTTTACCATGTTGAGAAATAAGGTGATGAAAGAAATCAGACAGGCCAAGGCAAACTTTTTTATTAACATAATTGGTGAAGCAAAGGGAAATTCTAAATTGATATGGGAGAATCTAAAAAGGTTAACAGGGAAAGACCATAGTAACACTGCAAAAAGATGAGAAATTATGGTGAATAACAATCTAACACAGGATGTAATCGAAATAGCAATAGCCTTCAATTCCTACTTTATTGACTCTGTCAGGGTACTGACACAGAACCCCTCCACTGGTTTCTTGGGCTCAGTACTAGTGAATGACACTCAACCTGTCTTCATCATAAGGGAGGTTTCTGAGTCAAAGGTGAACAAGGTGATTAGCTCACTAAAGAACTCTAAAGCCAAAGATGTGTTTGGGATGGACTCTACCTTTCTTAAAAACTACAAAGAGTCACTCATTGGCCCCATTACTAAGGTCACCAACACATCTATTGGTCTTGGTGTGTTTCAAGGGTATGGAAGTCGGCCATAATAACGGCCATCTTTAAATCAGGCGACCCTGCTGACATGAGTAACTACAGGCCCATTAGTATACTACCTGTGGTGTCAAAGGTTGTTGAAAAGTGTGTAGCAGAACAACTGATTGCCCACCTCAACAACAGCCCCTTCACATTACACTCCATGCAGTTTGGCTTCAGAGCGAAACACTCCACAGAAACGGCCAACTGCTTTCTTCTGAAAATGTGAAGTCCAAGATGGACAAAGGGGGTGCTGTTGGGGCTGTGTTTCTGGACCTAAGGAAGGCTTTTGATACTGTTAACCATGAGATTCTCATCACAAAATTGTCCAATTTCAACTTTTCCCCTGATGCCTTGAGATGGATGAAATCATACCTTGAAGGCAGAACTCAGTGTGTCAGAGTGAGCAATGAGCTGTCGCCCACTCGTAGCTATGATGTGGGCGTGCCCCAAGGGTCAAGACTGGGGCCCCTCCTGTTCAGCCTGTACATTAATGATCTGCCTTCTGTCTGTACTGGTTCTGAAGTTCAAATGTATGCAGATGATACAGTGATATATGTGCATGCAAAGAGCAAACAACAAGCTGCACAAGAACTCACTACTGTAATGGTCCAGGTTACAAAGTGGCTCAGTGACTCGTGTTTGCATCTCAATGTGAAAAAAACTGTTTGCATGTTCTTCACAAAGAGGGCAACAGATGCTACTGAGCCAGATGTCTATGTGTCAGGGGAGAAACTTGATTCCAACCTCTCTTTTAAAAAGCATGTGAAAAAGGTAATTCAAATAACTAAATTCAACCTAGCTAATTTCCGATTTATACGAAATTGTTTGACTACAGAGGTAGCAAAACTGTACTTCAACTCTATGATACTCCCCCACTTAACATACTGCTTGACTAGTTGGGCCCAAGCTTGCTGTACAACATTAAAACCTATTCAGTCTGTCTACAAACAGGCTCTCAAAGTGCTTGATAGGAAGCCCAATAGCCATCATCATTGTCACATCCTTAGAAAGCATGAGCTCTTGAGTTGGGAAAATCTTGTGCAATACACCGACGCATGTCTTGTATTCAAGATCCTTAATGGCCTGGCTCCCCCTCCACTCAATCTTTTTGTTAAACAGAAAACCCAGACATATGGCAGCAGATCCACAAGGTCTGCCATGAGAGGTGACTGTATACTTCCCCTAAGGAAAAGCACCTTTAGTAAATCTGCATTCTCTGTGAGAGCTTCCCATGTCTGGAATACACTGCCATCAGACACACATAACTGCACCACATATCACACTTTCACAAAATGCTTGAAGACATGGCTAAAGGTCAATCAGATTTGTGAACATGGTCCCTAGCTGTGTGTGGCCGCTTTCCATGTTGTCTGTTGTTTGTAGCTTGTGAGGTGTGGAAACACTTTGTTGCTTTTATGAATTTTGTCTTGCTGCTTTTTGTTCTATGTTGCTCTGTCTGTATATTACGTCTTGCTTGTCCTATGTTGCTCTGTCTGTATGTTATGTCTTGCTTGTCCTATGTTGCTATGTTTTGCTTGTTCTATGTTGCTGTTGTCTATATTGTAATTGTTTTTAATAACCTGCCCAGGGACTGCGGTTGAAAATTAGCCGGCTGGCTAAAACCGGCACTTTTACTGAAACGTTGATTAATGTGCACTGTCCCTGTAAAAATAAAAAATTAACTAAACTAAAAAATAAAATAAAATAAAAAAATAACTTAGAGAGGCTGCTGCCTACATTGAGACCCAATCACTGGACACTAATAAATGGATCTCTAGTCACTTTAAACAATGGCACTTTAATAATGTTTACATATCTTACATTACTCAAATCACATGTATACGCTGTATTTTATACCACCTACTGCACCTTGCCTATGCCGCTCGGCCATCGCTCTTCCATATACTTATATGTACATATTCTCATTCACCCCTTTAGATTTGTGTGTATTAGGTAGTTGTTGGGGAATTGTTAGATTACTTGTTAGATATTACTGCACTGTCGGAACTAGAAGCACAAGCATTTCGCTACACTCGCATTAACATCTGCTAACCATGTGAATGTTACCAACAAAATTTGATTTGATTTGACAAGCAATGTCTTTTCAAATAAGGAAAACATGAGATATTCATGTGAGAATCCCATTACTGATAAAGTGACATCTAGTAAATGAAACTTACCGTATCTAAATGTATTTTGATCAATGCATAATGTAGCCTATGTTCAGCGAGGTGAGATCTCCAAGGGTCTGGTGTAGATTAAAAAAGCATCGGTTGTGGCCCTTACGACTTGGCACATGGCCAGCCGGTCCCTCCCTAGCCCAATAACCAGGAGTGTGAGGGTGATGAAGGAGAGAGGCCAGAGTTAGAGGACGTTTGGCCCATTACAACCTGCTCAATAAGGGACAGGGGACTTTTGAAAGAGAGTTAGATTGAGGAATGGGAAAGAAGGGAAGAGGGGGATGTATTTTAATATTCATCATCCAGATTTTAAGAGGTTGCCGATGAGATGAAACTAAGCAGGAAATGCATGTTCATCAAGAAAGACTGGCTAACTGCCGCACTAATGGAAGGATATGGCCTATTTTGATGCAGTGAATATCCTCCTATAGTTATTGTTACCTGGGGATATTGCGTGTTAGATGCCACAAGCAAACAGCTAGTGGTGTATAGTCTAAACATACCCTTTGCTACTGGCACCCAAAAAATATATTTATATTTGTCACATGCTTCGTAAAAAAACTGGTGTAGATTAATAGGGATAGGCTTACTTACTCATTTTACAAAAATGCAGACTTAAAGATGAAGATATAAAATATACAATAAAAATAGAATCCATTAGGCCCATAGGGTATTTTCTTTTTTACACTATGTACAATGTGATGTGTAGTTCCTCAGTTCTTAGTGGTTAAGACAGCCCAAGTGTGGTTCTGTATAGTAGACTCTGATCCACCTCTCTAAGCATGCTCTGCACAGGGAGTTTCAGCCAACTCTTTGTGTTCCAGGCTGCTCAGCCCTCTGCTCCCCCCTTCCCCCTCCATCTGCTCATGGGCTGGGGAGAGTTCGAGCCAGGGCGGGCCACGAGCTGGAACAAGTCTATCTGCAGTAGCAGACTTGGATCCAGACACAGAGAAGGCTCAGACTGCATGGCAGAGGCTTTCCTCAATACCCTGATGCAGATGACTTCGCTTATTTCTCCCCCCCCCCCACACTCACAGCACAATAATACGCTTTTGTAGTGCAAGGGCAAAATCCCAGCTTTGTCCTGTCAACCTTAATTTATGGCACATATTCTGGACACACATATTGTTGCTTATGCTACAAAGGTGAAGCATTCAACGAGGCAGCAGAGGAAGAGCTGGCAAGGAAAGTCTAGCACTTTCTTTGTTCGAAAATTGTATGAATGAGTCAGTCGCGTTTGGCTTTCCCAACTCAACTCCACTAGTGCATTGATTCCCAAACTTCAAAAAGTCAAATAGGCACAAAGGTGGGATGTCTGTTTTTTTCTAATCTGATTGTGTCTCAGCTTTTCTTTAGGGCTTCTCAGTTAACTAAAATGGGGACCAACTGTCATGTTTTGTCATTGATTATCATGTCTTGTCCCTGTGCTTCCCCTTCTATTCGTTTCCCTCTGCTGGTCTTATTAGGTTCTTTCCCTCTTTCTATCCCTCTCTCTCCCCCTCCCTCTCTCACTCTCTCGCTCTCTCTTCTCTCTATCGTTCCGTTCCTGCTCCCAGCTGTTCCTATTCCCCTAATCAATCATTTAGTCTTCCCACACCTGTTCCCGATCCTTTTCCCTGATTAGAGTCCCTATTTCTCTCCTTGTTTTCCGTTCCTGCCCTGTCGGATCCTTGTCTATAATTCACCGTGCTGTGTCTATGTATTGCCCTGTCGTGTCGTGTTTCCCTCAGATGCTGCGTGGTGAGCAGGTGTCTGAGTCTGCTAGGTTCAAGTGCCTTCCCGAGGCAACCTGCAGTTCTTGATCAAGTCTCCAGTCTGTTCTCGTCTTTACGAGTAGTATTATGCCTTTTGTTTTGTAAAGTATCTTTACTGGATTAAAAACTCTGTTTTCGCCAAGTCGCTTTTGGGTCCTCATTCACCTGCATAACAGAAGGATCCGACCAAGGAATGGACCCAGCGACTACAGATGCTCGTAACACTGCCGTCGAGATCCAAGGAGCCATGCTCGGCAGACACGAGCAGGAATTGTCTGCTGCTCGCCATGCCGTGGAGAACCTGGCCGCTCAGGTTTCCGAACTCTCTGGACAGTTCCAGAGTTTTCGTCTCGTGCCACCTGTTACTTCCTGGCCTGCCGAGCCTCCGGAACCTAGGGTTAATAACCCACCTTGCTACTCCGGGCAGCCCACGGAGTGCCGCTCCTTTCTCACCCAGTGTGATATTGTGTTCTCTCTCCAACCCAACACATACTCTAGCGAGAGAGCTCGGGTTGCTTACGTCATTTCACTCCTTACTGGCCGGGCTCGAGAGTGGGGCACAGCTATCTGGGAGGCAAGGGCTGATTGTTCTAACAATTACCAGAACTTTAAAGAGGAGATGATTCGGGTTTTTGACCGTTCAGTTTTTGGTGGGGAGGCTTCTAGGGCCCTGGCTTCCCTATGCCAAGGTGATCGATCCATAACGGATTACTCTATAGAGTTTCGCACTCTTGCTGCCTCTAGTGACTGGAACGAGCCGGCGCTGCTCGCTCGTTTTCTGGAGGGACTCCACGCAGTGGTCAAAGATGAGATTCTCTCTCGGGAGGTTCCTTCCAGTGTGGACTCTTTGATTGCTCTCGCCATCCGCATAGAACGACGGGTAGATCTTCGTCACCAAGCTCGTGGAAGAGAGCTCGCGCCAACGGTGTTTCCCTGCTCCGCATCGCAACCATCTCCTCCTCTGGCTCAGAGACTGAGCCCATGCAGCTGGGAGGTATTCGCATCTCGACCAAGGAGAGGGAACGGAGGATCACCAACCGCCTGTGCCTCTATTGCGGATTTGATGGACATTTTGTCAATTCATGTCCAGTAAAGGCCAGAGCTCATCAGTAAGCGGAGGGCTACTGGTGAGCGCTACTACTCAGGTCTCTTCATCTAGATCCTGTACTACTATGTCGGACCATCTACGCTGGACCGGTTCGGGTGCTACATGCAGTGCCTTGATTGACTCTGGGGCTGAGGGTTGTTTCATGGACGAAGCATGGGTTCGGAAACATAACATTCCTTTCAGACAGTTAGACAAGCCTACGCCCATGTTTGCCTTAGATGGTAGTCATCTTCCCAGTATCAGATTTGAGACACTACCTTTAACTCTCACAGTATCTGGTAACCACAGTGAGACTATTTCTTTTTTGATTTTTCGTTCACCTTTTACACCTGTTGTTTTGGGTCATCCCTGGCTAGTATGTCATAATCCTTCTATTAATTGGTCTAGTAATTCTATCCTATCCTGGAACGTTTCTTGTCATGTGAAGTGTTTAATGTCTGCCATCCCTCCCATTTCTTCTGTCCCCACTTCTCAGGAGGAACCTGGCGATTTGACAGGAGTGCCGGAGGAATATCATGATCTGCGCACGGTCTTCAGTCGGTCCCGAGCCAACTCCCTTCCTCCTCACCGGTCGTATGATTGTAGTATTGATCTCCTTCCGGGGACCACTCCTCCTCGGGGTAGACTATACTCTCTGTCGGCTCCCGAACGTAAGGCTCTCGAGGATTATTTATCTGTGTCTCTTGACGCCGGTACCATAGTGCCTTCTTCCTCTCCGGCCGGGCGGGGTTCTTTTTTGTTAAGAAGAAGGACGGTACTCTGCGCCCTGCGTGGATTATCGAGGGCTGAATGACATAACGGTTAAGAATCGTTATCCGCTTTCCCTTATGTCATCAGCCTTCGAGATTCTGCAGGGAGCCAGGTGCTTTACTAAGTTGGACCTTCGTAACGCTTACCATCTCGTGCGCATCAGAGAGGGGGACGAGTGGAAAACGGCGTTTAACACTCCGTTAGGGCATTTTGAGTACCGGGTTCTGCCGTTTGGTCTCGCCAATGCGCCAGCTGTTTTTCAGGCATTAGTTAATGATGTTCTGAGAGACATGCTGAACATCTTTGTTTTTGTCTATCTTGACGATATCCTGATTTTTTCACCGTCACTCGAGATTCATGTTCAGCACGTTCGACGTGTTCTACAGCGCCTTTTAGAGAATTGTCTCTACGTAAAGGCTGAGAAGTGCTCTTTTCATGTCTCCTCCGTTACTTTTCTCGGTTCCGTTATTTCCGCTGAAGGCATTCAGATGGATTCCGCTAAGGTCCAAGCTGTCAGTGATTGGCCCGTTCCAAGGTCACGTGTCGAGTTGCAGCGCTTTTTAGGTTTCGCTAATTTCTATCGGCGTTTCATTCGTAATTTCGGTCAAGTTGCTGCCCCTCTCACAGCTCTTACTTCTGTCAAGACGTGTTTTAAGTGGTCCGGTTCCGCCCAGGGAGCTTTTGATCTTCTAAAAGAACGTTTTACGTCCGCTCCTATCCTCGTTACTCCTGACGTCACTAGACAATTCATTGTCGAGGTTGACGCTTCAGAGGTAGGCGTGGGAGCCATTCTATCCCAGCGCTTCCAGTCTGACGATAAGGTTCATCCTTGCGCTTATTTTTCTCATCGCCTGTCGCCATCTGAGCGCAACTATGATGTGGGTAACCGTGAACTGCTCGCCATCCGCTTAGCCCTAGGCGAATGGCGACAGTGGTTGGAGGCGGCGACCGTTCCTTTTGTCGTTTGGACAGACCATAAGAACCTTGAGTACATCCGTTCTGCCAAACGACTTAATGCCCGTCAAGCTCGTTGGGCGTTGTTTTTCGCTCGTTTCGAGTTTGTGATTTCTTACCGTCCGGGTAGCAAAAACACCAAGCCTGATGCCTTATCCCGTCTGTTTAGTTCTTCTGTGGCTTCTACTGATCCCGAGGGGATTCTTCCTTATGGGCGTGTTGTCGGGTTAACAGTCTGGGGAATTGAAAGACAGGTTAAGCAAGCACTCACGCACACTGCGTCGCCGCGCGCTTGTCCTAGTAACCTCCTTTTCGTTCCTGTTTCCACTCGTCTGGCTGTTCTTCAGTGGGCTCACTCTGCCAAGTTAGCTGGTCATCCCGGTGTTCGAGGCACTCTTGCGTCTATTCGCCAGCGCTTTTGGTGGCCGACTCAGGAGCGTGACACGCGCCGTTTCGTGGCTGCTTGTTCGGACTGCGCGCAGACTAAGTCGGGTAACTCTCCTCCTGCCGGTCGCCCTCAGACCGCTCCCCATTCCTTCTCGACCATGGTCTCACATCGCCCTAGACTTCATTACCGGTCTGCCTTTGTCTGCGGGGAAGACTGTGATTCTTACGGTTGTCGATAGGTTCTCTAAGGCGGCACATTTCATTCCCCTCGCTAAACTTCCTTCCGCTAAGGAGACGGCACAAATCATCATCGAGAATGTGTTCAGAATTCATGGCCTCCCGTTAGACGCCGTTTCAGACAGAGGCCCGCAATTCACGTCACAGTTTTGGAGGGAGTTCTGTCGTTTGATTGGTGCGTCCGTCAGTCTCTCTTCCGGGTTTCATCCCCAGTCTAACGGTCAAGCAGAGAGGGCCAATCAGACGATTGGTCGCATACTACGCAGCCTTTCTTTCAGAAACCCTGCGTCTTGGGCAGAACAGCTCCCCTGGGCAGAATACGCTCACAACTCGCTTCCTTCGTCTGCTACCGGGTTATCTCCGTTTCAGAGTAGTCTGGGTTACCAGCCTCCTCTGTTCTCATCCCAGCTTGCCGAGTCCAGCGTTCCCTCCGCTCAAGCGTTTGTCCAACGTTGTGAGCGCACCTGGAGGAGGGTGAGGTCTGCACTTTGCCGTTACAGGGCACAGACTGTGAGAGCCGCCAATAAACGCAGGATTAAGAGTCCAAGGTATTGTTGCGGCCAGAGAGTGTGGCTTTCCACTCGCAACCTTCCTCTTACGACAGCTTCTCGTAAGTTGACTCCGCGGTTCATTGGTCCGTTCCGTGTCTCCCAGGTCGTCAATCCTGTCGCTGTGCGACTGCTTCTTCCGCGACATCTTCGTCGCGTCCATCCTGTCTTCCATGTCTCCTGTGTCAAGCCCTTTCTTCGCACCCCGTTCGTCTTCCCTCCCCCTCCCGTCCTTGTCGAGAGCGCACCTATTTACAAGGTACGTAAGATCATGGACATGCGTTCGGGGACGGGGTCACCAATACTTAGTGGATTGGGAGGGTTACGGTCCTGAGGAGAGGAGTTGGGTTCCGTCTCAGGACGTGCTGGACCGTTCGCTTATTGATGGTTTCCTCCGTTGCCGCCAGGGTTCCTCCTCGAGTGCGCCAGGAGGCGCTCGGTGAGTGGGGGGTACTGTCATGTTTTGTCATTGATTATCATGTCTTGTCCCTGTGCTTCCCCTTCTATTCGTTTCCCTCTGCTGGTCTTATTAGGTTCTTTCCTCTTTCTATCCCTCTCTCTCCCCCTCCCTCTCTCACTCTCTCGCTCTCTCTTCTCTCTATCGTTCCGCTCATGCTCCCAGCTGTTCCTATTCCCCTAATCAATCATTTAGTCTTCCCACACCTGTTCCCGATCCTTTTCCCTGATTAGAGTCCCTATTTCTCTCCTTGTTTTCCGTTCCTGCCCTGTCGGATCCTTGTCTATAATTCACCGTGCTGTGTCTATGTATTGCCCTGTCGTGTCGTGTTTCCCTCAGATGCTGCGTGGTGAGCAGGTGTCTGAGTCTGCTAGGTTCAAGTGCCTTCCCGAGGCAACCTGCAGTTCTTGATCAAGTCTCCAGTCTGTTCTCGTCTTTACGAGTAGTATTATGCCTTTTGTTTTGTAAAGTATCTTTACTGGATTAAAAACTCTGTTTTCGCCAAGTCGCTTTTGGGTCCTCATTCACCTGCATAACACCAACGGACAATAATTTCTCTGTTTACACTCTTAGAAAAAAAATGTTCCAAAAGGGGTTTTGCCTGTCACGATAGAGAACTATTTTTGGTTCAAAAAAATAGTTCTCTATCGAATAGTTCTCTATCTGTGGAAAGGATTCTCTATCTGTGGAAAGGATTCTACATGGAACCCAAAATGGTTCTACCTGGAACCAAAACGGTTCTACAAGGAACCAAAAAGGGTTATTCAAAGGGTTATCCTATGGGGACAACCGAAGAACCCTTCTAGGTTCTTGATGACACCTTTTTTTCTAAGGGTCTAGGTCTCTTCCAGTGTCTGCTCAAAACATGACCCTCATGAATCATTGGATATTGAAAGGAAGTTTAGTTTTCAGTTTTTGAAAGCCTGCCCTCTTTGTTAACAATTCAATATGGCAGATTTATCAAATCAAATCAAATGTATTTATATAGCCCTTCGTACATCAGCTGATATCTCAAAGTGCTGTACAGAAACCCAGCCTAAAACCCCAAACAGCAAGCAATGCAGGTGTTGGAACCAGGGGTGGCCAGTCCTCTTCTGGCTGTCCCGGGTGAAGATTATAACAGAACAAGATGTTCAAATGTTCAAAAATGACCAGCATGGTCAAATAATAGGTCTGGGACAGGTAGCACGTCCTGTGAACAGGTCAGAATTCCATAGCCGCAGGCAGAACAGTTGAAACTGGAGCAGCAGCACGGCCAGGTGGACTGGGGACAGCAAGGGGTCATCATGCCAGGTAGTCCTGAGGCATGGTCCTAGGGCTGAGGTCCTCCAAGAGAGAGAAAGGAAAGAGAGAAATAGATAATTAGAGAGAGCATACTTAAATTCACACAGGACAACGGATAAGACAGGAGAAGTACTCCAGATATAACAAACTGACACTAGCCCCCTGACACAAGCCGTATTTAGCACTAACTGAAGTTTATTTGGTGCCTTATCTGGGTAGCCGGACAGTAGAGCATTGCAGTAGTCTAACCTAGAAGTACCAAAGTACCATTTTTCTGCATCATTTTTGGACAGAAAGTTTCTGATTTTTGCAATGTTACGTAGATGGAAAAAAGCTGTCCTTGAAACAGTCTTGATATGTTCATCAAAAGAGAGATCAGGGTCCAGAGTAACGCCGAGGTCCTTCACAGTTTTATTTGAGACGACTGTACAACCATCAAGATTAATTGTCAGATTCAACAGAAGATCTCTTTGTTTCTTGGGACCTAGAACAAGCATCTCTGTTTTGTCAGTTTAAAAGTAGAAATTTTGCTGCCATCCACTTCCTTATGTCTGAAACACAGGCTTCTAGCAAGGACAATTTTGGAGCTTCACCATGTTTCATTGAAATGTACAGCTGTGTGTCATCCACATAGCAGTGAAAGTTAACATTATGTTTTCGAATGGCATCCCCAAGAGGTCAAATATATAATGAAAAGAATAGTGGTTCTAAAATGGAACCTTGAGGAACACCGCAATTTACAGTTGATTTGTCAGAGGACAAACCATTCACAGAGACAAACTGATATCTTTCTGACAGATAAGATCTAAATCAGGCCAGAACTTGTCCGTGTAGACCAATTTGGGTTTCCAATCTCTCCAAAATTATATAGAATTGATACCCTTGATTCAGCAGAGTTCAACGTGTTGGAACTATCATTTGGAGCGTGAATGTGTGAGTCTATTTCTCAATACATTCAAAATTTGTTCATCTATTGCCCAGAATGTGTTTTTTTCTCTTCAGCTCAAGGTTTGTGTCAAAGAAAGTGCATCAAGAAAGAAGTCTCCTCCTTTGCTGTGGGCCCTATGTCTGGGTCTCAAATTGCACCCTTTTCCCTACATAGTGCACTACTTTCAACCAGGGCCCATAGGGTCTGTTCTCCTTGACATGCCATCCGTGGACTAATCCGAAGTGACTGACTGCCCCCTGATGCAGAGCACAGCACTGAGCACAGACCTTTCCGATTCCGTCAACGGCTGGGGAAACAAAAGCTCCGGGGGAAAAAAGCAAACCCACTGTTGAACGGATTGACATTTCCTGTGATATTTGAGTCAAACTGCACATACATACATAGCTTTCAGGAGAAAACATGGCATTCACTCCAGGGAGACCCTCACCGCCCAACCCCACTCTGAAGTACAGCTCAATCCAGCAGGTATGTTGTGGTAGTTAAAGTGATGATGTTGGTGGGGTGAGTTTACTGTGATCTTAATGTACTAGTTGGCAGAAGCATACCACTTACAATTTGGTCACACTTCATTTGGATAGTCCCATATATACAGTTTCTTGCAAAAGTATTCATCCCCCTTGGTGTTTTTCCTATTTTGTTGCATCACAGCCTGTAATTTAAATTTATTTTCATTTGGATTTCATGTAATGGACACACACAAAATAGTCCAAATTGGTGAAGTGAAATTAAAACAATAACTTTTTTTTTAATGCAAAAAAATATTAAATGTAAAAGTGGTGCGTGTATATGTATTCACCCCCTTTGCTATGAAGCCCCTAAATAAGATCTGATGCAACCAATTACCTTCAGAAGTCACATAATTCGTAAAATATTGTCCACCTGTGTACAATATAAGTGTCAAATGATCTGTCACATTCTCTCAATATATATACACCTGTTCTGAAAGGCCCCAGAGTCTGCAACACCACTAAGCAAGGGGCACCATGAAGACCAAGGAGCTCTCCAAACAGGTCAGGGACAAAGTTGTGGAGAAGTACAGATCAGGGTTGGGTTATAAAAAATATCTGAAACTTTGAACATCCCACAGAGTACCATTAAATACATTATTAAAAAATAGAGGGCCGCCCACCAAAATTCACAGACCAGGCAAGGAGGGCATTAACCAGAGAGGAAACAAAGTGATCAAAGATAACCCTGAAGGAGCTAAAAAGCTCCACAGCAGAGATTTGTGTATCTGTGCATAGGACCACTTTAAGCCATACACTCCACAGATCTGGGCTTTACAGAAGAGTGACCAGAAAAAAGCTGTTGGCTAAAGAATAAAATAAGCAAACACGTTTGGTGTTCGCCAAAAGGCATGTGAGAGACTCCCCAAACATATGGAAGAAGGTACTCTGGTCAGATGTGACTAAAATGTAGCTTTTTGGCCATCAAGGAAAATGCTAAGTCTGGCGCAAACCCAACACCTTTCATCACCCCGAGAATACCATCCCCAAAGTGAAGCAGAGTGGTGGATGCTTTATTGGCAGGGACTGGGAAACTGGTCAGAATTTAAGGAATGATGGATGGCGCTACAGGGAAATTCTTGAGGGAAACCTGTTTAAGTCTTTGAGACTGGGAAGGAGGTTCACCTTCCAGCAGGACAATGACCCTAAGCATACTGCTAAAACAACACTTGAGTGGTTTAAGGGGAAACATTTAAATGTCTAGGAATGGACTAGTCAAAGCCCAGACCTCATTCCAATTGAGAATCTGTGGTATGACGTAAAGATTGCTATACACCAGTGGAACCCATCCAACTTGAAGGAGCTGGAGCAGTGAGGGGGTGAATGCTTTCGCAAGCCACTGTAGATGATCTACAGATTGTCATATCTGTTGATAAGCAACTGCTTGCTAAGGTTAGGGTTAGAATAAGGGTAAGGGTTAAGTTTAGGGTTATGATAAGGGTTAAGGTTAGGACTAGGGTTAGAGTTAGTGGATTGTTATTGAACATCGACTGAACATCTACAAACCATCTACTTGGGACTGTCCAAATAAAGTGATTACTCCAATTCTAACCATCTACCTTGAACTATACAAATAAAGTGAGTCCTTCCATTCTAACCATCTACCTTGAACTATACAAACAAAGTGAGTCCTTCCATTCTAACCATCTACCTTGAACTATACAAATAAAGTGATTCCTTCAATTCTAACCATCTACCTTGAACTATACAAATAATGTGTTACCTTCAATGTGTATCTGCCTCTTGGTCTATACTGTATCAAAACAATATCAAAACATATCTGTTGCTGGGTACTAGCAAAATTACTTGGATTCTGTGTCAGCAACTAATGGACACAGCTGAAGGGGCTCAAGTAATCTGGTCCCTAACGTCATCTTGATCACTCTCCTGGGCATATCAACAAGTGTTATGTAATTCTCTTTTCTTTTGCATAGTAAACAGATTGGGGGATTGTTGTTCTTTTTAAAGGTCATGGATGATCAGGGACCCAGGAATACCTTTTGTCATCAGATGCACCAAGCAGTTATTGAACCCTTAGCAAGAACCACACACGCTAGCGAAACAATATTCACCAGTGTTTAATTTTCAACCATGTTCTGGCATTTTACTAAGACCTTAACATCAATGCTAGCCTTCAAACCAAAGTGCTTAACATTAAATTATTATTGTAAGATCAAGTAGCGATTTCTGAGAGGTGTGGATATGTGCTTTTTGCCGATCAAAAACATATTGGGTTACAGTAAAGGGCCCCTTCATTTCAAAATCTCACAACATTGCATCGATTAAGTGGACAGCTTTATCCAGAAAGACCCCTTTCAAATATATGTGTTTTTTTTCTCGACATTGTCACATTCTGACCCTAGTTATTGTGTTAATTGTTTGTTTTAGTTGGTCAGGACGTGAGTTGGGTGGGCATTCTATGTTTTGTGTGTCTAGGTTGTTTTTCCGTGTTCGGCCTAGTATGGTTCTCAATCAGAGGCAGGTGTCGTTAGTTGTCTCTGATTGAGAATCATACTTAGGTAGCCTGGGTTTCACTGTTGTTTTGTGGTTGATTGTTTCCGTGTCTGTGTTTGTTTCACCACACAGGACTGTTTCGGTTTTCAATTTATTGTTTTTTATTTTTGTAGTTCTCAGTTATCCTTCTGTAGCTCAGTTTAGAGCATTTGTAACCACGCCAGGGTTTGGGTCCTCCGATCCTTCAGCAGGGACCACCCATACGTAGAATTATGCATGTAAAACACTCCATGACTGTAAGTCGCTTTGAAAAGTTTATAAAAGCGTCTGCTAAATGGCATATATTATTATTTATTATTATTATCGTCTATATTTAAAGATTTTTAACACTAACCACGCTGCATTTTGGTCCTCCTCTCCTTCAGCAGAAGGAGACATGAATTACTGTGTGATATTTAACATTCTCTGCATGTAAAACACTCCATATTTAGATTTATCAAACTGGTATCGCCTGAAAAGTTTATATTAAAAGCTAGTCCTGTAACGGGTGTCTTCGTCTGAGGTGGAAGAATCGGACCAAAGCGCAGCGTGTTCATGACTTTTATTGAACTGAACACTGGAACAAAATAACAAAGAGAATAAATGAAACCGAGCAGTCCTGTCAGGTGCAGAAAACATTAAACAGAAAATAACTACCCACAAAACATAGGTGGGAAAAAGTACCTAAGTATGGTTCCCAATAAGAGACAACGATAGTCAACTGTCTCTGATTGAGAACCATACCCGGCCAAAACATAGAAAAAGGAACATAGAATGCCCACCCAAATCACACCCTGACCAAACCAAAATAGAGACATAAAAAGCTCTCTAAGGTCAGGGAGTGACAAGTCCTCTCTTGACCAAAGCCTGTATACTGCGGAAATTATAACAGACTGAATAGATGTGCGAGAGAGAGTCATCTTTTACTAGACTAATTGCAAGACCTTTTATATTTTTTTAATTTATTTTACCTTTATTTAACCAGGCAAGTCAGTTAAGAACACATTCTTATTTTCAATGACAGCCTGGGAACAGTGGGTTAACTGCCTGTTCAGGGGAAGAACGACAGATTTGTACCTTGTCAGCTCGGGGGTTTGAACTCGCAACCTTCCGGGTACTAGTCCAACACTCTAACCACTATGCTACGCTAATCATTTGATTAACAAGGTTATGACTGAAGTCCTTACCTACAACATGCCAAATCATTCAGTCGATAAAGAGAGCAAGAAGCCAGAGCACCAGATTGGAATTTGAGGAGACAAATAGCATTTGAATGATGCCATGCATTATTATGTCATTTCCATAGTCATCTAATAGCTGTCTTACATTTATAAAAAGGAGAACGTTATACAGTAACAGATGGTGAGAGTAAATCGGTGGCTCAGGAGCTATTTATTAAATGCATTATTAATTATTTTCAACATGATGAGCTCTGCAGCTTCCAGGACAGGCTTGGAAGGAGAGTGTGTGCTAATCCCTGCCATCATTAAGCCTGTCCTGAAACCACTAACCCCTGTCTGCCAAGATGACCTAAGCCAAGCCATATACAATACTACAACAGTCAGATTATGCTCTAATGATGTGTTGTGGAAATTCTTACACAGGGACAGTCAAAGTCAATCTTAAATTAATCATTGTTCATTGACAGCATGCTGAAGAGATTCCCACAAACTCAATGCACCAAGTACACATGTCGATTAGGAGCTCGAACGGGGCAGTCCCATTTAGTTATCTTATATACTGGTTACAGACACGTTACATAGGTCCCCCCCATATCTTTGCCAGGCACAGGCAGGAACCAAGGATTGTTTATGACACCAATGACACAAGATTAACATTTTCAAGACTTTCTTCACACAGTAAAATTTCCTTCACAGATGTCGTAGTAGTGTGTGATCTTTGCATTATCTAGACAGACATGGCCGATCATGAGTCCAATTTCAAAAGATGCAGGCTGGAATGGATTTGTCTTGTATTGTTTTTTTATGGAACACAGTCACCATCTCACAACAGTCACCATCTTAGCTTTGTTCTAAAACTGTAGTTTATCTGTTTACTTGGCGTTGACAGTAGAAAGCCAGAGGAGAGAACAGATTATAGACTTGAGTACTTGAGTAGCTGGCGTATGGCTGCAACACCCCGGGTGGCAACATGACTCGGTGGCGTAGATAAATCATGTGGTGGGTTGGGGTATGTGGTCTCAAGCAAAGTGAATCAGCCAAATGCAGAAGTGTGTGTGTTCATGAAAGAGCAGACCTTTCCCACATGGTAGCAGGCTCCACTGGAGCAGACAATTGCAATGTAGCCATGTGAAAACAGGGCAAGATGGAGTCACGTTCCACTGACGGGCTCACCGAAATGCCACAACTTTGATTGTGGAGAACCCACAGCAAAAGAATCAAAGGGAAACAGAGATAAAGTAGGTAAAGATAGGGTACTTCGTTCAGTTAAAATGGTTTTTACTTTGACCAAAACCTGGCTCCCAGGTTTAGTTTGTAATTTGAAGGACCAGACTCCATTCCCTTCATGCGTGTTTCCCAACTGTGTGTGCTTGCTCATCAATCTGCGTGTTCCCTCCCTGTCCTTCCCATTCTCCCTCCCCACCAGCCACCACTGTACAGTATCTCTATTTTATTTTTTTAATGTTATTTCACCTTTATTTAACCAGGTAGTCAAGTTGAGAACAAGTTCTCATTTACAACTGCGACCTGGTCAAGATAAAGCAAAGGAGTGCGACAAAATCAGCACTGTTACACATGGGATAAACAAACGTACAGTCAATAACACAATATAAAAAAACATATGCAGTGTGTGCAAATGCAGTAAGATTATAGAAGTAAGGCAATAAATAGACCATAGAGGCAAAACATTTACAATTTAGCATTAACACTGGAGAGATAGATGTGCAGATGATGATGTGCAAGTAGAGATACTTGGGTGCAAAAGAGCAAAAATAAATAAAAATATGGGGATGAGGTAGTTGGGTGGGCTATATACGGATGGGCTGTGTACAGGTGCAATGATCAGTAAGCTGCTCTGACAGCTGACGTTTAAAGTTAGTGAGGGAGATATAAGACTCCAGCTTCAGTGATTTTTGCAATTTGTTCCAGTCATTGGCAGCAGAGAACTGGAAGGAAAGGCGACCAAATGAGGAGTTGGCTTTGGGGATGACCAGTGAAATATACCTGCTGGAGCGCTTGCTACGGGTGTGTGTTGCTATGGCGAGCGGAGATAAGGCGGGGCTTTACCTAGCAAAGACTTATAGATGAGCTCGAGCCAGTGGGTTTGGCGATGAATATGTAGCAGTGGTGGGTAGTTTATGGGGCTTTGTTGACAAAACAGATGGCACTGTAATAGACTACAATTTGCTGAGTAGAGTGTTGGAGACTATTTTGTAAATGACATCCCCGAAGTCAAGGATCGGTAGGATAGTCAGTTTTACAAGGGTATGTTTGGCAGCATGAGTGAAGGAGGCTTTGTTGCAAAAAAATGAATTCAATTCTAGATTTAATTTTGGATTGGAGATGCTTAATGTGAGTCTGGAAGGAGAGGTTACAGTCTAACCAGACATCTAGGTATTTGTAGTCATTGAAGAGCATGCATTTAGTTTTACTTACATTTAAGAGCAGTGGAGGCCACTGATGGGGTGTTGTATGGCATTGAAGCTTGTCTGGAAGTTAGTTAACACCGTGTCCAACGAAGGGCCAGAAGTATACAGAATGGTGCTGTCTGTGTAGAGGTGGATCAGAGATTCACCAGCAGCAAGAGTGACATACTTGATATATACAGAGAAAAGAGTCGGCCCGAGAATGTAACCCTATGGCACCACTATGGAGACTGTCAGAGGTCCGGACAACAGGCCCTCTGATTTAACACACTGAACTCTATCGTAGAAGTAGTTGGTGAACCAGGCGACGCAGTCATTTGAGAAACCAAGGCTGTTGAGTCTGCCAATAAGAATACGGTGATTGACATAGTTGAAAGCCTTGGCCAAGCCGATGAAGACGGCTGCACAGTACTGTCTTTTATCGATGGTGGTTATGATATCATTTAGGACCTTGAGCGTGGCTGACGTGCACCCATGACCAGCTCGGAAACCAGATTGCATAGCGAAGAAGGTACGGTAGGGTTCGAAATGATCGGTGATCTGTTTGTTAACTTGGGTTTGAAGACCTTAGAAAGGCAGGGTAGGATAGATATAGGTCTGTAGCAGTTAGGGTCTAGTGTCTCCCCCTTTGAAGAGGGGGATGACCGTGGCAGCTTACCAATCTTTGGAGATCTCAGATGACACAAAGGAGAGGTTGAACAGGCTAGTAAAAGAGGTTGCAACAATTCCGGTGGATAATTTTAGAAATAGAGAGTCCAGATTGTCTAGCCCAGATGATTTGTAAGGAGTCCAGATTTTGCAGCTCTTTCGGAACATCAGCTATCTGGATTTGAACGACCAGGAGGTCCGTGGGGCGACGCACAATTGGCCTAGCATCATCTGGGTTAGGGAGGGCTTGGCCGGTAGGGATATCCTTGTCTCATCGCGCACCAGCGACTCCTGTGGTGGGCCGGGCGCAGTGCTCACTAACCAAGGTTGCCGGGTGCACGGTGTTTCCTCCGACACATTGGCGCGGCTGGCTCCCGGGTTGGATGCGCGCTGTGTTAAGAAGCAGTGCGGCTTGGTTGGGTTGTGTATCGGAGGACGCATGACTTTCAACCTTCGTCTCTCCCGAGCCCGTACGGGAGCTGTAGCGATGAGACAAGATAGTTGCTACTAAAACAATTGGATACCACGAAATTGGGGAGAAAATGGTGTAAAATAAAACAATTAAAATAAAAAGTCTGGAATGAACCAAGGGCTATATTTGTTCTTAGATCATTTTTTTTTTGGAATGGGGCATGCTTATTTAAGATGGTGAGGAAAGCACATTTAAGAACAACTATGCATCCTCTACTGACAGGATGAGGTCAATATCCTTCCAGGATACCCAGACCAGGTCGATTAGAAAGGCCTCCTTGCTGAAGTGTTTTAGGGAGCATTTGACAGTGATGATGGGTTGTCGTTTGACTGCGGAAACATTCCGGAAGCAGGCAATGAGGCAGTCATCACTGAGATCCTGGTTAAAGACAGCAGACAGCAGAGGTGTATTTAGATGGCAGGTTTGTCAGGATAATATTTATTTATTTCACCTTTATTTAACCAGGTAGGCAAGTTGAGAACAAGTTCTCATTTACAATTGCGACCTGGCCAAGATAAAGCCAAGCAGTTCGACACGTACACCAACACAGAGTTACACATGGAGTAAAACAAACATACAGTCAATAATACAGTAGAAAAATGACTCTACATACAATGTGAGCAAATGAGGTGAGATAAGGGAGGAGGCCTTATGCGAAGTAAATACAATATAGCAAGTAAAACACTAGAATGGTAGTTTTGCAATGGAAGAATGTGCAAAGTAGAAATAAAATATAATGGGGTGTAAACGAGCAAAATAAATTAATTAATTAAATACAGTTGGGAAAGAGGTAGTTGTTTGGGCTAAATTATAGGTGGGCTATGTACAGGTGCAGTAATCTGTGAGCTGCTCTGGCAGCTGGTGCTCAAATAAAACTATGAAGGACCTCGACGTTACTCTGGACCCTGATCTCTCTTTTGAAGAACATATCAAGACCATTTCGAGGACAGCTTTTTTCCATCTACGTAATATTGCAAAAATCAGAAACTTTCTGTCCAAAAATTATGCAGAAAATTTAATCCATGCTTTTGTCACTTCTAGGTTAGACTACTGCAATGCTCTACTTTCCGGCTACCCGGATAAAGCACTAAATAAACTTCAGTTAGTGCTAAATACGGCTGCTAGAATCCTGACTAGAACCCAAAAATTTGATCATATTACTCCAGTGCTAGCCTCTCTACACTGGCTTCCTGTCAAAGCAAGGGCTAATTTCAAGGTTTTACTGCTAACCTACAAAGCATTACAAGGGCTTGCTCCTACCTATCTCTCTGATTTGGTCCTGTCCTACATACCTACACGTAGGCTAAGGTCACAAGACACAGACCTCCTAATTGTCCCTAGAATTTCTAAGCAAACAGCTGGAGGCAGGGCTTTCTCCTATAGAGCTCCATTTTTATGGAACGGTCTGCCTACCTATGTCAGAGACGCAAACTCGGTCTCAACCTTTAAGTCTTTACTGAAGACTCATCTCTTCAGTGGGTCATATGATTGAGTGTAGTCTGGCCCAGGAGTGGGAAGGTGAACGGAAAGGCTCTGGAGCAACGAACCGCCCTTGCTGTCTCTGCCTGGCCACTGGGATTCTCTGCCTCTAACCCTATCACAGGGGCTGAGTCACTGGCTTACTGGGGCTCTCTCATGCCGTCCCTGGAGGGGGTGCGTCACCTGAGTGGGTTTGATTCACTGTTGTGGTCATCCTGTCTGGGTTTGGCGCCCCCCCCCCTTGGGTTGTGCCGTGGCGGAGATCTTTGTGGGCTATACTCAGCCTTGTCTCGGGATGGTAAGTTGGCGGTTGAAGATATCCCTCTAGTGGTGTGGGGGCTGTGCTTTGGCAAAGTGGGTGGGGTTATATCCTTCCTGTTCCTGTCCGGGGGTGTCCTCGGATGGGGCCACAGTGTCTCCTGACCCCTCCTGTCTCAGCCTCCAGTATTTATGCTGCAGTAGTTTGTGTCGGGGAGCTAGGGTCAGTTTGTTATATCTGGAGTACTTTTCCTGTCCTATTTGGTGTCCTGTGTGAATCTACGTGTGCGTTCTCTAATCCTCTCCTTCTTTCTTTCTCTCTCTCGGAGGACCTGAGCCCTAGGATCATGCCCCAGGACTACCTGACATGATGACTCCTTGCTGTCCCCAGTCCACCTGGCCATGCTGCTGCTCCAGTTTCAACTGTTCTGCCTTACTATTATTCGACCATGCTGGTCATTTATGAACATTTGAACATCTTGGCCATGTTCTGTTATAATCTCCACCCGGCACAGCCAGAAGAGGACTGGCCACCCCACATAGCCTGGTTCCTCTCTAGGTTTCTTCCTACGTTTTGGCCTTTCTAATGAGTTTTTCCTAACCACCTTGCTTCTACAACTGCATTGCTTGCTGTTTGGGGTTTTAGGCTGGGTTCCTGTACAGCACTTTGAGATATCATCTGATGTATGAAGGGCTATATAAATACATTTGATTTGATTTAATTTGCTTAAAGCTAGTGAGGGCGATAAATGTTTCCAGTTTCAGAGATTTTTGCAGTTCGTTCCAGTCATTGACAGCATATCTATGAGGGTGCCCGTGTTTGCTGATTTAGGGTTGTACCTGTTAGGTTCTTTGATTATTTCTGTGAGATTAAGGGCATCTATCTTAGATTGTAGGATGGCCGGCGTGTTAAGAATATCCCAGTTTAGGTCACCTAACAGTACGAACTCTGAAGATAAATGGGAGGGCAAATTCATTCACATATGGTTTCCAAGGCACAACTGGGGGCTGAGGGGTGTCTATAACAAGCGTTAACAGTAAGATACTTATTTCTGGAAAGGTGGATTTTTAAAAGTAGAAGCTCAAACTGTTTGGGCACAGACCTGGATTGCATAACATAACTCTGCAGACTATCTCTGCAGTGGATTGCAACTCCACTCCCTTTGGAAGTTCTATCTTTCCGGAAAATTTAGTTGGGAATGGAAATTTGGCATTCCAAAAAGCCAGGATTCAGATATGGCTAGGACATTTGGGTTGGTGCAGTGTGCTAAAGCAGTGAATAAAACAGATTTAGGGAGGATGCTTCTGATGTTAACGTGCATGAAACCAAGACATTTACGTTTACAGAAGTCAACAAATGAGAGCACCTGGGGAATAGGAGTGGAACTGGGGCTACAGGGCCTGGGTTAACCTCTACATCACCAAAGGAACAGAGAAGGAGTATGAAAAGGGTACGGCTAAAGGCTATAAGAACTGGTTGTCTAGTGCGTTGGGAACAGAGAATGAAAGGAGCAGATTTCTGGGTGTGGTAGAATAGATTCTGGGCATAATGTAAAGACAAGGGTATAGTATGATGTGAGTACAGTGGAGGTAAACCTAGCCGTTGAGTGACGATAATAGAGGTTTCGTCTATGGAGATAACAGTTAAACCAGGTGAGGTCTCCTTATGTGTATGGGGTGGGAAAAAAGAGCTTTCTGTCAGGACCCGGTTACGAACCCGGGTCTACAGAGTGAGAAACAGTCACTTAACCAACTGAGCCACGCATAGTCGGCAGAACCCAGAAGATGAGGCAGACACAGCAGTACTTGAGACGGAGTATTTAATGAAGTAAAAAGTGAAGTTCTTCAGGAAAACATGTAACTCCACAACCTCACAAGGAATTCCACAAGAACAAAGGTAATCCTCCAAGACAAAAAGGTAAATCCACAAGGTGGAAGGTATAGCACAAAAAGCCTCAAAAGATACTCAAAAAACAAACAAACAAGAGCAAAAAACAGAATTCCACAAGCGAGTCCACCGGGATCAACAAGAGTTCACAGAGTACTAGGGCTGGGTGCTAACATACAAACACAGAGCAAAGAACAGAGGAAAACAAAGGGTTTAAATACAATCAGGGGAAATGAGGCACAGGTGCAAATAATAATGGGGATCAAGGGAAAACAAAAGGTCAAAAGGCACAATGGGGGCATCTAGTGACCAAAAACCGGAACAACCCTGGCCAAATCCTGACACTTTCTAAGGCATGTTGAGCGGGACTGAGGGCTCTACAGTGGAATAAAACAATAAGAACTAGCCGAGACACCAGTAGAAACGGCATATTGACATTAGAGAGGCATAAAGCAATCACAGGTGTTGATCGGGAGAGCTAAGATTACAACGGGTAAATGGAGATGAATGGGCAGAACAGGTCAGATAGGTACATACAGGGCCTGAGTTCAAGGCTGAGGCTGACAGATAAACAAAATGAGGTACTGTGTTATTGAAACAGTCCAGTGGGCATCAGCTTTGTAGCCGAGTGTTCATAAGGTCCAATGAACAGCAATAGGTGGGTCAGGGGGCCGTTCAGTAGTCACTACTATGCTAGGCGAGCGGAGGACACAGCATTCAGAAAGCTAGTAGGCCACAGCTAGCAGATGGTTCTTCGGCGACATCGTAACGGAATAGCCTGTTGAGACCACATTGGGCGATTACGTCGGCAGACCAGTCGTGATGGATCGGCGGGGCTCTGTGTCGACAATAACGGGTCCAGGCCAATTGGTATATCGGTATATCGGCCTAGCTCGAGGCTAGGTCAAGGCTCTGCTATCTGAGCAGCTAACCGATCGCTGCAGCTGTACATAATCTATCGGCAAATAGCCCACCCATTTTTACCTACCTCATCCCCATACTGTTTTTATTTATTTACTTTTCTGCTCTTTTGCACATCAATATCTCTACCTGTACATGACCATCTGATCATTTGTCACTCCAGTGTTAATCTGCAAAATTGTAATTATTCGCCTACCTCATGCCTTTTGCACACAATGTATATAGACTCCACGTTTTTTTCTTCCTCTTGTGTTATTGACTTGTTAATTGTTTACTCCATGTGTAACTCTGTGTTGTCTGCTCACACTGCTATGCTTTATCTTGGCCAGGTCGCAGTTGCAAATGAGAACTTGTTCTCAACTAGCCTACCTGGTTAAATAAAGGTGAAATAAAATAAATTAAATAAATAAAAAGGCTAGCTGGTGCTTGCTTTGGGACAGAGGCTTTAGCTACTAATTTGCAGCTAGCTAGCTGCGATTATCCGGTGTAATGATCCAGAGTTGCTGGAATCGGGTGATGTGGTAGAGAGAAGCAGTCCGCTATGCTCTGGGTTGATATTGCAATGTGCAGACTGGCAGGTATTTTCCGGGCTATGGCTGGCTGGTGTCCGAGCTAAAGGTGAAGACCGCAAGCCGTGGCTAACAAAGACTAGTAGCTAGTTATCAGGCCAGCTCCTGGTGGAGGTTCCGGTTATAAGGAATAAAAATTGCAGATCCGTACCACATTGGGTGAGACGGGTTGCAGGAAAGTATTTTTAGTTCGTAGATTTAGTTTGTAGATAGAAAGTGAGATTCAAATTTATTACAAAAAAGCTGGCTATTTACACAGGATAAGACACAGGATAAGACAAAGACAAACACACGTCTGACTGCTACGCCATCTTGGAACAAAAGGTAATGTAGCATCTGGTCTTGCAGAGAGTTCCCCGGCTGCGGTCCTGTTATTAACCTCCTATCCTTTAGGGAGGGCATGATGAAGCACACAGCAGGGTTGATAGAGATTGTGTATTTGTCACAAATGGTACCCTATTCACTATATAAGTGCACTACGTTTGACCAGGGCACATGTAGTGCACTAAATACACAGAGCTTCCCTCTAACTCCTGTTGAATGACCTTTTGGTTAAATGGATAGAATACTATCACAGGGCCTTTAGAGGGGATGCATGGTATATCAGACTGGATTACTGTCAACATATTATGCTTTTCACTCCCTGTTCATTAGTTCTTCACCATGCTGCCCTTACCTTATTTAAAACCAAGAGATTGAGAGCAATCAATAAAATTAGTCTATTCTTCATGGCCCTCTCTGTAGAATTGATTTGATCTGAGCATAGCTATACAGATGACAAATTATACATTTGGCCAGGTTAATTGTTGAGCTGATATTTGAAAATTAAGCTCTCCCCACACTGGAAGCCTTGGCCTTCATCAGGGCGGGGGCAACCATTTTGAAATGTATAGACCCAGATTGTGCAGCTACTGAGGCATGCTGCTGTCTGCTCGGAGCCCTGAAGCTGGAGGATTCCTTCCTCTCACATGGCAGAGCTTATTGGGGACATTAGGTCTGTATGGCCATTGGTTCAACCCGAGTGCCCTCAGCAGGTTGATGTTTATTGTCATGAGTCTTGTCCTGGAGGCAGAACTGAGCGATTTCCCATTAGATAGGCCCCTTAATCATAATTGGCTATAAAACTTAATGAAAACAAATATTTGTTTTTTGGTCTTAATTTAAGGTTAGGCATTAGGGTTAGCAGTGTGGTTAGGGTTAAGGTTAGGGTTAGGTTTCAAATCTGATTTTAAGATTTTGTGGTTATGCCAGCTAGTGATCACTCTGCAGTGCTGCCTCCAGAACAAGATTCACTAACAACAATAGCATGATTCAGTAGCATGACAGCACGGTTAGTAATCATGAATAGGATATGTCACATGAAGAACTGCATCTCCATTACCTACAGGCTTAGCCAATAGCTCATAGGCTTAGAGCATAGGGGTAGAGGAGCTGTATTAGAAAGGGAGTGAGTATCTGATGTTCTTTATAATACTGATACTTTGATTAATATACATAATACTTGTTCACATTATATTACATCTAAAACACTATAATGTACACATGGATTTTGCAAACTTTTCAACCCTTTCACCCACGTAATGTCAACCAACAGGTCATTGATGTATATTTTAGTCTCACAGACAAGAAGAAGAAGAAGTTGATATGTTAAGCATGATGTAAAGGTTACAAAGGTCTAATCATGGTACTGTAGTCTGCTTGCCCTTTCAACAACAGCGTGAATCAAATGATTCAGTGATTATAACAGTATCATAATAATGCTTGACAAATATGTCTTAGATAGTCTTGCATGTTTATTTGACTAATATTGTCTGATTTATAGTCCTTTAGAGATCATTGTTATTATTATTATTTTACAAACTGGAAACTGAGTTCTGACAGAATTGTTTTTATTCTTACACCAAGTTGGTTACCAATGGTGCTGCTTTTTCCCCGTTTATGGCCCCTTCTTTGATAAAGCTGGTGTGTCACTTACTGACCATATTGTTCAGTTATTCTTTTGATACTTTAAATACATACATTAGTTCAGTGCATACTGTATGTTATTTTCCTCTATGTACACTTCCTCATCCCCCCTTCCCTCTTTCTTTCTCTCTCTCTTTCTTCCCCTCCGGTAGAGAGACGTGGTCCTCAGGCTGGCGCCTTCCACAAAGCGTTCTGTAAAAGTGTAATTGTGGCTAATGGTTTGTGCAGCTAATTAAAGTGTATGAATTACAGTAATCAGTCAGCCACGTTGGGCCACGCTTTGCCCCTGCTCCTCCAGGCATGGCAGGGCTAGAAGAGAAAAGAGGAGTGTGAGAGAGAGGGTGGAGACAAAAGATTAAAGAAGTGAGCAGATGAGAGGGTGGTTAGAAAAAGAGTGAGAGATGGGATGAGAAGGAATGAGGGGTGCTAAAATGCAAGTGTGAGAAGGAAAGAAAGAAAGAGAGAATGAGTGAGCAAGAGGAGCCAAGTAGGTTATCAGAGCAGAACATAATTAAGGATTTTTTTTGTATGACAAAAACACGGCCAAAGGAACAATTTTGACCTTTCGAAGTAGAGCGGCACACCACATACAGCGCAGCTCATCATACGTTAGGGTACATTCACATCAATGCTGTGCTGTGCTGTGCAGTGGCCCTGCATTCCTTTGGATGTTTCTGGAGCCAATGGAGCAATGGATGGCAGGCAATCATCAATCCAGCCATCCATCCAAACACCTCTAGGTGACCCAGGATCAGCCAAGGAAGCACTGGTGAAATACAACTGAAGCCATTTTTGACAATTATTTTTTTCTGTTGAACAACTATATTGTAATATGTGACTTGTTTCAGGAAACTAGGCATAAGTTGCGCGTCACTACTTCACCAGAGAGCCATTAAAAAAAACAATATTTTTTGTTAATATGAATTAAATTGTTAAATCATGTCCCTAGTTTAGCCACGGAAAAAAATCTGAAACTTTCCTGCTAGCTATGATTGGCTGAGATAATGGCTGGGCAAGACATGCAGAGAGATGAGTTTGGATTGGTCTGCCATGGAGCACCTTTCTTTCCATAACATGAGCTGGTCAGTATGTGCACGTAATCTTTTCTGATGCTGTTTTTTAAAAAGATATCTCATTTAGTCTTCCCACAAATTGAATTCCTTTGTGTCTGCCTGTCCCGTCGGTTCCTTGTTTTGTATGGGATTACCAGATCACATAGTAGAACTGCAAAAGTGATGCTCTCCACTTTCTAGAGGACCGAGTTTTTAAATCAGTGGAATGCCATGGTGGAATTAGAATATGAGAGCTAAGGAAAATTCTGGTGTTTGATTGCAAATATGCAGAGGGAGTTGAAAAGAGACCACACAGAAGGCTGTTGTATAAAACACCTGTCTCCTGATTACATCTCCAAACTAAGGGCAAACATGGCATCCGTGACAGAGGGAGAAGCGTCCATCCAGCTACATTTTCAAATATTGCACGTTTCTAATTTTGTCATTTTGAGTTCAAGCATACTGTTAGCTAGCTAGCGAACATTAACTGGCTGGCTCATTAGCTAATGTTACGTGTATGATCTGTGTCGTAATATTATTCGTACTTCAGAGCCATGTGTATTGCTAGTTATAGCCTAATGTTAGCTAAATAGATCAAATTGAACCTAGTTGATTAGTCACCTGCAGATTCATGCAGGGTTAACATTATGAGTTGGGATTATGGTTAATTGTTTAACTAACTAGCTAGCTAATGCCTAAACAAAAGACTCCACTATGCAAGTTACCATTTCAATAGGATGTTCGTGATGTCACTGCGACAACTGTTGATAGACGTAGCTGGGAAATTTGCTCTGGCTATCTACTCCGATTTCAGATTCAGAGCACTCTCGTCTGAGTGTGCCAGAACATAGAATAACTGACAAATTTATGAACGCTGAACACCCGTTGAATAAAGGTTGGCAAAAAAGTGTAATTAAATTGTTGCCAGCAGCACAGTTACAGTCACCAACTCTCTGAATAACATGAAAACAGCCTAACCAGCTCTGCTGGGTGAGTAAAATGGTCAAAGTGAGCTGTTCTCTCATTTGAGTCTGGAAGTAGCTAGCAAGCTAGCCAACGGTAGCCAGCTAGCTTGGGTGCTTGACTGCTGTTAGTTTAGAACCCTCAGATCAGCCCTACTCCTTCAAATTGAAAATTGATGGGAATTGATGTAAAAATGTCTGTGACTGAGCCCTGCAGCTAGTGATTCTCTCTCCAAGGAGAGGGAACAGAGGATCACCTACCTCCTTCTTTCTAAAAATTGGCGGAGTTGTATGTAAAAAATGTATCACTAGCCACTTTAAACAATGCCACTTAATATAATGAGTAGATGGCCAGACTGAATTTACAAACGCACCCTAAATGGATCTTGCATAGTGGAGTCTTATGTGACAATGTAGCTAGCTAGCTAGGTAAACAATTAACCATAATCCCAACTCATGATGTTACTACCCTGTATGAATCTGCAGGTAGCTAACCAACCAGGTTCAGTGGTAGCTAGCTAACATCAGGCTATAGCTAGCTAAGCAAATGACTCTAAGATACGAATAATAAGGTCATACATGTAACGTTAGCTAGCGAGCCAGCCAGCTAATGTTAGCTAGCAAGCTAGGCAAACAATGACCCGTAATCACAACTCATGACATTACTACTCTGCATGAATCTGCGGGAAGATAACCAACCAGGTTCAATTTTAGCTAGCTAACATTAGGCTATAGTCTTGTTACTGCTTGTTACTGCAGCTTGTTTCTACAGTGGTCCCTGAAGCGTACGATCACACCCTGTGTGATTTAGAATGCTCGTTTAGAACGGCCAGTTTCGAGTGATGCAACAACCAGCGTTTGAGCTGGCCACACTTTTTTTCAGAAACTATTTACACAAACACAGTCCTTTAAAGTTATATCCAGAATGTGAGCAGTTTATTTTTGGATGCAATGTTCAGATATTCACAGAATTATATATAGCATAATGCAATCATCCTAACCGGAAGAATGTAGGCTACATTTGTCCTAGCACTAACTGAGGGAAGATTGACCCAACACAAGCAGTCATATTTTCTAACTCTCGGCTGGCATAAACTACAATATGAATTAGCTAATAGCAATTACTATGTATAATTAATCATATCACGGGTGAGCTCTCCATTGATCTAAATTATTAGGTGAAACACTTAGAAATCAAAAGTAATCCTACGATTAGTGTCAGCGTGCAGCCATGCATTTTTTCCTCACAGAAACCGAAGATAATAAGAGAAGACAGATTAGTTTGGTCTGTTTATAGTATGCATGTTGAAGGGGTGTGTCATCTACTGTCGTTCACATCCCACCATTAATTTCTGGAAGTCCTCAAAAAATATGTGAACTCTTACTCACCTCAGTTTGTTATAACATCTTTCATCAAACAGACGTGAAACCCAGAATGCATTGTATGTCAACAAACATGGCTACACAGCTGGAATTAGCTTAGCTCATCATAATCAGTACAACCTTCAAAAAAAAGTATTTTACACACATAATATGTGCCCATTACAATCTGTGCAAGAATCGGAATGCATGATTTGTCACCTAGAATTGAAATCGTGAATAAAACCGTAAATACACAAGTAATTGCCACACAAAACATTTTCTGATTGTGATTTATTGATACGGGCGGCAGGATAGCCTAGTGCTTAGAGCGTTGGACTAGTAAGCGAAAGGTTGCAAGTTCGAATCCCCGAGCTGACAAGGTACAAATCTGTCGTTCTGCCCCTGAACAGGCAGTTAATAAAGAAGAACTCCCTAAGAGAATACTGTAGCACAGATCTTATGTTTGCAACTCCCTTCTTTGCCAACCTCTTTTCCCATGACCGCTTCCTAGTTCTGCTGCAATGCCTGCATTTTGTCAACAATGCTACTGCCATTCTAAGTGACCCATTATACAAAATAAGAAATGTTCTAATCAGCCTGACGTCAGCATTTGGTCGGGTCTTTGTGCCATACAAGGACCTATGCATTGATGAGTCCCTGATGTTATGGAAAGGTAGGCTGGCGTTCCGTCAATATATTCCCTCCAAAAGGCACAGGTTTGGAGTCAAGTTCTTTGTCAGGTGCGACATGAAGACAGGATTTG
Source organism: Oncorhynchus gorbuscha (assembly GCF_021184085.1). Classification (NCBI taxonomy): domain Eukaryota; kingdom Metazoa; phylum Chordata; class Actinopteri; order Salmoniformes; family Salmonidae; genus Oncorhynchus; species Oncorhynchus gorbuscha. The sequence goes on along the minus strand of NC_060175.1, from coordinate 27,859,872 downwards.
TCCAGGATATTATAGTTCACACAGGGTCCACCACTGACATCAAACATTATGAAGGGCTTGGGGTGTTCGGGTCCGTGGTGATGACCATGCTGGCTCCTCATCACGGCAAGGGACACACTTTGTACATGGACAATTGGTACAGCAGTCCCACACTCTTCCAGTATCTGCTCTCCAACAGCACAGGGGCCTGTGGCACAGTCAGGTCGTACAGGAAGTTGATGCCGGCATTCGGATGCAGGAAGATGCAGAGAGGGGAGGTGGAGTTCCAGGAGAACGGTCAACAGCTGGCAGTAAAGTGGCATGACAAACGAGACGTCCATGTCCTCTCCACTGTCCATGCAGCAACCATGTCGGCCACAGGGAAAGGGGACCACCTGACGGTAGAGACAAAGATCAAACCAGATTGTGTGCTTGATTATAACCTCAAAATGGGGGCCGTGGATAAGGCAGACATGATAAACAGCTTTGTGGAATGCACACGGAAAAAGACCAAGTGGTATAAGAAGATATTTTCCCATCTTATCAACACCGCTGTCCTCAACGGCAGCACAGTTCACCGCCAACTAACAGGTGAGATGATTACTGAACAAGGTATTTTTGTAATTGGATGTACAGTTCACATACAAATCCATTATGCAATTATAGTGACAATATCTCACCCACCTACCCACTGCCTCATCATCCTCTAACTTTCCTCATCCTCCCCACTCCCTCATAGGTAAAGTAATTACCTACCGAAAATACAGAGAGAACCTCATGAGAGAGCTGCTGGAGGAGCACCACACCCCTCGGCGCCCATCCACTGGGGGTCGTTCTGCTGTAGTCAATCCCCTACGCCTCACTGCATGGCATTTTCCCTGAAACTCCCTCAAACTGCTGCTCAAGGTAGTCGCACAGCACACGGAGGCACTGCAAAGTCTGCCTGTCTGGAGCCAGGAGAAGTAAGCAGAGGAAGATGAAAAAATACATGTGTTTAGCTTGTGATACACCTCTATGTATTTCACCATGCTTTGAGGAGTATCACATGCTCAAGCATTATTGAGCACATCTGCAGCAATAAGTGACTGACTGACCTGACAGGTGACTTGACAGGTGACCTGCCATGATACTATGCTTTTAGAGATGGGGGTGGAAATGCAGTTGTTGTTCAGTCACTGCATGAATATTAAATATGGGTTATGCATATTCAGTTTTTTGTCCTCTAGTAAAACAAGTTGTTAAACCAACTACCAATACTGCAATAAAATAGATGACTATTACATATTGGCATATGTGTTTTCTTGCTGTGTTTTCATCCAGTTAAGGAGTGTACGTTAGCATACAAAAGCTGTCCTCATTCTTCAGCTCCAGTTATGATATTGGCAAATAATGTTTATGGTTTCTGAAAGTACAGAATAAAGAGGAATTATTCATTAGATTACAATAAGGATATAGCAATTAAACAATACTAAAAAGAAGTAACATAATAAACACTGCTATAAAAAATAGTTTATTGCATTGACAAAATCACAGATTTGAGTTATAACAGTAAGAAACTAACTTTTGAGCTCCACAAGGGGGCAAGGCAGGGCAGAACAGAGCTATGCTGAATAGACCAAATAAACAAACCATGGTCATATTTTTTATTTATTTAACTAGGCAAGTCATTTAAGAACATATTATTATTTACAATGATGGCCTACACCTGCCAAACTCGGACAACGCTGGGCAAATTGTGCGCTGCACTATGGGACTCCCAATCACAGCCAGTTGTGATACAGCCTGGATCTGAAACAGAGTGTCTGTAGTGATGCATCTAGCACTGAGATGCAGTGCCATAGACTGCTGCGCCACTTGGGAGTCATAAGGCCAGGGTAGCTTCAAAATACAACACAAGCTAATAGTTCTCTGACGCAACTAGCATTGTTTTACAGAGCTAATATAATAATGTCGCTACGTAAGCACGATTGACTATAACACCATAAAAGTTATAAAATGTGTAACGTTACCTCACGTTTCCGCGGTTATAAGGAATATATTATGATCTATACATGGAGTGAGCTACAGCAGAAACAGCATACGGAAACTATTATAACGTAATAAGGCACTTACTTTGATAGAAACGCAGCCTGGATTTGAACCAGGGAATCTGTAGTGATGCCTCTAGCACTGATGTGCTGTGCCTTTGACCACTGCAACACTTGGGAGTCATAAGGCCATGTAGCTTGAAAATACAACACAAGATAAAACTTCTCTAACGCAATTAATATTATTTTACAGAGCTAATAGAAGAATGTGGCTACATAAGCACGATTGACTATAACACCATAAAGGTTATAAAATGAGTAACGTTACCGCACGTGTCTGCGGTTATAAAGAATATACACAAATACACTGCTCAAAAAAATAAAAATAAAAATAACACATCCTAGATCTGAATGAATGAAATATTCTTATTAAATACTTTTTTCTTTACATAGTTGAATGTGCTGACAACAAAATCACACAAAAATGATTGATGGAAATGAAATTTATCAATCCATGGAGGTCTGGATTTGGAGTCACACTCAAAATGAAAGTGGAAAACCACACTACAGGCTGATCCAACTTTGATGTGAGGCTCAGTAGTGTGTGTGGCCTCCACGTGCCTGTAAGACCTCCCTACAATGCCTGGGCATGCTCCTGATGAGGTGGTGGATGGTCTCCTGAATGATCTCCTCCCAGACCTGGATTAAAGCATCCGCCAACTCCTGGAAGTCTGTGGTGCAACGCCACGTTGGTAGATGGAGCAAGACATGATGTCTCAGATGTGCTCAATTGGATTCAGGTCTGGGGAACGGGCGGGCCAGTCCATAGCATCAATGCCTTCCTCTTGTAGAAACTGCTGACACATTCCAGCCACATGAGGTCTAGCATGGTCTTGTATTAGGAGGAACCCAGGGCCAACCGCACCAGCATATGGTCTCACAAGGGGTCTGAGGATCTCATCTCGGTAACTAATGGCAGTCAGGCTACCTCTGGAGAGCACATGGAGGGCTGTGCGGCTCCCCAAAGAAATGCCACCCCACACCATGACTGACCCACCGCCAAACCGGTCATGCTGGAGGATGTTGCAGGCAGCAGAACGTTCTCCACGGCGTCTCCAGACTCTGTCACGTCTGTCACATGTGCTCAGTGTGAACCTGCTTTCATGTGTGAAGAGCACAGGGCACTAGTGGCGAATTTGTCAATCTTGGTGTTCTCTGGCAAATGTCAAACGTCCTGCACGGTGTTAGGCTGTAAGCACAACTCCCACCTGTGGACGTCGGGCCCTCATACCACCGTCATGGAGTCTGTTTCTGACCGTTTGAGCAGACATATGCACATTTGTGGCCTGCTGGAGGTCATTTTGCAGGGCTCTGGCAGTGCTCCTCCTGCTCCTCCTTGCACAAAGACAGAGGTAGCGGTCCTGCTGTTGGGTTGTTGTCCTTCTACGGCCTCCTCCACGTCTCCTGGTGTACTGGCCTGTCTCCTGGTAGCGCCTCCATGCTCTGGACACTACGCTGACAGACACAGCAAACCTTCTTGCCACAGCTCACATTGATGTGCCATCCTGGATGAGCTGCACTACCTGAGCCACTTGTGTGGGTTGCAGACTCCATCTCATGCTACCACTAGCATGAAAGCACCGGCAGCATTCAAAAGTAACCAAAACATCAGCCAGGAAGCATAGGAACTGAGAAGTGGTCTGTGGTCACCACCTGCAGAACCACTCCTTTATTGGGGGTGTCTTGCTAATTGCCTATAATTTCCACCTGTTGTCTACTCCATTTGCACAACAGCATTTGACATTTATTGTCAATCAGTGTTGCTTCCTAAGTGGACAGTTTGATTTCACAGAAGTGTGATTGACTTGGAGTTACATTGTGTTGTTTAAGTGTTCCCTTTATTTTTTTGAACAGTGTATATTATGCTCCATACATACAGTACGCTACAAGAAATGTGTAATGGAAAATGGAAAATGTGAACATGTGTGCAGATCCTGTTCTGACAGGAGATGAGCAAATGTCTGCAGACGTGAACTGCACAAACAATTGGGAAGTGCTTGGGGAATTTTGTCCTTGTCAGAAATGTCCCAAAAATATAATTGTCCGCAAAAGTAAAAATGACTATTTTTATGTGAATGAATGAGGAGGCGGAACACAACTAATTTCAAACTGTTTTTAGAAAATAAAATGTAAATTGAAGTTGAAACAGCCTATAAATATAAGCAGGCTGCGTGCTTTAGTTTGAGGGCAGCGCAGATAACGTGCACTGTTACGTATCAATCACATTCTGGAATGGAGAGAACATTCTAACATCACGTGCATAAAAAAACTCACGCTGGGGCGACCGTTAGAGATATTTGGAACTCACGCATGAAAGGGTTAATGAAAGCCTATCAAACATAATCCATTTAGAATCAGGAATTCCCCAGGGTAGCTGTTTAGGCCCCTTGCTTTTATAATTTGTTTTACTAATGACATGCCACTGACATTGAGTAAAGCCAGAGTTTCTATGTATGATGACTAAAACTATACACGTCAGCTACTACAGCGACTGAAGTGACAGCATCACTCAACAAAGAGCTGCAGTTAGTTTCATAGTGGGTGGCAAGGAAGAAGTTAGCCCTAACTAGCCCTAAAAGCATTGTATTAGGAACAAAACAATCACTAAACCCTAAACCTCAACTAAATCCTGTAATAAATCATGTGGAAATTGAGCAAGTTGTGATGACTAAACTGCTTGGAGCAACACTAGATTGTAAACTGTCATGGTCAAAACATATTGATGCAGTAGTAGCTAAGATGGAGAGAAGTCTGTCAATAATAAAGTAATGCTCTGCCTTCTTAAACAAGGCAGTTCCTACAGGCCCTAGTTTTGTCATACCTAGACTACTGTTCAGCAGTGTGGTCAGGTGCAACAAAAAAGGACTTAGGAAAATTGCAATTGGCTCAGAACAGTGCAGGACTGCTGGCCTTTGGATGTACAAAGAGAGTTACTATTCAAATCAAATCAAATTTATTTATATAGCCCTTCGTACATCAGCTGATATCTCAAAGTGCTGTACAGAAACCCAGCCTAAAACCCCAAACAGCAAACAATGCAGGTGTAAAAGCACGGTGGCTAGGAAAAACTCCCTAGAAAGGCCAAAACCTAGGAAGAAACCTAGAGAGGAACCGGGCTATGTGGGGTGGCCAGTCCTCTTCTGGCTGTGCCGGGTAGAGATTATAACAGAACATGACCAAGATGTTCAAATGTTCATAAATGACCAGCATGGTCAAATAATAATAAAGGCAGAACAGTTGAAACTGGAGCAGCAGCACAGTCAGGTGGACTGGGGACAGCAAGGAGCCATCATGTCAGGTAGTCCTGGGGCACGGTCCTAGGGCTCAGGTCAGTTGAATCTGGAGCAGGAGCATGGCCAGGTGGACTGGGGACAGCAAGGAGTCCTCATGTCAGGTAGTCCTGGGACATGGTCCTAGGGCCCAGGCCAGTTGAAACTGGAGCAGCAGCATGGCCAGGTGGACTGGGGACAGCAAGGAGTCATTATGTCAGGTAGTCCTGGGGCATGGTCCTAGGGCTCAGGTCCTCCGAGAGAGAGAAAGAAAGAGAGAAGGAGAGAATTAGAGAACGCACACTTAGATTCACACAGGACACCGAATAGGACAGGAGAAGTACTCCAGATAAACAAACTGACCCTAGCCCCCCGACACATAAACTACTGCAGCATAAATACTGGAGGCTGAGACAGGAGGGGTCAGGAGACACTGTGGCCCCATCCGAGGACACCCCGGACAGGGCCAAACAGGAAGGATATAACCCCACCCACTTTGCCAAAGCACAGCCCCCACACCACTAGAGGGAAATCTTCAACCACCAACTTACCATCCTGAGACAAGGCCGAGTATAGCCCACAAAGATCTCCGACACGGTACACCCCAAGGGGGGTGAACCCAGACAGGCCGACCACAACAGTGAATCAACCCACCCAGGTGACGCACCCCCAGGGACGGCACGAGAGAGCCCCAGCAAGCCAGTGACTCAGCCCCGTAACAGGGTTAGAGGCAGAGAATCCCAGTGGAAAGAGGGGAACCGGCCAGGCAGAGACAGCAAGGGCGGTTCGTTGCTCCAGAGCCTTTCCGTTCACCTTCCCACTCCTGGGCCAGACTACACTCAATCATATGACCCACTGAAGAGATGAGTCTTCAGTAAAGACTTAAAGGTTGAGACCGAGTTTGCGTCTCTGACATGGGTAGGCAGACCGTTCCATAAAAATGGAGCTCTATAGGAGAAAGCCCTGCCTCCAGCTGTTTGCTTAGAAATTCTAGGGACAATTAGGAGGCCTGCGTCTTGTGACCGTAGCGTACGTGTAGGTATGTACGGCAGGACCAAATCAGAGAGGTAGGTAGGAGCAAGCCCATGTAATGCTTTGTAGGTTAGCAGTAAAACCTTGAAATCAGCCCTTGCTTTGACAGGAAGCCAGTGTAGAGAGGCTAGCACTGGAGTAATATGATCAAATTTTTTGGTTCTAGTCAGGATTCTAGCAGCCGTATTTAGCACTAACTGAAGTTTATTTAGTGCTTTATCCGGGTAGCCGGAAAATAGAGCATTGCAGTAGTCTAACCTAGACGTGACAAAAGCATGGATTAATTTTTCTGCATCATTTTTGGACAGAAAGTTTCTGATTTTCGCAATGTTACGTAGATGGAAAAAAGCTGTCCTCGAAATGGTCTTGATATGTTCTTCAAAAGAGAGATCAGGGTCCAGAGTAACGCCGAGGTCCTTCACAGTTTTATTTGAGACGACTGTACAACCATTAAGATTAATTGTCAGATTCAACAGAAGATCTCTTTGTTTCTTGGGACCTAGAACAAGCATCTCTGTTTTGTCCGAGTTTAATAGTAGAAAGTTTGCAGCCATCCATTTCCTTATGTCTGAAACACATGCTTCTAGCGAGGGCAATTTTGGGGCTTCACCATGTTTCATTGAAATGTACAGCTGTGTGTCATCCGCATAGCAGTGAAAGTTTACATTATGTTTTCGAATAACATCCCCAAGAGGTAAAATATATAGTGAAAACAATAGTGGTCCTAAAACAGAACCTTGAGGAACACCGAAATGTACAGTTGATTTGTCAGAGGACAAACCATTCACAGAGACAAACTGATATCTTTCCGACAGATATGACCTAAACCAGGCCAGAATATGTCCGTGTAGACCAATTTGGGTTTCCAATCTCTCCAAAAGAATGTGGTGATCGATGGTATCAAAAGCAGCACTAAGGTCTAGGAGCACGAGGACAGATGCAGAGCCTCGGTCCGATGCCATCAAAATGTCATTTACCACCTTCACAAGTGCCGTCTCAGTGCTATGATGGGGTCTAAAACCAGACTGAAGCATTTCGTATACATTGTTTGTCTTCAGGAAGGCAGTGAGTTGCTGCGCAACAGCCTTCTCTAAAATCTTTGAGAGGAATGGAAGATTCGATATAGGCCGATAGTTTTTTATATTTTCTGGGTCAAGGTTTGGCTTTTTCAAGAGAGGCTTTATTACTGCCACTTTTAGTGAGTTTGGTACACTTCCAGTGGATAGAGAGCCGTTTATTATGTTCAACATAGGAGGGCCAAGCACAGGAAGCAGCTCTTTCAGTAGTTTAGTTTGAATAGGGTCCATAGAATTACCCAAATCAAAAGTATACAGCTTGAAGGTTTAGAGGCCATGATTATTTTCATCATTGTGTCAAGAGATATAGTACTAAAACACTTGAGCGTCTCTCTTGATCCTAGGTCCTGGCAGAGTTGTGCAGACTCAGGACAACTGAGGTTTGGAGGAATATGCAGGTTTAAAGAGGAGTCCGTAATTTGCTTTCTAATAATCATAATCTTTTCCTCAAAGAAGTTCATGAATTTATCACTGCTAAAGTGCAAGTCATCCTCTCTTGGGGAATGCTGCTTTTTAGTTAGCTTTGCCACAGTATCAAAAAGGAATTTCGGATTGTTCTTATTTTCCTCAATTAAGTTAGAAAAATAGGACGATCGAGCAGCAGTAAGGGCTCTTCGGTACTGCACGGTACCGTCCTTCCAAGCTAGTCGGAAGACTTCCAGTTTGGTGTGGCGCCATTTCCGTTCCAATTTTCTGGAAGCTTGCTTCAGAGCTCGGGTATTTTCTGTGTACCAGGGAGCTAGTTTCTTATGAGACATTTTTTTAGTTTTTAGGGGTGCAACTGCATCTAGGGTATTGCGCAAGGTTAAATTGAGATCCTCAGTTAGGTGGTTAACGGATTTTTGTCCTCTGGCGTCCTTGGGTAGGCAGAGGGAGTCTGGAAGGGCATCAAGGAATCTTTGTGTTGTCTGTGAATTTATAGCACGACTTTTGATGTTCCTTGGTTGGGGTCTGAGCAGATTATTTGTTGCAATTGCAAACGTAATAAAATGGTGGTCCGATAGTCCAGGATTATGAGGAAAAACATTAAGATCCACAACATTTATTCCATGGGACAAAACTAGGTCCAGCGTATGACTGTGAGAGTGAGTGGGTCCAGAGACATGTTGGAAAAAACCCACTGAGTCGATGATGGCTCCAAAAGCCTTTTGGAGTGGGTCTGTGGACTTTTCCATGTGAATATTAAAGTCACCAAAGATTAGAATATTATCTGCAATGACTACAAGGTCTGATAGGAATTCAGGGAACTCAGTGAGAAACGCTGTATATGGCCCAGGAGGCCTGTAAACAGTAGCTATAAAAAGTGATTGAGTAGGCTGCATAGATTTCATGACTAGAAGCTCAAAAGACGAAAACGTCATTTTTTTTTTTTTTGTAAATTGAAATTTGCTATCGTAAATGTTAGCAACACCTCCGCCTTTGCGGGATGCACGGGGATATGGTCACTAGTGTTGCCAGGAGGTGAGGCCTCATTTAACACAGTAAATTCATCAGGCTTAAGCCATGTTTCAGTCAGGCCAATCACATCAAGATTATGATCAGTGATTAGTTCATTGACTATAATTGCCTTTGAAGTAAGGGATCTAACATTAAGTAGCCCTATTTTGAGATGTGAGGTATCATGATCTCTTTCAGTAATGACAGGAATGGAGGTGGTCTTTATCCTAGTGAGATTGCTAAGGCGAACACCGCCATGTTTAGTTTTGCCCAACCTAGGTCGAGGCACAGACACGGTCTCAATGGTGATAGCTGAGCTGACTACACTAACTATGCTAGTGGCAGACTCCACTATGCTGGCAGGCTGGCTAATAGCCTGCTGCCTGGCCTGCACCCTATTTCATTGTGGAGCTAGAGGAGTTAGAGCCCTGTCTATGTTGGCAGATAAGATGAGAGCACCCTCCAGCTAGGATGGAGTCCGTCACTCCTCAGCAGGTCAGGCTTGGTCCTGTTTGTGGGTGAGTCCCAGAAAGAGGGCCAATTATCTACAAATTCTATCTTTTGGGAGGGGCAGAAAACAGTTTTCAACCAGCGATTGAGTTGTGAGACTCTGCTGTAGAGCTCATCACTCCCCCTAACTGGGAGGGGGCCAGAGACAATTACTCGATGCCGACACATCTTTCTAGCTGATATGCACGCAGAAGCTATGTTGCGCTTGATGATCTCTGACTGTTTCATCCTAACATCGTTGGTGCCGACGTGGATAACAATATCTCTATACTCTCTACACTCGCCAGTTTTAGCTTTAGCCAGCACCATCTTCAGATTAGCCTTAACGTCGGTAGCCCTGCCCCCGGGTAAACAGTGTATGATCGCTGGATGATTCGCTTTAAGTCTAATACTGCGGGTAATGGAGTCGCCAATGACTAGAGTTTTCAATTTGTCAGAGCTAATGGTGGGAAGCTTCGGCGTCTCAGACCCCGTAACGGGAGGAGTAGAGACCAGAGAAGACTCGGCCTCTGACACCGACCCGCTGCTTAATGGGGAGAACCGGTTGAAAGTTTCTGTCTGCTGAATGAGCGACACCGGTTGAGCGTTCCTACAGCATATCCTTCCAGAAACCGTGAGAAAGTTGTCCGGCTGCGGGGACTGTGCCAGGGGATTTATACTACTATCTGTACTTACTGGTGGCACAGACGCTGTTTCATCCTTTCCTACACTGAAATTACCCTTGCCTAACGATTGCGTCTGAAGCTGGGCTTGCAGTACAGCTATCCTCGCCGTAAGGCGAGCACAGCGGCTGCAATTAGAAGGCATCATGTTAATGTTACTACTTAGCTTCGGCTGTTGGAGGTCCTGACGAATCGTGTCCAGATAAAGCGTCCGGAGTGAAAAAGTCGAGGAAAAAATAAATATATGAACGGTAATTAAAAAGTGAAACCCGTAAAGTTGTCAGGTAGCAAAATAGGTTGGCAACAAAACGCACAGCAATTCGAAAACAAGCCTGCAAGTTAACAACATGCATGTCCATCTCTCCTGGCTGAAAGTGGAGGAGAGATTGACTTCATCACTACTTTTATTATGAGAGGTATTGACATGTTGAATGCACTGAGCTGTCTGTCTCAACTAATGGCACAAAGCTCGGACACCCAATCATACCCCACAAGATACAGTGGGGCAAAAAACTATTTAGTCAGCCACAGATTGGGCAAGTTCGCCCACTTAAAAAGATGGGAGAGGCCATTTAATTTTCATCATAGGTACACTTCAACTATGACAGACAAAATTACAAAAAAATATCCAGAAAATCACATTGTAGGATTTTTAATGAATTTATTTGCAAATTATGTTGGAAAATAAGTATTTGGTCAATAGCAAAAGTTTATCTCCATACTTTGTTATGTACCCTTTGTTGGCAATGACAGAGGTCAAACGTTTTCTGTAAGTCTTCACAAGGTTTTCACACACTATTGCTGGTATTTTGGCCCATTCCTCCGGGCAGATCTCCTCTAGAGCAGTGATGTTTTGGGGCTGTTTCTTGGCAACACAGACTTTCAACTCCCTCCAAAGATTTTCTATGGGGTTGAGATCTGGAGACTGGCTAGGCCACTCCAGGAACTTGAAATTCTTACGAAGCCACTCCTTCGTTGCCCGGGCGGTGTGTTTGGGATTGTCATGCTGAAAGACCCAGCCACGTTTCATATTAAATGCCCTTGCTGATGTAAGGAGGTTTTCACTCAAAATCTCACGATACATGGCCCCATTCATTCTTTCCTTTACACGGATCAGCCGTCCTGGTCCCTTTGCAGAAAAACAGCCCCAAAGCATGATGTTTCCACCCCCATGCTTCACAGTAGGTATGGTGTTCTTTGGATGTAACTCAGCATTCTTTGTTCTCCAAACACGACGAGTTGAGTTTTTACCAAAAAGTTATATTTTGGTTTCATCTGACCATATGACATTCTCATATGCATAATAGTTCATATTTAAAAAAAGCTCTGGCACTGTAGGTGGTTGCTGAAGAGGTGTCCTTTCACTATAGATCGTAAGATGCCATGTAATGGAAGACATAGGCCACTCTAGTAAGTTTTGTTAGTTAGTTACTCTGGGTGAAATAATCTTTGTTGGCAAGGGGGGTATTTTCGCACCAATAAAGAAGTTGTGATAAAGACAAAGTGCTGGCCAGGAATTTAAAGTCAACATAACTCTCCAATGATGCGGGACAATGGACGCTTTGTGCAAAGCTAAGCATAACCTTCCTTTGGTTAATGTGCACGTAATAGAGGGCAGTAAACTTTAACAGGACCAGGACGGAGAAGATTCCCCTGTGTCCTGTCCATCAGAAAGCCATGTTAAAACAAATGAGCAGAGAGAAACCTGTAAGAAAATACACCCTCGTAGCAATAAACACATTTTACATGACCATTTGCTTCAGTATCTGTACTGTAAAGTATCCTTTAACCTTTGTTAAGCCTTGATTTATAATGAAGAGAGAACGTGAAGAGAAAGTTATGTTCAGTATAATCTCGTCCACATGCTGTCTCTCTCTCTGTCGAGCTGTCTGGATTCCGAGCACCTCAGAACAGGACTTGACTGGAAGCCGATGGCAAGAGCGGGCAAAACAACCGCTAGTATTAATTGGCTGATTTCTCCGTTCATCACCATCTTGCTCAACCCTTAGAACCTCCCCCTAAGTGTGCTAGATCTGAGGGCCAGCATTGTTTTTGTGTTTGTGTGCAACAAAGAGAACTCGGTTAACTTGCGCAACATGGATAAACTTTTTACTGGGATAGTCTTCTGCACAACCACATCATCTACTGCTTTTGACGGCGTGTCTTTACTTTTTTTATTTGAAGACAGTAGTGTACAGTAGGGCCAGCCCTAGCCTTTTGGAGGCCATAATTGATATTTGGTTGGGGGCCCCCCCACCTCTAGGTAAAAACATTTTAGTGAACCCCCGCTTGACGGAAGAGAGGTTTTTGTTAATCTCTTGCAATTCTACCAATTTTGCCAAGGCGTAGAGAAACAGTTTTAAAGCAATTTTTCTGCAATTCTACACATTGTGCGATAGCGCAGAGAGAACATTTAGCTATTTTATAACAATTTCATGCAATTATACTAATTTTGACATGGGGTACATTTTTTGTTCATTTTACAGCAAATGTCTTGCAATTCAAAAAATGTTGCCATAACTTATGCCATGTTAATATGATATCTGAGTGAGAGTGACTAACAAAAACGGTCGGGACCACTGGAGGTCAGGGCCCCTGGACACGTGCCCTTCATCCTTAGTTGGGAATTTGGCCCTAACTCGCGAGACTAATTTACATACTTTTTTACTGGCATGGGCTAATTGAGTGACTGTCAGTGACTGTCATAACAAGATGAAAACTGCTGATGCATAACCACATTTCTGAACTGTTTTTTTACTATTCTGAGCACCTTTTGGTTGGGGCCACCTTTTTATTTCACCTTTATTTAACCAGGTAGGCTAGTTGAGAACAAGTTCTCATTTACAACTGCGACCTGGCCAACATAAAGCACAGCAGTTCGACACATACAACAACACAGAATTACATATGGAATAAAGAAACATACAGTCAATAATACAGTAGAAAAAAAGAATAGTCTATATACAGTGAGTGCAAATGAGGTAAGATAAGGGAGGTAAGGCAATAAATAGGCCATGGTGGCAAAGAAATTACAATATAGCAATTAAACACTGGAATGGTAGATGTGCAGAAGATGAATGTGCAAGTAGATATAATGGTGTGCAAAGGCAAGATAAATAAATACAGTATTGGGATGAGGTAGTTGGATGGGCTGTTTACAGGTGGGCTATGTACAGGTGCAGTGATCTGTGAGCTGGTGCTTAAAGCTAGTGAGGGAGATATGAGTCTCCAGCTTCAGTTATTTTTGCAGTTCGTTCCAGTCATTGGCGGCAGAGAACTGGAAGGAAAGGCAACCAAAAGAGGAATTGGCTTTGTGGGTGAACTGTGAGATATACTTGCTGTAGCGCATGCTACAGGTGGGTGCTGCTATAGTGACCAGTGAGCTGAGATAAGGCGGGCATTACCTAGCAGATTACCTGGAGCCAGTGGGTCTGGCGAGGAGAATGAAGCAAGGGCCAGCCAACGAGAGCATACAGGTTGCAGTGGTGGGTAGTATATGGGGTTTTGGTGTGCTGTGCTAGACTGCATCCAATTTGTTGAGTAGAGTGTTGGAGGCTATTTTATAAATGACATTGCCGAAGTCGAGGATCGGTAGGATGGTCAGTTTTACGAGGGTATGTTAGGCAGCATGAGTGAAGGAGGCTTTGTTGTGAAATAGGAAGCCGATTCTAGATTTAATTTTGAATTGGAGATGTTTGTAGTTGTCCACATATTCTAAGTCAGAACCGTCCAGAGTAGTGATGCTGGACGGGCGAGCAGGTGCGGCAGTGATTGATTGAAGAGCATGCATTTAGTTTTACTTGCATTTTAGAGCAGTTGGAGGCCATGGAAGGAGAGTTTTATGGCAATGAAGCTCGTCTGGAGGTTATTGTTATGGCTGCAATCCCGGTAACGGGATCGATATGAGAACTACCAGTGAAAAAGAGGGCGTCAAATTCAAACCACAGAAATCTCATAATTACAATTCCTAAAACATACGTGTCATATCATTTTAAAGCTATTCTCGTTGTTAATCCCACCATAGTGTCCGATTTCAAATAGGCTTTTCAGAAAAGCACTACAAACGATTATGTTAGGTCTCCACCAAACCACAATAAGCACAGCCATTTTCAAGCAAAATATAGCATTCACAAAAAGCATAAATAAAGATAAAATGAATCACCAACCTTGAATTATCTTCATTAGATGACACTCATAGGACTTCATGTTACACAATACATGCATGTTTTGTTTGATAAAGTTCATATTTATATAAAAAAATCGGAGTTTACATTGACGCTTTAGATTTACTAGTTCCAAAAACATCAAGTGATTTTGCATAGCCACATCGTTTCAACAGAAATACTCATCATAAATGTAGATGATAATACAAGTTATACACATGGAATTTTAGATATACCTCTCCTTAATAACTTCTTGCGTCGAGCCATCCCAGATCCGGGATCGGGAATACAGCCTCAAACTCATTACCATAACGCAACGTTAACTATTGATGAAAATCACAAATTAAATGAAATTAATCTATTTGCTCTCAAGCTTAGCCTTTTGTTAACAACACTGTCATCTCAGATTTTCAAAATATGCTTTTGAACCATAGTTTAACAAGCATTTGTGTAACAGTATTGGTAGCCTAGCATAGGATTATGCCTCTATTTCAGCATGCAACATTTTCCACAAAAACCAGAAAAGGATTCAAATGAAATCATTTACCTTTGAAGAACTTCAGATGTTTTCAATGATTAGAATCTGTTAGATAGCAAATGTTCCGTTTTTACAAAAAAATATTATTTGTGTCGACTAATCGCTCCGTTTTGTTCATCACATTTGGGTAAGGAAAAAAAATATATTAAGTCATTAAAACGCAAACTTTTTTCCAAATTAACTCCATAATATCGACAGAAACATGGCAAACCGATGTTTAGAATCAATCCTCAAGGTGTTTTTCACATATCTATCGACGATAAAATCCATCGTGGCAGTTGACTTTCTCTTCTGAAGAAATGGAACGTGCATGGACCTACAGATTACGCATTAATTTCGAAACAGGACACCGGGTAAATGTAGTCTCTTATGGTCAATCTTCCAATGATATGCCTACAAACACTGCACGATGCTGCAGACACCTTGGGGAATAGACATAAAGCGCAGGCTCATTCCTGGCGCATTCACAGCCATATAAGGAGACATTGGAACACAGCGCCTTCAGAATCTGGGGCATTTCCTGTATGAAACTTCATCTTGGTTTCGCCTGTAGCATTAGTTCTGGGGCACTCACAGATAATATTTTTGCAATTTTGGAAACGTCAGAGTTTTGTCTTTCCAAGGCTGTCAATTCCATGCATAGTCGAGCATCTTTTCGTGACAAAATATCTTGTTTAAAACGGGAACGTTTTTTATCCAAAAATTAAAAGAGCGCCCCCTATCTCGAAGAGGTTAATGCAACCACTGTGTCAGATTTCAAAAAAGGTTTACGGAAAAAGCAACCCATGCAATAATCTGAGACAGCGCTCAGAACAGTAGCCAAATTAGCCTCCATGTTGGAGTCAACAGAAACCAGAAAATACATGATAAATGTTTCCTTACCTTTAATGAACTTCATCAGAATGCATTCCTAGAAATCGCAGGTCCACAACAAATGCTTGATTTGTTCGAAAATTGTATTTATGTCAAATTAGCTATTGTGGTTAGCACGTTTGGTAAACAATTCCAAAGTCACAACGCGCATCCACTATAATGTGACAAAATGTTCAAAAGTTCCGTAACAGTCAGTAGAAACATGTCAAACGAGGTACTGAATCAATCTTTAGAATGTTGTTTACATATATCTTGGATAACGTTCCAACCGGAGAATTAGAATGACTGCAGATGAGCGGTGGAACGCAAGTCCTTCCCCTGTGAACGCGTCTGGTGAAAGCATGGTCCACTCATGGCTGTGGTGACTATTTCCTGTGTCAATCGACCACACCTTAACATTAGAGTCATCAGACAAAGTTATATTGACTGCTGACATCTAGTGGAAGGCGTAGGAAGTGAAAACTCATCCATATCTCGCTGTAATTTCAATGAAACCTTGGTTGAAAATCTGCCACCTCCAGAACAAAAAAAACAGGAAGTGGAATTTCTCAGGTTTTTGCCTGATATGAGTTCTGTTATACTCACAGACATAATTCAAACAGTTTTAGAAACTTCAGAGTGTTTTCTATCCAATACTAATAATAATATGCAAATATTAGCAACTATGACTGGGGAGCAGGCCGTTTGATATGGGCACCTTTCATCCAAGCTACTCAATACTGCCCCTGCAGCCATAAGAAGTTAACTCTGTGTCCAAAGAAGGGCCAGAAGTATACAGAATGGTGTTGTCTGCGTAGAGGTGGATCAGAGAATCACCAGCAGCAAAAGCGACATCATTGATGTATACAGAGAAGAGAGTCTGCCCGAGAATTTAACTCTATCGCACCCCCTTGGAGACTGCCAGAGGTCCGGACAACAGGCCCTCCGATTTGACACACTGAACTATATGAGAGAAGCAGTTGGTGAACCAGGCGAGGCAGTGATTTGAGAAACCAAGGCTGTTGAGTCTGCCATTAAGAATTTGGAGATTGACATAGTCGAAAGCCTTGGCCAGGTCGATGAATACGGCTGCACAGTAATGTCGCTTATCGATGGCGGTTATGAAATCGTTTCGGACCTTGAGCGTGGCTGAGGTGCACCCATGACCAGCTTGGAAACCAGATTACATAGCGGGGAAGGTACGGTAGGATTCGAAATGATCGGTGATCTGTTTGTTAACTTGGCTTTCCAAGACCTTAGAAAGGCTGGGTAAGATAGATATAGGTCTGTAGCAGTTAGGGTCTAGAGTGTCAACCCCTTTGAAGAGGGGGATGACCGCGGCAGCTTTCCATTCTTTGGGAATCTCAGACGATACGAAAGAGAGGTTGAACAGGCTAGTAAATAGGGGTTGCAACAATTCCAGTAGATAATTTTAAAAAGAGAGGATCCAGATTGTCTAGCTCGGCTGATTTGTAGGGGTGCAGATTTTGCAGCTCTTTCAGAACATCAGCTATCCGGATTTGGGTGAAGGAGAAATGGGGAAGGCGAGTTCCTTGGGCGAGTTCCTGTGGGGAGTGCAGGGCTGTTGACCAGGGTAGCGGTAGCCAATGGCCAGCCGTAGAAAAATGCTTTTTGAAATTCTCATTTATAGTGGACTTATCGGTGGTGACAGTGTTTCCTAGCCTCAGTGCAGTGGGCATCTGGGAGGAGGTGCTCTTATTCTCCATGGACTTTACAGTGTCCCAAAACTTTTCTGAGTTTGTGCTAAAGTTTGCAAATTTTAGCTTGAAAAATCTAGCCTTATCTTTTAACTGCCTATGTATATTGGTGCCTAACTTCCCTGAAAAGTTGCATATCACGGGAGCTATTCGATGCTCATGCGGAACGCCACAGGATGTTTTGTGCTGGTCAAGGGCATTCAGGTCTGGAGAGAACCAAGGGTTTTATCTGTTCCTTGTTCAACATTTTTTGAAAGAGGCATGCTTATTTAAGATGGTGAGGAAGGCACTTTTAAAGAATGCCCTGGCATCCTCTACTGATGGGATGAGGTGAATAGTGTTTGACAGTGATGAAGGGTGGTCGTTTGACCGCAGACCCATTACGGATGCAGGCAAAGTGGAAGTGATCGCTGAGATCTTGGTTGATAACAACAGAGGTGTATTTGGAGGTCAAGTTGGTTAGGATGATATCTATGAGCGTGCCCGTGTTTACTGATTTGGTGTTGTATCCGGTGGGTTCATTGATAATTTGTGTGAGATCGAGGGCACCAACCTTAGATTGTAGGATGGCCAGTTTGTTATGCATGTCCCAGTTTAGGTCACCAAGCAGCACGAACTCTAAATAAATGGGGGGCAATCAGTTCACATATGGTGTCTAGGGCACAGCTGGGGGCAGAGGGTGATCTATAGCAGGCGGCAACGGTGAGAGACTTGTTTCTGGAAAGGTGGATTTTTAAAAGTAGAAGCTCGAATTGTTTGGGTACAGACCTTGATAGTAAGACAGAACTCTGCAGGCTATCTCTGCAGTAGATTGTAACACAGCCCCCTTTGGCAGTTCTATCTTGTCGGAAAATGTTATAGTTGGGGATGGAAATTTCAAGGTTTTTGGTGGTCTTCCTGAGCCAGGATTCAGACATGGCTAGGACATCCAGGTTGGCAGAGTGTGCTAGGGCAGTGAATAAAACAAACTTAGGGAGGAGACTTCTAACGTTAACATGCATGAAACCAAGGCTTTTACGGTCACAGAAGTCAACTAATTATAGCGCCTAGGGAATGGGAGTGGTGCTAGGCACTGCATGGCCTGGATTAACCTCCACATCACCAGAGGAGCAGAGGAGGAGTACGATAAGGTTACGGCTAAAGGCTATAATAACTGGTCGTCTAGAACATTCAGAACAGAGAATAAAAGGAGCATATTCCTGGGCACGGTAGAATAGATTTAAGGCATAATGCACAGACAAAGGTATGGTAGGATGTGAATAGAGTGAGGGTAAACCTGTGCATAGAGTGACAATGAAAGAGATATTGTCTCTAGAAATTATTTTTAAGTCAGGTGATGTCACTGCATGTGTGGTAGGTGGAACTAAAGTGTTAATTAAGGTGGATGGACATTCAGGGGGGGACGTGATGGTGAAGCCAGTTGAGAAAACCCCATTTGGGTGAATCACGGTGGTCCAGTCATGATGGGTCGGCGGGGGTCCAGGCCAGTTGGCAAAATAGGTATTGTAGCCCAAGGAGTGGCTGATGGATCTCTTTGGCTAGCCAGAAGATGGGCCTAGCAGATGGGCCTAGCAAGGCTAGCTCCAGGCTAATTGGTTCTTGCGTCGGGACAGAGACGTTAGCCAGGAGTGGCCACTCGAATAGCAGCTAGCTAGCTGTGATGATCCAGGTGAAATAAAAGGTTCAGAGCTTGCTGTAGGAATCCTGAGATTCCTAATGAAAAACAAGTCCGATTTGTTTGGTTTGAGTCACTCTGTGCAGACTGGCGAGAGTTGTCTGTCCTAGAGGTAGCTGATGACCACTAGCAGTGGCTAGCTGGCACTTTTAAAGAACCTGGGGCCGGCTCTGGTGTACAGTGTACATCATGTTACAGGACGGCAAGCAGAGTTACGCTGGCTAGTTATTAGCATTATGGCAATATGTTGTACTACCTCGGGTTCCGTGGCACCATAACAAACACTTTTCCTGCCTCATAGTTGTGTGATTAGATCAGAATTGTAATTGATTATCATGTCACTCAGCAAATCCACACCCTCTGAGTCCCAAACAGTCCCACATTGTTACCAGGCTCTATGCGCAACAATTCGAGCCTGGGGACGAGGTTATGTTCATTATCAACTACATCATTACCAGTGGAGTTGTTTACCCTGCTGTAAAGACACACTCCTCAATCTGCTCCCACCCACAAAGACCAATAAGCTGTAAAGTGTAAAGTGAGAGGTGGGTCTTGGCAAATTCTGCGAGCAGCAGGGTAGCCTAGTGGTTAGAGCGTTGGACTAGTAACTGAAAGGTTGCAAGTTAGAATCCCCGAGCTGACAAGGTAAAAATCTGTCGTTCTGCCCCTGAACAGGCAGTTAACCCACTGTTCCTAGGCTGTCATTGAAAATAAGAATTTGTTCTTAACTGACTTGCCTAGTAAAATAAAATAAAATAAATAAAAATGAGATACTATAACTCTGTGGTAACGGTTCCCCAAAACCAGGGGGCAGTTGACATTGAATGTAAATAACTGTTGCAGTTATATTAAATGTCAAGAAGTCCCACCCTTCAGTTTACAAACACACATATTATGGCTTCACTGGGTGGAGGCAGAGATTTAGGAGTGGGGCTTTAAAGTCTTGTGGAGATGTTGGACATACAGTATAACATGCAGGACAAGGCCATATCATATGCTGATGGGTATCACTTGCTGTCATTTCTGTAGTGATGAATTCTCTCCCAGAGTGCTTTCATTCAGGATGTTCTCTCTCTCTCTGTCTCTCTCTCTCTGCTACATTTAGAAGGCATTATGAGGAGGCAAACAGAACATAGAGGGAATAAATCAAGACCCCATCAAGGCCTCTTGGCAACCACTACCCTACAATAACAACAGCACAGGGAGCAGAAGAAAGGAAGGAAGGAAGGAGAGAGAGACACGGACTGTGATGACACCGTTTGAGGGAGTAGAAAAAGTTAGAGGGACACTTTAGGGAAAGAAAGAGTAAAATAGACCGAAAAAAAAGAGATAGAAAGAATCTGTCATTCTCTGACATGTACAGTATAGAGTATACACTGTATATTTAGAAGAAGAAAGACAGAAAGACACACTGCCTCTACTGTAGGACCCACTTTGTCAAATTAGATAGCCTCTTTAGCATGTTCGTCCAAACAGCCAGAGGAGAGGAAAGAAAGAAATAATAATTAACGACAGAGAATGCCACTTATTACGGACAAAAAACATCCACATCTCTCTCCATCACACACACACACACACACACACACACACACACACACACACACACACACACACACACACACACACACACACACACACACACACACACACACACACACACACACACACACACACACACACACACACACTAAATGGTGAAATTAATGAAATAGTAACTAGACGATTTATTCCGGTTTAATAGAGTCTCCATACAGAATGTTCCTGGCCCGACAAATGAGCAAACAAGTCACAGAGTGACAGTGATATCCATTATGTGTTTAATTATCTTCAAAGTTCGAGTGAAGGGCATTTCTTCTGCTAATGGGAAGACCGAGCTAAGTGCGACGACGACGGCACTTTTAAAACACTTCTGAACAAAGCTGAGTGACTAGTAGCGTTGGTTCGGCTCAGGATTTGACAGGCAAACACTTAAATTACCCTAAATTGGTGCAATCAGAGTCCTCATCATCAGAAAATATCCAACATTGTTGTTATTTAATTCTTGTTTTTTTCATTTCCATGTCAAATTTGGCGATACTAATCCATTTTGCCTTTTAGGCAGCGTTGAAACAAGCCTAAATGATTGGAGTATTCAGGATGAAAGGGGTTGAGTGATGGATCGACTTGGTCTCAAATGTCAATCCAGAGTAGGCTTGATTGCATTGCGTTAAGTGGTGATTCTGTGATTTTGGTAATGGAATAATTTAGCCCGATCAAGAGTTGACTTTCTCATACATAGGCATATTTGACTTAACTTTTATACGGGGTTTTGCTAAAACCTCTATGCCAAGGTTAATAAAACAAACACTGTCTTTGGTGTCCCATTTAAATCTGAAAGTTTATGGTTTGGAAAAAGTGGTGTTAGGAAGGGGGACCTGAAGGCAAGCGATTACAAAAGCTGTAGCTGAACCAACAAGTATTTATCATTTTTAAGCTGAAAAGCATGAAAAATGACACTCTTCCCCCTTCTTTACACTCATCTTTCCATTTTATCACTCCAAAGCCCATCTGTAAGTTCACAATAAGTTACATTTAAGGCCCTGAGTGACTGAGATGTTGCTAAATGTTGTTATTTATTTGCAGTTAACAATTAAGCTAGGGCTGAGAGCATTAAATGGCAGCATCTGCCGAGAAGCCACAGAGAAACTGGGTTGCCATCAAAAAGACTGCCCCATGGCCCTGCATATTATCTGATTTCCACTCCTCCATTCTCTCTCTCTCTCTCTCTCTCTCTCTCTCTCTCTCTCTCTCTCTCTCTCTCTCTCTCTCTCTCTCTCTCTCTCTCTCTCTCTCTCTCTCTCTCTCTCTCTCTCTCTCTCTCTCTCTCTCTCTCTCTCCCTTTTTCTCTCTCAGACACACACTCATAGACGTCTCACAAGCATGCGCACGCACACAAGCACTTAGACAAGCAGAAGCTTCATTGAGAAATGGTCACCAGAATCACCAAAATTAGAGGGTACGATACAGGACTGCTTTGCTAGCGCTGAATGGAATATGTATCGAGACCTCGCCGATAACACTGACGAGCTAATCACCTCAGTCACCAGCTTCATTAGAAAAAGCATCTGGGACTTTGTACCCACGGTGAGGATTCGCTGCTTCCCCAATCAAAAGCCCTAGTGCATCTTGCCTATGCCGCTCTGTCATTGCTCATCCATATATTTATATTTATATGTTCCTTTTCCATTCCTTTACTTAGATTTGTGTGTATTAGGTGGAATTGTTAGATTACTTGTTAGATATTGCTGCACTGTCGGACCTAGAAGCACAAGCCTTTTACTACGCTCGCAATAACATCTGCTAACCATGTGTATGTGACCGATAACATTTGATGTGATTTGATTTGATTAACACGGAGGTTGGCGCTAAACTAAAGAACAGGGCTACCGCACACAGAGCTATTGTAGACAACCCTGATACTACGGCCGAAGACAGAAATAAGTACAAGAATGAGCAAAGGGACAGTATAGGAATAAGGTGAGCAAAGGGACAGTATAGGAATAAGGTGGAATCATATTTCACAGGCTCCGATGCCTGATGCTTGTGGCAGGGGCAACAGTCCATTATGGATTACAAGGGTGTTTATTTAAATAACAAACAAAGGTATCCTCAGGGATACTGTCTTCTGGGCCTCGGGGTCTTGCTGTATCCTGGAGGAACCAAACTAAGTTCCCTCCATTATCCCTGGGACTGAGCACGACTATACGAGAGTAACCTCTCTTCTCTCCCATGTCCCCTCTCCCGTGTGCTGCCCTTCTGGCAGCTTTATGGGACTCGTCCAGCTGGTGAGAAATCAGCCCCCTGATTATGTACCAAGCACAATCAGCACCAATTAGTCCTGGCAGGAGAGCCCGTCGAGACCTTGTACGTCCAGCAGAGAGAGCCATCGCCTT
The DNA here is from genome assembly GCF_021184085.1 of Oncorhynchus gorbuscha. Taxonomy (NCBI): domain Eukaryota; kingdom Metazoa; phylum Chordata; class Actinopteri; order Salmoniformes; family Salmonidae; genus Oncorhynchus; species Oncorhynchus gorbuscha. The sequence goes on along the minus strand of NC_060175.1, from coordinate 27,836,942 downwards.
GTGATGTAGACTACGTCTGTCACCAGGCCTTGACGAGTCTCCCTCTGGTGGCTGACCTGCTGTACGCCGAACTCTCTACCAGACGAACTCAATGCATGTTATGCATGCTTCGAGAACAAGAACATTGGGCCAGGTGTAGGGGCCGTCACCGACTAAGAGGACTGGGTGATCTCGCTCTCCAAGGCCGAGGAGAGAAGGGGCTTTAATCAGGTCACCCACAAGGCCGCGGGCCCCGACGGTAAAGTCCCAGGGTTCTCAGCATGAGCAAAACAGAGCATTCACGGTAAATTTCAACCTCTCCTTGTACCAGTCTGTAATGCCCACATGTTTTAAACAATCATCCCTGTTCTTAAGAACTCTAAGGCTTCATGCCACGTTGATTAATATCCTGCAGCACTCAATTCTGAAATGATGAAGTGTTTGAGAGGCTGGTTATGGCACACATTAACTCCACAATCACAGCCAACCTAGACCCACTACAAATTGCATACCGCCCAACAAATCCATAGATGACCCAATCTCAATTACTCTCCACACTGCCCTCAACCAACTAGATAAAAGGAATACCTACGTGAAAATGTTGTTCATTGACTACAGCTCAACGTTCATCAAATCAAATCAAATCAAATATATTTATATAGCCAATTGTACATCGGCTGATATCTCAAAGTGCTGTACAGAAACCCAGCCTAAAACCCCAAAAAGCAAGCAATGCAGGTGTAGAAGCACGGTGGCTAGGAAAAACTCCCTAGAAAGGCCAAAACCTAGGAAGAAACCTAGAGAGGAACCAGGCTATGAGGGGTGGCCAGTCCTCTTCTGGCTGTGCCGGGTGGAGATTATAACAGAACATGACCAAGATGTTCAAATGTTCATAAATGACCAGCATGGTCAAAAAATAATCATCACAGGCAGAACAGTTGAAACTGGAGCAGCAGCACGGTGAGGTGGACTGGGGACAGCAAGGAGTCATCATGCCAGGTAGTCCTGAGGCATGGTCCTAGGGCTCAGGTCCTCCGAGAGAGAAAGAAAGAAAGAGAGAATTAAAGAGAGCATACTTATATTCACAGGATAAGACAGGAGAAGTACTCCAGATATAACAAACTGACCCTAGCCCCCCGACACATAAACTACTGCAGCATAAATACTGGAGGCTGAGACAGGAGGGGTCAGGAGACACTGTGGCCCCATCCAATGATACCCCCGGACAGGGCCAAACAGGAAGGATATAACCCCACCCACTTTGCCAAAGCACAGCCCCCACACCACTAGAGGCATATCTTCAACCACCAACTTACCATCCTGAGACAAGGCCGAGTATAGCCCACAAAGATCTCCGCCACAGCACAACCCAAGGGGGGGCGCCAACCCAGACAGGAAGATCACATCAGTGACTCAACCCACTCATGTGACGCACCCCTCCTAGGGACGGCATGAAAGAGCACCAGTAAGCCAGTGACTCAGCCACTGTAATAGGGTTAGAGGCAGAGAATCCCAGTGGAAAGAGGGGAACCGGCCAGGCAGAGACAGCAAGGGTGGTTCGTTGCTCCAGAGCCTTTCTGTTCACCTTCACACTCCTGGGCCAGACTACACTCAATCATATGACCCACTGAAGAGATGAGTCTTCAGTAAAGACTTAAATGTTGAGACCGAGTTTGCGTCTCTCAAATGGGTAGGCAGACAATTTCATAAAAATTGAGCTCTATAGGAGAAAGCCCTATCTCCAGCTGTTTGCTTAGAAATTCTAAGAACAATTAGGAGGCCTGCGTCTTGTGACCGTAGCGTACGTGTAGGTATGTATGGCAGGAACAAATCAGAGAGATAGGAAGGAGCAAGCCCATGTAATGCTTTGTAGGTTAGCAGTAAAACCATTCATCACCATTCTCCATTCCAAGCTCGTCACCAAGCTTAGGACCTCCCTCTGCAACTGGATCCTAGACTTCATGACGGGCCGACCCCAGGTGGTGAGGGTAGGCTACATCCCCTCCACCATGCTGAACCTTAACTCCAGGGTCCCACAGGGGTGTACATAGTCCGTTCCTGCACTGCCTGTTCACCCACGACTGTGTGGCTTTGTACGACTCCAACACCATTTCAAGTTTGCTGACGACACAACGGTAGTATGCCTGATCCCCAGCGTCAATTAGTCAGCCTACTACCTCTCCCTCAACGTCAGCAAGACCAAGAAGCTGATCTTGGACTACAGGAAACAAGGGGGCGAGCACACCCCCATCCACATCAACTCAGCGGCAGCGGAGCAGGTAGACAGACTCAAGTTCTGCTGTGTCCAAATCACTAAAGACTTCAAATGGTCCAAACACACACGCACAGTCTTGAAAAAGGCGTGACAGTTCCTTTTCCCCCTCAGGAGGTTGAAAAAGTTTGGCATGGTCCCTCAAATCCTGAAAAGGTTCTACAGCTGAGCCATTGAGAGCATATTGACATACTGAGAATAGCACCGCCCTTGATTGCATGGCGCTAGAGAGGGTTGTGCGGACAGCCCATTACATCACTGGGGCCGAGCTCCCTGCCATCCAGAACCTCTATATCAGGCGGTGTGAAAAAAGAAGGCCCGGAAAATCGTCAAAGACCCCAACCACCCAAGCCGTAGACTATTTTCTCTGCTACCGCACAGCATGAGATACCGCTGCATCAAGTCTGACACCAACAGGCTATTGAACAGCTTCTATCCCCAAGCAATACGACTGATAAATAGCTAATAAAATAGCTACACAGACTATCTGAGTTAAGCTTGTATCTTTATTGACCTTTAATTTCAGTATTTGCACTGTCTTTATGCACACTCACAGGGCCAGACACACTCACACACTGTCACTCCAACATACATCATGTTCTCACTCACAGATAATATACAGATACATTTATCCTGACTCTACACACACGCACACCCACTCACATAAAAGCTGCTTCTACTCTGTTTATCTTATGTCCTGTTGCCTAGTCACCTTACCCTATAACTCCATCACTCCATCTAAATATGGTATTGGAACTGACTTTTTAAATATTTCCTGTATATAGTATGCTTACTTACTTACATATATTGTGTAGTTCATATTTCTTATTCTTATTTCTTATTTTTTCTAGTAATACATTGTTTTTTATTATTGCTTGGATGGGTTTTGAGTTTGCAAGAAAGGCATTTCACTGTACTTGTGCATGTGACATGAAAACTTGAAAACACACACAAAAACGCACGCGCACGCACGCACACACACACACACACACACCATTCTCTAAATGGTGAAATTAATTTGTAACTAGCCGGTTTATTTCCATTTAATAGAGTCTCCATACAGAATGTTCCTGGCCCGACAAATGAGCAAACAAGTCACAGAGTGACAGTGATATCCATTATGTGTTTAATTATCTTCAAAGTTCGAGTGAAGGGCATTTCTTCTGCTAATGGGAAGACCGAGCTAAGTGCGACGACGACGGCAAAGCACTTTCAAACACGTCTGAACAAAGCTGAGTGACTAGTATTATTGGTTCGGCTCAGGGTTTGACAGGCAAGTGAACACTTAAACACCTTAAATTGGCGCAATCAGAGTTCTCATCATCAGAAAATATCCAACATTGTTGTTATTTATTTATTGGCTTTTTCATTTCCAAGTCAAATTGGGGCAGTGCTAATTACCATTTTGCCTTTTAGGCAGCGTTGAAACAAGACTAAATGATTGGAGTATTCAGGATAAAAAGGGTTGAGTGATGGATCGACTTGGTCTCAAATGTCAATCCAGAGTAGGCTTGATCGCATTACGTTAAGTGGTGGTTCTGTGATTTTGTTAATGGTATAATTGAGCCCAGATCAAGAGTTGACCTTCTCATACATAGGCATATTTGACTTAACTTTTATACAGGGTCTTTCTAAAAAAGACTCTAGGCCAAGCTCTGACTCTAGGCCAACACTGTCTTTGATGTCCCTTATAAATCTACAGGTTTATGGTTTGGAAAAAGTGGTGTTAGGAAGGGGGACCTGAAGGCAAGCAAAAACAAACTCTTTAGCTGATGCTTCATAATTCGGAACTGATCTCCAACTAACAAGTACTTGTCATTTTTAAGCTTGAGCATGATAAATTACACACACACAGGCTTACTTACACTCTCTTAAATTGTCCATCTCTTTCTTTAAATCTTTCCTCAATATCATAATGAATGACATTAGCTTTCTTTTGGGTGTTTTTTTTCATTTGTCTATTTGCCTCAAATGACCTGTGAGCACAGTGCAGATCTCTCCTGAGGTCTAGCAAAGCAGGCTAACATGTAATAGCTTTTTTTCCCACAAAAGCCTTGACTGGGCCTCTACATGGGGCTTTCAGATCTAACACAAATCTTTATTTAAACCCATTCAGGAGCCTGTCTCTCATTGACTGCTACACCCCCCATCCCCACCACCATCGCTGCCTGCCTGTAACCTCTCCCACTCAATACAGACGCTACCTTTCTTTCAGTAATATCTCTTTTGAGAGTTTTCGTTTTTCATATAGGGTGGGGAGGTTGGTTAGATTAGAGGGCTGGAGAGGTGGGATGTTGGGAGTGTGCAGAGAGTATAGGGCTATAGGAGCAAGGATGTATTGAAAGGGCAGTGGGAAATGTGTGGCATCAATCTTTGATATGCTTTGAGGCCACTTGAAATCAATTTCACCTCGGCCGCTCCTCAGCTAATCATGTGGCATAGGGCGGGCAGTGTGCCAAGCCTGTGGACCTTAATGGAGAGAGAGCCAATCATACAGACACAGGGAAATGCTGCACTAGAGCAGATACAGCAGCCTGGGTCCATCTGAAACGATGATGCTATAAGGATCCTATTCCATTTAACTGGATACTGGCTGTATACTCAATAAATTAAAGTTGAGATTCATAAATAACAAAATGCTATTTGCGGTGTAAACAAAAAGATGACTGAAGTAGTTCAAGCATGCTTTCCTATAGGACAATAATATACATATTTTTTGTTGTTGTCGATTACTGTTGTTAAAAGTGTTGATAAAACTGGGGACCACTTCATGTAATGCCTGTGGTTACCTGCAAGATATATTAATACATTATAGTTAAATTAAATACATTACAGCCTTTTTTAACCCTTGTGTTGTCTTAAGGGTAAAAAATGACCCGCCACTATGTTTAACAGCAGAGAAAACCCCCTGAATTATATTTTTTCATTGTGAAATTGTATGACTTTTCCTAGAGTGACCCCAACATTAGAAAAAGTGAAACATTTCCATGAAAGCTGTACACCACCAGAGTACAAAGATGGTTTTAGGGTCCTTTTTGACCCGGCAGTTATAAAATAATTTATACACCACATGAGCCACAAAGACACACACACACACACACACACACACAGACACACACACACACACACACACACACACACACACACACACACACACACACACACACACACACACACACACACACACACACACACACACACACACACACACACACACACACACACACACACACACACACACACACACACACACAAATTAGAAATGTAGATTATGTGTGCTACTGATTGAACTCAGACAAAACTAAAACATTTTTGTTCATGTGCAGCATCTCCCCCCCATGACCCCACACACGACTCAAGTTCACAGACAAAATAAAAACAATTTCAGACAATATAAATGTATTGAAAGCATTGTTTACGAATGGGGAATGCAGTCAGAAGCTATAAAGGTGCTGCAGATGACAGTCCCCCCAGTTCTCTCTTTGCTGAAGCCATGAGTGCACATTTCAGTGCCCAACAGGTCATAGATATGATTTTTTTCAGATGTCCAGTAGGAACAAGACAACAATGATTTAGAAGAGGAGGAAGTATCTGAAGTAGAAGATGAGGAATAATACAACCCAGAGCACGATGCATTATCTTCAGATGAAGAAGAAATCCCCCAAGCTGAAAGAGAGACAAAGAACAGCAAAATAACATGGTCCTCGTCACCATTTGACAACCAGGGAAGGATGGCAGCACAACATGTCATAAGGACGACCCTGGGGCCCACCCCGGGGCCCACAAGACATGCAGTTGCCCATGCATAGGACATAGCCTTAACATTCTACATGTTCATCACCCCAGACATCGAAAAAATCATCCTAGAGATGGATTTTTTTTGTCAATGATCAACACAAAATGTATTTATGGAAAATAAAATACTAACATATCTTGATTAGATAAGTATTCATCCCCCTGGGTCAATACATGTTACAATCAACTTTCGCAGTGATTACAGCTGTGAGTCTTTCTGGGTAAGCCTCTTAAGAGTTTTGCACTCCTGGATTGTACAATATTTGTCCATTATTCTTTTTTAAATGTATTATTCAAGCTCTGTCAATTTAGATGTTGATCATTGCTAGACAGTCATTTTCAAGTCTTGCCATAGATTTTCAAGCTGACTTAAGTCAAAACTGTAAGTAGTACACTTAGGAACATTTAATGTCATCTTCGTAAGTAACTCCAGTGCATATTTGGCCTTGTGTTTTAGGTTATTGTCTTGCGGAAAGGTTTATTTGTCTCCCAGTGTCTGTTGGATAGAAGATTGAACCAGGTTCTCCTGTAGGATTTTGCCTATGCTTAGGTCTATTCTGTTTATTTGTATCCTAAAAAAACTCCCAAGTCCTTGCTGATAACAAGCATACGCATAACAAGATGCAGACACCACTATGCATGAAAATTTGAAGAGTGGTACTCAGTAGTGTGTTGTGTTGGATTTGCCCCAAACATAACACTTTGTATTCAGGACAAAAAGTTAATGTCTTTGCCACATTTTTTTGCAGTCTGACTTTAGTGCCTTTTTGCAAACAGGATGCATGTTTTGGAATATTTTTATTCTGTACAGGCTTTCTTCCTGTCATTTAAGTTATTATTGTGGAGTAACTAGAATGTTGTTGATCCATCCTCAGTTTTCTCATATCACAGCCATTCAATTCTGTAACTGTTTTAAAATCACCAATTGCCTCATGGTGAAATCCCTGAAAACATGCATTTCTCTCTTGCAATCGAGTTAGGAAGGATGCCTGTATCTTAGCAGTGACTAGGTGTATTGATACATCATCCAAAGTGTAACTAAAATGAATGTATGCTTCTTTCTTTTTTACCCATCTACCAATAGGTGCCCTTCTTTGTGAGGCATTGGAAAACCTCCCTGGTCTTTGTGATTGAATCTGTGCTTGAAATTCACTGTTTGACTGAGGGACTTTACAGCATCCAGAAAAGTGGATTGGCAGTATAGGCATATGTCTATTGTCTCATTGACATATGTTGTTACAATATTCCTGGTAATGGTTCATTTTGATATATATAAAGAGGAATAAAATAATGTATTAGGGTGTGGTCCCTGGCCGTGCATACAATTTGAGGCTAACTGTAATTATGCATTCCTAAAGTACTATGCTTTCTGCTCTCATTTAAAAAAAAATCCAAATGACAACAAATGTGTTATGGTAGATTTTGATTAAGAGATCTTTAAGATATAAATGTTGACTATTTCAGACTCACATAATGGTTGTTTTTGCTCTCTAAAGTAATGATGAAAATTACAACAAAGTATAATTTGTGTTCAGCCAAGCCTTTCCTTTCAAAATGGCTATCCATGTTTTGACCAAAGACATACAACTTACAGACTTTTGCTACTATGTTCAGTCTCTCCAAAAAGCTTGTCCATTTCATGTAACATCCATAACGCTTCTTATTTGGTTTATTTCTCCAACATGCCAATATTTAAAAGTCTGCTTTTTGGGGTGTACACTTGCCCCAAGGGGTACTATAGACACACACATCAAAAGTTTCATTTCTATCTGATTTGTCTGTGAGACATTAGAGTTGTGATTTTGCGTGCGAGTCCGTTACGCTGGAATCACCCAGTAGTGATCTGCTTCTGTAAGCAAGGTTGTTTGATGCATCAAAATAGGCATTCATGTTTGTAGCTTAGTTTAACTTCTCTTTAGGTGACAGTCTATGCTTTATTGTGCAGTTTACTGCTTGTATGAAGCATTTATGAGGATTGTAATGTGTGGGGATCATCAAACATTTACACAAAAAAACACATGAGAATAAAGATGGTCATAAAAGAGAATGCAATGTGTCTATATTCAGATCTGTGGCATAGTGCATTATTAGAATTTATATGAACAGGTCATGTCCCTTTATAACCATCGGCCCACACCGGGTTGATCACCATAATTATTTATGTATGGTGAGACTTTAGTGAGTCAACACTGTGCATGGCACATTGTGGTAATGTTGCATATGTACTCCGAGCACGGTCTCTTTGTTTGTTTCATTGACTTATTTATTCTGTCCATCGACTGTGTTGCCTGTAGCCCAGGCTTTCTTTTTTCCTTTTAAATCACCAGCTCCTAATTATCTGTCACATTTTCTGCTATCCAATGCCAAAGACACACAATGACCAATAATTACCCCTGTAGGCAGCATCTATCAACTCCCTGACATTAAATCTCTCTCTCTATCTCTCTCTCTGTCTGTCTTTCTCTCTCTGTCATCATCTCTCCATCTATTTCTCCCTCCCTCTCTCTCTATATATATATCTGTTTTTCTGTCTCCCTTTCTCTCTACCCTATTCCCTCCATATCCCTCTCTCTCCTTCTCCCTCCGTATCCCCCTGTCTCTCTCTATCTCAATATCGTGCTGCTGGGGAGTCTTAGGCAGAAATGCATCCCTTGGAAACAGTGCTCAGGCATTTCACTCATTCGTTCTTCCATCTTCCCTTTGTCTTAAACTATTACACACAGAACCGCACTCAGGAGGAGATATTTGATGTGTGTCACATTGAAAAGCCAAGCGGCCTTGACGTGGGAGAGAACGAGGACCTGTCAGAGAGACTGGTACATGGGGAAAATGGAATGCCAAACTAGTACAAGTGAATATCATATTGCAGCCATTTTATTTGTTTGTTACTAAAATGGCTGCTGAAGATCTGTAAGAGTCACATTCTGTATGGCAACACTGGGAAAATCATGTTTTTCATATAATTGGATGATATTTGGATGAAACCAGTTCAAAGTAGGTTGGCCCAAGAATGAAAAAATACTGTAGCTGGTACATTGATAAAGTTGAATCATAAAGTTACTTGTACCCCTCCCCTGTGCCGAACACTTGGATTCAGGGGGCAGGCATTACCAAGGACTTACTTCCGGCTTTATGCAACATCACATAAAACCAGAAATGTAACACACCAATGGTAGCATCTTATCATCTTAACTAATTTAAATATGTTCCGCCATAAAACCTTCATCAAGTGTGCCTCAACTTTGCTTTGTCTTTGTTTACAAACCATAAGCTAGCTACTTGTAGCTAGCTCAAGCAAAACAAACGACCAAAGATACTGGTAACCTTTAATCTGTGGCGTGACTCTTAATAAGCAAGCTACTTACCAGCATGCAGGCAAAAGCATACTGTGTTGTGACTGGATACCATAGTGTAAAATTAACCTTACTCTATTTTTAGAAGAATGGAAAATCTGACAGCAGTGGCTACTTTTCATTTCAGGTGGACAGGCTGCACCAAAAAGTATGATCATGTCACGCGTATGCAGTGTACATTTTGATTGAAGTAAATGTAAGCTAAATATTGCGTGTCTGTCTATGGCACTGATTTCTCTCTGTGTGTGTGTGTGTGTGTGTGTGTGTGTGTGTGTGTGTGTGTGTGTGTGTGTGTGTGTGTGTGTGTGTGTGTGTGTGTGTGTGTGTGTGTGTGTGTGTGTGTGTGTGTGTGTGTGTGTGTGTGTGTGTGTGTGAGAGAGTGAGAGAGTGAGAGAGTGAGAGAGAGAGAGGTATATGTGTATGAGAGAAAGGCGGCAGGGTAGCCTAGTGGTTAGAGCGTTGGACTAGTTACAGTGTGTTGTCGTTCTGCCCCTGAACAGACAGTTAACCCACTGTTCCTAGGCCATCATTGAAAATAAGAATTTGTTCTTAACTGACTTGCCTAGTTAAATAAAGGTATAAGTATAAAAAAAACATGTTGAGTCACCCTACTTGTAGAGAAACACCAATTCCATCCTTCTCTCTTTCATGTTGCCGAAACGGTCTGTGACTTTGTCATACAGTACACGCTTTTCTTATTTGTTGTCCTAGGCTACCTGGCTAAAATGCTTGCAAGCTGGCTCATAGCTCAACGATTAGTCAACTAGTTAACATTAGCCTTTAACATCTAGCTACATATTAAACTTCCATGTTCTCAGGCCAGAGGCACAATGTATGAATTTATGGTTGGATCAGAATCACCATTATAATTGCCAGTAATAACATGTCCAAAGCATTATCTCCATCCAAGGAAACCACCTGTGAATGCTGTGGTACAAAATCAGCTTTCCCAAAGGCAAAGAAGGGGGGATATGTTGTGAAGCCTGGAAATACAGACCCTACATACTGTAGTTATTAATTTCAAATCTGCATCAATTGTGCATTTCAGGGCAAACAAAAATTCCAAATACAAACATTGAAAAGTTTCACTAAAATGTGCATGACCAAATATTGCATATTTCAAATGGAGTACTTCAAAAACACCAGAAAACACATTGTAGAAAGAGTAGATCACTACATCAATGAATTTACAGCATCATAATTCAGAACAGTAAATTAAAGGAAATTAAATTCACTACCCATTTAACAAACATTTCCCTTTTGAAAAACATTAGTTCCTGAAGCTCCTCTTCAATGAGGTCACCCTTGATCCAGTGCTGTATTATGTGGAAGCTGTGTGAGCTGTCCATCCCAGGACCCCTCTGCCCAGTGTGAGAGGCCTGACAAGGAGGAGGTCATAGCTGCATTTGTCTCCCGCTTCAATCTTGGGGGTGACTGAAGCCGAGTGGGTGACTGAAGCCTGCTTGATTGAAGCGAGATACATGGGTCCCCCTCCTCACCCCCCCCCCTCCTCTCCCCTCCTCATCAATCTCTGTAGTTGGTTGAATTTCCTAAAGCCTAAGTAATTCACTTTTATGTGATATGATATCATATATTTTTTTTACTTTGTATTGTTTTGTTCAAGCATTGGGATGGGAGATGAGTGTTACAAATTATACGAATCAATGGGTCCTGACATTGTTGGGTGGTCCGGTGCCTATATTAGGCTTATGTCTCTAATACATTTGTTTTTGTCAAATGATGTCTATGCTGGCTTATTATAAACTCTAGAAATACATGTCTGATTAATAATTACAATTCTGAACATATTGTATTTATAATGCTAGTGCAGAAACAGCAATAAATTGTACAGTATCCTTATTGTATGCTGTTTCCATGTCCATTCCCTTATGTCTAAGCTTCTAAGGTGACTCGGGCTTCACTAATTCTTGTGAAGAAGTGTTTCAATGAACTGTATTGCTGCTGTATTGCTGCTGTCTGATATCCAACAGTTCATGATCAGCTCTGTTGACCATGAGAGTATTTTGCAGAGAAAATGGGTTGAGGCACACGGAATGACATGTGGCCCATTGTTTACCTTGTCATCAATGACATGTGGCCCATTGTTTACCTTGTTACCTGGCAACGACCACAAAGGCTTGCTGATAGTGAGAGATGAGAGAAAAAGTATAATTTTATGTGTACAAATATTATGGGTGATGTTTTGGTCATTCAAAGACTATTTTTACTTGGGAAATAGATTGCAGAATTCAGATATGATGTCATTGTTTGGGCGGCAGGTAGCCTAGTGGTAGAGTGTTGGACTTGTAAACCGGAAGGTTGCAAGATTGAATCCCTGAGCTGACAAGGTAAAAAAAAAATAAGAAAAAAGCTGTCTTTCTGCCCCTGAACAGGCAGTTAACCCACTGTTCCTAGGCCTTCATTGAAAATAAGAATTTGTTCTTAACTGACTTGCCTAGATAAATAAAGGAAAAATAAAATTGTTTTAGCACCATCCACTGAGTTCCTAAACTACAGCATGCAACGTTCAATGTGCTAATAACTCAACAGTCTACCTTTTCAGTTTTCAAATGGCTGGAATTTGAAGCTTAAATTGGGATCATGTATACTGTGCTAATGACCATACAAAGAAAACAGCAACGGAGAGCAATGTACAATACAGCGAACTTAGCAAAACGAGGAATTTGTGGTAAGTGCATGTGGGCTGCCATCTTCATGAACCTCCACTATTAGTTTAAAACTCTGATTTTGTAGTTTAGTTAATTAATAATTTCCATAATCTGAGGTGTTTCGGGTGAGACACAGAATGCTACAGAATGATACAGAATGCTACAGGTTGAATGTAATTTCAATCATAGAAACAGAATTTATAGAATGGACCTACTATATACCTTCAGACCACTGCAATTTAGCTGGTATGACATTGAAATTGAATTAATATTTTTACTTCCCATTACTACCACAAATATGGCTGCCGGTTCACCCACCATCGAATGTCAACTGAAATGGGACTATCTATTCTATTATCTATATTTATATGATTCATTTTAAACAACTGACATTCCCATTCAAGTCAACATTCTCTGATGTGTGGATCTCCATCCAACTTTGTGGTACCATTTGAGTTCACATTTAAATGTGATTCCCATTTTAGAATATTTATCAGCCAAAACATGACACCAATCCTCTATTCGAGAGCATGCGCTCTCTCAACTGATGGCAGGCACAACACAAAAACCTGAGATGATGTCAAATAGGTTCCAAGCTACGCTACAACATATGTACCCCTCAAAACATGTTGACGCGATTTTAGATAATTTACTTTAAATGTAAAAAGAAATGACAGTTATGTTTTGTATTTTTTACTATTAGAATAGTTTGTAAGCTTTTAAATGATTTAAAACTCAACCGTTAATATTTTCCAGTGATGAAGACTTGGATGTCTCATGGTATGGTCAGATATGCAAAATTGGTCAACTTTGAGTACCTCTATCTCCTGAATGTTTTTGCGTTCAGGTCCAAAAAGTAGTTTTCGGACAACTTTTACCATGGGCAAGTTTGGAAAGTTTCTTTAAAATCAAAAGAGGTGAGGTCAAAAAGTGATTGAATTCAAATGGAATGACCCAATGGTAATTTCAAAGATTTAATTTCCCACCAACAAATGAATTCAACATACAGGATATATACAGTATTTTGAATGACATAAGGACACCTCTCTAGTAAATATTTTGTCCTTTTCTGTTGTCCAATCATAATAACCTTATTCGGACCACAATCTTTACATTTGACTATAAACAAAATAATAATGTTTTTCTCGCCTTGAAATTTTTTGCATTTTTTTGGGGTGTCTTCCTCCAATAGAGATGGACAAACAACTGCTCCCCACTCTCAGAATAGACTTCAATAGAGTCAGAGTGGATGACAGGGTCCCAGAAGGGACTTATATATCTGACACTAATTTATTTGGAGTGCTAGCTGCCAGAGGGGTAGAGAGCGAGAGACATTCTTACACATCTGCCTCGCGGACTCCTCTTCCCCCCTCCCAAAAAAGTGTCACCTCACAGAGCCACATAGCCTGGTGCTCATGGGTTATTAAGGCCAGCTGTCATAGCTACTGTCACACGGCTAGCCCCAACGCCACTTCATTCACACACCTCGATGAGGAACACTATGTTCTTGGTCCAAACATAGCACCCCACTCACTATGTTCGATGTGGCAACTATAGAATTCCAAAGAGGACATGTGAATAAACAAGAATATTCCCCAATTTTTTCGAATTCACAAGAAAAAAATATCGTGATCACGACATAACAAGTAGTACACAAAAATAAAACTAGTAAAACAGGTGAAGTGAAACATGTTGAGGTTTCTAAATACTCATGAACCTACAGTCTGTGTCATTTTAGCCACAAATGGTGGGCAAAATGTTGGTGCTGAAGGACAGCTCCACCATTCATCCAGTTATAAACATGACCTCATTGAAAAGACACATAATGTAACATGTGCAGTTTGTTTGAATGTGTAATTCCTCAGTTTTCCATTGCTTGCCTTTTATTGCTGGAGCTTTGATAAAAAGGCCCAGGTCTATACACTAGCACATGCACTCAAACAATTAAGGGTTCAACAAGGGTTCTTCTAAGATCCTCAAAGTACTTGATACTGAACATTACCCCCAAAAGGTTATTCCAAGATGTGAAGTTCATTGAGGAACCTCCTTAGTTGGTGGGCATAGCAGGTGCAGGCACTTAACTGAAACATGTCAAGATCTCCTCAATTTAAGGTAAGATTTGTCCCTTGTATGATCTAAAAGTGTATTGTTTTACAATGAAACCATCTATCTTTTTATATTTGTGACAATCTTTCTAAAACAGAAAATGGACACACTTCAATGGATATCAATCAACAAAGAGGTAAGACTATGTACAGTAGGCTATGAGAACATGTTGAAGGCTATGAGAACATGTTGAAGGCTATGAGAACATGTTGAAGGCTATGAGAACATGTTGAAGGCTAGCTGGGTGCAGATGACTGAACTGCTCACCTTTGTGTCTGTGTCTGCAGGTATACAGATGAGGAGGCATACAAAGGTATGTCTATTGGTTTTGGTATGTTATGCAGATCACATTTACCATCCTCCTCCCTTACCTCTTCAATGAATATTCCATAGGCCACTACATTATGGACAAGGTATGTGTATGAAACCCATCATCAAAACAGTTTTTTTTATTCACATTTACCACAAAAACCAAGGTATGAATACTGTTGTGTGCATATTTTGTTAATCATCTGTATAATTGTTTTTTTTGGATTCATAAACTTCACTCTCCCTACACCTCTGATGAATATAACAGGAAACCTGTTGGATCACCATGCACTGCAAAATCATTCTGCCTATGGATACGGAGAACATCAACACGCCAGAAAATATACCCATTATACATGAGGCTGTGCTGGGAGTTGACCTCATATTTAGATATTTTTATGCTGCTTTGCCGCGAGAATCGTAATAAGCACTGACTACTAAAATATTGTGTTATTGTTGTTATTGTTATGTGTATTATTATATTATTTGTATTTATTTTTAGAGTGTGGCTACTTACAGTACAACAGCTGTGCAGTAATCAAAGGTTTTAGATCTTTGTAGAGTCTTACTGCCTCTGGTGCACTATGACACTGCTGTCAATCTATCATCAATACGTCCACTCTTATTTATAGAGTTTATCTTGTGATCTCGACAAAACAAATGTTGTATTCTCATGATCAGGAGATAAATAAGTCTCGACATAACGTGGGAAAATCATGTTTTATTCATATGTCCTCTCTGACTTCCGTAGGCAACAGCTCAGTGGAAGGGGAAGGTACATGGGACCTAGAGAGTGGCCAGTAAAAGTCACAGAGATGTATTCAATTAAACACAGTTATCAGGTTTATCAAGGCAGATTGACATTGGTCTGTGAAAAAGAGAACATTTTCATTCATATTAATTTTTAATCTCGTATTGGTTGACACAGAAAACAAGTTTTAGAAGAATGTAAACTCGCAGCACAAGTAAAATGTGTTAATCATAACCTGTAAACCCATAGAGTGATAGGTTATAAATTAAAGATGCGATAAACTAAGAACACTATCTGAAGTGTTACCAAAACTCATTGTTACTCTTAATATAACAGAGGAGTGAGTATATCTTCACCAAACTCTCCATTCCTTTCCAAATGAAGATGTCCTGCTCTCATGGAGGTCTGATCCGCAGGAAGTCATCCTCATCCTCTGCTGGTGGGAGGAAAACACTGCAGGGAGTTAATGTCTCTTCTAATGTCACTCCAAAACAGGAAGGGGGATTTGTTGTTTTAGAACAAGAGGGCACAGACCTAGCAGCGGGGAACCGTGGGGAGTATGTGTGAGGAAGGGAGACGAGCGTTGCTGTAACAGCTTAGCTCAGATCAGGGCTGACACATCAGAGGAAGAGGGCCCGGGCCCCAGTCGTACTGTAAGGAGCTCCCCCTGTCAACCTGGAGACAGCCACACCCACTAAATCAAACAAATGGAAATAATGCATGCAAATGGGCTGTGACAAGTCGTGTGTGTGTGTGTGTGTGTGTGTGTGTGTGTGTGTGTGTGTGTGTGTGTGTGTGTGTGTGTGTGGGTGTGTGTGTGTGTGTGTGTGTGTGTGAGTGGGGGGGGGGGTAGAATTTCCCTTTGTCTGGGTGAGTCTGGGTGTCCATGAATTTCCCTTTGCCTTGTGTGTGTGTGTGTGTGTGTGTGTGTGTGTGTGTGTGTGTGTGTGTGTGTGTGTGTGTGTGTGTGTGGTTGCCCATGCGCTGTGTGTGCGGTTGTGTCTGTGTGAGTACATGTGTGTGTGCGTGTGTGTGCGTGCGGTTGCCCATGAGCTGTGTGTGCGGTTGCGTCTGTGTGAGTACATATGTGTGTGTGTGGTCAGTCTTCTCTCAAAGTATTTCTCTTTGCCTTAATGTGTGTGTGTGTGTGTGTGTGTGTGTGTGTGTGTGTGTGTGTGTGTGTGTGTGTGTGTGTGTGTGTGTGTGTGTGTGTGTGTGTGTGTGTGTGTGTGTGTGTGGTTGCCCATGCGCTGAGTGTGCGGTTGCGTCTGTGTGAGTACATGTGTGTGTGCGTGTGTGTGCGTGCGGTTGCCCATGCGCTGTGTGTGCGGTTGCGTCTGTGTGAGTACATGTGTGTGTGTGTGCGTGCGGTTGCCCATGCGCTGTGTGTGCGGTTGCGTGTGTGTGCGTGCGGTTGCCCATGCGCTGTGTGTGCGGTTGCGTCTGTGTGAGTACATATGTGTGTGTGTGGTCAGTCTTCTCTCAAAGTATTTCTCTTTGCCTTAATGTGTGTGTGTGTGTGTGTGTGTGTGTGTGTGTGTGTGTGTGTGTGTGTGTGTGTGTGTGTGTGTGTGTGTGTGTGTGTGTGTGTGTGTGTGTGTGTGTGTGTGTGTGTGTGCGTGTGGTTGCCCATGCACTGTGTGTGCGGTTGCGTCTGTGTGAGTACATGTGTGTGTGCGTACGGTTGCCCATGCGTTGTGTGTGCGGTTGCGTCTGTGTGAGTACATGTGTGTGTGTGTGCGTGCGGTTGCCCATACACTGTGTGAGCGATGGCGTACATGTGTGTGTGTGTGTGTGTGTGTGTGTGTGTGTGTGTGTGTGTGTGTGTGTGTGTGTGTGTGTGTGTGTGTGTGTGTGTGTGTGTGTGTGTGTGTGTGTGTGGTCAGTCTTCTGGACCAACCGTACCACCTAGATCCCTTGGGGCCACCCTGTGACTGTGTAATTACGTTGCTTGCCACCCTGGTCCGGATTTGTCCAGATTGTTCACCCCCCCTCCCTCCCCTCCCTTCCCCCCTCCCTCAGTAATGTCAGCTGATTGATGGAGTTGATTGATCTTTAATTACACTGCAGGTGAGTTGCCAAGCCTGTGCACTCCATTGAAGCAGAAATCTCAACTTGGTTAGATACCAATGGACAGGGAGGAGTTGTTTTGGACAATGTGGGTGTGTTTTTTTGTTCCGCTCCACACATTTTGACAGTAGCTAATGTGAATAATTATACATTTTATAAATGTTTTAACAATCCACATAATTGCAGTGAATGCTAAACGTACAAATTCTACACCTTGTCAATAGCTTGAGTCTACAGTAACAAAGGAGAGAAAGGGAGCGAAAAGAGGAATTGTGCTAGACTGGTGTGAAGGGAATATATAGTAGAGAGTAGAGCAACATCTGAATTTGACAGAAATACTCTCCTCTCCCCATGTGCCCCTTATCTCCTCCTCATCCTCTCTCTCTCTCTCTCTCTCTCTCTCTCTCTGTCTCATTTACAGTACCTATGTGTCTCCATCCATTTAACCAGCCACCAATTAACTGGGAAAATGTTAATCTCTCTGTCTATAATGTATGGCTACACAGCATTGTACCCAGCCAGCAACAGGTGTGAACTTGCCTTCTGACTATTAGCAGCGGGCTGTTACTGTACATGGTTTTCATGTGGATGCCGTCAGATAAAACCTTAAAAACAACACCAGTGATATATCCTATTCCAATAGGTCACGCTAATCAACATTACCCTAGTCTTCTGTCAAGATCATTCATTGGTTTTGCGTTAGACATGTTCATTGGATTTTATTATAGAGAGATTCCGGTCACTTTCCTGTGAGATGGCGATGGTAAGTTTCTGTGTGTTTGTGTGTAAGAGATGACTATGCCTCTGGTTCAACACAGAGCTTCTCTCCGGCAGCAGTGTGATGCGCTCAGCAGGGAGAAGAGGCAGTTTTCCCCCAGCATGCGGGATTACGGAGACGCTGGGGCGTTGTTGGGTATGGCAGGGTGTGGCAGTCTCCTTACCCTAGCTCAAGACCAAAAATTAAAAAGTAGGCTTCAAAAAAGTACACTAAAATCATTCCAATCATGATTAAAAAGCAACAGCTGTTTAGCGTAATGGATAGCTGGTTTTAGGACCATTGCTGGCCTTTCTCTCACTTTAAGAAGGTAGAAAGTGCCCAGCCAGCACCAGACAGTTTGCTTTGCCAGTCATCCATTTAGGCAGTCCACTGATTGCTTTGAATTTGATGTTGTAATTTGAATTTGGCCTTGTAAGCCTCATGGCTAGCTGTTTAATGCACTGGTTACTATCACATTGATTGTGCAGCTGTGGAAACTTTTGAGGTTCAGAGGCCCCATGCCAAATATTTTCAGTCTCCTAAGGGGAAATAGGTTTTGTTGTGCCATCTTCACGACTGTCTTGGTGTGCTTGGACCATGTTAGGTTGTTAGTGATGTGGACACCAAGGAACTTGAAGCTCTCAACCTGTTCCACTGCAGCTCCGTTGATAAGAATGGGGGCATGCTCTGTCCTCTTTTTCCTGTAGTCCACAATCATCTCCTTTGTCTTGATCATGTTGAGGGAGAGGTTGTTGTCCTGGCACCACACGGCCAGGTCTCTTACCTCCTCTCTATGGGCTGTCCCATTGTTGTCGGTGATCAGGCCTACCACTGTTGTGTCATCTGCAAACGTAATGATGGTGTTGGAGTCATTCCTGACCGTGCAGTCATGAGTGAACAGGGGGTACAGGAGGGGACTGAACACGCACCTCTGAGGGGCCTCTGTGTTGACGATCAGTGTGGCGGACGTGTTGTTACCTACCCTTACCACCTGGGGGCAGCCTGTCAGTAAGTACAGGATTCAGTTGCAGAGGGAGGTGTTTAGTCCCAGGGTCCTTAGCTCATTGATGAGCTTTGAGGGCACTATGGTGTTGAACGCTGAGCTATAGACAAATAATAGCATTCTCACATAGGTGTTCCTTTTGTCCAGGTGGGCAAGGTCAGTGTGGAGTGCAATAGAGATTGCATCATCTGTGGATCTATTGGGGAGGTATGCAAATTGGAGTGGGTCTAGAGTTTCTGGGATAATGGTGTTGATGTTAGCCATGACCAGCCTTTCAAAGCAGACTCTGACAGGGAGAGGTTGAAAATGTCAGTGAAGACACTTGCCAGTTGGTCAGCGCATGCTTGCCGTACACATCCTGGTAATCCGTCTGGCCCAGCAGCCTTGTGAATGTTTACCTGTTTAAACGTCTTACTCACATCGGCTGTGGAGAGTGTGATCACACAGTCTTCCGGAACAGCTGGTGCTCTCATGCATGTTTCAGTGTTGTTTGCCTCGAAGCGAGCATAGAAGTAGTTTAGCTAGTCTGGTAGGCTTGTGTCACTGGGCAGTTCTCGGCTGTGTTTCCCTTTGTAGTCTGTAATGGTTTGCAAGCCCTGCAAGCTCTGGGTCACCAGAGGAGGCTACTACTTTCTGTTCATTTAAAAAAGAGGTTGCTTACATCTCCAGTCATTTAAAGTGTAGTAGAATTGAATGAAATGTGTTAATAAAAGGGAAAAATGTTCCCATGCAAAGAAAGGTGGAGAAATATTTGATTCGGCCTACTATATGCTCAGGTATGCATTGTTCAGTACCTGTCTGTTTTCCTAACAGTGTTTGAGTTATATTTTTAGCCTAAATGATGACTATACAATATACTCATCACATTAGGAATAGTAGCTTATCTTACATTAGTCTGCAAGTGCGATGATACATGCATGCAATCCTTTATTATAAAGGTTCAATTTGATGGTGAATAAATACACTTGAAACTGACGCCCCGCCTATGGATATCGGCATTTGAAGTCGGCCTTGTTGTGACTTGATAGCGTGTATTATGAATCTACTTCATGTTGCACTGTATGCGCCGTTCCACAAGTTAATTTGTCAATTTATGATGAGGTTGAGTAGTGTTTCAGATTGTTTGTGCCAATCCACAGATGTTTAAACCTAATATTGCGTTGATAATTAATGGCTGGGGTCATTTTTGTTTGTTTTTCCTGTTCTCCACATAACATTTTAGAGTTTGTAAGTTGTGTAGAAATGCAGTAAATGAGCTTCAATATCCCAAAAATTCCTTGGACGTAGGGAGGAAATAGCCCCCTATTCCACACACCCCCCACTTAGCCATACCCTAGATTTAGCTGAACTGACACGACTGTGGAGATGTGCCGTTAAATGGCACAGATCAGGAGCCAACTCTTCCACTATATCCCCCACTTCCCACTTCCCCTCTCATTAACTTCTCCTCCTCTCTTTTCCCTGACAACCCCAATCCCCCAGTTGTGCCTATTTTCAATTCCCTCTCTCCCCTTCTCTCTCTTTTTTCCTCTACCATTCTTTCCAGCGGCTACATCTCCCTGGGTCAGAGGCAGGGGACAGCAATGGGGAATATTTGGCTTGGCCGTAGTATCCACGCTTCAGTGCTCATTCAGGCAAGCCTGAGGTGGTTCATTATAACTTGGCCATGGTATTACAACCCTTGCCCCCCTGATTCAATCTTCCTCCAAACTGGAAGGGGCCACTGACACATCCCCCTGTCTCTTACTACCACAGTCCCCCTCTGTGCAGTCACATGAGACCCCTGCCTCCGACGGCAGCTCCACCATCAGGATGTGAGAAAGTCAAGATAGGTTTCATCAACCTTTAACATG
The DNA here is from genome assembly GCF_021184085.1 of Oncorhynchus gorbuscha. Classification (NCBI taxonomy): domain Eukaryota; kingdom Metazoa; phylum Chordata; class Actinopteri; order Salmoniformes; family Salmonidae; genus Oncorhynchus; species Oncorhynchus gorbuscha. The sequence goes on along the minus strand of NC_060175.1, from coordinate 27,816,025 downwards.
TCTTTTGGAGCTGGTCTCTGTTGCCTGTAGAATATGATTTGGAGTCCAAATAAGTCATGACAGCTTTTTCAATCTCTTTGGTGCTATTTTCACAAGTATCTGGCATCCGTTCCGAACGGGCCCGAGAACTGAAGCGTGGAGATGAGGGGTGTGCAAACCAGGCTGACAGGACCTCAGGCTATCATCTTTTTGAGACGTGTGGCACCATGGCTACGGGGGCAACAGGTGGCCAACACGCTTCAGGGTAAAAGACTCAGCCGGTGGGCACAGGCTCACAAACCTCGCCAAGACAAATCAAGTGTTTGATCTCCACAGAGTGACTGGGGAGAGTGCTGCGGCTCAGATCAAACACAAAATAGTCCCATCCAAGTTCACCCTCAGAACGTTGAAATGCAAACCCACTATCCTGTCCTTACTAGCCAAAAAGCATCCTGAGTGATCATGAAACTAGCTGCCATTGACTGTAGAAGGGCTCAATTCAATTTAAATCTGCATTGCTATATTTACGAAGGAGCATGCAAACACACAGTTTTTCTGCTTTCTGTCATAGAAAATGACTAAGTGGTTATGAGAACTATTAAGTTACTAAGTGGTCGTGGATTAGATGCTTTCAGTTCTCTGAATAAGAGAAGTGTATTCATGGATATTTACTTTTTAAATATTGGAAGGCAGCTTTGATTGAATCCGCCACTTAATATGATAAAAATGAATGATACATTTCATGACAAGGAGATGAAAATGATTTCGTAAGCCAGAATTGGATTACATTTGATATCTGTTGATGTTTCAGTTAACAATTGTGGTTGGCCATGCAGATTTGTATTTGTATCTGCACAAGGGGGGAACAGTTTTAATTCCAATGGTGCTAAGTCATTTTCATTAAATGTCAATTAGTTATTAATTCAGAGCAAAGCTAAAATAAAATTGAGCTTCATTAATCACTCTGCTGTCCAGTGGGCTGCTAATTAAAACATTGTGGGGCTAGATCGTTAGTCACTGGCAGACCTGATTGTTAATGTCGACTTATTGTCCTATTTCACTACGCCGTCATTTATTTTCTTTGGTGTTCTTGTAAACTCTTGTTAATTATTAAAAGGCCTTTTTCGTCCCCAGTGACACTTTTCAGATAACCATAAAAGTGGCTGCCGGTGAGAGGAAGCTGTGGATGCTGTGTTCTTTGTCGGGGCGATGAACACGAAACCAAATATCGATAACGACTTCTCAACCAGTGATATTCGTTCTGTCTTTTGTTCTTTCGTGTTCATGTGTTCGATCATCACAATATGTCTTGGAGATACCGGCACAATTATTTTATTATTTCAAAGCCTGAAGAATCACAGGTTCATGATCATCATCAGAGGTTCAAATGGAACATTTAGTAAGCATATATAGACTTAGGAGGGTTTTAGGGGTATCAGGGTTTCTGCAGGACTGTCTAACTTTGAACTTTTAAGCCTGTGTGAGCGTTCCATAACATCTACACTTTCATTTTAATTATGAAATGAACTGTAATGAAATTTCAGTATCCCTTATTAAAATGTATTTGTGTCTAAATGTGTAAGGGCCATAAGGCCGGCATTCCTCTATTTGACCATGAATAATGTCATTCAGCTTCTGAGGGACAGGTTGTGAGTACAACACTTTATTTGAGTGTCTTTATAACCTGGGAATGGTAGTGGCAGAGGACGTAATCCCTCTCCTAAGGTTCCATTAACATTCATAATCGGCCATATCAAATAACATACTTTTTATGACACAGTGGACTTCATCAAGGCAGTGAGTGTGCAAATGATTTAATCAAGGCAGTGTTTTATAGTCTACCATAGTCAGCCTGTATGCACACTGAAGACCAGAGAGAAGGGGCCTTCTTGAGTTCCTCTCTCTGTCAAAGTGGGCGACCTTGACCTATAATAACCCTTTACCCCACACGCACGCAGCTTAATTTATATATTCATTCCCTCACTTTTATCAAATAGAATCCTAACATGGGAGGATATGGAGGATGGTGATTGAAGTGATATTCCTTTCATCACTTTTTGTAAGTAATCAAGGTGAATCCACCAAGGATTGTTTCAGCTTGAATAGCGATGATGATATCTTGAACGCTAGGGTAATAATTAATGGTTGGGTTCCAACAGAGGTCTCTTATCCCTCAACAATAGAGGAGAGAGAGAGAGAGAGATAGAGGTTACCACCACGGTCCTGCTAATGAAATAACCAGTTTCCTAGCCCCTCAATTATGCACGTTATCCACCGCCAGTCATACGTCTCTGTCAATGCCATTTCTCAGAGATCTCGGGGTGTGTGTGTGTGAGCGGGATTTGTGTGTGTTAAATAATGCAAAGCCGAAAGGTCACGGGGAGACGCAGGGAGGGGTCGATGCTCACATTGTGCAGGGCTCACCGGGGACGCCGGCAACCGTTAATTTTCAGGTCAATTCCAATAATGAAATGCATACGGTAAATGTCAAACACAGGCAGTCGAGGAGTAATCCGCCTCTGCTGGGAAATAATGGATGTCTTTCCTTAAGAACCCGACTAACTCCATCTTTCGAGAGAAAACGGACTACCAACAGCAATGAAATGCAGTGCATGGGTGTCCAACATACACTTTATATGCAGCCCTATCTCATTTGAATAAATCATCACTGAACCTTTCATATTTATCCAGTACACTGGACAAGTCCCAAATCCCCTTCATTTGCATGAAGAGGAGACAGATACAGTTGAAGTTGGAAGTTTACATACACCTTAGCCAAATACATTTAAACTCAGTATTTCACAATTCCTGACATTTAATCCTAGTAAGAATGTCCTCTTAGATCAGTTATGATTACCACTTTATTTTAAGAATGTGAAATGTCAGAATAATATTAGAGAGAATGATTTATTTCAGCTTTTATTTCTTTCATCACATTCCCAGTGGGTCAGAAGTTTACATACACTCAATTGGTATTTGGTAGCATTGCCTTAAAGCATTGCCTTTAAGCTTTACCCACAATAAGATGGGTGAATTTTGTCCATTCCTATATTATTGAGGTCAGAGCTGTGTGATGGCCACTCCAATACCTTGACTTTGTTGTCCTTAGCCAATTTGCCACAACTTTGGATGTGTGCTTGGGGTCATTGTCCATTTGGAAGACCCATTTGCGACCAAGCTTTAACTTCCTGACTGATGTCTTGAGATATATCCACATAATTTTCCTTCTCATGAAGCCCTCTATTTTGTGAAGTGCACCAGTCCCTCCTGTGGCAAAGCACATCCACAACATGATGCTGCCACCCCGTGCTTCACGGTTGGGATGGTGTTCTTCAGCTTGCAAGCCTCACCTTTTTTCCTCCAAACACAACAATGGTCATTATGGCCAAACAGTTCTATTTTTGTTTCATCAGACCAGAAGAAAGTACGATCTTTGTCCCCATGTGCAGTTGCAAACCATAGTCTGGCTTTTTCAAGGCGTTTTTGGCGCATTGGCTTCTTCCTTGCTGAACAGCCTTTCAGGTTATGTCGATATAGGACTCGCTTTACTGTGGATATAGATACTTTGGTACCTGTTTCCTCCAGCATCTTCACAAGGTCCTTTGCTGTTGTTCTGAGATTGATTTGCACTTTTCGCACCAAAGTACATTCATATCTAGGAGACCGAACGTGTCTCCTTCCTGAGCGGTATGACGGCTGCGTGGTCCCATGGTGTTGACCTCCACAAGTCTGGTTGAAAGAAATGGTTGACCTCCACAAGTCTGGTTCATACTTGCGTACTATTGTTTGTACAGATAAACGTGGTACCTTCGGGTCATTTGGAAATTGCTCCCAAGGATGAACCAGACTTGTGGAGGTCAACCATTTTTTTCTGAGGTCTTGGCTGATTTCTTTTGATTTTCCCACAATGTCAAGCAAAGAGGTACTGAGTTTGAAAGAAGTCCTTGAAATACATCCACAGGTACACCTCCAATTGACTCAAATGATGTCAATTAGCCTATCAGAAGCTTCTAAAGCCATTACATAATTTTCCAAGGTGTTTAAAGGCACAGTCAACTTAGTGTAGGTCGTAGGTTGGGGTTCCTAGTTAGAATCCGACGGCGAGTGGGTAATGCGCCTCTACCATCAGTCCTATTAGCCAACGTGCAATCTTTAGATAATAATGTTGATGAGCTCCGATCAAGACTATCCTACCAATGGGACATTAAAACTGTAATATCTTTTGTTTCACTGGGTCGTGGCTGAACTATGACATGGATAACATACAACTGGCTAGATTTTCTGTGCATTGGCAAGATAGAACAGCTGCCTCTGGTAAGACAAGGGTTGGCGGTCTGTGTCTATTTGTCAATAACAGCTGGTGCATAAAATGCAATATTAAAGAAGTCTCTAGGTTTTTCTCACCTGGGGTAGAGTATCTCCTTATAAGCTGTAGACCACACTATATACCAAGATAATTTTAATCTTTAGTTTTTGTAGCTGTATATTTAACACCACAAACCGATGCTGGCACTAAGACCGCACTCAATGAGCTGTATACCGCCATAAGCAACCAAGAAAATGCTCATCCAGAGGTGGTGCCTCAAGTGGCCAGGGACTTTAATGCAGGGAAACTAAAATCTGTTTTACCTCATTTTTACCAGCATGTTACATGTGTAATCAGAGGGGAAAAAAACTCTTGACCACCTTTACTCCACACACAGAGACGTGTCCAAAGCTCTCCTTCGCCCTCCAATTGGCAAATCTGATCATAACTCTATCCTCATGATTCCTGCTTACAAGCAAAAACTAAAGCAGGAAGTACCAGTGACTCGCTGAATACAGAAGTGGTCAGATGACGCAGATGCTGAGCTACAGGACTGTTTTGCTAGCACAGACTGTAATATGTTCTGTGATTCTTCCGATGACATTGAGGAGTACACCACATCAGTCCCTGGCTTCATCAGTAAGTGTGTTGATGACGTAGTTCCACAGTGAACGTCCGTACATACCCCAACCAGAAGCCATGGATTAGAGGCAACATCCGCACTGAGCTAAAGGGTAGAGCAAGCTCTTTCAAGGAGTGGGACTCTAACCCGGATGCTTGTAAGAAATCCTTACTTGTAGAACAGCATCCAAACCCTCAAATACTAGACCAGCTCTTAACCCTCTAGAGTTGATGTTCAAGCTTATTAAAATAATTCCCATTCAAATCTGTCAGTGTAAGCTAGAGACATGTTATTTTATTTGCATTGGATTGCTTCAACATTCACCACATCCGCCGATGTCGCACCTCTTCTCACAAAATCATCTGTAGCACCTGAATGGTTGACCCCTCTATGGTAAAATGAGACTTTCACTAACGAGATGGTGTTCACCGTTTTACTCACAAGCGTCTTGGGACTCGTCTGAAGTCAGTACAGAGGATCTGCCAACTTCTGTCTGTAGCGTCTGACCAGTTTGGGCTAGACACTATGACCCCTCTGTTGTTTTGCTCTAGGATGCCCACAGGCCTCACAAGACTCATCTGAAGGTCCCCCTGTACCAGTTGAAAACATTTATGGAATTACATATGGAGACTGTTTAGTGCCAAAAATAAGGGGTTAAATATATGATTTTTATTAAATCTATAAGATATAGGACATACACTTCAGAACACACTTCCTTTGGATTTTTTAGGGGGGACTATATATTATTCTATGTAGTGAATATGTTATTCAATGTGTTTGTATGGGCAAATAGCAGTAAGGCCAAATAAAATGTTTCATCAAATATATATATATTTTTTTATTTTTTTTATTTTAAATACTTCAATGGGTCTTAAAATTCAAAATCAAATAGCTAAATGATCCTTGGTATGACCTTCTTAAAACAATTCCATAAAGCTTAGTAGACACCCCCCTTCCCCCTGGCTTAGACAGGGCTTAGACTGTAATGGGCTATAAAACATAAAAAGCATGGCACACCTCTCTGTTTCATTGCCAGAAATGATTGAAGTGATTGTCAGGATGATAACAACAACAGCAGGACTCCTCTTAGTGGAGGAGAACACACATAATGACAGGTGAGGAGGACTCAAGGTGAGGTGAGTCACAGACTACATTATCTGCAGTGGTTCGGCACCAAACGTCAGCGCCAAAGACAGATCATCCTTTAATCTCCGGCCTTCTTCATCACAGCACCCAAGTGTGTGTGTGTGTCTGTGTATGTGGGAGCGTCTTGAGGAGTGCTGGCTGGTTCGGGGGGCGTTGAGGAGGAAAGATGTGTGTAAATGACTAACAGCCTTTTGTGTAATTAATTAGGACAGTGTTGATTTCCACAGATAATTTAGCATAGTTGCGAGCACTTGACTTCTGATCTCAATTTACCCGCTCTCTGTCTCTATTTAGATCTTGGATATGTGGGAGGGGTGTTTTAACCTTGGAGAACAAACACACATCACAGACAGATACAGAGAAACAAACAAAGCCTTACCCCCCAACCCTCCTAAACCACCCACCCACACATACACATAAACACTTATTCCCCCACCACTCTCTCTCTCTTTCTCGCTCTCTCTTTCACAAACAAACACACACACACGAACACCTAAGACACTGGAATAAATGCATCTTTAATGATAGCAGATAAGGACTCCCAACTACCCCTGCAGTCATAGCTCAGTGATTTGGCTAGCAGGAAAGGGGATTGCAGGAATGGAAAACAAGTGACTGGAAACTTACAAAGCTCTAGGAGTCACCCTGAGAAAACACATCCAGTCAGTGGTGGAAAAGCAACAACTACCTCACAAACCTTTTGATGCAAAAAGTCTTCACTAAGTTTCTCTCGGAAATGAAAGTGAGATATCACTTGAGGAATCTACTGTTCAGACAAAGTAATGGGGAGTATCCAAAATGGCACCCAATTCCCTATATACTGCGCTACTTTAAAGTGCACTATATACAGTTGAAGTCGGAAGTTTACATACACGTAGGTTGGAGTCATTAAAACTCATTTTTCAACCACTCCGTGAATTTCTTGCTTACAAACTAAGTTTTGGCAAGTCGGTTACGACATCTACTTTGTGCATGACATAAGTAATTTTTCTAACAAATTTTTACAGACAGATTATTTCACTTATAATTCACTGTATCACAATTCCAGTGGGTCAGAGGTTTACATACACTAAGTTGACTGTGCCTTTAAACAGCTTGGAAAATTCCAGAAAATTATGTCATGGCTTAAGAAGGTCTAATTTCAAGTCCTTCCTTCAAACTCAGTGCCTCTTTGCTTGACATCATGGGAAAATCAGCCAAGACCTCAGAAAAATAACTTTGAGACCTCCACAAGACTGGTTCATCCTTGGGAGCAATTTCCCAATGCTTGAAGGTACCACGTTCATCTGTACAAACAATACTATGCACATATAAACACCATGCAGCCTCATACCGCTCAGGAAGGAGACATGTTCTGTCTTCTAGAGATGAACGTTCTTTGGTGCGAAAGTGCAAATCAATCCCAGAACAACAGCAAAGGACCTTGTGAAGATGCTGGAGGAAACAGATTCAAAAGTATCTATATCCACAGTAAAATGAGTACTATATCGACATAACCTGAAAGGCCGCTCAACAAGGAAGAAGCCACTGCTCCAAAACCGCCATGAAAAAGCCAGACTATGGTTTGCAACTGCACATGGGGACAAAGATCGTACTTTTTTTGAGAAATGTTTGATTAAACAAAAATAGAACAAATGGTCATAATGACCATCGTTATGTTTGGAGGACAAAGGGGGAGGCTTGCAAGCCGAAGAACACCATCCCAACCATGAAGCATGGAGGTGGCAGCATAATGTTGTGGGCGTGCTTTGCTGCAGGAGGGACTGGTGCACTTCACAAAATAGATGGCATCATGAGGCAGGAAAATTATGTGGATATATTGAAGCAACATCTCAAGACATCAGTCACGAAGTTAAAGCTTGCTCACAAATGGGTCTTCCAAATGGACAATGACCCCAAGCATACTTCCAAAATTGCTTAAGGACAACAAAGTCAAGGTATTTTGTAGTGGCCATCACAAAGCCCTGACCTTAATCATATAGAAATTGGTGGGCTGAACTGAAAAAGTGTGTGCGAGCAAGGAGTCCTACAAACCTGACTCGGTTACGCCAGCTCTGTCAGAAGGAATGGACAACATTCACCCAACTTATTGTGGAAAGCTTGTGGAAGGCTACCCGAAACGTTTGACCCAAGTTAAACAATTTAAAGGCAATGCTACCAAATACTAATTGAGTGTATGTAAACTTCTGACCCACTGGGAATGTGAAAAAAAGCTGAAATATTCTCTCTACAATTATTCTGACATTTCACATTCTTAAAATAAAGTGGTGATCCTAACTGACCTTAGATAGGGATTTTTTACTAGGATTAAATGTCAGGAATTGTGAAAAACTGAGTTTAAATGTATTTGGCGAAGGTGTATGTAAATGTCTGACTTCAACTCTCAGTAATAGTGTGTCATTTGGGACAAAGTCACAGTCAGAGCTAATTCTAAAGCAGCCTAAAGCCCAACAAGACTGGACATAGGAATTATGTGATGATAAGGAATTATGTTACGGGTTAAATGTTGCAGTACATTGTAATTACAGAGAGGTATAACATATTATGGTGCATTGTTGTTGAACCTACAGTACCATGTTATCAACCGCTGTAAGACCTACAGTACAGTATAGTGTTGACGTGTTGAAGAAGCCCCGATTGACACGCAAGCGCTACACTTCCTCTTTTCATTTACTGCTATTCAAAAATCAATGGCACAGGGACGTATTGCTAGTAAGAGCTAAACAAATGGCATAGCGGTCCTAAAGGCCTGTCTGCTGACATTTCCTATGTCCATTATGCATGTGGATGTGCATCAGGGAAGGCAGGTGTCTCTACATGATAGGATTATACTCTACGATACCCTACTTGTGAATTATATTTGTGTGTCTAATAAAAACATGATTGCTCAGATGGCTGTCTGGAATAGCCAGTGTGTTATTCAGTTTTCATAAAAGTAAAACAAAGGAATGTACAGTGCCATTGGAAAGTATTCAGAACACTTTATTGACATTTTGTTACATTACAGCCTTATTCTAAAATTGAGTAAATAGATTTTTGTCCTCATCAATCTACACACAATACCCCATAATGACAAAGCAAAATCAGGTTTTTATTTATTTTTGTAAATGTATTTAAAAAACCTTTAATATCACATTTACATAAGTATTCAGACCCTCTACTCAGTACTTTATTGAAGCACCTTTGGCAGCGATTACAGCATTGAGTCTTCTAGGGTATGACGCTACAAGCTTGGCACACCTGTATTTTGGGAGTTTTTCCCATTCTTCTCTTCAGATCCTCTCAAGCTCTGTCAGGTTGGATGGGGAGCGATGCTACATTTTCAGGTCTCTCCAGAGATGTTAGATCAGGATCAAGTCCGGACTCTTGCTGAGCCACTTAAGGACATTTAGAGACTTGCCCCGAAGCCACTCCTGTCTCGTCTTGGCTGTGTGCTTAAGGTCATTGCCCTGTTGGAAGGTGAATCTTCGCCACAGTCTGAGGACCTGAGTGCTCTGTAGCAGGTTTTCATCAAGGATCTCTCTGTACTTATTCTTTGCCTCGATCGTGACTAGTTTCTCCTTCCCTGCGGCTGAAAAACATCCCCACAGCATGATGCTTCCACCACCATACTTCACCGTAGGCATGGTGCCAGGTTTCCTCCAGATGTGACGCTTGGCATTCAGGCCAAAAAGTTCAATCTTAGTTTTATCATACCAGAGAATCTTGTCTCATGTTCTGAGAGTCTTAAGGTGCATTTTGGCAAACTCCAAGCGGACTGTCATGTATCTTTTACTGAGGAGTGTCATGTACCTTTTTCTTCGGTTTGGCCAATCTACCAGAAACAGCCTTACGTGTGGAGGGCTGGAGAGATGGTTGTCCTTCTGGAACTTTCCCCCATCTCCACAGAGGAACTCTAGAGCTCTGTCAGAGTGACCATCAGGTTCTTGGCCACCTCTCTGACCAAGGCCCATCTCCCCCGATTGCTCAGTTTTTGCCGGGCGGCCAGCTCTAGGAAGAGTCTTGGTGGTTCGAAACTTCTTCCAATTAAGAATTATGGAGTCCACTGTGTTCTTGGGGACTTAAATTTAAACTTTTCCCTCTCGCTCTCATCCAACACTTCCCACACTGCCCTTACTCGGATGGTATCGCGCCGTCCCAACCTTCGCTCTCTCTCCCCCGCTACTCTCTCCTCTTCCATCCTATCATCTCTTCCCTCTGCTCAAACCTTCTTCAACCTATCTCCTGATTCTGCCTCCTCAACCCTCCTCTCCTCCCTTTCTGCATCCTTTGACTCTCTATGTCCCCTATCTTCCAGGCCGGCTCGGTCCTCCCCTCCCGCTCCGTGGCTTGACGACTCAATGCGAGCTCACAGAACAGGGCTCCGGAAGGCCGAGCGGAAATGGAGGAAAACTCGCCTCCCTGCGGACCTGGCATCCTTTCACTCCCTCCTCTCTATATTTTCCTCCTCTGTCTCTGCTGCTAAAGCCACTTTCTACCACTCTAAATTCCAAGCATCTGCCTCTAACCCTAGGAAGCTCTTTGCCACATTCTCCTCCCTCCTGAATCCTCCTCCCCCTCCCCCCCTCCTCCCTCTCTGCAGATGACTTCGTCAACCATTTTGAAAAGAAGATCGACGACATCCGATCCTCGTTTGTTAAGTCAAACAACACCGCTGGTTCTGCTCACACTGCCCTACCCTGTGCTCTGACCTCTTTCTCCCTCTCTCTCCAGATGAAATCTCGCGTCTTGTGACGGCCGGCCGCCCAACAACCTGCCCGCTCGACCCTATCCCCTCCTCTCTTCTCCAGACCATTTCCGGAGACCTTCTCCCTTACCTCACCTCGCTCATCAACTTATCCCTGACCGCTGGCTACGTCCCTTCCGTCTTCAAGAGAGCGAGAGTTGCACCCCTTCTGAAAAAACCTACACTCGATCCCTCCGATGTCAACAACTACAGACCAGTATCCCTTCTTTCTTTTCTCTCCAAAACTCTTGAACGTGCCGTCCTTGGTCAGCTCTCCCGCTATCTCTCTCAGAATGACCTTCTTGATCCAAATCAGTCAGGTTTCAAGACTAGTCATTCAACTGAGACTGCTCTTCTCTGTATCACGGAGGCGCTCCGCACCGCTAAAGCTAACTCTCTCTCCTCTGCTCTCATCCTTCTAGACCTATCGGCTGCCTTCGATACTGTGAACCATCAGATCCTCCTCTCCACCCTCTCCGAGTTGGGCATCTCCGGCGCGGCCCACGCTTGGATTGCGTCCTACCTGACAGGTCGCTCCTACCAGGTGGCGTGGCGAGAATCTGTCTCCTCACCACGCGCTCTCACCACTGGTGTCCCCAGGGCTCTGTTCTAGGCCCTCTCCTATTCTCGCTATACACCAAGTCACTTGGCTCTGTCATAACCTCACATGGTCTCTCCTATCATTGCTATGCAGACGACACACAATTAATCTTCTCCTTTCCCCCTTCTGATGACCAGGTGGCGAATCGCATCTCTGCATGTCTGGCAGACATATCAGTGTGGATGACGGATCACCACCTCAAGCTGAACTTCGGCAAGACGGAGCTGCTCTTCCTCCCGGGGAAGGACTGCCCGTTCCATGATCTCGCCATCACGGTTGACAACTCCATTGTGTCCTCCTCCCAGAGCGCTAAGAACCTTGGCGTGATCCTGGACAACAAACTGTCGTTCTCAACTAACATCAAGGCGGTGGCCCGTTCCTGTAGGTTCATGCTCTACAACATCCGCAGAGTACGACCCTGCCTCACACAGGAAGCGGCGCAGGTCCTAATCCAGGCACTTGTCATCTCCCGTCTGGATTACTGCAACTCGCTGTTGGCTGGGCTCCCTGCCTGTGCCATTAAACCCCTACAACTCATCCAGAACGCCGCAGCCCATCTAGTGTTCAACCTTCCCAAGTTCTCTCACGTCACCCCGCTCCTCCGCTCTCTCCACTGGCTTCCAGTTGAAGCTCGCATCCGCTACAAGACCATGGTGCTTGCCTACGGAGCTGTGAGGGGAACGGCACCTCAGTACCTCCAGGCTCTGATCAGGCCCTACACCCAAATAAGGGCACTGCGTTCATCCACCTCTGGCCTGCTCGCCTCCCTACCACTGAGGAAGTACAGTTCCCGCTCAGCTCAGTCAAAACTGTTCGCTGCTCTGGCTCCCCAATGGTGGAACAAACTCCCTCACGACGCCAGGACAGCGGAGTCAATCACCACCTTCCGGAGACACCTGAAACCCCACCTCTTTAAGGAATACCTAGGATAGGATAAAGTAATCCTTCTCACCCCCCCTTAAAATACTTAGATGCACTATTGTAAAGTGGTTGTTCCACTGGATGTCATAAGGTGAATGCACCAATTTGTAAGTCGCTCTGGATAAGAGCGTCTGCTAAATGACTTAAATGTAAATGTAAATGTTAAATGCTTCAGAAATGTTTTGGTACCCTTCCTCAGATCTGTGTCTCGACACAATCCTGTCTCGGAGCTCTACGGACAATTCCCCGGACCTCATTGCTTTGTTTTTACTCTGACATGCACTCTCAAATGTGGAACCTTACATAGACAGGTGTGTGCCTTTCCAAATCATGTCCAATCAATTAAATTTACCACAGGTGGACTCCAATCAAGTTGTAGAAACATCGCAAGGATGATTAATGGAAACAGGATGCACCTGAGCTCAATTTTCGAGTCTCATAGCGAAGGGTCTGAACACTTATTTAAATAAGGTATTTCTGTTTTGTTATGGGGTATTGTGTGTAGATTGATAATTGTTCTTTATTTAATACATTTTAGAGTACGGCTGTAATGTAACAAAATGTGGAAAAAGTCAAGGGGTCTGAATACTTTCCAAAGGCACTGTATATATCAATGCTGCTCAATGTCAGTCCTGGAGGGCTGAAACACTTCTGGTTTTCAAAATCTCATTTTCAACAGGGACACCAGGGGAGTGCAATTAACTACCAGGTAGAAACAGTAACAAGAAGTGTTTCGGCCCTCCAGGACCAGATTTGAACAGCCCTGATTTATATTATATACATCATACATTATAATAATAATAATATAATAATAATATATGCCATTTAGCAGACGCTTTTATCCAAAGCGACTTACAGTCATGTGTGCATACATTCTACGTATGGGTGGTCCCGGGGGATTGAACCCACTACCCTGGCGTTACAAGCGCCATGCTCTACCAACTGAGCTACAGAAGGACCACATTACACAGGCATGCATATAGTAGGTGGGTTCAACAGGTTAACAGACAGTGTATTTGAAAGTATTTGAATACTCATTAACAATTGAGTACAGTGGGTATTGGAGTTGGCAATTATCTAGTGATAGTACTCCTGAAATGCAAATGTATCATTCCCTTTCTTTGAAACTTTTACTGCAGGGGGGCTAAACCAGGGTTACACATAGTGTTTCTTGGTAGTCTTAAACAAATCTACTTTGAAACAAAAGTATACACCTCACATAGATGGTTATGATTTTTGAAAAAAGAAGACACCTGTACCATGTCAGATATAGTGTAAAAAAGAACACTGAAATATAACAAAACCATTTGACATAGAAACACTGGATTTTCAGCAGCTTTTAGAAACATAACAATAAGTTGATTCATTATTAAATGATGAAAAATATAAATAACATTCCATCCATGAGGCCACTAGGTACATGTAATTTGACTGCAGGAAAGGGCTACATAGCTCACTCATTTATCAAAGACCATGCATATTTAGGTGTTGCTCCATAGTTGGCTCCATATCTAATTTCCATCAGCTGTCTGTCCAAGAGTATTTAAAAACAGGTCTGCATTTAGAGCAGCTCTAGCCACTAAGCCCACCTGTCTTTGTGGCCATGTCTTAGAGTGACTCGTTCCTGGTAATTAAACAGAACACACTCACAGTATGGCACGAGACCACCCACCGTCATGAATAATGCATGAGAGTAGGTATGTTTTGGGTCTTTTCGTAATGAGCTCAAAGCTAGCTGCAGGGAGCTAAACAAACTGTCCGGCTTGCCTCCTAAGTGGGCATCAACCTTGGCACGGGGGTCAGAGGATTCAAAACATTTTTGCTCTGCCGAGTGTGCATGCCATGCACAGCTCGCCACACTCTGCCATTCCACACGACGTTACGGATGATAAACTCATACGTAAAATATAGTTCGAGAGGGGAAACACAAATGGTCCTAGTTGATTTTTTAACTAGAATGATTCCAAAACACTGCATGAAACTTGTTAATCAGTAAGCAGCTAATGTTCCCTTTGGTGACTACTGGAATGCATCTCAAATCAGCCAAAGGGTAAGATATGCCTTTAATGATTGAAATGTTTCTCCCCATGAATGTAAGATTTACTCCTGTTAACAAGAGATGATGTTTGCAAGTCCTTAAAATTTCCAAAGCACGTACACATGCACGTATTACACATGCTTGCATATGTACGCACACAGGTGCACACACATGCACACCCAAACACTCACTATCAGCAATCAACTGCAAATGACTAGAAAACAGCCAGGATATGTCCAAGAAGTCATTTCAAGAAAATAAAAGAAACAACCTTTACTAGGAATAAAAAAAGTTTCCTACAATGGCACAAAAACAAACCACGCAGAAGACAAACCAGAGAACATTCACATCATCTCTTTCTGAACACCCACTCTTTATCAAACCCTGCAATTATAAATCATGCTATCAAATCATATACCATTTTAAGGGGAAGGAAAAAAAGATGGATCATCACAAGAAAACAAAAACAAATCTGTCAAGGCTATTATAGAAGCGTCTCAAAAGGAAGCCTATAGATCAAAGCAGTGGGCAGCCATTTGTTCCAGCAGAATAATAGCTGTGATATGTGTCAGCCCTGCTGACCTGCTTGAACAATAAAGCAGCTTTGTAGCTGCCTAAGAGCAATGACCTTGTGCTGCTGAAACCTGCCCAAAAAGAGAAAAGAGATGGATGAAGAGAGACACATGGGCAGGGAGAAACAATTACAAGCTATATAAAGTCTGATCCTGTCCACCACCACTCACTTGGGAAGGGAGAAGATTGTTGTCTGGTACCTTTAGAAAAAAAATAAGAAAAAGGAAAACCTTTTTGGGGGGGATGAAGAGTGCAGAAGTGCCAATGTCACTGCCATTGTGAAGTGCTACTCTTGTTGCTGCTGCAACTACTACCATCACTACACAGCACATTGGCCAGTGTTACCTAGTGTTGATTTTTCAGTGTAACATTTATAGTGTTGTTTTAGGTGTTAATCGAACTCTGTAAGTGTTAAATTAACGCTCATTGGTGTAAGATAACCCGAGTGTTGGCGTTAATAATAACCAGTGTTAAACCAATACCACACCCATCATTATCATGTTTCCCAGCATGCTCTATTGCAAGTAGATTTTTAGAATTGTTTGGTTCAATATATGTTTTTGTATGTACATTGATTGATTCATTAAATAGAAATAACATACATTTTTCTAAACTAATCAAATCTGTTACATGGACTTACTACACCGTTGCTGAAATGGTTGCTCCAGTTTAGATGGTTTAGGTAGTCTCATATCCTAGTCTTCCCAACCCTGACAGTCATTCTGAATGCAGGTCGTTGGTGAATAAAAATTCCAAATGTTGAATATCCCCACTCTGGCTGAATTCCAATAGGAATTACACATCACTTTGCAAGCTGGCATAATGTGACGTACAGGCCTGATGTTTCCTATAAACCATGAGTTTCAGGCCACCGTATTAAGGTTAAACTAGGCCTCAAAATAATATCAAATAAAAACATTTTAATGATAACATATTCACTTAGGCTTTTACTTGGTGAAGGGCACAGGACAGCAAATGGATGAATGCAGCAACCACGTCTCTGTCACTAACACATACAGTTATTTGTGGTAACTCTGGAATATGCAAATATTTCTTTACACTAAGCAGTGTGTTAAAACTTCTTATGGCTTGAATCCCGCTAACGGGATCGATATGACAACAGCCAGTGAAAGTGCAGGGCGCCAAATTCAAAACAACAGAAATCTCATAATAAAAATTCCTCAAACATACAAGTATTTTATACCATTTTAAAGATAAACTTGTTGTTAATCCCACCACAGTGTCCGATTTCAAAATGGCTTTAACGATTATGTTAGGTCTGCACCAAGTCACAGAAAAACAGACATTTTTCCAGCCAAAGAGAGGAGCCACAACAAGCAACTTTATCGAACAAAACAGACATGTATTGTGTAACAACTCATAGGACTTCATGTTACAAAATACATGTCTGTTTTGTTTGATAAAGTTCATATTTATATACAAAAATCTGAGTGTACATTGGCACGTTATGTTTAGTAGTTCCAAAACATCCAGTGATTTTGCAGAGAGCCACACCAATTTACAGAAATACTCATAATAAACATAGATAAAAGATACAACTATTATGCATGGAATTATAGATACACTTCTCCTTAACCTCTCTAGGGTAGGGGGCAGCATTCAGAATTTTTTATGAAAAGCATGCCCAAATTAAATGGCCTGCTACTCGGGCCCAGAAGATATGATATGCATATACAGTTGGGCAAAAAAGTATTTAGTCAGCCACCAATTGTGCAAGGTCTCCGCTTAAAAGGATAAGAGAAACCCTTAAATTTTCATAATAGGTACACAAAATGAGAAAATAAATCCAGAAACTCACATTGTAGGATTTTTAATGAATTTATTTGCAAATTATAGTGTCTTCAGAAATGCAATGGAACTCAAGCTAACTCTTACGTGAACGCGCGTGGTCAGCTCATGCCACACTGCCAGACCACTGACTCATTCAGCTCCCATTCTCCCCTCCTTCACAGTAGAAGCATCAAACAGGTTCTAGAGACAGTTGACATCTAGTGGAAGCCTTAGGAAGTGCAACTTAACTCCATAGACACTGTATATTCGATAGGCAAATAGTTGAAAAACTACAAACCTTAGATTTCCTACTTCCTGGCTGGATTTATTTCTCAGGTTTTTGCCTGGCATATTAGTTATGTTATACTCACAGACATCATTCAAACAGCTTTAGAAACTCCTAGCTGTGGCTGAATCCTGGCTTAGGAAGACCACCAAAAATTCTGAAATTTTCATCCCAAACTACAACATTTTCAGACAAGATAGAACTGCCAAAGGGGGCGGTGTTGCAATCTACTGCAAAGATAGCCTGCAGAGTTGTGTCCTTCTATCCAGGTCTGTACCCAAACAATTTGAACTTCTACTTTTAAAAATCCAACTCTCTAAAAACAAGTCTCTCACCGTTGCCACCTGCTATAGACCACCCTCTGCCCCCAGCTGTGCTCTGGACACCATATGTGAACTGATTGCCCCCCCATCTAGCTTCAGAGCTCGTGCTGCTAGGCGACCTAAACTGGAACATGCTTAACACCCCAGCCATCCTACAATCTAAGCTTGATGCCCTCAATCTCACACAAACTATCAATGAACCTACCAGGTACCTCCCCAAAGCCTTAAACATGGGCACTCTCATAGATATCATCCTAACCAACTTGCCCTCTAAATACACCTCTGCTGTCTTCAACCAAGATCTCAGCGATCACTGCCTCATTGCCTGCATCCGTAATGGTTCAGCGGTCAAACGACCTCCACTCACCACTGTCAAATGCTCCATGAAACACTTCAGCGAGCAGGCCTTTCTAATCAACCTGGCCGGGGTATCCTGGAAGGATATTGATCTCATCCCGTCAGTAGAGGATGCCTGGGTATTTAAAAAAAATGCCTTACCAACCATCTTAAATAAGCATGCCCCATTCAAGAAATTTTGAACCAGAAAAAGATATAGCCCTTGGTTCTCCCCAGACCTGACTGCCCTTAACCAACACAAAAACATCCTATGGCGTTCTGCATTAGCACCGAACAGCCCCCGTGATATGCAGCTGTTCAGGGAAGCTAGAAATTATTATACACAGGCAGTTAGAAAAGCCAAGGCTAGCTTTTTCAAGCAGAAATTTGCTTCCTGCAACACTAACTCAAAAAAGTTCTGGGACACTGTAAAGTCCATGGAGAATAAGAACACCTCGTCCCAGCTGCCCACTGCACTGAAGATAGGAAACACTGTCACCACTGATAAATCCACCATAATTGAGAATTTCAATAAACATTTTTCTACGGCTGGCCATGCTTTCCACCTGGCTACTCCTACCCCGGTCAACAGCACTGCACCCCCCCACAGCAACTCGCCCAAGCCTTCCCCATTTCTCCTTCTCCCAAATCCAGTCAGCTGATGTCCTGAAAGTGCTGCAAAATCTGGACCCCTACAAATCAGCCGGGCTAGAAAATCTGGACCCTTTCTTTCTAAACAATTATCTGCCAAAATTGTTGCCACCCCTATTACTAGCCTGTTCAACCTCTCTTTCATGTCGTCTGAGATTCCCAAAGATTGGAAAGCAGCTGCGGTCATCCCCCTCTTCAAAGGGGGGGGACATTCTTGACCCAAACTGCTACAGACCTATATCTATCCTACCCTGCCTTTCTAAGGTCTTCGAAAGCCAAGTCAACAAACAAATTACCGACCATTTCGAATCTCACCATACCTTCTCTGCAATCTGGTTTCAGAGCTGGCCATGGGTGCACCTCAGCCACGCTCAAGGTCCTAAACGATATCTTAACCGCCATCGATAAGAAACATTACTGTGCAGCCGTATTAATTGATCTGGCCAAGGTTATCGACTCTGTCAATCACCACATCCTCATTGGCAGACTCGACAACCTTGGTTTCTCAAATGATTGCCTCGCCTGGTTCACCAACTACTTCTCTGATAGAGTTCAGTGTGTCAAATCGGAGGGTCTGCTGTCTGGAGCTCTGGCAGTCTCTTTGGGGGTGCCACGCGGTTCAATTCTTGGACTGACTCTCTTCTCTGTACACATCAATGATGTCGCTCTTGCTGCTGGTGAGTCTCTGATCCACCTCTACGCAGACGACACCATTCTGTATACTTCTGGCCCTTCTTTGGACACTGTGTTAACAACCTTCCAGGCAAGCTTCAATGCCATACAACTCTCCTTCCGTGGCCTCCAATTGCTCTTAAATACAAGTAAAACTAAATGCATGCTCTTCAACCGAACGCTGCCTGCACCTGCCCGCCTGTCCAACATCACTACTCTGGACGGCTCTGACTTAGAATACGTGGACAACTACAAATACCTAGGTGTCTGGTTAGACCGTAAACTCTCCTTCCAGACCCACATCAAACATCTCCAATCCAAAGTAAAAACTAGAATTGGCTTCCTATTTTGCAACAAAGCATCCTTCACTCATGCTGCCAAACATACCCTTGTAAAACTGACCATCCTACCAATCCTCGACTTCGGCGATGTCATTTACAAAATAGCCTCCAATACCCTACTCAACAAATTGGATGCAGTCTATCATAGTGCAATCCGTTTTGTCACCAAAGCCCCATATACTACCCACCATTGCGACCTGTACGCTCTTGTTGGCTAGCTTCATACTGTCGCCAAACCCACTGGCTCCATGTCATCTAGGTATCTGCTAGGTAAAGTCCACCCTTATCTCAGCTCGCTGGTCACCATAGCATCACCCACCTGTAGTACGCGCTCCAGCAGGCATAACTCTCTGGTCACCCCCAAAACCAATTCTTTCTTTGGCCGCCTCTCCTTACAGTTCTCTGCTGCCAATGACTGGAACGAACACTTATCTCCCTCACTAGCTTTAAGCACCAACTGTCAGAGCAGCTCACAGATTAATGCACCTGTACATAGCCCACCTATAATTTAGCCCAAACAACTACCTCTTTTCCTACTGTATTTATTTTATTTATTTTGCTCCTTTGCACCCCATTATTTTTATTTCTACTTTGCACATTCTTACACTTGCCTACCTGGTTAAATAAAGGTGAAATAAATAAAAAATAAAATAAGTGTTTTCTATCCAAATCTATTAATATGCATATATTAGCAACTGGGCCTGAGTAGCAGGCAGCTTACTCTGGGAACTTATTCATCCAAGCTACTCAATAATGCCCCCAGCCATAAGAAGTTATTAATTTAACACTAAAAAGTGTGGACTCGTATAGACGCTGGACCAGTGTTAAATTTAATACTGTGACTGCTGTTTTTACTACTACTACTACTACTACTTAGTGGTAGTAGTAGTAGAAGTAGTTCCAATATCACTACAAATAGTGGTATCAGTTGCAATCAGTCTTGATGGATATCTGTCCTGACTTATTATTTGATATCAACACCATTGACATTGATAAAGACAGAGCACAAGGTGTAGCCTATTCCCATCTAAGTGTCCAAGTGCTGCTCGCCTGGCCAATGCCAACGGCACCTTTTCCTTTCTGAGCTGAAAAGCTATCTGGTGTGAAAGAAAAATGGCGAGGAACAATCAGAGAGCCATTCAGCTGCCTCGGAGAGAGGTAACAAAAGGCACCCACGAGCCGTGTACTTTTGTGCAACCCAGATAAAGGTCTCGGGAAACAGGAGAGCGGCCTGGAATTCAAGGTGTGACATGGAGGGAGAGAGAGGAAGGAAATATGTGAAAGGAGCCATTCGAGGTTGAACGGGTAAGAAGGGGATCTGCGGAGAAAATGAAAGAAAGCTCAGCACCAACAAGCCATTGGCCACAATAGGATGAAGTGGTGAAATAGTAGACCTATGCAAGGGAGGTGATCTTTACATGTGCCACCGCTGCTGATTGTATAGAATGCATTGGTATGGAGTGAGAAGCTAAATGTCTGCAAACTGTGTTTTGTCTTTTTTTATATATTGCATAATCCAATGAGCACAAGAGGTAATGGTGTTTGCTCTCCACATTCATGGAGCTGCAAAAGAAGGAAAGGCTCAAATTAAGTTGATATTCTAGTATACAGTACATTATGTATCAACTATAATTTTTCAAAATATGCTGGCTATCTGTCTATAGTCATTGATAAGGCTGAGAAAGTGGCTTGAAATATACTGTGTACACCAACAGGCTAAGTGGAACATGGCACTGGCTCCAGTTGGGACATAAAATCAATGATGGCTCTACTGCCATAATCAAATGAGATGAAAGTTACATCAAAGTTACGTATGAAAAATACAATCAGAGTGCATTTCATGGCTTTCGTCCCTAACATTTACTGCCAGTATCAAGCAATATCAAGTCAATATCAATGGAAACCAGGTTTTAAGTTCACACAAAATATGATACTGGCACAGAATTCTAGAATACATTCAGTCCCAATGACATCGGCTTAGCTTCTTAAACGATTAATTGAGCACAGGAATAGGGCTAAAAAGAAAGGAAACTCAAAGAGAAGAGTGGTTGCAGGGGTACGAGGTATAGTCTGAGATTCAACCAAAAGCCTTGAGCATATTCTCATGGTCTACCATCGCAACCATCGTTGTCTATTAGTGCTGAGTTCTTATTACAGAAGTTATGGTTTGTTTGCTTTTGCCCCCCCACCCCTACCTGTGACGGAATTCATGGTGTCATTTCAAACAGCCCTTAGGCCTTCAAAGTGTTCTCTGATCTCTCTGAAGGCTGTTTATCAAACATCCCCTTTCATTAGACTATCACCACACCAACTGCAGACGTTATCAGCCTTATCGTCATGGCAACTGGAGTTTGTCACACCAGTGGGGGTGGCGGGAGACAGGGGACATCCATGTTGCTCGAAATGCGTGTTGATGAGTGATGTTGTCTGACGGCTGATGTTGGGTGATGTTGTGCGAAGCACGCGGAAATGGGCATGACAGAGGTCAGTGAAACCATTAGTGAATGGAAGGGGGAGGGATGTGGGACGGTGTCCTCGTGATGGGGAGGGTGGGGTGGCTGTCTTCTTGTGGTGACGGAACGTTATCATGTTGGCTTTGCATTCATTACATTAGGTGTTCATCTGGGACAGCCTCCATATATACATGTCACAGGTGTCATGGTAGGAAAATATGTGACTTATTGTCATGAAGGCGGAAGTGAAGGGTATCTTGTTGTTTTGTCCCAAGATTCTCTCTGGCTCTCTCGTTGTCCTCAGCCTACTCTGACATCTTTGACCAGCCCATCTGTGGCTCCTAGATTACTTCAGGAACAGAGGAGATGTCTCTACAGAGTGAGTCCTTCAGTTTAAGGAGAAGACACACCAACATATGAGCACACACACAAACGCATGCATGCACGCACACACAAACACACACGTCTTGCTGAGTTAAATAATTGTTGAATTTGGAAAATGAGCACAAGGCCTATGCAATGTAACATTTGCCATAATTTATCTGCCATTGTACTTGACATACAGTAATTATGACGTATGACATGTCTATGGTATCACAACAGCTATTATAGACACAGCATGACAACTGTCGCATGAATGCCTGAATTGATCAAAGCCAGTTGTTGAACTGAGCCAGGTTGTGTTGTTACATACAATTGCAATGTAATGTCAGGCATGTCATGTTGCGGTTGATTAATGGAGGTTGAATGAGAGATTGAAATAAATGTTTTAGGCCCTAATCTATGGTTTTCAAATGACTGGGAATGCAGTTATGCATCTGTTGGTCACAGATACCTTTTCTTTTAAAGGTAGTGGCGTGGATCAGAAAACCAGTCAGTAGCTGGTGTGACCACCATTTACTTCATGCAACGCGACACATCTCCTTCTTGAACAGGCTGTTGATTGTGGCCTGTGGAATGTTGTTCCGCTCCTCTACAATGGCTGTGCGAGGTTGCTGGATATTGGCGGGAAGTGGAACATGCTGTTGTACAGATCGATCCAGAGGATCCCAAACATGCTCGATTCCACTAATTCCGGCTGCGGACAACTTTCTCATGGCTTCTGGAAGGAAATGGCTTCTGGAGGTAAATGCTGTAGGAATGCTCAACCGGTGTCGCTCATTCAGCCGACAGAAACTTTCAACCGGTTTTCCCGGCGAGTCGGAGTCTGTGGCTGAGCCTTCTCTTGCCTCTACACCAAGTGTAACGTGGTCTGAGACGCCGAAGCTTCCCACCATTAGCTCTGACAAGTTGAAAACCCTAGTCATTGGCGACTCCATTAACCACATTATTAGACTTAAAATGAATCATCCAGCGATTATACACTGTTAACCAGGGGGCAGATCATGCTCATTAGAAACCATTAAGCTGCATACTGGACCCTATTCCAACTAAACTATAGAAAGAGCTGCTTCCTGTGCTTGGCCCTCCTATGTTGAACATAATAAACGACTCTCTATCCACCGGATGTGTACCAAACTCACTAAAAGTGGCAGTAAAAAAGCCCCTCTTGAAAAAGCCAAACCTTGACCCAGAAAATATAAAAAACTATCGGTCTATATCGAATCTTCCATTCCTCTCAACAAAAAAAAATGAAAAAGCTGTTGCACAGCAACTCACTGCCATCCTGAAGACAAACAATGTATACGAAATACTTCAGTCTGGTTTTAGACCCCATCATAGCACTGAGACTGCACTTGTGAAGGTGGTAAATGACCTTTCAATGGTGTCAGACCGAGGCTCTGCATCTGTGCTTGTGCTCCAAGACCTTAGTGCCACTTTTGATACCATCAATCACAACATTCTTTTGGAGAGATTGGAAACCCAAATTGGTCTACACGGACAAGTTCTGGCCTGGTTTAGATCTTATCTGTCGGAAAGATATCAGTTTGTCTCTGTGAATGGTTTGTCCCCTGACAAATCAACTGTAAATTTCGGTGTTCCTCAAGGTTCCGTTTTAGGACCACTATTTTCACTATATGTTTTACCTCTTGGGGATGTCATTCGAAACATAATGTTAACTTTCACTGCTATACGGATAACACACAGCTGTACATTTCAAGGAAACATGGTGAAGCCCCAAAATTGCCCTCGCTAGAAGCATGTGTTTCAGACATAAGGAAATGGATGGCTGCAAACTTTCTACTTTTATACTCGGACAAAACAGAGATGCTTGTTCTAGGTCCCAAGAAACAAAGAGATCTTCTGTTGAATCTAACAATTAATGTTGATGGTTGAACAGTCGTCTCAAATTAAACTGTGACGGACCTCGGCGTTACTCTGGACCCTGTTCTCTCTTTTGACGAACATATCAAGACTGTTTCAAGGACAGCCTTTTTTACGTAACATTACAAAATCAGAAACTTTCTGTCCAAAAATGATACAGAAAAATTAACCCATGCTTTTGTTACTTCTGCAATGCTCTACTTTCTGGCTACCCGGATAAAGTACTAAATAAATTTCAGTTAGTGGTAAATACGGCTGCTAGAATCCTGAGTTGAACCAAAAAAATTTATCATATTACTCCAGTGCTAGCCTCCCTACACTGGCTTCCTGTTAAGGCAAGGACTGATTTCAAGGTTTTACTGCTAACCTACAAAGCATTACATGGGCTTGCTCCTACCGATCATTCCGATTTGGTCCTACCGTACATACCTACACGTACACTACGGTCACAAGACGCAGGCCTCCTAATTGTCCCTAGAATTTTTAAGCAAACAGCTGGAGGCAGGGCTTTCTCCTATAGAGCTCCATTTTTATGGAATGGTCTTCCTACCCATGTGAGAGGCGCAGACTCGGTCTCAACCTTTAAGTCTTTACTGAAGACTCATCTCTTCATATGATTGAGTGTAGTCTGGTCAAATCAAATCAACTTTATTTATATAGCCCTTCGTACATCAGGAGTGTGAAGTGTGGTCCAAGAGTGTGAAGGTGAACAGAAAGGCTCTGGAGCAACGAACCGCCCTTGCTGTCTCTGCCTAGCCGGTTCCCCTCTCACCACTGAGATTCTCTGCCTCTAACCCTATTACAGGGGCTGAGTCACTGGCTTACTAGTGCTCTTCCATGCCATCCCTAGGAGGGGTGCGTCACCTGAGTGGTTTGAGTCACTGACGTGATCTTCCTGTCTGGGTTGGCGCCCCTCCCCCTTGGGTTGTGCCGTGGCGGAGATCTTTGTGGGTTATAGTCGGCCTTGTCTCAGGATGGTAAGTTGGTGGTTGAAGATATCCCTCTAGTGGTGTGGGGGCTGTGGTTTGGCAAATTGTGTGGGGTTATATCCTTCCTGTTTGGCCCTGTCCGGGGGTATCATCGGATGGGGCCACAGTGTCTCCTGACCTGTTCACCGGACGTATTTATATAGGCCTTCGTACATCAGCTGATATCTCAAAGTGCTGTACAGAAACCCAGCCTAAAACCCCAAACAGCAAGCAATACAGGTGTAGAAGCACGGTGGCTAGGAAAAACTCCCTAGAAAGTCCAAAACCTAGGAAGAAACCTAGAGAGGAACCAGGTTATGTGAGGTGGCCAGTCCTCTTCTGGCTGTGCTGGGTGGAGATTATAACAGAACATGGCCAAGATGTTCAAATGTTCATAAATGACCAGCATGATAGAATAATAATAAGGCAGAATAGTTGAAACTGGAGCATGATGAGCCAAGTAAAAGAAAAAAAGGCCAAACCCGGACGACGCTGGGTCAATTCAAATCAAATAAAATTGTATTTGTCACATACACATGGTTAGCAGATGTTAATGTGAGTGTAGCGAAATGCTTGTACTTCTAGTTCCGACCATGCAGTAATATCTAACAAGTAATCTAACAGTTTCACAATAACTACCTTATACTACCTTATACACACAAGTATAAAGGAATGAATAAAGGAATGAATATATTCATATATCTAGAGATGAGTCAGTATGTTGGCAGCAGCCACTCAATGTTAGTGATGGCTGTTTAACAGTCTGATGGCCTTGAGATAGAAGCTGTTTGTCAGTCTCTCGGTCCCCGCTTTGATGCATCTGTACTGACCTCGCCTTCTGGTTGTTGTCCTTGATGATCTTTTTGGCCTTCCTGTGACATTGGGGGGTGTAGGTGTCCTGGAGGGCAGGTAGTTTGCCCCCGGTGATGCATTGAGCACCGCCCTTTGGGACTCCCGGTCATGGCCGGTTGTTACACAGACATGGATTGAAGCCAGGTCTGTAGTGACACCTGAGGCACTGTGATGCAGTGCCTTAGACCGCTTGCGACAGACACCCTCCAAAATAGACCATCAAGCACAGGTCTGGTAAAGATTATCTCCAGTTTAGTCCTGAAGTATGGCTGCCAGCAGAAATTGACATAGGTCCTGTACCACAGTGCACAGCAGATTCATGAGCAAGAAACGGTTGAGATGAAGGGACTGTTGGAGAGAACCAGGACTAAGAGAGTTGGAGAGAACCAGGAAACCTTCTACAGGAACAACTCGATTTAGCCAAAAAAATAAACACAACGAAGTCCACGCCAAACTCGATAAATCTTACACATTAGCTACAAACAGGGGTGCACAACTTGATAACATGGATGCAATTTTGATGAACAACACTCAAAGTAATAATGTTCTAGTCCAAATGCTGCAGACCAAAGACGATAAGTTAATGAACACAATGACCTAGATGGATGACAAAACAGCAGAACTCATTGAAGTTGCTGACCAAATGAATGATGAGAGAAGCCAAGAAGAAGATGTCAAAAATATCTCTAAGCATGTGGAGGAAATTTCATCACTAAATCTCTCGCTATGCACTCAAGACCACTACCTGCAAACCATGACAGATAAGTACGAGACCGGACAGAAGAAGTGCGACACTCACGTATCTAAAATAAGTCTCTTAGCGCCCAAATGGAATCTGCTATGCAACAGAATACCACCCTTAAGTACCACCTGGAGGAACTCCAGAACAGTCAAGCACTACAGTGTGACTACCCAACAAAGCAACCAAGCTCGCAACCGGAACTCGGTACACAAAGTAGTGAATACAACAGAAGGTTTCAGACTAAAGTCCCTCAGTCTTTTCCTCTGGGCCGTTCGGCACAGAGTAATATGGTGCCTCCTCGCCAACAAAGCTTGGCTTCTCCTCTTGGCCTTCTTGCCTTTCGGCCCACAATTCAACACAGGATGAAGCAAACCCTCTCTGCACTCTTAGCGTGGAACGCCTTTACAATACCCTTTGACCCCGTTCCAGTGAAGCCAAACAAAACTGAGATGTTCTTAGCAGACATAGAGGACGCTTTGGATGGCTTCCCGAATGCAAGGAATGCTATGGGTACTGACAGGCTTTACCGGTTGAAGAGATTGTCGATTACACACCTGACAAGGTGCATCTGTCCTCAACAGCAACATGTGCCAAACGACTATGCAAAACTTGCCCCGGCTTTGAAAATAGAATTCAATGGTTCTGCGACTCACAAACACGACAGCTCGCTGGCTTACACTGTCACAAAAGCTCGGAATGAACACCCACAAGCAGTAACAGATTTAGGTATGGGCAGCATCTTGCCGTGGGCGTCACAGGGCAACTGCACACAAAAATTTGGAATGGTGACATTTGCGTGATCGGTTTTCCATCGCTCATTTTCACGTCACGTCAATGATAACATGTCACCGTGTGGGACTGTTGGTCAATTAAAGTTGTCAGAGTGGGCGCTCTGTTTCTAGTATGTGAGCTAGGCATGCCAATCAGAAGTACGAGATGGGGAGAGGGGCAGGGGTAGGTTGACCTCAGGTCTCCCGACTGGAAGCCCGATGTAGGGGGCGTGGGGGAATCTATCAAATAGCGCACCTCTAACTTTGTACAGTACTAATATAATTCGTAAATTCAGTCACAGAATGCAATTCCTATAGCTTCCAAAGGGTGTCAACACTATGTTCAAGGTTTCAGGCTTGTAACCTCAAAAACAAATAAGAAATCAGTTTTAGCATAAGGACACATTCTTGGAAATTCGTGTTTGCGCGCGCTATGAAGACATAACGCACCTGCTAATATCAGTTTCCTATTGAACATACTTCTTTCTGTAAGAAATATATATAGTTTGATTAAATTTTAGGGTATGTAAGGAGTAAATAGAAACATATTTTGACATGATGGAACAAAGTTTAGGGGTAGATTTTCAGATTCCTTTCTCTGCATCTTGAACGAGTGGATTACTCAAATCGATGGCACCAAATAAATTGAATTTTTGGGGATAAAAAGAAGGACTTTATCTAACGAAACAACGCTGCATGTTATAGCTGTGACCCTGTGGATGACAAATCAGAGGAAGATTTTCAAAAAGTAAGTGAATATTTAATCGTTATTTGTGAATGTATGAAACCTGTGCGGGTGGAAAAATATTTTGATGTGGGGTGCCGTCCTCAAACAATCGCATGGCATTTTTTGGTGTAATAGCAACTGTAAATCGGACAGTGAATTTAGATTAACAAGAATTTAAGCTTTCAGCCAATATATGACACTTATATGTGCATAAAAGTTTAAGATCCATAAATCCGAATGGCTCCCGGTATCACCTATTGCTGCTCATTGGACCCGATGATCACTCGGCTACACATGCCTCTCTCTAATGTCAACATGCCTTGTCTCCTGATGTTTTGGTTAGTATTTGTTGTTTTATTTCACTATAGAGACCCTAGCCCAGCTCAACATGCTTTAGATAGCTCTTTTGTCACACATCCCACACATGGGGAGACTTCACCTGGCTTAGCTGGTGTCTCCAGAGATGCAAGCTCTCTCATCGTCACTCAATGACTAGGTTTACCCCCACTGTACTCACATCCTACAATACCCTTGTCTGTACATTATGCCCCGAGTCTATTCAACCACGCCCAGAAATCTGCCCATTTGATTCTGTGTTCCCAAAGCACTAGACGACCAGTTCTTAACCTGTAGTGACACCCCATCCCGTGAACGGGACCGTTTTCAACATCTGACACTAATTAGCATAACGCAACGGACATAAATCTTCCTAGAAAATATTCCTATTCGTGAAAATCACAAGTGAAATATATTGGAACACAGCTTAGCCTTTTGTTAATCACCCTGTCATCTCAGATTTTCTAAATATGCTTTACAGCCAATGTTAGACAAGCATTTGTGTAAGTTTATCATAGCCTAGCATAGCATTATGCCTTGCATAATAATGCAACCTTGTCACGGAAATCAGAAAAGCAATCAAATTAAATCGTTTACCGTTGATGAACTTCGGATGTTTTCACTCACGAGACTCCCAGGTAGACAGCCAAAGTTCATTTTTTCACAAAATATTATTCTTGTAGGCGAAATAGCTCCGTTTGTTATTCACGTTTGGCTGAGAAATCGCCTGGAAATTGCGGTCACCACAACGCCAAAAAATATTCCAAATTAGTTCCATAATATCGACAGAAACATGGCAAACGTTGTTTAGAATCCATCCTCAATGTGTTTTTCTAATATCTATTCGATAATATATCCGTCGGGACAATTCGGTTTTCACTAGGATAGATTGGAATAATGGCTAGCTCTGTATTTTATGCGAGAATCTCTCTCGGAGCCACCATGTGACCACTTACGCAATGTGGCCGCCTACGGCTATTCTTCAACATAAATGTGTAAAACTACGTCACAATGCTGTAGACACCATGGGGAATACGTAGAAAGCGTAAGCTCGTTGATGGTACATTCACAGCTGAAAAGAGAGTCATTGGAACACAGTGCCTGGGTATCCTGGAAGGATATTGACCTCATCCCGTCAGTAAAGGATGCCTGGTTGTTCTTAAATAAGCATGCCCCATTCAAAAAAAATGTAGAACTGAGAAAAGATATAGCCCTTGATTCACTCCAGACTTGACTGCCCTTGACTAGCACAAAAACATCTTGTGACATACTGCATTAGCATCGAAAAGCCCCCGCAATCCGCAACTTTTCAGGGAAGTCAGGAACCAATATACACAGTCAATTGGGAAAGCTTAGGATAGTTTTTTCAAACAGAAATTTCCATCCTGTAGCACTAATTCCAAAACGTTTTTGGACACTGTAAAGTCCATGCAGAATAGGAGCACCTCCTCCCGACAAATCTACGATAATCGAGAATTTCAATAAACATTTTTCTACGGCCGGCCATGCTTTCCACCTGGCTACCCCTTCATATCGTCTGAGATCCCTAAAGATTGGAAAGCTGATGCGGTCATCCCCCTCTTCAGGGGGAGACACTCTAGACCCTAACTGTTACAGATCTATATCCATCCTGTCCTGCCTTTCTAAAGTCTTTGAAAGCCAAGTTAACAAACAGATCACCGACCATTTTGAATCCTACCGTACCTTCTCCACTATGCAATCTGGGTTCCGAGCTCGTCATGGGTGCACCTCAGCCACGCTCAAGGTCCTAAACGATATCATAACCACCATAGATAAAAGACAGTACTGTGCAGCCATTTTCATCGACCTGGCCAAGGCTTTCAATTCTGTCAATCACCGCATTCTTATCGAAAGACTCAATAACCTTGGTTTCTCAAATGGGTTTCTCAAATGAGTTCAGTGTGTCAAATCGGAGGGCCTGTTGTCCGGACCTCTGACAGTCTCTATGGGGGTGCCACAGGGTTCAATTCTCGGGCCAAGTCTTTTCTCTGTATATATCAATGATGTCGCTCATACTGCTGGTGATTCTCTGATCCATCTTTATGCAGACGACACCATTCTGTATACATCTGGCCCTTCCTTGGGCACTGTGTTAAAACCTCTTTGGGATAGGGGGCAGCATTTTCACTTTTGGATAAATAGCGTGCCCAATTTCAACTTTCTGCTACTCATAACAAGAATATAAGATATGCATAGTATTAGTAGATTTGGATAAAAAACACTCTGATGTTTCTAAAACTGTTTGAATCATGTCTGTGAGTATAACAGAACTTATGTAGCAGGCAAACCCCAGAGGACTAACCATTCAGAATGTTGTTGTTGTTGTTGAGGTCAATGAGTCTCAATGAGTTTTCATTGGGAAACGAGGAGTCTATTGCACTTGTTTGCAGTTTCTACCGCTTCCACTGGATGTCACCAGTCTTGGAAATTGGTTGAGGTTATTCCTTTGTGTAATGAAGAAGTACGGACATCTTGGATCAGGGTAACATTATGTGTACTGTTTGAGAGTTGCGCAAGACTAGAAAACTAGCTTTAGTTTGTGATCCTCCTGTATTGTAAACAGATAGACCCGTCTTCAATTTGATCGATTATTAACGTTTAACTTCTTAAGCACACCCGACACGCAGGCGTCCCATCTAGCCATCTGGAAATGCAAATGCGCTACGCTAAATGCTAATAGCACTCGTTAAAACTCAAACGTTCATTAAAACACACATGCAGGGTACTGAATTAAAGCTACACTCGTTGTGAATCCAGCCAATAAGTCAGATTTTTAAAATGCTTTTCGGCGAAAGCATGAGAAGCTATTATCTGATAGCATGCAACACCCCTAAAGACCCGCAGGGGACG
Organism: Oncorhynchus gorbuscha; assembly: GCF_021184085.1. Classification (NCBI taxonomy): domain Eukaryota; kingdom Metazoa; phylum Chordata; class Actinopteri; order Salmoniformes; family Salmonidae; genus Oncorhynchus; species Oncorhynchus gorbuscha. Next base: position 27,784,729 of record NC_060175.1, on the reverse strand, counting down.
TAAACAAAAATAATTAGCATAGTCGGCGCTACACAAAATGCAGAAATAAAATATAAAACATTCATTACCTTTGACGATCTTCTTTGTTGGCACTCCTAGATGTCCCATAAACATCACTATTGGGTCTTTTTTCGATTAAATCGGTCCATATATAGCCTAGATATCGATCTATGAAGACTGTGTGATCAAGGAAAAAAACAGCGTTTTATAACGCAACGTCATTTTTTTAAATTAAAAAAGTCGACGATAAACTTTCACAAAACACAAAATACTTTTGTAATGCAACTTTAGGTATTAGTAAACGTTAATAATCGATCAAATTGATCACGGGGCGATGTATATTCTATAGCTCTACGTCTTGAAATAATGTCCGGATAAATCTCAACCAAAATATCCAGTCGGAGACCGGAAGAAATGGGCTGTCTCTTCTCCGTTTGACCAAGAAACAAAGCCTAGGCAATTGACAAGACTGGTGACATCGTGTGGAAGCTGTAGGAATTGCAATCTCGGCTCCAGGTAATGTGGTTTCCATTCAACAATACGTTCAAGTGGCGCATTGATATATTTTCCAATTTTCAGTGATCAGATTTTCCTGCGCTTTTTGATTGAAACGCACGTTCTGTTATAGTCACAGCCGTGATTTAACCAGTTTTAGAAACGTCTGAGTGTTTTCTATCTATAGAATGTTCGAAAAAGTTGGGGGTAGGATCAACAGGTTAAACCTCCGAATCTCAACATGAGGTAGAGACAATAAACTCACCTTCTGACTAATCCCTGGTACGGCTGATTCGCTGTCCTAAGTAAAATATCTAGAAAAGCTCATTTAAGTGGAACCATTTTGAACAATCAAAGCCTTACAACCCCCCGGTTCTGAAAGATACACGGCAAACCGAGGAATTTCACTGAGGAATTTCAGGTAAATACATTCATGATTTCTTACTCCAAGCGGGCGGCAGTTTGTGGGAAAAGTATAGGAGTACTAACAGTGAGAGTAGTTTTTAAATGTACCAATGGTAAGTGTTTCTGTCCCTCTCTCTCTCTCTTGCCCTCTCCTTCTCTTTTGTAACAAGCAGAAATATTGTTGTCAGTCTGCTAGGGACCTGTTTTGAATGTATTAAGTGTGTATGTTTATCCTGTGTTACCATTTAGTTAGCTAGTAATTAAATAATTAAACCAATTTGTGTAGTACTGAATCATAAGTAAGGCTCTGGTTTTTGCAGATGCAAGGAGGTTACGACTGTTCAGAATGATGATATGATACGAGGTTCTGATTAATAAGTTCCCTGTTTATAGATGTGATTGGTAAAAAAAAACTTGGAGTTTAATTCGGGAGATGGTAACTCTTTAAAGAACCACTGTGGTGTCCCAGATCATAATGAGTTAATTGTTACATCATTAATTTAATTGGGTAACAATGAAACATATTTAGGTAATTAGATAAATAACAGTCTTCAGATTGATGTTAAAGTCAAGTCACGACAACTGTCAACTGTGGGACCTTATATAGCCATGTGTGTGCCTTTCCAAATCATGTCAAAAAATTCAATCAATTGAATTTACCACAGGTGGACTCCAATCAATTTGTAGAAACAACTCAAGGATGATTCATTTATTTCATTTAAGTCATTTAGCAGACGCTCTTATCCAGAGCGACTTACAAATTGGTGCATTCACCTTATGACATCCGATGATCAATGGAAACAGGATACAACTGAGCTCAATTTCGAGTCTCATAGCAAAGGGTCTGAATACTTATTTAAATAAGGTATTTCTGTTTATTTTTTACGGGGTATTTTGTGTAGATTGATGAGAATTGTTCTTTTCATTGAAGAATAAGGCTGTAACGTAACAAAATGTGGAAAAAGTCCAGTGGTCTGAATACTTTCCGAATGCACTATATACAGCTTGCAATGAGGTTCGGAGAATTTAGGATTTTAAAGCTAATTTCCTGCTATTCCACACATTTTGCCTTGATGCTGCGACAAAAATGTGTAGTGCATTTGAGGTTTCAAAAGTTTTCTGAAGTTTGTAATTTACTGAAGTTTGACATTTCAGACTTGATTTCCCTTCATGAAAATGTATCAAACCCTACAACAATGTGAATGAATTATAATCCATATAATTCACATTTCCTGTTGCTGCAAGATTATTTTCATGCTGTATCAAACTGTCTCATATTAAGATCCTACATCCGTAGGCAGTTCATTGAAGGTGTTTTTGCTCAGTCTAACAAATCAAGTTATGTGCAGCAGTGAGAGACTCCTAAACCTCTGATACAAATCTGTGTGTGGCCCACAATGAAGAAGAAGTAAAGAAAAACTTTGAACCTGTTCTTCTTTCCTTAATCAATATTACTTTCCTTCTGGCCGAGCTTAAGAAAAAGGTTCGTGAAAGTCTTACAAATTCTATTTTAAATTGAATTGTTGTTCTCCCGGGCAGGTGCTTTTTGTCATATGTTAACATTTTATCACTGATGCCATCTTGACAGTTTCCTTTGGCATTTCTCAGATTGCGGTTATTAACACCCACAAGGAAGAAAATCCATATTCCACGACTTGTTGTTTGTCAGTTGTCAGCATTAATAACATTGTCAGCCTGCAGGATACGTGGCAATTACTCCCAGACTCTCAATTAATGAGCTTTCTGAAAATGGTATTATTACTGTTACAGAGCTTTAGCAAACATTGCCTCTCTTTCTGCTTTTCAAACAGACACCAGTAGACTAGTTCGGGCCAAGGATGCAATAGCTATAGCTTTGAAAGCAAATAAAATTATTTAAGCATTAAAATGGTCTTCTTTGAGTTGGAAACCAATTTGTAACGTATTAATTACAATCACCCTACCAAAGCGGTGTCAAGGAAACAGAAAGCCTTCTAAGGACAATATGCTGAAGAGATGAAAATGTGGTTGAAAAGAGCACATTGTGAGGAATAAAGTAGGGTCCTTATAGATGTGTGGTTGTGGTAGCCCACAATTGCTTTCCGACGAGTCCCGTGACACTTGTGGGAGTCGTAGTGATACTCCCAACCCCCAGACCAAACCCCAGATGGAAATGGTCTAAGAGTGTAAAATAATCATGTTGACCAAATACAGGACACGGTTAAAAGGTCTAATTTGTCAAGAGGATTCCTCACCTCAGGCTCTCTCTCTCTCTTCTGCTTCCCTCTCTCCCTCACTTGCTCTCTCTGTCTCTCTCTTGCTAATTTATTTATCAATTCATTACGATTCCCCTTCCCTCCCATCTCAACTTCTCTGAGGGTCCCCCCCCACCACCACTCAACGTTGGAGGAAGAGATACCCCAAATACCCTTTATCTCTCAAGAAGTCTCTTATCAAAACTTCTTAAGAAGTTTTAACATAATTATTCCAAAGGCAATGCCGGCCATTATACATTCAGAAAATGCAACCTCAATCCCATTTTTGGAGTGTGCAAATGTCATCTCAGTCAAGTATAATGAAAACAGGTTTGATGATATTTTGAATGTAATATTAAGAAAGAAGACAAATGGATACAGCATATTCATGGTCCTGGCACAATGGCCACTCCATGGTAAGAGACGTCATGGTTTCGGGAGCAAAAACCCTGTGCTACCCCTGGGCTCAAGTACAGGATAGTACTAGGCTTCTCCCAATAGTTCTATGTCAGCACACAAAGTTTGATGCTGTTGTAATCCATGTAGGATTTAATTACATTAGGAACGGTAGCTCGGAACGGCTGAAACAGGATTTTGAAGAATTGATTGGGTCTCTGCTGGACACCAAAAAACGTTCTGGCCCTGTGCCCTCGCTTGGTTGAGGTAGTGAACGTTTTAGCAGGATACTAGCACTTCACAACCGGCTACGTGACTACTGCAGCTCCTTGGGTGTAACTTTTGAAGGCAACTTTGACACCTTTGGGAGCAGAGGATTTGAGACCACCCAAATCATTTCAGTGCCTGGATCCTGTCCAAACACTACAAGGCAGCGCTGAGGCATTGACTGATCAAATCAAGCTCCTCTAAGGTATTTGCTCCCATTAAATTGCAGCAATATTATTCCGCCACAGCTTCCCATGTTGATTTGGGTATTGTAAATAGTAATTCCGTACCTGTTCATTTAATTTCCTTTTATAACTCTGTTAGCTCACTTAAGGAACCCACTGTTGTTAGCTCCACCTATGCCATTAACAGTTTTATATCAAGCTATCGTTTTTCTACATGTGCTCATAAGCAAAGGGGTATTGTCAATAGTAATCTTGTGCACATTTACCTGAATTCTACTATTAGCTCTCAAACTTTGAATCCAATCCAATCTCATCCAGTTCTATTGACTCTTGTGTCACCATGGATACTGCTGATTTCAAATCTTGCAGAGGGCTTTGACTGTTACATATACTTGTTTGAAGCTTGATGTCTAAACATTTTCTGGATGTCTAGGTGCATGACTCTAGAGACCTGACTGAATAATTTGATTATGGATAGGAAGTTGCCATTGCGTACTACAACAATTTCAGATGTGATAGACAAACAATGGGGGAGGGCTGGCTATTTATGTAAGATCTTCTCTTATGGCATCATGCTCTCTTAGCATCTCTGTCCCCAAAATGTGTGAGTTGTTGGTTAAAAAAGTGTCCATAAGCAAAAATATGCATTTATTTTTTGCTGTTGTCTACCACCCCGAGACGCTTCTGCAGAGGCTGTTTGGTATTATTTCTGATTTTTCAAAACGGTTTCTGTTATCTGAACTGGTTGTGTTAGGAGATCTAAATCTTGATTGGCTTACATACGCCTCAGATCAGTTTAAGAATATCTGTCTTTAGTTCAACTTGACTCAGCTGATAACAAAACCCACTCGGATGAATGTAAATAACCTAGCAAACTCCTCATTGATCCTGGCTAACCATCCTCATAAGTATTTGGCTAGTGGTGTTTTTGCAAATATATATACCAGGGACCACTGCCCTATAGTTTTTTCTTTTTTCTTTATTTTACTAGGCAAGTCAGTTAAGAACAAATTGTTATTTTCAATGACAGCCCTCTGTCCCTGAGGGCTGTCATTGACAGGCTGTCAATGACAGATTTGTACCTTGTCAGCTCGGGGATTCGAACATGCAACCTTTCGGTTACTAGTCCAACGCTCTAACCACAGTTTGCATTAGAGATACCAAATTGAAAACTCTGACCCTCGTATAATTGTGAAGAGAATTTGTAAAAAAGTATAGCCCTAGGTGTTCATTTTTTCTACTAGCTGCATACCAGACCTAGTTTTGGCACTTTCATTTTTCTCTTCCATTTTACCTCTTTGGCTGATAAACATGCCCCTTTCAAGAGTCAAAAACTGAACTAACCCATGGTACTCTCCGACACTCTCAGACCTCCTCTTGATAAGAAATCAAGCCTGGGCCAAGGGCTCATTAGCTGATTGGCAGCTATTTCGGCAATTTAGAAATAGATGCAGTGCCTCGGTTAAACAGGCAAAATCAAACTACTTCCTTAGCGCTATGGCAGATTCTGTTAGTGATCCCTCTATTCTGGAGGAAAATAATATTCACCGAAGCTGGCTAATTCCTCTACTTCCCTGCCTTATTAAGTCAGACTCCTGCATCATTACTGAAAAGAGATTTGTGATGCTTTTAATCAGCCTTTTACCTCAGCTGGTTTCCTATTTGAAAGAAATGTGGTCATACTGGTCTTAGCCAGTCAGTTGACTGTTCTTCCCAGATACAGCCTCCAGTTGCCTCAATGGATGTTCAGTCAACCACATTTGACTTGGGTAGTCTTGGTAGTCAGGTTTTTTTTATTTTTGGCAACTCACAGAAACAGACAGACATTCTTGCTGCCTTATTAGCTATTGACACCAAGAAGTCATTTGAGGCTGACAATTTGGACCTGTCTTTGCTTAAGTATTATTAAGTATGCAGTGCCCCTCATTGTGCTACCACTCCATAAGGGCAGAGATGATGATCTCAACAATTATCGACTCATTTCCAGGATCCATTGTCTTGCGAAAATACTAGAAACATTGGTAAACAAACAGCTATGTTATTTTTCTATCGTAAATGGTATTCTTAATGTTAATCAATACAGATTCAGACCTAAACATAGCACCACTACGGCTGCTATGCTTGTTGTATGATGTTGCAAATGCCTTAGATGATAGAAAGAATTGTGCTGCCATGTTTGTAGACTTTGCAAATGTTTTTGATACTATAGACCATGTTATTCTGTTGAATTCTGTTGAATAAGTTGTCC